>NC_088400.1:46052821-46729821 GCF_034236695.1 Oncorhynchus nerka | reverse complement strand
TCTCCCGGCATTTTATTTCTCCGATGCCATATCTGTACAGTACCTGCGCCCCAAATGCCACCCTGTTCCCTTTATAGTGTACTACTTTTAACCAGGGCCCATAGCTCTGGTCAAAAGCAGTGCATTACAAAGTGGAATAGTGTGCAATTTGTGACACATCCAGTGCCGTTGAGGGCCCCTAGCCTCCCATCAAAGCTCCATCCTTCTGCCCTCTCTCCCATTGACTGATTCCCCTCGTCAATTATTCAGCCTTTATAAGCAGCCACCATCTATTCTGTTAGTAACAGATCTCTAAGCCTTATGTGCTGTCATAAAACTTTTGCAATAGGCAAAAGAAGATCCATCAATCACACGGTTACCGACCACTGTAAACAGATACATGAAAAGATACAGAGTGAGAGAAGACAGAAGAGTGATCTGCTGTGAAGCGGAGTATTTTACAACACTGTGATTTTTACATGCTTCTTCCGTTACGCGATGATATGTTAATCAAACTGAATATTGTCCTGGCATGGTGTATAGTGTGTATAATCACAGGACAGTATGGACCTGTACCCGTCTGTCGATCTGGTGCCGTATGCATCAAAAGTCTCAAAAGATGAGAGCTGATCCACGATCAGTTTTGACTTTCAGGTTTTAATTATTTGAATAATAAGGACAAGTAAGACCTGATCCTAGATCAGCACCCCTACTTTGAGAGGCTTTGTGAATACAGGCCCTGGATGAGGATGAGGCTTCTGAGCATTGATTAAGAGCATAGTCACCAACCCGACTTCTTCCGTGCTGTCCTCCAGTATAATCTACAACTCCTGAATCATAATCTACCGCCTGAATCATTCCCCGGACAGCCAGTGTAGCCCAGGCTCCAGCGCGCGCACACACACACACACACTCACTCCTAGTGACTCCCAGTGCCAAAACCCACCACAGCCCCATCCATATAACAGCAGTCTGCCGCAGGGCAACACTGACCTAACCCACTGGAAAGGAAGTCATCTGCAGGAGAGAGAGAGAGAGAGCAAAACAACTGCTCCCTAGTTGAGGTAACGCAGTGAGTCGCCAGCCTCATCCTTTACATAGCGCTCTCCCCCTCAGGGCGCCGAGGTCACTTGGCAAACTCCACTAGCCTCCTCGCTGATGAACACTTCCTGTCCTTTCTGCGCCACGCACTCCACCGGCCCATTGGTTTGTGTTTCAGCCCATCGAATTCAAACAGCCACAGATTAGCACCACACTGATGATCCTAGCTGAAAGTCCTAGAAAACAATAAAGAAAGTGCCACACTCCCAGTCTGTGCCACACACACTCAGTGTGCGTTGGGTGTGGGTCTCCAACTCGAGACCCTAATATAGCTGAACCCCCAAACATTCAGCCATTTTTTCTCTTGATGTTCTGCATATGAAAGGAAAATGTTTGTGAAGTTATGGAACACGGCCTATTTTTAAACAATTATATTAGTCATCTGTTAGAAGGTATTGCAAATGATGGAATTCATGAATACCAAGTAATTTTTGCTTCTCAGCACGGGAAGAATTTGGGATTATTTCAAATAAAGTCCTAAAGCTAGCTGGGTAGTTTGGTTGAACCCAGCTGGTTCTGAGATTCTGAACATCACGGGAGACGGATGCTAATGAACTACTAGTAATTTAGGATTTTTTAAAATGTATTTAACTAGAAAGGTCAGTTAAGAACAAATTCTTACTTACAATGACAGTCTACCGGGGAACAGTGGGTTAACTGCCTTGTTCAGGGGCTGAATGACAGATTTTCACCTTACCAGTTTAGGGATTCGATCCAGCAACCTTTCAGTTACTGGCCCAATGCTCTAACCACTAGGCCACCTGCCACTAGGCTACGTGGGGTAAATGAGTGGGAGATTCGAGAGGGGTGGGATTACCCCATCAGTGTAATGTCAAAATCTGCTCCACCATTTAGCATGTGGGTGCTAGCACAGACAATATCTGAGGCTTGCTATCCTATGGCAGAGATACTGTAGAGAAAAACTAAATAATTGTGGGAGATCAAGTAGTTACCCAACCTTTAGCATGTAGCCATCACACAGAATAGCTAGCATCTCCTTGGGCAGACCTTTGTCTAGAATATTGGCAAACAGGATAACGACCTCAATTGGTACACTGGTGGGTAATTAGGCATGGCCGTTCCCCAGTCTCTGGGAAGAGTAAATATGTCAATATGTAAATATGGGAGAATAAACAACCATTAAGGGTTACACAAGTTGCCCGCTAATTGCATCATCATCACCATAGAGAGCCATTGCAAAAAAAGCTAAGGGGACATTTCATGATCCACACAGTCACAGATGATATCAAAGGCGCTTTTAAATCACTGGTGGAAAAAGTACCCAATTTTCATACTTGAGTAAAAGTAAAGATACCTTAATAGTGAAAATCAACCAGTAAAATCCTACTTGAGTAAAAGTCTAAAAGTTTTGGTTTTAAACATACTTGAATATCAAATGTAATTGCTAAAATATATTTAAGTATCAAAAGTAAAAGTATAAATAATTTCAAATTCCTTACATTAAGCAAACCGGACGGCACCATTATCTTGTTTTTACTTTATTAACGGACAGCCTGGAGCACACTCCAACACTCAGACAGAATTTACAAACAATGCATGTTTAGTGTACAGATTAAAAAAATAAATTAAAAAAAGTACTTTACACCACTGCTTTTAATTTAAACATCAATGATTATAAGTTTAAAATCGATGTGGACAAACTCCCCCTGACAATGGACCAAAATATCATGCCTGCAGTTTTAAGAAGTCATGGCTGTATTGCAGCCATCTTGCACTGTTCACGAGTCTTGCTGCACACAGTCGATGTGGAAGTCTGTGTTTAAAAAAAGCCCTCTAAAAATAACCCAAACCTATGAGGAGGTCTCACGCTGCTCAAATCAATCCAGAAACCACCCAACTATAAGTCAGAAGAAAAAAATAGGAAAGAAAGAAAAAAGAGAGGAGAAAGAAAGAGAAAGCAAGAGAGAGAAAGGAGCCACTAAACCAGTGGGATTAGTGCTAAGTAACTAAATGGGTCATATCAGTTTTCCATTAACAGGAGAGAGGGATAGCCATTTGGACTGCTGGAATCTAAATGGTGAACCTGCTCTCCCTCCTCCGACAGACGGGGCCATTCATTCGAGTGTAAATGTTGCACACACTTAGGCACACTCTCTTTCTCCCACTTTCTCTCGTTCCTTCTTTCACTGCACAAATGGAAATTTGCCGTCACATCCTCGAGCCCCGTCCATAAATAACCTTGACACAAATAAACGGATAAATAAATAAATAAATAAATGCGTGCAGACTCGCAAATGGGCATCCGTCAGCATTAGTGACGGAGCGATATCAGGCACAATGACGCTTGGAGTGCCTGGGTGGGCACAGAGATTCTTGCCGATGGCTCTCTGCCGAACAAACCGACGCGAGGGCTCTCCACATTAAGGCAGACTTCACTGCTGACTTGTTTTTACTCTCCCCTCACTATCGCTGTTGCTCTCTCTCTCTCTTGCTTGGTTTAACTCTGTTTCTCTCTGTCCGTCTTTCTCTCCTCCTCTGCCAACCGATCTCCATCTCCATCTTGAACCCTAAGCACTCATTCCCTCTCTCTCTCTTTCCCTCTCACTCAATTCTCTCTTACCCTCTCCTCCCCTCCCCTCCTCTCTCTCTAGGTCACCCTCTCTCTTACTCTTTCCTCCCTTCCACCCATCCCTTCTCTAGCTCTCTCTCTTACCCTCTCCTCCCCTCCCCTCCTCTCTCTCTAGGTCACCCTCTCTCTTACCCTCTCCTTCCCTCCTCTCTATCTCTCTCTAGGTCACCCTCTCTCTTACTCTTTCCTCCCTTCCACCCATCCCTTCTCTAGCTCTCTCTCTTACCCTCTCCTCCCCTCCCCTCCTCTCTCTCTAGGTCACCCTCTCTCTTACCCTCTCCTCCCCTCCCCTCCTCTCTCTCTAGGTCACCCTCTCTCTTACTCTTTCCTCCCTTCCACCCATCCCTTCTCTAGCTCTCTCTCTTACCCTCTCCTCCCCTCCCCTCCTCTCTCTCTAGGTCACCCTCTCTCTTACCCTCTCCTCCCCTCCTCTCTCTCTCTAGGTCACCCTCTCTCTTACTCTTTCCTCCCTTCCACCCATCCCTTCTCTAGCTCTCTCTCTTACTCTCCTCACCCGCAAACCCTCAACTCCCACTAGCTCTCTCCCTTCTTTTTTCCTCCCTCCTCTCTCTCTCTCTTCATCTTTTCTCCCTGCCTGTCTAAACAGAAGTGCTACTGCACGCGGGAAGTGACGTTAATGTTCTTTCTCTGTGTCATTGGGTTTGTACAGTTGCCAGGCCGTTGAAAGCCAGTGGTCTGTCTCTTGTCGCACACAAACACATACACCAGACAGCTGACTGTATCCCAGTTGTGACCTTGAAACACCTCATGAATTTTTATCATTGCACAATTTCATTGAACTTTTAAAGACTCAATTAAAAGGCTACACTTGATAAATAGTGCAAACATCCCCCTAGTAGCTGAGACATATTTCACATCTGTTTGTAAATATGATACACTTAACAGCTCAACATCTGTTTTGTTACTTGTGATGTGAATTGAGGCAAAATAAATTAAGTAAATTAGGGGATCCTCTAGGGGAGATCTACTGCTCGGTGCTCAGTCTAATGTATCGCTACCCTTATCTACAACCAACAATGCTATTTTAATGCCACAGGTCAGATATAAAGTTGCCCCTATTAGAACATTAAAACTAAATTCCTAATACTCACTGATAGCATGGTCCCAGATCTCTTTTGTGCAGTATAGCCAATTTCTACAGCTGTATGGCAAGACAGAACAAACATATCTGGGACCAGGATAACTAACTGACTCTCCAGTGTAAACAATCTGTCCAGATTGCCTGTGCTTACTGCACTGTGGGGAGCAGACAGGAGTTGTGTTCACATTGTCAGGAGTTATTATACCTTTCAGACGTGAGCATTAAGAGGCCCAGGTGGTTCACTTAATTACATGTAATTAACAGCCATATTGCAGGGCATCATTCAAAGAACAACACGAGTCAAATAATAGGCTTGTAATCAATATGCTGATAGATGTTTCGTAACCAAAGAAAAATGGGAGATGGTATTTGGGGAGTTTCTCCCCTTTTTCTCCGCAGATCCTCTCAAGCTCTGTCTGTTTGGATGGGGATCGTCGCTGTACACCTATTTTCAGATCTCTCCAGAGTTGTTTGATCGGTATCAAGCAACAGACGCCTCAACTCACAGCTTCATCAAATAGTACCCGCAAAACACCAGCCTCAACGTCAACAGTGAAGAGGCAACTCCGAGATGCTGACCTTCTAGATAGATTTGCAAAGAAAAAGCCATATCTCAGACTGGCCAATAAAAAGAAAAGATTAAGATGGGCAAAAGAATACAGACACTGGACGTTGAGACTGGTGTTTTGCGGGTACTATTTAATGAAGCTGCCAGTTGAGGACTTGTGAGGCGTCTGTTTCTCAAACTAGACACTCTAATGTACTTATCCTCTTCCTCAGTTGTGCACCGGGGCCTCCCACCCTCTTTCTATTCTGGTTAGAGACAGTTTGTAAGTCGCTCTGGATAAGAGCGTCTGCTAAATGACTTAAATGTAAATGTAAATGTAGTTTGCACTGATTCTGTGAAGGGAGTAGTATACAGCGTTGTACCAGATCTTCAGTTTCTTGGCAATTTCTCGCATGGAATAGCCTTCATTTCTCAGAACAAGGATAGACAGACGAGTTTCAGAAGAAAGGTTTTTGTTTCTGGACATTTTGAGTCTGTAATCGAACCCACAAATGCTTCAATGGCGGTGTATTTCAGTTTTTTTTTATTTTAATACAATTGCAAAAATGTCTAAAATCTATTCTCATTTTTGTCATTTTTGGGTATTGTGTGTAGATTGATGAGGATACAAATGTTTTTTGAATAAAGCTGTAACGTAACAAAATGTGGAAAAAGTAAAGGGGTCTGAATTATTTTCGTATGCACTGTATATATGACATTAACCTATACCTTTTGACTTTACTATGGCTGTCGTCGGGTTTGTTGCTTAGGAATATCTACACAGATATGCCACAAAGTTCTTTAAAGAATGAATATGAATTCCGAGGGCAGAAATGCTATTAAAGCATTAGATAGATCTCTCACTAGAGGCTTCAGTTATGCAAAAGCTTTACTTAAGTCCGAATTGGTTCTCGAGCAGATTAGCAAGAATGGCCTTTTTCCCTTTATTCATATTGCAATCTTTCCCTTTCAGGTTATTTGAAAATGTAAAGATCAAGTTTAATCTACCAGAAAATACAGACAAATAATACAACAAATATTATGGTTAAACTCAATTATAATTGATGAAAAAAACATTGTTTTTTAATAAAGAAAAACAAGTGGTATAATCTTTGTAAATTATATCATAAGTAGGACTGGTAGTGTTATGTCACACATGCAGCTAACAAAAATATATGGACATTTCTGCTCTATCCAAAATTACAACTAACTTTGTAGCATTACCGCAAAAAAATGGAAGAGGCAATGGGAATGGTCTGTGGCCCTGCATTTAAAGACCAAAATTGGTAAAAATAAAAAAAATAGATAAATAAAAAGGGATACCGGTTTCATTTAACTATCTAAAAATGTACAGCTGTGCCACACAGATTGCAAAATAGTTGGGAAGAGATTTTTCGAAACGTAGAGTTTTTCAATAAATTGTTAGATAAAATTCTTGCAGCCAACAGAATGTTATAATGTAGGGTATATGGGGGATACAACCATCCCAGCTCTGCAGATATTGCTGCAAGAGACAGAATCATCAGATCATTTGTAGCTTGTTTTTGGTCGCAGGTTCAGGAATGGCTGAAGATTTGCAACATTTACATGGAACTAACTCCAAGAGTGTAAAGCTGTCATCAAGACAAAGGGTGGCTACTTTGAAAAATCTCAAATATAAAATCTATTTTGGTTTGTTTAATACTTTTTTGGCTACTACACGACTCCATATGTGTTATTACATCATTTTGATGTCTTCACTATTATTCTACAATGTAGAAAATAGTAAAAACTAAGAAAAACCATGGAATGAGTAGGTGTGTCCAGACTTTTGACCTTTACTGTATTTGGCAAATATAAATCAATGGTGTTCAGAGATACAGTGGGGAGAACAATTATTTGATACACTGCCGATTTTGCAGGTTTTCCTACTTACCAAGCATGTAGAGGTCTGTAATTTTTTATCATAGGTACACTTCAACAGTGAGAGACGGAATCTAAAACAAAAATCCAGAAAATCACATTGTATGATTTTTAAGTAATTAATTTGCATTTTATTGCATGACATAAGTATTTGACACATCAGAAAAGCAGAACGTAATATTTGGTACAGAAACCTTTGTTTGCAATTAGAGAGATCATACGTTTCCTGTAGTTCTTGACCAGGTTTGCACACATTGCAGCAGGGATTTTGGCCCACTCCTTCATACAGACCTCCAGATCCTTCAGGTTTCGGGGTTGTCGCTGGGCAATACGGACTTTCAGCTCCCTCCAAAGATTTTATATTGGGTTCAGGTCTGGAGACTGGCTAGGCCACTCCAGGACCTTGAGATGCTTCTTACGGAGCCACTCCTTAGTTGCCCTGGCTGTGTGTTTCGGGACGTTGTCATGCTGGAAGACCCAGCCACGACCCATCTTCAATGCTCTTACTGATGGAAGGAGGTTGTTGGCCAAGATCTCAGGATACACGGCCCCATCCATCCTCCCCTCAATACGGTACAGTCGTCCTGTCCCCTTTGCAGAAAAGCATCCCCAAAGAATGACGTTTCCACCTCCATGCTTCACGGTTGGGATGGTGTTCTTGGGGTTGTACTCATCCTTCTTCTTCCTCCAAACACAGCGAGTGGAGTTTAGACCAAAAAGCTCTATTTTTGTCTCATCAGACCACATGACATTATCCCATTCCTCCTCTGGATCATCCAGATGGTCATTGGCAAACTTCAGACGGGCCTGGACATGCGCTGGCTTGAGCAGGGGGACCTTGCATGCGCTGCAGGATTTTAATCCATGACGGCGTAGTGTGTTACTAATGGTTTTCTTTGAGACTGTGGTCCCAGCTCTCTTCAGGTCATTGACCAGGTCCTGCCGTGTAGTTCTGGGCTGATCCCTCACCTTCCTCATGATCATTGACGCCCCACGAGGTGAGATCTTGCATGGAGCCCCAGACCGAGGGTGATTGACCGTCATCTTGAACTTCTTCCATTTTCTAATAATTGCGCCAACAGTTGTTGCCTTCTCACCAAGCTGCTTGCCTATTGTCCTGTAGCCCATCCCAGGCTTGTGCAGGTCTACAATTTTATCACTGATGTCCTTACACAGCTATCTGGTCTTGGCCATTGTGGAGAGGTTGGAATCTGTCTGATTGAGTGTGTGGACAGGTGTCTTTTATACAGGTAACGCGTTCAAACAGGTGCAGTTAATACAGGTAATGAGTGGAGAACAGGAGGGTTTCTTAAGAAAAACGAACAGGTCTGCGAAAGCCGGAATTCTTACTGGTCGGTAGGTGATCAAATACTTATGTCATGCAATAAAATGCAAAATAATTACATAAAAGTCATACCAGGACTTTTTTTTAGACCTCTACATGCTTTGTAAGTAGGAAAACCTGCAAAATCGGCAGTGTATCAAATACTTGTTCTCCCCACTGTAGATGGGAAGGGTTGAGTGTAGCTGAAGGATGGGACAAAAAAAAGAAGATAAGTCATTTAAAATATACTGTGTAAGTAAAATGTATATAGTATGAATACGCTGGAAGTAGAAGCCTAATTGTTGCTTTCCATTAGTTTACTCCCATTAGGGGAGGGGTGATGGGGAAAGGAAAATATATAAAAAAAAAAAAACATATATATTTAAAATGATGGTCATTAATATGGAGTTGGTCCCACCTTTGCTGCTATAACAGCCTCCACTCTTCTGGGAAAGCTTTCCTCTAATGTTGGAACATTACTGCGGGGAATTGCTTCCATTCAGCCACAAGAGCATTAGTGAGGTCGAACACTGATGTTGGGCGACTAGGCCTGGCTCGCAGTCGACATTTCATTTCATCCCAAAGGGCTTTGATAGGGTTGAGTTCAGGGCTCTGTGCAGGCCAGTCAAGTTCTTCCACATTGATCTCAAAAAACATTTCTGTATGGACCTCGCTTTGTGCATGGGGGCATTGTCCTGCTGAAACAGGAAAAGGCCTTCCCCAAACTGTTGCCACAAAGTTGGAAGCACAGAATCATGTTGAATGCCATTGGATGCTGTAGCATTAAGATTTCCCTTCACTGGAACTAAGGGGCCTTGCCCGAACCATGAAAAACAGACCCAGATCATTACTCCTCTTTCACCAAACCTCACAGTTGGCACTATGCATTGGGGCAGGTAGCGTTCTCCTGGCATCCGCCAAACCCAGATTCGTCCGTCGGACTGCCAGATGGTGAAGCGTGATACATCACTCCAGAGAACGCGTTTCCAATGGCGGCGAGCTTCACACAACTCCAGCCGATGCTTGGCATTGCACATGTTGATCTTAGGCTTGTGTGAGGCTGCTTGAACATGGAAACCCATTTCATGAAGCTCCCGACGAACAGTACTTGTGCGGAGTTTGCTTCCAGAGACAGTTTGGAATTCGGTACTGAGTGTTGCAAACCAAGGATAGACGATTTTAACGCGTCACGCGCTTCAGCACTCGGTGGTCCAGATCTGTGAGCTTGTGTGTCCTACCACTTCAAGGCTGAGCCGTTGTTGCTCCCAGACATTTCCACTTCACAATAACAGCACTTACAGTTAACCAGGGCAGCTCTAGCAGGGCAGAAATTCAACGAACTGCCTTGTTGGAGAGGTAACATTCTATGAAGGTGCCACATTGAAAGTCAATGAGCTCATCAGTAAGGCCATTCTACTGCCAATGTTTGTCTATGGCGATTGCATGGCTTTGTGCTCGATTTTATACACCTGTCAGCAACGGGTGTGGCTGAAAGGCCCATATACTTTTGTATATATAATACAAAAATATACATGGGGGATTGGAAATGATGCAGACAATTACACAGCTAGAAGCCACAATCTATTTGCAATATTAAAGCTGACCCCCCCCACCTAAAAAAAAGTTAGTCAGAGAAAATAGATACAAAATTATAATTGATTGTTTTAGCTTGACCTTTCATTTACCTCATGTTGTCATTATAGCTTTGGTAAGTGTGACTTCTGCCAATTAGAGCTTTGGAACAAACTACATTTGAAAATCACCTAATATGTAACGGTACAATCCTATGAACTGCTAATCAAACGAATCTGCCGATCAAGACACAATTGCAAAACATAGCATTTTGCAGCTCGCGAACAACCTCAGATATGTAACAAAATGTCTGAATTTTCTACCCCCCCCCCCATGCTTCCTTATTACACGCCATCCAGCCCGCCAAATGGAAAACTAAAATATTAATTCTGCGCTATGGCGCCTGACAGATCATGGATAATGGCTGACACTCCAATGCAAACACCACCCAGATGCTATTTGTCTGTGGGTGAATGGCCACCTCGCCATTTGGAGATAAGAAAAAAATATATATTGGGGAAATGACCGTGGGAAATAGCATTAAAAGGGTGCAATCACCTCTCATCGTCACGGAACATAACTACATCTCATTGTGGAGAGCCTTTATTTATTCTACTGACAAATATTATTAGAACCTCTTCACTCTCTTTCGGCTTTAATAGGCGATGAGTAAGGTTTAATTTGTCCAAGGGAACTGTCCATCCTTCAAAAGGCTAAGTATGATAGCTGCGGAGATTCCATTGGAATATTATGAGGCCGATTTTTCAGCCCTGAGGACAGTCAGTCGGTTGGTTCATACGCCTCTCTATGCCGTCTCTGTTTTCTCTCTCTCTCCAAGTGATTCCCCCTTTGCTTTTAGCAGCTGAGAGTTATAGGTCTATTAGGAATTCATCACACATTGAGTGAAATCAATCCTATTGTGCGAATGTGCCAGCGTAAAAAATAAGATAAAACCTTCAATTATGGGGGCTCAGAAGAATATTTGCCCTCCCAAATTGATCCGATATTGACAATTTACACTTCAGATGACCTTTTCCAAGATCTGCCCACATATTTGAGGACCAGAGCTGTATTGGGAGTATTTGGAGAGTGGATAGAGAAGTGGGAAATGCTGTTGTATTGCAATGCTTTAGATAAAAAAAAAAAATAGGAGATGGGGTATAAACCGCATTTCACAGAAAACTGAAAGGGTATTCACGAAACACACAGGCGAGGAGTAAGGCCTGCCATTGTAAGTGTACACACAGATGGGTCTGCGTCATATGGACACAGTATGAGAGGAGGCGGGCACCTAGATGGGACCCTTAACGAAGGTCAAAAGCCTCTTGTAAGGAACCATATAATGCATGGCTGGAGATGTGGTCGTCTTCGGCTTGCCATTCAGAAAGTCCAACCTTTTATTGAAATTTGATTTATCCTCAAAAAATGGATCTTGTGTCACACTCGACTCATTTTAACTGTCCACTCCAGCTCGACTGGCGGAGTAAAACGGTAGATCAGTTATGCGGCGGGGGTACTCAAACGGCACATAAAATCCTCATCTATATTTCCATGATGGTATTCCGCTAGGCCTGTCAAACTGATTTTTTTCTGGGCGGAAGGTCCTTTGGGTCTGTGAGAAGAACAGAGGGGGACAATAGAAGTGAAGCACATCCACCCTCGGACATCAAACCGACGGTTTGTCGGGCCTCCGATTCTTCAGTCTCTCCTCTATCTAGCCTCTTCCTTTTGGCTGTTGATAAGTATCCTTTATCTATCACGAGCAGGTGATCGGGTTCAAGTGGCCGTCTTCACAGAGCCTTCTCTTCCCCTCTATTGATATCTAGGATCTACTAAGCCATACCCAGTCCATAGCCAAGCGCACATTCCAGGTCCCCTCGGCTCTAGCAAGTCACGTTAGCTCCACTACCTTTAGCAGTGGCCCCGGGGGCCACAACCGAATTAATAACTTCTATCAACATCCTGAAGTGGAGGGGCAGAGGCAGGGGCTTTAGTCTGACAACAGCGAGGTGCTAAATAGCCACAGCCCCAATATGATAGTGTGTGTATACATGTGTATGTGTGTGTGTGTGTGTGTGTGGGGGGGGGGTTATTCTATCCTTGTGTTGACCTAAAATCACCTAAATTCCCACAAGGATAGTAAAACAAGGAAAATTCTCCCTTGTGGGGACATTTCTCACATCCCCATCAGGACAAAGGCTATTTTAAGCTTAGGGATTAGGTTTAGGGTTACAACTAGGGTTCAAATCAAATCAAATGTATTTATATAGCCCTTCGTACATCAGCTGATATCTCAAAGTGCTGTACAGAAATCCAGCCTAAAACCCCAAACAGCAAGCAATGCAGGTGTAGAAGCACAGTATACACAGGCACAGGTTACAATTAGGGTTAGGGTAAGGGGTTAGTGGTTAGGGTTAGGAGTTAGGTTTATTGTTAGGGTTAAGGTAAGGGTAGGGGTAGGGGTTAGGGGAAATAGGATTTCGAATGGAAATACATTTTAGGTCCCCACGAGGATAGAAGAACATAACGTGTGTGTGTGAGCGTGTGTGCGTTTACAGTACATGCACCTGTGTACATGTCTATGCGTGTACATGTGTCTGAGACCGTGAGGGAGCACAAGCCAGAGAGTGGAAGACATAATGAAAGACAGGAAGAGCCATACACCAGAACATATATGTGAGAGGAAATGACTTGCTAAAGGAATTGCGAACACCATCACATCCACGTGATATAATAGCGTTTATTAATTTAAGTAACAAACTGTGTAATTCTCCCCAGATCACATGCAGGATGAAGAAATGGCTCACTAGCTCAAAAAAAAACATAGCCATCCAGTACACAGGCCCATTAGTAGGGACAACCGAAGGCATTTGGTATTGAGAGATCATTTACAACACGATGATGTGAATAATAAAAGAGGAGAGCGGTGTCAGGCTTTCTCTTCCCGCTGCTCTTTCTCTTTCATTTGCTTCATTGCAGATTCATCCCTTTCTCTCCTTAAAAATGTCATGACTGAAAATAGGTAATTTAATCTTCATTACATTTACAGGGGGCCAGCTCTCCCCTCTTGCCTGGGTGAATTAACGGCTAGACCAGTGAGATTAGGCAGTTGGGTCCTGAAATCCCATAACTGTGACAAGCGTTATATCACAGCATCTCTTCTGGTTTTTAATGGAGGAAAGATGATCTCTATCCATTCAATGTCAAAGAGGCCCTTATGAGGCTAGTGGAAGGACACACACACACACACACACACACACACACGCTCATATATGCACACACTCTCACACACACACACACACTTTTGATGGGCAACACAGTGAAGGTGAATCCAGAGAGTCAGAGAGGAGGGGATAGTACTGGTTAGGGACATCGTAATGACTTTGAAAATAGGCAGTAAATAAATACCGATTGGCTCCCATCCTCTTTTGAAATCTGATTGATGTGCCTTTTGGGAGATGCCCGTATAAAAGAGCTACTGAGTCTGTGGCTTTCATCACAGACCAATCGATGGTGAGAGGATGTATGAGCCGGCTCCATGCCTCTCTCTTACCAACCAATCTCTTGGGTTATATACAGGGTATCAACACACCAGAGTGGGGGGAAAGAGGGGGCTTTTGTGAACAAAACTCCCCATGCTCTTATTTGCCCATATTCGTGTGAACATCAGTGTTGAGATTTGATGAGCTCTTGTATGCAACAGGGTTTAATTCAGTCCATTCAGGAAGTGAACTGAAATTCGAATTGTTTAAGTGGAATTTCAGTTTACATCTTGAATTGACTGAATTTAACCTTTTGAAGCTAGGGGGCACTATTTTTACGTTTAGAAAAATAACGTTCCCAAAGTAAACGTCCTATTTCTCAGGACCAGATGCTAGAATATGCAAATAATTGACAGATTAGGATAGAAAACACTCTAAAGTTTACAAAACTGTCAAAATATTGTGAGTATAACAGAACTGATATTGCAGGCAAAACCATGAGAAAAATCAAACCAGGAATTGCCTCCCATTGCTCCATTTAAAGTGATATCAACCAGATTCCTTTTCCTATCATTTCCTCAAGGTGTCAACAGTCTTCAGACATAGTTTCATGCTTTTATTTAAAAAAATGAGCCAGAACGATAACATCGCGTCAAGTGGTCACATGAGTTTTACTCGCGCAACAGAATTTGGACAGCTATTGATTTTCCCTCTCCTACTGTGAAAGACATTTGCGGTTGATATATTATCGATTATATATTTTAAAAACAACCTGAGGATTGATTATTAAAAACGTTTGACATGTTTCTGTGGACATTACGGATATTATTTGGAATTTGTCTGCGTTGTCGTGACCGCTCTTTCCTGTGGATTTCTGAACATAATGCGCCAAACAAACGGAGGTATTTTGGATATAAAAAATAATCTTTATGGAACAAAAGGAACTGGGAGTCTCGTGAGTGAAAACATCCGAAGATCATCAAAGGTAAACGATTCATTTGATTGCTTTTCTGATTTTCGTGACCAAGCTACCTGATGCTAAGTGTACTTAATGTTTTGTCATGCGATCGATAAACTTACACAAACGCTTGGATTGCTTTTCGCTGTAAAGCATAATTGCAAAATCGGAGACGACAGGTGGATTAACAAAAGGCTAAATTGTGTTTTGCAATATTGCACTTGTAATTTCATGAATATGAATATTTTTTGTAATATTATTTGACTGAGGCGCTATGCTATTTAGCGGTTGCTGATGACAATTATCCCGTTTAAGGGATGGGTAGCGTCAAGAAGTTAACAATCTCTCCTGTTCTATATGTTGTTGTTGGTTATGTAGGTTATCTGTAGTTCATTCGGAAAGTATTCAGACCCCTTGGCTTTTTCCACATTTTGTTACAGCCTTATTTAAAACAGATAAAAAAAAAAAAATATTCCTCATCAATCTAAACCTCATAATGACAAAGCAAAAACAGGTTTTTAAAAAAATGTGCTAATTTATAAAAAATGTAAACGGAAAAAACTTATTTACGTAAGTATTCAGACCCTTTGCTATGAGACTCGAAATTGAGCTCAGGTGCATCGTGTTTACATTGCTCACCCTTGAAATGTTTCTACAACTTGATTGGAGTCCACCTGTGGTAATTTCAATTGATTGGACATTATTTGGAAAGATGAAATCAAGATTAAACTCTTTGGCCTGAATGCCAAGCGTCACATCTAGAGGAAACCTGGCACCATCCCTACGGTGAAGCATGGTGGCATGATCATGCTGTGGGGATGTTTTTCAGTGGCAGGGAAAGGGCGACTAGTCAGGATTGAGGGAAAGATGAATGGAGCAAAGGACAGAGATCCTTTATCAAAACCTGTTCCAGAGTTCTCAGGAACTCAAACTGGGGCTAAGGTACACCTTCCAATGGGACAACTACTCTAAGCACACGGCCAAGACAATGCAGACTTCGGGATAAATCTCTCTGAATGTCCTTGAGTGGCCCAGCCAGAGCCCAGAGTTGAACCCGATCGAACATCTCTTGAGAGACCTCAAAAACACTATGCAGCAACGCTCCCCATCCAACCTGACAGAGTTTGAGAGGATCTGCAGAGAAGAATGGGAGAAACTCCCCAAAAACAGGTGTTCCAAGCTTGTAGCATCATAACCAAGAAGACTCGAGGATGTAATCGCTGCCAAAGGTGCTTCAACAAAGTACTGAGTTAAGGGTCTGAATACTTATGTAAATGTCATATTTCAGTTCATTTTTTATAAATTTACAACATTTTACACATTGTTTTTACTTTGTCATTATGGGGTATTGTGTGTAGACTGATGAGGGGAAACAAACAATGTAATCCATTTTAGAATAAGGCTGTAATTTAACAAAATGTGCGCACTGTATGAGCACCGAATGCACTGTATATACCAATGTATGTTGTTGGTTATGTAAGCTATATACCATGAGTGCACAACACATTAGGAGCACCCTCAGAACAGCCTCAATTCATCAGGCTATGGACTCTACAAGGGATGCTGGCACACGTTAAGTCCAATGCTTCCCACAGTTGTGTCAATTGGCTGGATGTCCTTTGGGTGGAGGACCATTCTTGATACACATGGGGAACTGTTGAGCATGAAAAACCCAGCAGCGTTGCAGTCCTTGACACACTCAAACCGGTACGCATGGCACCTACTACCTTACCCCATTCAAAGGCACTTAAATCTTTTGTCTTACCCATTCGCCCTCTGAATTGCACACATACACAATCCATGTCTCAATTGTCTCAAAGCTTAGAAATCCTTCTTTAACCTGTCTCCTCCCCTTCATCGACACTGATTAAAGTGGATTTAATAAGAGAAATCATAGCTTTCACCTTAAGTCTAGTCAGGCAGACATGGAAAGAGCAATGTGTTCTATACTTAGTATATATACCGTTGTTTGTTGTTGGTTATGTTGCCTTTCTACAGTGGGGTCCGGAATTATTGACACCCTTGATAAAGTTGAGCAAAAATTACCGCATAAAATAAATCATTCAAATTCTGAGCTACAGTGTACGCTCAAAAAAATACTGATAAAATTGATTTACACCCATTTTCAATCTCCTTTAATACCCAACCTTGCTTGAATAAACGGCACTAAGACTTTTTCAACAACAAAACAAGATGAGTTGAGGAACACATTGGGAGGGATCTTAGACCATTCCTCTATAGAGAATCCTTCCAGCCACAAGTTTTCAAGTCGAGAGATTATTGTTGATTTTGTAAATAATTTCTTTGTGAAGCAACTTACAGTAGAGAGTGCATACATTTTTTATACTCTTTAATACAGGTCCGCCATGGAAATTGAACCCACATCCCTGGTGTTGCAGGTGCCATGCTCTACCAACGGAGCCACACGGGACTCAGTTGAGGTTATTATCTTGCTGGAAGATCCACTCACAGCCAAGTTTCTGGCAGACGCAATAAGGTTTTGGGCTAAAATGTCCTGGTACTGGGTAAAGTTCATGATGCAGTTGACCTTAACAAGGGCACCAGGATCAGTGGAAGCAAAATAGCCCCATAACATCAAGGATCCACCACCGTACTTCACAGTAGGTATGGGGTTATTTTCTGCTCATGCATTCTTATTTCGACACCAAACCCACCACTGGTGTGCGTGGCCAAAGAGCTCTATTTTCATGTCATCCAATAAATGTAAACGCCTGTAGTTTGCTAAACGACATTGGCACTTGGATTGAAACCGGTGCTTTGGTCAGATAACATGAAAATAGAGCTATTTGGCCACACACAGCAGTGTTGGCTTTAGTATCAAAAATAGAAAGCATAAGCGGTGCCTGCACTACCGTTTTCAGCCTAGTAATATTAAGCCCCTTGAGAATAAATAGAGTTTTCTGAATTGAATTGAGACGTGTGCAGCCTTTCTAATTTGAAGGAAAAAATACACTTCCTGGAAATCATGTATGCCCGAGTTGACCCAAATATCATGCCAATAACATGCATTGTCTGGTTGAGGAGAATGAGAACTCAAAAACCCACACAACAGAATGCCTGGTTCTAGCCTCTGTCAATTAGGACTGGCTTCTGTAATTGCATCAAGTAGGTTATGATGACTTCACAGGGTTTAGTTACGTTCCACACAACTGGAGAGGCGGAGATGTTGGAAATGTTCTGGAAATTGGCTTGAACCCTAAAAGTACCGATCAAAAATGTCAATTGTCAACGTTTTGTTCTGAAATTGTAAGACTTTGTCAAACAACCAGTTACTGACAAAAAAAAAACACATTTTACCATGGTTTCTGTGTTAATATGGAGGACTGAAAAAATAATATTTCTTTTGTATACTAGTGGTGGGTGGCTAAGCTGAAAATGTGGACACAATAGTAGACTTTGTGATAAAAGCACAACATTTGGCACAGAGGTAGATGTACGGTGTACAGAAAGTATTAGTACCCCTTGAGCTATTCCAAATTTTACAGCCTGAATTCAAAATTGATTAAATATATTATTATTTTTCTCACCCATTTACACAAAATACCCCATAGTGAAAACATGTTTTAATGTTTTATTTATTAAAAATGAAATACAGAAATATCTAATTGACAAGAGTATTCACACCCCTGAGTCAATAGAAGTTAGTACCACCTTTGGCAGTGATTACTGCTGTGAGTCTTTCAGTGAAAATCTCTAAGAGCTTTCCACACCTGGATTGTACAACATATTATTATTTTTCTAAGTTCTTCAAGCTCTGTCAAATTAGTTGTTGATCATTGCTAGACTACCAAGTCTTGCCATATATTTTCAAGCAGCTTTACGTAAAAACTGTTACTCAACCATTCAAGAATGTTCACTGTCGTCTTGGTAAACTCCAGTGTAGATTTTGCCTTGTGTTTTAGGTTATTGTCCTGCTGAAAGGTGAATGAATCTCCTAGTGTCTGGTGGAAAGCAGACTGAACCAGGTTTTACTCTAGGATTTTGCCTGTGCTTAAGTCCATTCCATTTATTTTTTATCCAGAAAATCACCTGAGTCCTTAATTATTACAAGCATACCCATACCATGATGCAGCCACCACTATGCTTGAAAATATGGAGAGCTCTACTCAGTAATGTGTTGTATTGTATTCAGAACAAAAACAAAACGTTTTTTTTTTGCAGTATTAATTTAGTGCCTTGTTGCAAACAGGATGCATGTTTTGAAAAATATTTATATGTACAGGTTTCCTTCGTTTCACTCTGTCAATTAGGATAGTAATTGTGGAGTAACTATAGTGCTGTAAACACTAACTGTTTCATGATGAAATCCCTGAGTGGTTTCCTTCCTCTCCTGCAACTGAGTTAGGAAGGACGCCTGTATCTTTGTATTGACTGGGTGTATCGATACACCCTCCAAAGTGTAATTAATAACTTCACCATGCTCAAAGGGATATTCAATATCAGTTTTTTACCTATCTACCAATAGGTCCCCTTCTTTGCGAGGCATTGGAAAACCTCCCTGTTCTTTGTGGTTAAATCTGTGTTTGAAATTCACTGCTTGACTGAGGGACCTTATAGATAATTGTATGTGTGGGGGTACAGAGATGTGGTAGTCATTCAAAAATCATGTTATTGCACGCAGAGTGAGTCCATGCAATTTTTTATGTGACTTATAAATATTTACTCCTGAACTTTTTAGGTTTGCCACAACAAAACATAATTCCACTTTGACATTATGGGGTACTGTGTGTAGGTCAGTGACCAAAAGTGTTATCCATTTTAAATTCAAGCTGTAACAACACAACAAAATGTGGAAAAAATAATGGGGTGTGAATACTTTCTGAAGGCACTGTATGTACCCTGAAAATATATAGATATGGATTCACCCATATATTTGGCCCCTGGTGGTGTGCCACTATAACTAAAAAATAACTTTAAAATTTGTAAATACATATTTAGCTTCCAGTCAATGTCTCTATACCAAACCGAGAGTCATCTTGAAGAGGCAATTGGAACTGAGTTGATAGCCCGTAGTGTTCCAAAGTTAGAGCTAAAAGTCTGATGGCACCGGCGCCCATATCACCCATATCACTGGACATCATATGTCCTACGGATATGCCAGATTAGCTCAATCGACAATTTCTCAGCCTCTGAGTATCACAGAATCATAGCAATGTGAATGAATAACAGACATACTGTTTTCATAACAAATGACTATGGATGAAATTGATACTGTTAATACCTGTTCAAAACATGAAAAACATAGTCATTTTTTAAATCAAATTTGACTATACCTTTTTTTATTTCAAAAGGGTCATAAAATAAAAAGTGTTACTAATTGAAAGACAGTGTCTCTGCAATCATTACCAATTTGGTGTAAAAATGACCCCTTTTTTAAGCAAAACATATTTTGGCACTTTTAGGGTTAATTGTGATTGGTGCCTCCTGGTAATGTACGAGTCTCTACGTAATGTACCTACAGACTTTTGAGGAAATGTGAGGGAGAGCAGTTCCATCTTGACAATATTAAGGAAAGACAAGCTGCTTTCAACTGAACTCCTCCAATGTAAACAAACTCCTCTTGTATATGATGCTCGTTTGTAGGATGACAAAAGGTTAATCACACTTTGAAACTGTAAGATTACAACAGACATGACTAAGCAGGAGTAGATTCTGTGGACTTCATGAAATTATCGCAAATGCTATTGTCTCTGAGAGGGATGGATTTCTGGGCTAAGTTCTTATCAAGTTCAGAGTCAGTTCTGTGTCGTAATGGGATGAATAAGAAAAGAAAACGATGAGAAAAGGAAAATCACAGACGAATATTACAGATGTTGTTCTGACCTAGAAATCATTTTCGAAAAGCTGACACTCAAATGTCGACAATTTTCCTCCTCTGTTGTCGCCAAAATAGCAACAACCTCCTCCAAAAGACAGCTAATCAGCGATTCGGGAGAAGGAGCCTTTAATCGTCTATTCAACCGTCGGTAGCAGGGGGAGCTTAATTGTTTATTTTCACAGCTGGTGCATTTCTGATTGCGTCCCAAATGGAGCCATATTCCCTATGTAGTGCATTAATGTTGACCAGGGCCCTAGTAGTATGCTATATAGGGAATATGGTTCCATTTGGGGATTTTCCTCAAAGTGCGCCTAAAGATTGGCGCTCTAACCGCTCGCAACATACACATTTGATCCAAATTTCCTTTAAAGCATGGTGCTTTGATTTCAGAACCTATTTGCCACACAATCCTTGGGAGCCTGCACATGTCAAGAGGATTCTCTGCTACACCATACCTCTCATAACCTAATGGGGTTACAATCCACACAGCTGCTTATCAAATCATATACAGGCCTCTATCTTGACAATAGAAAGACATGCACACAGATACACACTGCACACGTATCAGAATACAATAATGCATTGCCAATTCGAGGAGCAGTGGGGTTGTATATATCTCATATGATTTGTGAGGACCGTAGTGTGAGGACTCAGCAGTGCCATGCAGTGAGAAGCGAAGAGAATACGTACAGAAACTATTGGCCCATTGGGTTGTGTACGGCTTATCATAACTATGCAGGGTAGAAGGTCAAATGCATATACAAATCAGGAGTGCTACTAAGGACAATAACACAAACACAGAAATACATAGACCAGTGGTCACCAACCGGTCGATCGACTAGGCATTCCTAGTCGATCACCAAACATTTCTGCAGAAAAGCCGCAGGCCAATCGGATAGCTCAGATCACCGTGCCTATAGCTTCTAGGACCCCACAGCAAAGTTTGATACTAGCGTGACATTTCATAACTTTTAAAACCACGACCAGAGAGAGATGTTCAAAGAATACTGTAAAGAGCTGCTGTTTTTATGAGTGAGTTCATGTTCGACTTTCTATTCAGCATCTCTTTTTACAAAAGATGAAATGTGTTTTTTCCCCTACTTCCACTCACGCTGCAGCTGCAAAGAATGAGTAGCCAAGTGTTTCAACAGCCCTGCGTTTAAAAAATAAATAAATTAGCAGCTCGTCGCGTCTATTTTAATATCAAGAAATATTTCACTTTCTCTGGTCATAGGAACAGCATGAATTTGTGCACGAGGCAGAAATAATGCCGTTGCGACTCGAGTTCCTCCATCAGGTGGAAGACGGTGTCTCTGGTCAGCCTCACCGGAGGAAAGGAGAGAGCAGGGACCATGAGAGGCAGACCTTCCGCTGCTCTCTCTCTCCCTCCTCTGAGACTGACAGTCAGACGAATGAAGCAGTAAAATAAAGAGGCTAATGATTCGCTAATCATTTCAATTCATGCTCAGCCGTGCCTCGCGAGTGATACAACAACTGATCTATTTTGTTATCGAAGCTCGAATTTTGAAATATAATATGGTCTGAGAAGTGCAATATTTGCAGGGTGAACATTTGGCCAATACGCTGTGATAATGTATGAGGACTGCACAAACCTCACTCCTACATAACGTTTATTAGGTTACAGTTGCATAGAAGTACATTTTTATGTACTAAAAAAATGTCATAAAAAAAATTACTAGATTTCGGCTTGCTTTTTAACTGTGAAAGTGATAGACACACACAAACAAAGACAATACACACACACACACTTGAAGAGACACAGGCAGAGACAAAGGCAAAGACAGTCAACAGCGTAACATGCACCCCACAGAGATGTACCAGACTGGAGAGGTAGGTGGTGAGAGGTAGGTGGTGGGAGGAAGAAATCACAACATTCCACCACAGACATTTGTTTCAAAGTAGGCCAGGGCACACAAAGGCAAGAATACATTGAAGGGGAGTATTTGTTGGTGTTTGCTCATTGTGCAACGGTTTACATTTACCAGACGAAAGCCCTGGCTGGAAAAAAAGACCGAGGGATTGAGCATGCCGAAAAAAATCAGTTTGTGGCGAGTGACGAAAGCCAACTATTATTCCTTGTGTTGCTAACAAAGCGCTTCATAAAAAGTGCCACGAGACAGGATGTGAAGTCATGCTCTATCAGCATAGATCTACAATAAAAGTGCTGGTCTACTTAACAGAAACCAGAGTGACCTTGAGTCACTTAGTTAACAAAGGCGGTGCATCCAAAATTCAACCCTATCACCTAGAGCACTACATTTGGCCAGATCTCTACGAGGCCTACAGTTGAAGTCAGAAGTTTACATACACTTAGGTTGGAGTCATTAAAACTAGTTTTTCAACCACTCTACAAATTTCTTGTTAACAAACTATAGTTTTGGCAAGTCGGTTAGGACATCTACTTTGTGCATGACACAAGTAATTTTTCCAACAATTGTATACCGACAGATAATTTCACTTATAATCCACTGTATCACAATTCCAGCGGGTCAGACGTTTACATACACTGAGTTGACTGTGACTTTAAACAGCTTGGAAAATTCCAGGAAATTATGTCATGGCTTTAGAAGCTTCTGATTGGCTAATTGACATCATTTGAGTCAATTGGAGGTGTACCTGTGGATGTATTTCAAGGCCTACCTTCAAACTTTGCTTGACATCTTGGGAAAATCAAAAGAAATCAGCGAAGTCCTCAGAATGTTTTTTTGTAGACCTCCACAAGTCTGGTTCATCCTTGGGAACGATTTCCAAACGCCTAAATGTACCACGTTCATCTGTACAAACAATTGTACGCAAGTGTAAACACCATGGGGACAACGTAGTCGTCATACCTCTCAGGAAGGAGACACGTTTTGTCCCCTAGAGATGAACGTACTTTGGTGAGAAAAGTGCAAATCAATCCCAGAACAACAGCAAAGGACTTGTGAAGATGCTGGAGGAAACAGGTACAAAAGTATAAAAATCCACAGTAAAACGAGTCCTACATTGATGTAACTTGAAAGTCCACTCTGCAAGGAAGAAGACACTGCTCCAAAACCACCATAAAAAGCCAGACTACGGTTTGCAACTGCACATGGGGACAAAGATCGTACTTTTTGGAGAAATGTCCTCTGGTCTGATGAAACAAAAATAGAAGTGCTTGGCCCGTAATGACCATCGTTGTGTTTGGAGGGAAAAGGGGGAGGCTTGCAAGCCGAAGAACACCATCCCAACCATGAAGCACGGGTTGGCAGCATCATGTTGTGGGGTGCTTTGCTGCAGGAGGGACTGGTGCCCAAAATAGATGGCAACATGAGGAAGGACAATTATGTGGATATATTGAAGCAACATCTCAAGACATCAGTCAGGAAGTTAAAGCTTGGTCGCAAATGGGTCTTCCAAATGGGCAATCACCCCAAACATACTTTCAAAGTTGTGGCAAAATGGCTTAAGAACAACAAAGTCAAGGTATTGGAGTGGCCATCACAAAGCCCTACAAACCTTTCTCAGTTACACCAGCTCTGTCAGGAGGAATGGGCCAAAATTCACCGAAGCTTGTGGAAGGCTAATTAAACAATTTAAAGGCAATGCTACTAAATACTCATTGAGTGTATGTCAACTTCTGACCCACTGGGAATATGATGAAATAAAACAAATCTGAAATAAATCATTTTCTCTACTATTATTCTGACATTTCACAATCTTAAAATAAAGTTGTTAAACCTAACTGACCTAAAAACAGGGATTTTTTTGACTAGGATTAAATGCCAGGAATTGTGAAAAACTGAGTTTAAATCTTTTGGCGATGGTGTATGTAAACTTCTGACTTCAACTGTATATTCATTCCTGTTATTCAATCTTCTATATGTAACCTAATCAAACCATTCAAATCAATCTAATCAGTCTGTAACCATGTCAAGTTGATATCACCACTGATTTGAGGGTGTAGAACTAAGCCTATATCAGACCGAAACAAGATAATACTATGTAACCTAATTGACTGTCGCCACAGAAATAATCAGAGAAGTTATGGATCAGTGTAGGAGTGTGTCAGAGAGTGCACCACCTCTGGTTCAGTAGGAGAGAGAAGAAGCCATATGAGTTACACAGCCAGGAGTAGAGGTGGTGCAGTACAGTGCAGCATAGAAGCAGGTTCAGGGTTAAACTACAGACACACAGATTGGTTGTGTTACCATGGTTAGCACCTGGCCACCGAGAGGCAGGACTGGATGGACTTTGATCACCTGCAACATTGACGAAATAAACAGAAGAAAAAGAAAGGGAGGACAAGGAGAGGGGGAAGAGAAAGAGAGAAATATATCAGACACCAATTATCCACTCTGAAAAGTTTTGGTGTTGGCACAAACAGTACAAACTGCCTCATTCACACAGAAAAAAGACACTTGAGAAGGAAAATAGATTGGGTTGGTTTGGAATCATGTCATGTGTATCTCCCATGTTGTCAGTCTGGGTGAACCATGTTAGAGTAGGAGAGATATTGTAGATGAAGGGCAGGTGAATCAGAAGAGTGCGTGTGTGTGTGTGTGTGGGGCTATGCATACAGTAGTGTGTGTGCATGCCTTTGTGTTTGTGTATTGTGTGTGTGTGTGTGTGTTTTTCTCCATATGGCTGCCTGGCTGCCAGCAAGCTCAAAATGCAGGCCAAGCTACGAAGAGCAAGACTCAGGAGTGTGAGTTGTGTCACCCTGTTTCATTAACCTGGTCTTATTGGACAAACCTTGACATGGGACCTAGTAGGGAGATGTGATTGGCCAAGATAAGCAAGAGGAGAGACAAAGTGGGAAATGAACAGGTCATTTCACATAGTGACAGTTAATTTAGGACAATTATTTTGATCACAGTGTGCATATGCTGGTTTATTTGTTGTTGAGGTTGTTGGTATGACACTGAATGAGTGCTCCATAAGAGCTTTGACAACATATGCTTGTATGAAATAGGCTTTTTACTATAGGCCCTTCTATAATCAACTCCTAACTCCACACCACCAAGGCACTTGTATAGATTTGAGAGGACTGTATAGATGTGAGCAATGTGGTGAAAATTACACCCAGCCTATCGGAGGGAAAGGGGGAGCTACTACCATATTCAGTGCCAAGGTCCAGGGCCCTGAAACCTCTGTGCATACTCACTCGACTCTGTTCATACTAAGCTATGTTAACCGAAGCCTAATGACGCCCAATAAACACCCGATATAACAGTTAAGTGATTAGCATGGAGCAGGGAGTGCACCAGGAATATCGCAGCACCTGTGGATCCTCCAGCTCCTCCAATACAGACAGGGCTCTGTCTCTCCACCTGCATATCAATGTAACCTGGCACCTCTACCAGGTGGCACCTTACCTACCATCCCCCTGGATACAGGCTATTCATCATGGCAGGATGGAATATCTTAACATTAGGATTATGTTAACTCCGTTCTAGCCCATAGCCCCCACTCGCATCTCATTTCTATTGTGATCTGTACCTTACGAATGACAATGTGACGATGAATGTGTAATGAAGTGCACGGGGATAGCACACGTGTGTGTGTAGTGAGTGTGTGTGTTGGGGAAGGCCGCAACCCCGCACACACAGAGAAGCACATGAGCGTACAGACATGTGTCCGCCCTTGGTATATACCGACTTGGTCCCGCAAACACTCCTTTCATATTAAGGACAATGGACGAGACTGAGTGTGTTGATGGAATCAGGTTATACATAACGTTTAAAGAGGTAAGGCAGTTACTCTGTGACCGTGCAGGACACAGATGGTTGCCAGCGAGGTAGGAAGTAACCTCGCCAGAGGTGGGGGGTCCTTACCGTTGCGCGGGGTTCGTTTTCGGCGGTCGCGGAAGGCCGCTCCGGATTGCAGGGCTTCCATTAAGCTGTCCATCACACCTGTCTCATTCTCTCCTCCCTCTGTAGGACAGGACAGACAGAGAATATGGTTAGAGGATATATACCCACACTGAAGAAAAAAAATCACAGATACACTAAAATACACACACACATGTACGACTCGTCAAGCCAGACTTCTCTCTCCTATTGGTTTGGATATGTAATTGGGAGCCAGTATCCATGCACGTTTTGGATCCACAATGCATGTATTTGAATGTGTAAGTGTTTGTGTGTACCTGCAAGTGCATTTACATGCATACCGTATGAAATGTCAGAGGCCCGGAGCAGTCAAGTGTCTCAGAAGGAGTTTTACGACCCTGTGCCTTGCCCCGCTCCACTAGTCCTCTCAACGACCTACTCCTCCAGATGCCCTACAGCTATACACACAGGCCTACTTCACTGTGGTCTACCCTGTCCTCAACCCTCCCCTCTCCTCTCCTTCCTTTCCCTATGGTGACACTTTACTTGTATCTCTCCTCTCCTTCCATCTTCTCCCAGGGATATAGGACATACACGCACACACGCACACAGCCAGGTACTGTACATTGTTGGGGAGAGGGAAACTAATCATGATGTGTGAAGTTAGAAAATCCGTCAGAGAGCCGGGGCCTCGTTATCCCCTAATTAAAACATGTGATAGTGAACCCTAGTAAATACATCACAGAGACAGAGAGAGGGCTCACTGTTACATTTGGCAAGATCCCCAGGGCCCAGGTGGCACCTGATACCCAGGGACAGAGGAAGGGATGAGGTGAGGGAGGGAGGACAGGTACAATGGCTTGATGAGGTGCTACATTGCTGGGAAGAGTTTTGTCGATTTCTTCGGTTTTAGCCCATCTTAACCCATTTTGGAAAGAACATTTCCTGCGAGCGGGGTATCACTTATTCTCAAGACAGACCCTCCTGCATAAAGGTTAGCTTTCCTGTAATTCCCTGCCTCGCAATCGACGAGACTCGCTAATTCAGAAAACGGCAGAATATATTTGCCCTGGGTTTTAACAGCTCAAAATCAGAGAGGCGGCGCGAGAACAAGAACACGGTAAACAACAGTCGTATTCTAAGTGGGCTATGTGTCAGATCAAGAGAAGTTTGCTGTGGGGATTTAGACATCATTCTCAAATCATCCAAAATGCATGAGTTTTTTTACTTTAATTTCTGTTGAAGCATTTTATTTAGTGTGTCGAGGGGAAGCGTTTGGACACAGTTGGGGATGTTAAGAGATTCTCAGAAGCCAGGGCCTCATCTTTGAGCTATGAGCTTCCGGCATTAGAGCTGAGGTCTTGCCGGCTGTGGTGGAACGTCGGGTCCAATAGGACATTGTTAATGGAGCGCTGGAAGGTCACCGGGGAGCATGTTTCCCATTTTAGTCATTTTGCTTCTTTGTGTCTGTGATCCTCCGTCTTGAACTCAGTCTACCCAGCCTAGCTCCCAAGCCTTGGTCATTACAAATGATGAATTGGGCTACAGTTAAGCGAGAACTAGGACAAATTGATCAAAGTTGTCAGGGGCCCCGTGTGATGTCTAGTTCTCTGAGAAGAATGAAACTGAAGCAAGCGCTGTCTAAAAGTTTTCCAGGAGCCAAGGTGCAGTAGATAAATGTTTACCTGCCCGGACTTAACACGTTGCATTCATGTCGAGGTCCTGGTTCGCCTAGATACGGAAAAACATGAACAAAGTGGGAGCCGGTGCTGTTCTCAGTGTCATAGCTGTTAGATACAGATTGGCAAACTTGTTTATACAGGGCAAAGCAGGTGAAATGCATGTCCCGCTTTAAACCAATTAGCAAGGCTATCAAAGTGTAGCCGAGCCAATTTGAAGATAAGCACTAGCTACTTGGACTTTGCTTTGTTCTGTTTCAAGATGGTCTAATTAAGCTTGATTTAATCTAGGTGGCTTTTAAACAAAGCACATAGAAAGAGAGATCATACACTTTGGTTTTCAAAGTAGCCCTTGGGAAGGGCCTCAGGAAGAGGGAATGAGACGAGCAAATCAAGAAAATAAATTAGTGCAAATAACGCGTTTGTGGCTAATTAACATAAGATGAGTTTCTATTCTTTTCTTTTTTTTTTGATGCGTTTCTATTCTTGGGTACATCTTTTTTTCTGTAAATCATTTATCATTGGGAGGTTGGGTTGCTTGGATAATGCAACAAAAATAATACTGTGCGTCTAGCTTCTCTATGGTAATAGTGGAATATGTGGCATTTCCTCAAATTAATTATGTCCCAGTGTCAACTTCTTCGATTCCTAAATTAAATTCGCAATGGAAAAACAAAAGATTGATCAACGCTCACTGAAAGTGCTGCTGAAAGTCCATCCTCAGACTCTGGCTGGCACAAACGTTTCTTCTCTGCCATGATGCCCAGAAGCGAAATAAGAAGCCCCGGCCTTTCTCGCCGTAAACATTACCCACAAGTTAGTTCAGCCATGTATGCAAACGATGGATGGCATAGTAACCTTAATGATCCCAATTTAAAATAGTGTCTGTTCTGGACCACAATGATGAACAGAGGGCCCACTGACTCATTAGTATGGGGGTAAAGATAGATGACCCAGATATAGGACCAAATGCTTCGTCTTCTCTGAATCCTTCCATCTGAGCCATGTGGTGTACCATGCTGTACGCATGGCAATGCACTGCACACACTGTGCTAATACGTGTAGAGACAGAGACAGTGGCCTATCCCAAAACTCCCTCTCCTCTTCCCCTCCTGTGGTAGCACAGTGGGGCCATGGATGTACTAAGCCGTTTGGCGGTTGGAATGTTTTCCAAAGGCAGAGCCCGGTGTCATCGACGGAACAATGATGGAGCGGCCCAGTATTGACCGGCTCCACACTAAATCTTGGTAAAGAGCACTTAGCTCCCCTGCGTAAGCCACAGAAATAATATGTTTCAATGGTCATCAGTGGAGGCTTTCATCCACAGCCGTCCTCTGCCTGCATTAGCCGCTGAAGTGACTCTGGTTATGTCTTAAATGGCAACCTATTCCTTACATAGTGCACTACTTTTAGTACACTACTTAAAAAGGGCATATATGGCTATAATCAAAAGTAGTTAATTATATAGGCAATAGGGTGTCATTTGGGACTTACACTCTGTGCTTTGGGGATTCCCCCCACCCCGTCCGAAGCTGGAGACAGGGGAGACGTGACGTGACAGGCCCCGGGTCTAATGCACTGTTTAATAGTTCCATCTACCTTATGTGTCTTGATCAGGGGAGAGTCTCCCATTGGAGTGATGCAAGGCGGTTGTTAAAATGCTGCCTGTGTAGAGGGAGAGGGCGTTCTGGTGCTTACACAGTGGAAAATTCAATTCACACAACTGTGTGCGTGTGTTAGTGTGCATGTGTCTTTGTGCCTATGTTGGGTGTGTGTGTCCTTGCGTGGTGTGCATATGTGCGTGTTATGTGTGTGTGTGTGCTCCAGCACAGACTGGTGTCAGCCATGGAGTGCGACCTATAGCGGTGGCTGCTCTGGGCCAGTTCAGAGAGAGGATGAAGTAGAGAGCCAGACAGACCCCTCTAATAGCTACAGTGGCTTGCGAAATAATTCAATATTTTTTATTATGAGAAAAATATATATATTCAAACACCCCCAAAGTCAATACTTTGTAGAACCACCTTTTGCAGCAATTGCAGCTGCAAGTCTCTTGGGGTATGTCTCTATAAGCTTAGCACATCCAGCCACTGGGATTTTTTCCCATTCTTCAAGGCAAAGCTGTTCCAGCTCCTTCAAGTTGGATGGGTTCTGCTGGTGTACAGCAATCTTTAAGTCATACCACAGCTTCTCAATTGGATTGAGGTCTGGGCTTTGACTAGGCCACTGCAATACATTTAAATGTTTCCCCTTAAACCACTCGAGTGTAGCTTTAGCAGTATGCTTCGGGTCATTGTCCTGCTGGAAGGTGAACCTCCATCCCGGTCTCAAATCTCTGGAAGACTGAAACAGGTTTCCCTCAAGAATTTCCCTGTATCCTTCAGTTTCCAGTTTCCAGTCCCTGTCGATGAAACACACGGTGTTCTCAGGGTGATGTGAGGTGTTGGGTTTGCGCCAGACATAGCGTTTTCCTTGATGGCCAAAAAGCAACATTTTAGTCTTATCTGACCAGAGTACCTTTTTCCATATGTTTTGGGAGTCTCCCACATACCTTTTGGCGAACACCAAACGTGTTTGCTTATTTTGTTCTTTAAGCAATGGCTTTTTGCTGGCCACTCTTCTGTAAAAACTAGCTCTGTGGAGTGTACGGCTTAAAGTGGTCCTATGGACAGATACTCCAAACTCCGCTCTGGAGCTTTGCAGATTCTGCAGGGTTATCTTTTGTCTCTTTGTTGCCTCTCTGATTAATGCCCTCCTTGCCTGGTCTGTGAGTTTTGTTGGGCGGCACTCTCTTGGCAGGTTTGTTGTGGTCCCATAGTCTTTAAAAATTTTAATAACACATTTAATGGTGCTCTGTAGGATGTTCAAAGTTTCTTATGTTTTTTTATAACCCAACCCTGATCTGTACTTCTCCACAACTTTGTCCCTGACCTGTTTGGAGAGCCCCTTGGTCTTCATGGTGCCTCTTGCTTAGAGGTGTTGCAGACTCTGTGGCCTTTCAGGACAGGTGTAGATATACTGAGATCATGTGACAGATCATGTGACACTTATATTCCACACAGGTGGACTTTATTCAACTTATTATGTGACTTCTGAAGGTAATTGGTTGCACTAGATCTTATTTAGGGGCTTCATAGCAAAGGGGGTGAATACATATGCACGCACCACTTTTCATTATTTTTAATTTTTTAAAATTTCTCGAAAGAAGTTACTTTTTTTTCATTTCACTTCACCAATTTTGACTATTTTTTGTATGTCCATTACATGAAATCCAAATAAAAATCCATTTAAATTACAGGTTGTAATGCAACAAAATAGGAAAAGCGCCAAGGGGGATGAATACTTTTGCAAGGCACTGTAACACATCATCAAAAACCTCCACAGTGTAGCTCTATACTACTTCATTTACTGTCAGTATACTTCTATTAAATACAAATATAAGATTTTACTGTGTACCAATACACATCTTCAGGTAGCATAAATACAATGATTTGCATGTGGATGTAAGACAAAAATAAAATGCAGATATGTTAACTTCCTCTGAATCCCAAATGGCAACATATTCCCCACTTATGGAGGCTTTGGTAAAAAAAATAATAATAATAATTAAAACACCACTTAAGGAATATGGTGCCTATTGAGAAGCAGACTGTCATCCTCTTCCCATCCTCCGAAGAAAAACGGACGGACTTTGGTTTCAATCTGTATTCGTCGCCATGCTTTCCTTCTTAAGCACCAAAGGGATGGCATTCTTATCATTATGCAGCAGTGTCAACACAGGCTGTTCATAAATTCAATTTGCTATCTGTCATCTCCCTCCATGTTGGGGGGAAGAAATACAGAGGGATCGATGGAGAACTACATTTCTGATGGCTCGCATACAGTCGCCGACAGCTCTGGAGGGAAGGGACCAAAACTGACGAAAACAAGCAGAATTAAAGCAGAGAGTCGCGGTACATAATACAAATAGGGTGCGAAATGGCACCCTATTCCCTATTTAGTGCACTACTTTTGAACCAGAGCCCATATTCTGCAATAAATAACAAGATTTATATTGGTAGCCGTTGCAGCGGCAAACATCACTAATGCTAATTCAACATATATCAATAATAATTATATGTCGTACAATAATATGAAATAATAACATTAGGTTAGTGTTTATGAAATCATTACCAGCAACAGCATGGTGTTAGCGAACACACCGGTAATCTCCTAGTTAAACCGATAAGAGTGTGTAAAGACAAATAAGGGAACTACATCAGTAGGAAAACGTGCATTGTGTGTTTTTTTGCATCGTCTGTGTGTCTGTCTCTGTTTGCGTGTTTATGTATTGCTTGTGTGTCTCTGACAGTATTTGTGTGTGTGTGTGTGTGTTTATGATTTGCCTCTGTTCGTCTGTCTCTCTGTCGGTGTTTGTGTATCACCTGTGTGTGTATTGTGTGCGTGCGTGTCTGTATCTGTGTCGCTGCCGTCTCCAGCCTCCCCTGCTCCAGCTTTCCCAGTGACAGATCCCCTACTCTCATTTGCACTGTAATGAGCTCTAATAAGTGCTTGCAGCCCTGTGCTTGATGTGCTGAGACCACTCTGAAGGGAGAATGCTGCTGCTCCTACTGGAGATGCGCTCCCTATCACCCTTGCCATTCACTCTCTCATTCGCACTCTCCCTTGCTTTTCTCCCACTTTATTTTTCTCTCTCTCCCCTTTAACTCTCTTGATGGAAAACAAGAAGTAGAAGAAGTTTTCTTTTCTTCCCGGGAATTGTTTTTAAACACATTTTAGCTCATCTGAAGGGCTGCAGTCATCTGTGCAATTAACCTGGTGCATTAGCTGTGAACAAAGTTTTTGTGTGGAGGCCAGGTGTACAGGCGGTGCCTCCCCCCAGTCCCTGTGGCTCCAAAGGCACCAGACAGTCAGCCAGGCAGATAGAGCCAAAAAGTCAGACATCACTGCCATGGAGGGAGGGCTGGGAGGACAGACACAAGCCACACCCCTCTCTCTCCTCTCTACTCTCGCCTAGCTTTCAACCACACATACACAGATGACTGATTCACGCTATAGAGCCAAACCGAGCAACACCGAAACGTAAGCTGAAAGGTTTGTTTATCCCTCAAATAAGACATTGCAGACATCTGAGTGCTCCCTCTTCTATTTCTTTTCGTGGGATAGTCAGGTGAAGTATCCTGGGGTAAGATTACATTTTAGCTTCCTGTTCTGTGTCTTTTTGTACTACGTTTGAGCAGAAAATATAGGACCCTCTCCAGTGGAGGGGTGGTGGGTGGGCTCTTCTGCCTAATGAGGAAGATGGATCCACAAGCAGATTATTCTTGACTGTTTGACTGTAACAGCTTGATGTGCAAACCCACTCATGTCCTCCGTAATAGAATTATGGATGCTCCCACATCCCCCCTGGTCCGATGGGAATAGGAGAGCAAGGCTGGCAAGCCCCAGGATGGCGCCAAAGGGTCGGGCGCCCGGGGAGGAGGGTAGAGGAGGGTGGAGTGGGTCAGGACAAAGACCAGGGAGGCACAAAATGAGGATGAGGGCCCTAGTGAGGTCTCTACTGGTTTTGACACAAGATGAAGAGGGTGGTGTGCTACAAAGATTAAAGTAAGATCCCGGTCGCTCCCATCACTCTGTTTTGGCCCACAGAACCAGAGAGAGAAGGATGAGAAAGAGACAGTGGTAGCGAGAGAAAGAGATGAAAGTGGATTAGCCAGCGTGGCGATTTGAGTTTGTGGCGTGGAGACGAAAGCCCCAGTGATGCCCCGAATAGCTGGATGCATGAATAAGTGAATAAACAAAAACAAAAGTAAACTCTTTCCATCTGGATTAGTAGGCGGTAGCAGCAGCGAGGCCACATGTGAGGCTGGGGTGGGAGAGAAAGAGTAAAGCTACATGTAACAAAGGAGACAGACAGGCACCACTACTACTTCTACTACTACCGCCTCTAACTCTCTTTACAAGGAGTAATATTCTTTAGGGAAAAATATAGAAAAAGTTTTAAAACATTTTTGCATTTCCTTTTGGGCAAGGCCAGCTGGTGCCTGCCTGTTTCAGTCTGTTTTTTTCTGTTTGGTGCCTAATGAACATGACCCAGCATGCTAGTCCACAGGGGTAGCTCCAGCCTAGACAAGGCAGCCAGCCTGACTGGCTAATTGACAGAGGTAGAGTTGACACACTTTAGGAGGACCACATGGAGTCACCATGTCACTGAGCCAAGTAAGGCCGTACAGAGGCAAGGGCTACATACAGTAGTTGAGTAGTCCCAATGGATCAGTGGGTTAGAGTATTATGCTGGCCAAACCAGGGCTGTGGGTTATATTCCTGCATAGGCAACTTTAACTGGATATATGTGTCTCTGCCAATGTCAGCAGTTCTGTTCAGTAAGCTGCTTTGAATAAAGATGAATGCTATATGACCATATTATCAGCGCTGGCATAATCAAATTCATTTTTTTGGTAGTATAATTTTATTTTTTTAGGAACTCAGTCTTACACCAGGTGCAGTTTTGAAATTTGATTTTTCCTCAGCAGTTTTTCTCTTATGTAAGTCAATGACATTCATTCAATTAGCCATGTCAACATTTTTTTAAATGGATTGGTAGTTATTCTAGCCAGCTATCTAAACTTGTAGTAATCACGAATACCGACCAGGCACGCACGGCACGTGCCCAGGGGCCCTGACATCCAGGGGTCAACCATTGATTTTGTTAGTCATTCTCACTCGAATATGAGTGATGGCAAAATGTGTAGAATTGCAGAAAATTAGCTTTCAAACAGCAAAGATGTCGCTCCAACTTTCCCATGGCAAAATGGGTAGAATTGAGTGGCATTTGCTATAAAACTGCACATTTTTTCTCTTTGCCCCATTGCACAATGAGAATAATTGCATGAAATTGCCAATTTTTTGCTCCAGCCCATGGATTGTTTTGAATTGCAGAAAATGTATTTGATTTATTTTACCATAGTATAGTATGGTACTAGTTACAGAGGAGAGGAGACGAATGGGCCAATTGGAAGCCAATTAATGAATGAGCCAATTAAAACTTGTTTTAAAACCGCAACATTTTCTCTACACCTGTTTGCAAAATGTGTAGGATTGCAGGAAATTAACTTTAAAACCCCAAAAATGTCTCTTCGTCATTAAGAGTTGGCCAACCAAATCTCACTTAGGGTCCCCAAAAGGCTAGGGCATATTATACCATTATAGTTCCTGCATCCACTAGCTCACAGTAGACGAGGACGACAGTGTGAGCAGTGCGAAGAGGTCCAGTGGTCTAGGGAAGTTTGCGAGACAGGGGGACTCTCAAGCATACGAATTAAATCTGTACAACTTCCATACCAGTCTGCCATCCATCCAGATTACATCTCCCTGTCCTCAGTCTCTCTCAAAGTGGCACACTTAACATCCTCTGCCTTCCATTTCTCCCAGATGAGGTATCATCTTCTCCGACTCCCAATCCCGTTTTTTTGCAGCCGGCCGTCTTGGTAAACAGATTTGACAATGCAATTTGTATGGGCTTTGTAGTGAGTATAACTATGTTTGATTGACTGTAAAGTGACTCCAGACGTCCAGATCGTGAAGTCTCTTGAATTGATCTGGGAGACGTCGGGCAAGACCACCCATAACTGCATGAGGAAATGTAAGGATTGAATGAGATTCAACTTAATGAGATTGAACCTTTTTTTCTTCCTAAGGGAGGCGGCGTCATACGTTTAGGCAAGGAAGGAGGATTGGAGGGACAATGTCACCAATGAGGAATCATAGACACACACACACTGATGTATTGTATCTTCTCATTTAGATCTGCCTTCCTGACCTGAGGGGAAAGCAGACCAAATGATGTCAAACAGATTTAAAGTGGTTAGACACTTCAAGTACCACTCCTAGTTAGGCCTCTCTCTCCACACAGACCACATTTTTTTTTAAATGTAAAAATACTATTTGATACAACAGACGGCGACATAAAAACTCCCAGAGAGGAGAATAAGAGAGAGTTTCCTGGGGTAACAATAATTGGCGATGAAAAAATGATCGTTGGATAATTGAAGGGTTTCCAAGATCTTCACAACGTGGATGGCACATTGTCCGGAAAATGATTTTGATAAAAATGCATCGAAAACAATGTCTGGGTAGGAAATGGACAAACGCAGACTTTCCCAAACTCAGTCCTCGGGACCCTAAGGGCCCTAGCATTACTCAACTGATTTTACCTTTATTTAACCAGGCAAGTCAGTTAAGAACAAATTCTTATTTTCAATGACAGCCTAGCATTACTAGGGTTTAACTGCCTGTTCAGGGGCAGAATGACAGATTTGTACCTTGTCAGCTCAGGGACCTTTCGGTTACTAGTCCAACACCCTAACCACTAGGCTACCCTGCCGCCCCGGGTATGAACACAAAGCCCTGGGGTCCAGAGTTTGGGAAATGCTGGACAAGGGACTGGCTTATTGTATCACCTTAAAATACAGACAGACACATTCTCTATATAGAGAATAGGGTGCCATTTGGGACGCAACAGTCACACACACACACACACACACACACACACACACACACACACACACACACACACACACACACATCAGCGCCTTGGGGCACAGTCAGATCCTCCAAGATGATACGAACGCAATCTAATATGGCGTTATTTATTAGAGTTGATGGACTACAGCAGATAAAACCCGATGAAGCCCAATGCCCTTGTTGCACCTTCCAAGGTAATGACAGAAATCTCAAATTCACAATGGCTACACCCTAAATGGAACTCTACTCCCTATACAGCGCACTATTTTTTTTACCAGAGCCCTATGGGGGAAATTGGGGTGCCATTTGGGATGCAGGCAATGCCGTCCACCACGTGCAGGAGGAATTTTCCCGTGCGCTCATTTGGTTTGCTTCCTAGCAGCGCCTGTGCCCCGGATCCCTGCGGCATTGAAAGGTAACGTATCGTTATTTAAAAGAGGATGCTGCCATGCTGACAGCCGGCGTAAATAACACATGCAAAAGTGACAGGTCAGCAGTGGCCGTCGTATGCAGATGTGGTGGTCGAGGATCCTTTCTACACACGTCGCCAATGAGGAATAACACACGTACACACACCACCGAGACATACACACACACACACACACACACACAGACACACAAGCCATCAAGATAATCTGAAAAGAAAATGAGCTCATGGAATAAACATGCAGAAGCGGGAATGTCAGGGCCCGACACCAAACATCCTAATCATGTCGATGAATCTGTCCGTGTCTCACCAGTGTCTGTATCAAACATGAAGATCAATATTATCCCACAAATACTAGACTCATTTAAAAGCTAAGCTAAAGGAATACTATGATGTCTGTTCCAATATGCACACTAGCCTACTGCTTACAGTAGTGTGAGTCAATGCATTGGGTACGCAATTCTGAGTGGAATTTTATTGGAGCAAAACCAGTCTCTGCAAAAACACTCCTTTTCCCCATAGGTCTCATCTTCCAGCTGTAATATATACTATATCGCTAAGCTCATCCTGTGACAATGTTGTCCCCTGCCCTTTTATACAGAGAAGAACATTATGGGGACATTGTGCGACCACGAGGACACAACCTTTTCTCAGCGTCAGCCTCCTGTCATCGCCTCTCTATAATCACCTGCCTGACAAAGTCCCCACGCAGGTACACACACACACACACACACACCTCCCCCATACACACAGGCACGCTTTCTCCGGCCCATATGTGTGCTGGCTGTCACTGTCAAACACCACCATCAATCTCCGTCCCCTTCATACTGCCCCTGTCACCCCAGTTACCGTCGGCCCCAGGCAACGGCAAAAACATCTCAGGCTCCCCCGAGCATAGCATGCATTGCGCACACATTTCTGATGGAGATCGGCATATATGCACAATCTGCATTTAAGATGCCACAAGCCTGACCTTGTTAGCTAGGTATAGAGATTGAGAATGACATGGTTGAGGTATACTACTGTATTGTAAAATGTGGATAAACAGGATGTATACATTGATAAAAATGCCTACCAAAGCCACTGGTGGTTCTTTGCTGTCTTTTCCATACCCTTTTACTGTAAGACCCGCTTGCTGTAGCGTGTACTTTGTGTGAAAAGCGTGACACCCACTAGTTTTTTTCCCTTCGTTTTTCAAGGAGATATGTAGTCTCTTCAAGTTGCAAAGCCGCCAGCGAGAATGCATGAATAGTTGTTAGAGGCCATCATTGTCAACGTTGTTCTCTCTCTGAAAGCCATAAGGCATGCCAACTCTCCTTCCGTGGCCTCCAATTGCTCTTAAATACAAGTAAAACTAAATGCATGCTCTTCAACCGATCGCTACCTGCACCTACCCGCCTGTCCAACATCACTACTCTGGACGGCTCTGACTTAGAATACGTGGACAACTACAAATACTTAGGTGTCTGGTTAGACTGTAAACTCTCCTTCCAGACCCATATCAAACATCTCCAATCCAAAGTTAAATCTAGAATTGGCTTCCTATTTCGCAACAAAGCATCCTTCACTCATGCTGCCAAACATACCCTTGTAAAATTGACCATCCTACCAATCCTCGACTTTGGCGATGTCATTTACAAAATAGCCTCCAATACCCTACTCAACAAATTGGATGCAGTCTATCACAGTGCTATCCGTTTTGTCACCAAAGCCCCATATACTACCCACCATTGCGACCTGTACGCTCTCGTTGGCTGGCCCTCGCTTCATACTCGTCGCCAAACCCACTGGCTCCATGTCATCTACAAGACCCTGCTAGGTAAAGTCCCCCTTATCTCAGCTCGCTGGTCACCATAGCATCTCCCACCTGTAGCACACGCTCCAGCAGGTATATCTCTAGTCACCCCCAAAACCAATTCTTTCTTTGGCCGCCTCCCTTCCAGTTCTCTGCTGCCAATGACTGGAACGAACTACAAAAATCTCTTAAATTGGAAACACTTATCTCCCTCACTAGCTTTAAACACCAACTGTCAGAGCATCTTACAGATTACTGCACCTGTACATAGCCCACCTATAATTTAGCCCAAACAACTACCTCTTTCCTAACTGTATTTAATTTATTTATTTATTTTGCTCCTTTGCACCCCATTATTTTTATTTCTACTTTGCACATTCTTCCATTGCAATACTACCATTCCAGTGTTTTACTTGCTATATTGTATTTACTTTGCCACCATGGCCTTTTTTGCCTTTACCTCCCTTCTCACCTAATTTGCTCACATTGTATATAGACTTGTTTTTTTTTACTGTATTATTGACTGTATGTTTGTTTTACCCCATGTGTAACTCTGTGTCGTTGTATGTGTCGAACTGCTTTGCTTTATCTTGGCCAGGTCGCAATTGTAAATGAGAACTTGTTCTCAACTTGCTTACCTGGTTAAATAAAGGTGAAATAAAATAAAATGCCAACCTTATTCTAATAGGCCTGGTGAACTGGGCAAGAGTAGTAGATCTTCAGCCAAATGGATGCTTTTTAAACGGTTGCACTCAGTCACTCTTGAAGAGTGCCTTTTAATAATAAAAGGCGCAGGACAAATTAAAAGCTAATTATATAAATCGGCTTTATGGATAACCTGTGAAAAGACCTCCTTATTTTCACACTTATTTAGTCCATGACAATATGTTAAGGCTGTGTCCGCACCAGTTAGAGAGATTACGAAGATTGCTACCTTGTTTTTAGTAATAGTCTCAGAGCAATTTTAATTAAATGGTGTGCTTTTATTTCAAGGCGAGCAGACGTTCATCTTATTTTGAACTCTGAATCAGAGTGGTTTGATTCGACATAACTTGAGTTTTCACACAGTAAACATTGATGTCAGTGAATAGCCTACACCAACTTAGCTAAAGGCCAAAGCCTCCGTCTCGATTGTTGATAATATTCCCCCATAGCAGAGAATTGTATGAAACTGAATTCTGTCAGTGCCTGCAAGCTGCTGGAAAAATGGACTGGAGTGGATCTGCAGATTTGAATTCGCACTGTGAAGAATGATCACATGCAGGTAAAAGTGAATTAGGAAAAAAGCATCTGTGAGCCTCCAACTACATGAGTACTTTATAAGATTGCTGGAATAGTTTGGGAACTATTGGTTTTGTGATTTACAAATATTCCATAAAGAATACAACAATTAGGGTTAACAATTACTGTGTGTTAGGAAGCTAGGCACAAATGGGTCTATGTAATACAGGACACAATGCACAGCCATTGTTATCGTAGCAAGTCGCAACCAGACAGCTTTTCAGCTCAGAATCTTAAATTCAATAATTCACCTCATACGTCTTCAAAATGATGTACTGTTTATCTATTTACCAACAATAAAGCTATCAATGCCCCTTGTCATAATACTATATAGGCTCTAAAAAACAGACCAAACCAAACAGGTGAACGAAAACATCAAATTAACTTAGTAATTATTTGAATGAATCATTTTTAATGATCGAGTGTGTTGTGATTCATGTGAAATGCACTTTAAATACACTTGACTTTGTATTTACCGTGTTGTTCTAACTTACCTGGATTATTACTATAAGAAATGTTCAAAGGACTTTTTAACTTGTTGTTGAATTGTTCCAATGTGTCCCCTATGCCATGTCACATTGTGCTCAAATCAGCGTAATACTTGCTTTCAGGCCCCATTCAGACCTAAGTGGATTTGACTGTGGGGACGCTGTCCACGTGCGGGCAGCGACACTGACTGAGACCTGGGCACTGACCCTGTCTGATGCCAGCCGGGTATGGGTGGCACCAGTGCCCACTTGTCCACCCCCCTACTCCCTCTGATGGCTGAAACATCAATGACGTCAACTTGTAAACTAAGGATGTTTTCCCCCATTAGAATGTCAAGTCCAGTATTTCCTATAGTTATCCCTCCCTCCCTCTCCCGGCTGTCGACACACTCTCTGTGACATTGTTTCATATCTGCAAGCATAATAAATACCCTGTTGGGATGAAATATCTCATTAGAGACGGAAGGATTAGGGTGGATTTAGGCGGTATTTTACAGCAGCGTTGGCTCGCCTGTTCACTTGTAGCCGAGGTAAAGCAATTTGGGTTAATACTGAACATCTGGTCAGTCCAAGAGAATATGGTAATCCACTTAGGGGAAATTAAAACAAATGGAGAGAAGTACGTAATGATTTCATAAGCAATTTCCCATATTAGTATTTCCAATACTTCACAACGAAAACTGATTTAGCCCGACCCTGGTCAAGGGCATCAATGACAGGCGTTCAAGGAAGTACTCGCTGACTGAAAAGAGTACATTCTCAAGTTTCACTCCTGGGCAATGGAGGGGACTTTTTTGTGTGCCAATTCCTAAAAGCATTTGTCCATCAGCCCCACCCGACCACCACCACCCAACGCCATCCTCTTAAAGCTCAATGAATTAAATTCTCATTAAATATGCATTTCATTGTTAATCATTTGCATGTGAAGCGGATTAGTTATCAATTTGCTAAATGACTTAAAATCTATCTCTTTACCAAAATAGCCCCTTGAAATTGCATTAAACACCATAGTATGATCCATCAAACAGACCTCACACGTTGGAATGAATTAATGCATGAAACCGTAGAAAAGTCACATTTAAATGCACAGGTAACTAACAAAATAAAGGAAACACTTGAGTAAATGAGGAATACAACGTCTATTGAAAGCAGGTGCATGCACACATCTGTTGTTCCTGAGTTAATTAAGCCATGTATAAAAATGCCCAGTTTCCCAATATTCTGGCCACCATGGCTAGAATAAGATATCTCATTGTCTTTGAAAGAGGGGTCTCAAAGGAGCATAGGGTATGTGTGTGTGTGTCTCATTCACTAGATCTCAACCCAACTGAACACTTACGGGAGATTCTGGAGCAGAGCCTGAAACGGCGTTTTCCACCACCACCAACAAAACACTAAATTACCGAATTTCTCATGAAAAAATTTGTGCATCCCTCCAATTGCGTTCCAGACACTTGTCGAATCTAGGAGCATTGAAGCTGTTCTGGCGGCTCAGGTTAGCCCAACACCCTATTAAGACACTATATGTTGGTGTTTCCTTTATTTTGGTTGTTACCTGTATGTCATTCCAGGAAAATATTGGACATACGTTTTATCCCAGCTGGCTGTGAGAAGATATTTGGATACACCGAAGGTGATGATAGTGTACATTTGTTATACATGTATTATATTGAAGCAAGCATTGTAACCAGATATACATATATTCTGGGATAGGGGAGCCTAGTTTTGAAGGGGGGCTGAACTTCCAGATTCAGCCTCAGTTTCATTTCTCCTCATTAGGAAATGTGACTGTGAACAAGATGTGGGTCTTGAAGGCGTGCTTTGATATGGATGTCTCTTGTGTCTGGAAGTAGTCTAGACTAGCTGGCAAGCTAGCCAACTTCTTTCACCAATTAGCTTCAGCCGGCCAGTTTGCGACTGTGGCAAAGTTAGTTTAACTTTGGATAACCAGCCTCTAGGCTCTAGTTAGGGACCATCATTAAATTAGACGATGTAAATGGGACAGTGGTCTCATTAAAAGCTCATTCAATTTCTACAATTTATAGTTGGATAGAGGTTAAGTCATTGAAATTTGGAGCTACTAATATTTAAAAATATTGTCTCATGTACATTTACTGATGGTCCATAACTAGCCCTATAGGGATTTTGAATGTCAAACCAAATTGACCATGGGAATTCTGATTGGTTCACGTGCAGCTGCGCCCCGAATTGATTACTTGGGTGCTGCAGGTTATAGGCAACTCATGGAAAACTGTTACGTTACCCTTCATTCCACTCCATTTCCCCCCCCTAATTATCTCGACAAATGTCCTTTTTGGATGAGACTGACTTGATGACAAACATGATCCTATTTACACTTTGTAGTCAATTTAGACACTCAAATACATTTTTCTGACTAATATCGATGCCACATAGGCCGTTTTGTACCAGAGAAGTTGTTTATTGCCTTCAGTTGGTCTTTGCATTAATTTCCAAGAAAATGTATGTTACATCAAGCCAAGAGATCTATTTTTGACCGACCGCCTTGATTGGGTCTTATGTAGCAAAATTAGAAATTGTGTTTTTTACATTGGATAAAAACAGATACACAAGAGCTACAAAATTGTATATCATACACTGCATTTGAGGAACAATGGGAAAGTAATTATGCTTTGAAAGTTGATCAACTTGTAACCTCACATTTGAGAAAATTACCGTAGAACATTTTGGTACCTACTGGAGAGCTCTTCTTTGTCTGTACCCATTCAGAATCATTCACACCCTCTTAAGCTTTAGCCCCCACCCAAACTCGGACCATTTTACTCGCCCTAGCAGAGGTGGTTAGGCTGTTTTCATGTTATCCGGAGCGTTGGTGACTGTAACTGTGCTGCTGGCAACAATTTAATTACGCTTTTGTGCCGACGTTTACTGACACCGGCCATATTCAACGGGTGTTGAGCGTTCATAAATTCATCAGTTATTCTGCACTCTGGTACACTCAGACGAGAGTACCCCGAAATCGAAGTAGATGGACAGACTGAATTTACGAACACACCCAAAATGGTTACTTGCATAGTGGAGTCTTTTGTTAAGACATGTAGCTAGCAAGCTAAACAATGAACCATAATCCCAACTCATGACGTTACTACCCTGGCTTACTCAGTAAACTGTTGATGCCTAATGGTGATTAGTGTGTCTAGTGAGGCTCTCGAGGAGCCTCTCACACCCAAAGCTGTCATCTGTAGGAGAAGAAGGCTGATACTATTGAGCAGGGTAGAATAAAATAATAATGGATACAATGGAAAAAATACTAGATAGACTGACATCTGTGTTCTGAACAGAGCACTAAATAGAACACCTAACCTTGTACCCCCTTTTAAGTTGAATTACAGCAAGTTCACCATTCGCAGGCCCATTTAGACAGGATAAGAAAATAAAAAATCATCCAACTGTCATTCCCCTTCCAGTTCTTCACAAAAAGGACCTAGTTAGGGTACAGAATGTGCCGGAAAAAAACGATCTAAGTGGGACGAGTCGACTTTGATTTAATCGTATTGGCTTATTGGTTTCAGAACCACCAACCGCCTACGATATCAAGCTGCTAGGTATCGTCGTCCTTGAAACATGAAAGGCTCGGGATTCAGAATTACAACGTCTGGATGATCAGACACTAAGTCGAGAGAGACCAGGAGTCTGGGTAACGGGGATGGCAGAGTTTCCATGCTATCTCCTAGGCTCCAGGCTACCTGTCCGTGTCCTTGTCATGTTTTCTTAATTCCTCAACGTATTATGTCTTCCGACTGAAACAGATATCAAAATCTGCTCGGGCAGAAATCTTTAATATCACACCTGTTTCCCTCTATCTGCTTAGAAATAGAGGGGGAGGGATAGGGAGAGGGATGGTGGGAGGAAGACCAAGAGAAACCGAGAGGAACACAGAGAGAGAGAGAGAGAGAGAGAGAGAGAGAGAGAGAGGAGAGAGAATGAGAATGAAAGTGAGAGAGTAGAGAGAGAGAGAGACAGGCTTCCAAGGCATCTTCAGAAGACAGCGATTCTGGATTATTAAAAGTGAAGCTTTCAAAGAGGTCACCGTTTGAAATACTTGCATGCATCAATTATCTCACAGAGAGTAACAGCAGCAGTGTGTGATGGAGAGTGACTTGGAGCGGCTTGTCACATTGCTGAATGCGGCAGAGCTACAGAAAGGTCCTCGGCTAGCTGTGACATTTGAAACTGGTGGATTGTAAAAAATACCAGTGTGTTTGTCAGAAAATAACAAAAAGAGACCACACTGACTGGTTCCCAGCCCCCCAAAGGCCTCTAGGCACAACATTCTGCCTGTCTCAATGTCATCTCAGTAATAGGGAACTGAGATTCACGGATCTCTATTGCTATTTTGCCATGTCTGAATAACTGTGCTGTCTGAAATAATCAATAGCGTTTTCACCACCATTACTTTTTTTATGAGAAAGATAAAGGCAGTCGTTCAAAACGATAAACTACTGTATAAATGACCTGGCTGGGACAGAGTCAAAATGTCCAAATCAAAACCAGGAAGTTGGGAAAAATAATTTCCTACAAATCTCTCTAAAACTTACTGTTAACTGTAATAAATTAAGTTTTAATGTTGTGAACATTTTTACAATTATTTCCCACTCATTTCTCTTACACGTCTATGGTTAAAAAAAGTAATAATAAGAAGAAGGGCTATCTGTGCTATTTCCATGCTTAGCATTCTTAAGTTTAGTTTTTGCATCTTTGACTTTCAGTTTTGTACACCAGCTTCAAACAGCTAAAAAACTACATTTTTGGTTATTGTGAAGATACAGTATTTCACAGTGGTTAACATGGTGCAATGATTCTCTGCACTGCTTGTTTCATCACACACACTGAAATTAGACAACTATTTCTAATTTTAGAAACCAGGAAATGGCAGAGCGATTTCTACCTTTTGCACCTTGAAATGTTTTAATAGCAAAAAAAGGGCGGTGTTATTCTGTGTGATGTGCCAGCCTTATTAACTATCTGCTCTACAAAGCCAGCGGACCTGATATCCCATCTTTACATTTGACCTACATCCACCATGACACTGGAGGCCGACAGCCTGCTCTCTGCTTGTCACCCCGCAGAGCTGAGCTGGGCTACACCCAACAGCCAACACAGTGACGAACACAGGGACATAATAGGGATTCACAATGGAACTGCTAGGCTTTGTTGTCACTGTCACTATTTCTAATTGCTACTACTGCTACTATACTGACTACAACTACTATGTAGGACAACTATAAGTACTGTCTTCTAATACAGTACCTAGGTTCAAATATATGACTTTTAAGTAGCTATTTGAATATATACTCTTATGTACGACAAAGTCTAACACTGTAGTAATACTACTGTGACTATTAGCCTACCCCTATGACTAATATTAGATAATATTGATACATTGTTTGGAGTTTGGAGGATATTGGCACGGTTCGTCTCGAACAACACCCGTGCCAATATATCTTCAAAACACCGGCTTCTCGGCATTATCTATTTTACGGCATATTTTCATTGAAACAGTTATTTTGATTCATTTATTCATACTATTTCATCCTTCCACAAGATATAGTCCCCACACAAATCTAGGGTTCTATCGGTTCGGTTGCCAGAGACACGACCCAGTCGTTCAGTCTTTTCGTTCTGTATCTATGGATGCAACCCAGTCGTTCGTTCTAGCTAGCCAACTACGACTAACTTACAGTCGCGACAAATAGTGCAGCCAGAATAACAACAGTAGCTGCATTGGCATTTGTTTAAGCTGTTTTTCTAGAGACATTTGTTTGGACACATCCATAACAAAGAGCTAATGAGGCGCGATTTCACCTGGCATAGAAAATGTAATATCTCGTCAGGACACAATCACTTCAAATTGAAGTTGGAAATGACGGCAAACTAGCTGCACTTCGTTTCCTTTTACCTTTTACATTTCTTTGTATATATCCATTAAAATTATGCCAGCTGATTCATGTTTTCGACTGGCTGAGAAACGCTGCTTATTTTCTCATCCCAACTCAAGACACATCCATTACTATGGGACGGCCGGAGATCGAATTTGAATATTGAAATAATGTTGCAAATGTTATAGAGAGACAGCAAGGTTTATAAGAAACTCTGCTGTTGAAAACTAAATGTTAGTCTAAAAGAAATGTCAGATAATGTCTAGATGCTTTATATAGTGGAGATCAAGTTAATAAAATTGTCTGACTGAGCTGAGACAGTGGATTGCGCAGTCAGATGGAACAGAGTAAATAGGCATTTCAAAGTCAGAGCTTTAGCCGGTGGTAACTTGTGGAATAGACACCGGCTGGAATGCGGTTTTAACCAATCAGCATTCAGGATTAAAACCACCAGTTGTATCATTATTAGCAATCATCATCAGAACGATATCAATAATACATATATGAATATTGAACAAAACATATGAATATGGTAACTATACCAAACTGTTGTTCACTATTAAATAGAGACAGGATAAAACACATCCTAACATTAGGGTGTGTTTTTTGTAGATCTGAGTGTGCAAAGTGTGTGATTTCTTCTCAGTGATTAAGATGCCTCTCCTCCCCTCTGCAGAGTTCAGCTCAGTGTGAAGTACCATTCAGTGCTGCATCCCTTACTCAAGCTATGCACCCCTCAACACACCTCTCTCTCAGACACTCTCAAACACACACAAACACATAAATACACCAACACAGCCTCCCTCCCATACACACAGACCCCTCCCCCTCAACACACACACACACACACTCTCAAACTCTCTCTCTCTCTCTCTAGAAGTGACAGAAGAAGTGGCGTACCTTTGTTCATGTCAATCAGCTGCTTCTTCTTTTGCTGGCGCTCCTGCTTCTCGCGCTCTGCTTTCTCCTTGGCCAGTCTGGCTCTCTTGATCTTCTCCTCCATCTCCCTCTTCTTGTGGTTCTCTTTCACCGCCTCCTGGAGAGGGAAAGGGAAGACACACACAGGCATGAGGATCCAGGCACACACACGCAGGCACACAAACGCACGCACACACGCAGGCACACACACGCGCACACACACACACACACACACACACACACACACACACACACACACACACAGGCAGTTAAAATTCAGTTCCTGACGCCACTATACTTCTCCAAAAGCTCAGTACTGGAGGATCCCGTCATCAAATGTATAGTTTCATAGGAAATGGAATGAACAATGCAATTGAAAAGCACAAATATATTTATTTCTTATGTGGCCATCTTTGCATCAACACAAATATTGAAATGCGATGGCACATTTCAATAATACATCAATCAACATTATACATAATAAAGATAACACTGCATCACACACACAGTACAGTACAGTAACAGGATGGTGCATTCCACTGCAGTAAGACCAGACATTCTCTTTGGAAATATGTCAAAAACATCAATATTTATAGAATATCTTTGTTATTCCACATCAATTATTTGTGTTTTCATATAGAGGTTCACTGCATGTGTGTGTGTTGTGTTGAGACTCTCTATGTATTGCTTCAAGCTTGTCTTGTTTTTATGCCTGACTAAGGTCGATGACCTAAGAGTGTATTTTGCATCTAGAGTGTGCAGTGTATCGTCAGTCTTTCTAAGTCTTTACCTTACAAAGATGGCGGGGAACCATAACATAAGAGGGTGACACTATAGTGAACCAGTCTCCCAAGCAGGAGAGAGAGAGAGAGAGGAGAAAGACGACAGATATCACCCTCTGCCCTCTTCACTGGCTTAAATGTCACCGAGCTGTCAGGGAAGGAGCTTGAGGAGAAAACAGAGAAAACAGCAGGGGGCTCTCCGCTCGCACAAAATGTTCTGACGCCAGGTGAAAGAGAGGGGGGAAGGAGACACTACCACGCAACCTTTGGAGCCCACAAAGGTTCTCTCACCCCGGGCCTGTGGCGCATGCATGACAGACCTCATCTTAGAGTGTGTATGTGTGTGTGTTCATGCATCCATGTGTGTGTGACTGTGCGTGCATGTGCAACTGTGCATGTATCTGACTTTTCCGACATATGTGTATTTGAAAGTGTGTGTGCGTGTGTGTGTATATTTGTAAGTGTGCATACGTTTAACTATATTTGTTTATTTGTTTTACTATACTATAAGTCCAAACTAGAATAGTAAACAAAAACATATTTTACCAACGGACATTTTGTTAGTCCCCACAAGGTCAAATGCTATTTCTAGGGGTTTTAGGGTTAAGGTTAGAATTGGTGTTAAAGTTAGAATTAGGTTTAGGGTTAGGAACTAGGGTTCGTTTTAGGGTTAGGGTAAAGAGCTACGGTTAAGGTTCGGTTTTGGGGTTAGGGTAAGAGTCAGGATTAGAGGTTAGGGAAAATAGGACTTTGAATGGGACTGGATTGTGTTAGTTATACAAGACTGTGTGTGTGTTTGTGTGTGTGTATCTTGGCACGCCCTGCTCCTTCCTGCTCCCTCTTTCTCCTCCAAGGTCTGATATAATGAGTGTCGACAGTCAGACACCCCCCTCAAAATCCCCCCATGGTTTCCTGACGTGTGTCGTGTTGGCGGCTAAGACACAGGGATTACGGAGATCGTGTGGAAGGAGCAAGGAAACAAGCAGCTCATCATGCCAGTCAATAGTGAAGCCTCAGCTCCCAAGGACGAGAGCACTCATTGTCACTGTCTCCTTGTGAGATGACAAGGACAAAGGGAGAGAGAGAGAGAGAGGCCGAGAGAAAGCCACACACAGACAAAGATAGAGAGAGACATAGGGAGAAGGAATAACGCAGAGAGAGGGAGAGAGAGGGAGGGAGAGAGAGAGAGAGAGAGAGAGAGAGAGAGAGAGAGAGAGAGAGAAACAGAGAAACAGAGGAAAAGTGAAATAGATAAAGGAATATCATGCTCCACATGTCTAACGTTATTTAGACCTGGGAGCAGCATTCACATATTCACTCATTCCTTTGTGTGCCTGTGCATTGAATCGAGGATACTGGATTCACTGGTGATATAGATACCCATGGTGTGTTTAAAAACATGTTGACTGTGTGCACTTTACATAATTATCGAATAGAGGGTAAGTGATGATGCATTGCCTCCCCTCCCTATTCAGTAATGAATCCACTATTGTGTTTTAGCACATTGTTGTAGAGCCCTACAGGCTATATTGGTCTACATCTGCAGTTGATCAAATCCATTGTCATCCTAGTTCGATAAGACAATTCAATTCATTTGAGGAAGATATTATAAACCAGCTTCTAGTTGAGTGCTAGATTACATATAAAATGATTTGACAAAAAAAAAGACCCCAAAAATTACTCTAAATAAACAAGCAATTCTGACCGTAAACACAATTACACAGCGTAATTGCTAGAACTGATCAAACATGCTCTACCCGCTAATTGCCATAGCAATAAATATGTTTTTGTTTGTTTTTCCCCTTCTCTATATGCTGTTCCTTGCTTTGTGCCAATGGCAACGTATATGTATCCGTTTGATCTGTTTCCTTATTTGTCCTCTTGTAAGAAGACTTATGGGAGATAAACTGTACCCAAGGGAAGGTTTTTCCAGTGTAATCTTCAGAGCAGGATTCAAACTTTGACATGATTGAGAGTGTAGGGCAATGACACACATGTTGCTTTCAAGGATAAGGACAACATACAAGACCTCTGATAATAATACACAGTTGAAGTCGGAAGTATACGAACACATTGGCCAAATATATTTAAACTCAGTTTTTCGCAATTCCTGTAATTTAATCCCAGTAAAAATTCCCTGTTTTAGGTCAGTTAGGATCACCACTTTATTTTAAGAATGTGAAATGTCAGAATAATAGTAGAGACAATTATTTCTTTCAGCTTTTATTTCTTTCATCACATTTCCAGTGTGTCAATAGTTTACATACACTCAATTAGTATTTGGTAGCATTGCCTTTAAATTGTTCAACTTGGGTCAAACGTTTTGGGTCACCTTCCATAAGCTTCCCAGAATAAGTTGGGTGAATTTTGGTCCATTCCTCCTGACAGAGCTGGTGTAACAGAGTCAGGTTTGTAGGCCTCCTTGCTAGAACACACTTTTTATGTTCTACCCACACATTTTCTATAGGATTGAGGTCAGGGCTTTGTGATGGCCACTCCAATACCTTGACTTTGTTGTCCTTAAGCCATTTTGTCACAACTTTGGAAGTATGCTTGGGGTCATTGTCCATTTGGAAGACCCATTTGCGACCAAGCTTTATCTTCCTAACTGATGTCTTGAGATGTTGCTTCAATATATCCACATAATTGTCCTCCCTCATAATGCCATCTATTTTGTGAAGTGCATCAGTCCCTCCTGCAGCAAAGCACCCCCACAATGTGATGCTGCTACCCCCGTGCTTCAAAGTTGGGATGGTGTTCTTCGGCTTGCAAGCCGCCGCCCCCTTTTTCCTCCAAACATAATGATGGGCATTATGTTTCATCAGACCAGAGGACATATCTCCAAAAAGTACGATCTTTGTCCCCATGTGCAGTTGCAAACCGTAGTCTGGCTTTTTTATGGAGGTTTTGGGGCAGTGGCTTCTGCCTTGCAGAGTGGCCTTTCAGGTTATGTCAATATCGGACTCGTTTTACTGTGAATATAGATACTTTTGTACCTGTTTCCTCCAGCATCTTCACAAGGTCCTTTGCTGTTGTTCTGGGATTAATTTACACTTTTCGCACCATAGTACGTTCATCTCTAGGAGACAGAGCGCGTCTCCTTCCTGAGCGGTATGATGGCTGCGTGGTCCCATGGTGTTTATACTTGCATACTATTGCTTGTACAGATGAACGTGGTACCTTCAGGCGTTTGGAAATTGCAAGGATTGCAAGGATGAACCAGACTTGTGGAGGTTATTTTTCTGATGTCTTCCCTGATTTCTTTTGATTTTCCCATGATGTCAAGCAAAGAGGAGTTTGAAGGTATGATTTGAAATACATCCACATGTACACCTCCAATAGATTCAAATGATGTCAATTAGCTTATCAGAAGCTTCTAAAGCCATGGCATCATTTTCTGGAATTTTCCAAGATGTTTAAAGGCACAGTCAACTTAGTATGTAAACTTCTGACCCACTGGAATTGTGATACAGTGAATTATAAGTGAAATAATATATGTCTGTAAATAATTGTTGGAACAATTACTTGTGTCATGCACAAAGTAGAAGTCCTAACTGACTTGCCAAAACTATAGTTTGTTAACAAGAAATTTGGGGAGTGGTTGAAAAACTAGTTTTAATGACCCCAACCTAAGTGTACGTAAACTTCCGACTTCAACTGTACAACTCAGACATAACATGAATTCTAGATATTACCTTTGACATAAGACCTATTTGCTGTTGATAAGATGGGAGATTCAAAAGGTTAGTTTTGAACTAATGCATGATTTTTGAACGTACTTTTTCTCAGAATAATGGAGATTGTTATGTAAATGCTTTTCAGTTGAACATTCATAACAAACTACCTGTCTCCCTGCATCAAGCTTATCTCCATGGTTACACAGCATATCCTTAAACTTATCGATTATACCCACAGCGATGTTCACTGACATTTAAAACATTTTTTGACAGCTAATGGCAGAACTTAAACAAGAAAACTTTGTTTATTTTTTTTAATTTTTTGTGTTATTGTCTGTGTGTTGAATGTCATCGGAAAATGAATGGCGAGACAGGAAAAGAGATAGTAAAGACTGAACACAGTAGGAAGTCTTCAGGTATTCAGCGGTGGTCACCAATCGATACGTTAAGGTAAATTAGAAAGGGGGATTGGGTTTCCACATTAAATAATCCAAAAGTCATTACCAAAGCTGATTATGAGAGAGAAAAAAGCCTCACTTAAAACTATTTCGTTAATTGGAACAACTCTAGGTGGGGTATTTAAAAACCGAGCTGGAAGATGGAGGGATGGAGATAGAAAATGAAAGGAGATTAAAGGATGAATGAACTGCGGATGTTACACAAAATCACAGATGGGTGGTTTCTGCAGTTAAATAAAACAAACTAGCCATTACAGTACATAAACTACAGTGGCTATCACGTAAACCGTGATGTACAATATATTCTAAATTGTTGAAATTAGACTCTCACTATCCAAAAGATAATTACCAAGCTACAGGTAACTGTGAAAAATAAAGGAAAAACTTAAGTAAATAAGGGTTACCAATTGTATTGAAAGCAGGTCATTCCACACAGGTCTGGTTCCTGAGTTAATTAAGCAAAAAAAACATTCCTTCGTGCTTAGGGTCATGTATTAAAATGCCCAGTTGCCTATTATTTTGGCTACCATGTCTAGATACCTCAGTGACTTTGAAAGAGGGGTCTCAAAGGAGCATAGGGTGGTTTACAGTGCATTCAGAAAGTATTCAGACCCCTTCACTTTTTGCACATTTTGTTACAGCCTGATTCTAAAATTGATTAACATTTGAGTTTTTTTCACTCAACAATCTACACACAATACCCCATAATGACAAAGCAAAAACAGGTTTTTAGAAATGTTTGCAAATATATTAAAAATAAAAAACTGAACTATCACATTTACATAAGTATTCAGACCCTTTACGCAGTACTTTGTTGAAGTACATTTGGCATTGATTACAGCCTTGAATCTTCTTGGGTATGATGCTACAAGCTTGGCACAACAGTATTTGGAGAGTTTCTCCCATTCATCTCTGCAGATCCTCAAGCTGTCAGGTTGGATGGGGAGTGTTGCTGCACAGCTATTTTCAGGTCTCTCCATAGATGTTCGATCAGATTCAAGTCCGGGGTCTGGCTAGTGTCGTGACGTGTCTACCATTAATGTGATGACGGCTATTCATTGAATAATTACCTCAGACGTTTAAACATTATCCGATTACATTAATTATGTAACAATTAACTCATTAGGAATCTGGGGCACCATGGGAAAAGTTTGTTTAACTTCTTGGATATAGGGGGCGCTATTTAAATTTTTGGATGAAAAACGTTCCCGTTTTAAACAAGATATTTTGTCACGAAAAGATGCTCGACTATGCATATAATTGACAGCTTTGGAAAGAAAACACTGACGTTTCCAAAACTGCACAGATATTGTCTGTGAGTGCCACAGAACTGATGTTACAGAAAAAAACAAGATCAAAATCCAATCAGGAAGTGCCGCATTTTTTTAAACCGCCTCATGCCAATGACTCCTTATATGGCTGTGAATGGGCCACGAATGAGCTTAGGCTTTCTGTCGCTTCCCCAAGGTGTCGACAGCATTGTGACGTATTTGTAGGCATATCATTGGAAGATTGACCATAAGAGACTACATCTACCAGGTGGTCGCTTGGTGTCCTCCGTCGCAATTATTGCGTAATCTCCAGCTACAGTATTTTTCCGTTTGATTCTGATGAGAAGCCAACTGCCACCACTGATAGATTATCGAATAGATATGTGAAAAACACCTTGAGGATTTATTCTAAACAACGTTTGCCATGTTTCTGTCGATATTATGGAGCTAATTTGGAAAAAAGTTTGGCGTTGTAAGTGACTGCATTTTCCGGTCTTTTTCTTAGCCAAACGTGATGAACAAAACGGAGCTATTTCATCTACACAAATCATCTTTTTGGAAAAAATGAGTACTATTTGCTATCTAACTAAGAGTCTCGTCATTGAAAACATCCAAAGTTCTTCAAAGGTAAATGATTCTATTTGAATGCTTTTCTTGTTTTTGTGAAAATGTTGCCTGCTGAATGCTAGGCTTAATGCTATGCTAGGCTATCAATACTCTTACACAAATGCTTGTGTAGCTTTGGTTGAAAAGCATATTTTGAAAATCTGAGATGACAGTGTTGTTAACAAAAGGCTAAGCTTGTGTTTGAATATATTTATTTCATTTCATTTGCGATTTTCATGAATTGGAAACGTTGCGTTATGGTAATGAGCTTGAGGCTATGATTACGCTCCCGGATACGGGATTGCTCGTCGCTAGAGGTTAATGAGTTTCCTGAATTAACTCAATAATTTATCAGAATATATCGTTATCATCCCAGCCACCAATTTATAATTGTCTCATTATGAACATCGTTGACCTCGTAAATCTGCACGAACCCTAGCCTAAAAGTGATGATTCAGCGATACATAAATTGTCTTAATCATTTATTTACTAACTAAATAATCACACAGAAATACATAAAACACACACACGTTGTAGGTTATTGATTACTAACATATTGCAATGAAAAGTCCCTAGTGGACTAACCCGATATGATGGCTTGTTACACAATGGAAAGGGAGCGGCATGTAAGGAGAGGGAGACACAAAGAGAGTGGGCTGGTACATACATGTGGAAGCTATGCTCAAGAAAATGAATATTTTACACATGAACGACCGCTCATTCAGAAAAGAAATGCAACACATGTGTGTATGTCTTTGTCGTCTCTTTGTTGAAATCACCAGGTCCGTCTATGGGGAGTAGTTCGACAGAAGTCTCTGATTTGTCCACCAGAGGACACAATGTCCTTTGTAGTTGTAGTTTCTTTGTTCTAGAGTGTTTGTTAGAATGTATCCATCAGAGATGTATCACACAGTGGTGATAGGGAAATATGATTATTTTCTCGTCTTCGGTCGAGTTTCCTAAACTATTTAACATGTACAGCTGCAGACTGTTAATGTGTCGTTCTTCACTCATCGAGAGTTTCAGAGGGTCTTACAATTTTCTGGTTTTGTAGTTTTAATTCATTTGTCAGCCATGTAGCCACTGCTCCACACTGTCTGGTCAGTTTAATTTAAATTGCAACCATTTCAACGTGTGGACTGCGTCCTCATGTTTTCTGGTCTAGTATGTTAATTCTTCAGCGAGTCCTTTAAGTACTCGCCTTGGAGGATGGTTCCATCATGTTGACACAATGTCTGTGCTCACATGGGCGTGGTTACTGACTTGGCAAAATATTCTCTGAAAATGAATTATCTCATTTAGAATGCTAAAGTCACATTGCTATCTTTTCACAAATAGTTTCATATTTCATCATCTAAGTTTTACAACATTTAGATGCAAACCTAGCAACTCGGACGTGTCTACTTTCAGAGTGACATGTATTGTGTTATACCATCCGTAATGACGTCAAAAATTGCTAAATGATATGACATGATTATTGTTTGGATCCCCAAAAATAATTTCCCACATTCTTTATGTTAGAAATATTGTTTCATTATTCACTTTTGGAGTTCTGGCAAAGTCTCCCTTTGATTCCAACCAAGGAGAGACTCATGCCACAGGGCCACTCAAGGACATTCAGAGACTTGTCCCGAAGCCACTCCTGCATTGTCTTGGCTGTGTGATTAGGGTAGTTGTCCTGTTGGAAGGTGAACCTTCACCCCATTATGAGGTCCTGAGTGCTCTGAAACAGGTTTTCATCAAGGATCTCTATGTACTTTGCTCCGTTCATCCTTCCCTAGATCCTGACTAATCTCACAGTCCTTGCCGCTGAAAAACAGGCCAAAGAGTTCAATCTTGGTTTCATCTGACCAGAGAATCTTGTTTCTCATGGTCTGAGAGTCCTTTAGATGCCTTTTGGCAAACTCCAAGCGGGCTGTCATGTGCCTTTTACTGAGGAGTGGCTTCCGTCTGGCCACTCTACCATTAAGGCCTGATTGGTGGAGTACTGCAGAGATGGTTGTCCTTCTGGAAGGTTCTCCCATCTACACAGAGGAACTCTGGAGCTCTGTCAGAGTGACCATTCGGTTCTTGGTCACCTCCCTGACCTAGGACCTTCTCTTCCGACTGCTCAGTTTGGCCTGGACGGCCAGCTCTAAGTCTTGGTGGTTCCAAATTTATTCCATTTAAGAATGATGGAGGCCACAGACCTTCAATGCTGTAGACATTTTTTGGTACCCTTCCTCAGATATGTGCCTCGACACAATCCTGTTTCAATTTCGAGTCTCATAGCAAAGGGTCTGAATAGTTATGTAAGTAAAGTATTTATGTTTTTTTTATTTTTCTATTTTCATTATGGGGTATTGTGTGTAGATTGAGTACTTAAAAAAAATCTATTTTAGAAGAAAGCTGTAACGTAAAACACAATTCTGAAAAAGTGAAGGGGTCTCAATACTTTCTGAATGCACTGTATATGGTGTGTGAGTGTGTGTGTGTCAGTCACCAGATCTCAACCCAATTGAACATGGGAGATGAGAGATACTATAAATAGAAGTGCACTATACAGTATATGGAATAAGGTGCTATTTGGGATGCAAACCACAATATCTTCAATATGGAGCCATAGCAGGAGCAGAATACCTTTTACTAGGAATTTAGTAGTCAATATGAAGTCAATATATATAAAAGAATATTGAAAAAAATAAAAAGAGTTCTTAACAGGGCGTGTTTTGTTTTTACCCTCGCAGGTGTCGTCTCCTTCAGACATGAGCTCGTCGTCAGAGCAGATGTTGAGCACGTAACACTGAGGCCTCCACTCTGCCCTCTGTTGTGGAGAGCTTGAGCTTTTTGAGTCATTTCCTGAACATTCCAAATCTCATGCATACCCTATACTGAACATGGGGCACTACACTGCAAACTGTGAAATCGAAGCAAGCCTAAATATCTGATATTGAGTGACTTAAAATGTGAGTTTTATTTTGTGTGTTTGATTCTCCATGCTAGCATAGTAAATATAATGTCCAATAGATTGCTTCACACGTAGCGGTATAGAATAGAATGGAATAGAGCTATTTTAATTGCACTGTTCTGTTGCACCATTGATTTCACACACACACACACACACAAACACACACACACACACACACAGAAATATATATTGTAGATTTTGTATCTCATTTAAATGTTAACACTAACACTGTCACTGTAGCACAACAGAACTTTGGGCAGCCTATGTGTTAATCCACCATCTGTTTCAGTATGTGCCAGCTTCTAATGGAATGGTGTCAGGAACTTATGGGGTACAAGTACACTAACTTGTTAGTCTTTGAGGCGCATTGTTATTATTTTTTCCTTACTGAGGAAATTACAATTCAGATTCAATGAAATCTGGTGACTTGTTAAGACTGAGTAGTGCCTACAGTGTGAATATCAGTGACTTAATCATTGAGAGCCAGTATCCATAGCAATATGTTTGTGTGTCTGTGTACAGTACGTTTGTGTTAGAAGAGTGCAGCAGCTGCGGAGGATGATGCAGCAGTCACAGGGGCGTGGCAGGAGAAGCATCATATTACCGGCCCCATCATTATTATCATTATTAGCATACTTTTGAGATCGAGCCAATAGCCCTGAAAAGATGGGACACACACACCCACCCGGTCATGCACGCACGCACACGCACACACACACACATACACACACACACACACACACACACACCTACCAGCCAACATAATTTGATCTCTAAGCTTATGCGATGATGCTTGCAACCCCACACCCATTAGTCTTGCTTTATTGGTCTTATTAGTAAGTCACTCAATTAATGACTAAGACTGTTAGCTCGTCCTCCATCTGCCCGGGCTTTGATAACTCATTAATGTAGAGATCCTCATCCTCCTCTCTGCCCCTGGTCAGGATTACACACAGGGAGCCGACTGATTGCATTTCACTTCGACTCCATCCACTCCATATTCAAATATGGCCGTCTATATTAAAATAGCAAATTGTCAGGGCATTTCTATATATGTGGACTTTATGCACAAAATTTAAAGATTTGTATTAGTTTCGCTGTCAGTAGAAAAGAACCCATAGCTAATGGATTATGTTATCTGTTGTAGTCAGCTCTATGAGGTCTATGTACTTAAATGCCTCATGACAGTCGGTGTTGCATTAAGCCAAGTCTTTTTAGTCAAAGCAATTTAGAGGAAAGTAGTATTCCAATTGAGTTCTTCATCGTCTGGGATGGCCCTGTGTGTAATGAATGCATTACATAGGCCAAACAACACTGTGTGATGCCGGCATATAAATGTTTAGCCTCAAATTACTCAAAGCCCATATGATGAACTGTAAAGAACCATACATTTACTGTGCATGTTGAATGGGTGTCAGAGTGAAATCAATTGGAAAATTAAATGAGGTCTCCGTCGTGAATATGAATTTCTTTAATGACCCCAACTGCCGACCAGTCACAATATCCATTTGCTGTATCACTATAGCTGTATCAGCATTATATACAGTATACCCTAAGGGCCTGTAGTTTAAGTGATGGGTGATGCAAGGACGTACCGCTAGCATAGCCAAAGCATAAATACTCTCCCCAAGACAGATCCACAATAGCTGGCTAGGCTGCTACTGGCTAACCAAGCTTAGCATGGTGCAAAGGGGAAGGGCTGTTCAGCTAGCATCTATAGCTGCAAAGAAAACGGTTCAATTATTTCTGTTTTACATGGGGAAAAACAAACAACCAAAATGAAATATACATTGAACACCAAACATTCCTCGAAAGTTAGAAGCATCTGTCAACTGGGGCTCCCAACGAGTAAGGAAAACCAGATTAAATATTGGGAATATAGTTGCTATTCATCGAAGGATTGTTTACTTTATACACTAAGAACAACCCCACTCTCTATCCCAACCCTCACCTCAACCGCCCACTTCCCCAGGCCACTCCTACTCCTTGGCATTGAAGTCATAATCAGTAATAACTTATTCATAAAGACCTATTTGCTTGAGAGAAGAATGTACTTCTTAGCGGTCACCTCCTTTAGGAGGCCGTGCAACGGCAAATCCTTGGGGAGCGCCGTGTCGTACGCTGGTACACTTTGATCACCGGAATGAAAGTTTGTTTTAGATATGGGAAGGAGAGAGAGAAGAGAGAGAAGATTCTCAGACAAGGGGACCGTGCCATTCACATTAATAGGTTTGGAAAACGTTGCACTTTCTGGACATCGTGTGATCATCCTGACACATTCAAAACAAATTGGGCACCGGAAGGAGAGGGAGAGATGGAGGAGGGAGTTAAATAAATGTTTAAAAGACTTCTACCCGGGAGGTAGGGTCTCTGCTTTGTTCTCCACCGTTTGAGTTGGGACAAATATCCCTAGTTTAAGACCAAAATGTCCCTGCACCTAACAACCCCCTCTTGAGCATTCTGTATATTTTCATGAGCGTGTTTTTCCGACATTTTATTTTCAGACTCACCTCACGTTCAGTCCAATCAATGTTATATTTGTGTTTTTTAATCAACTGGAAATGTGTTGCTGTTTGTATAATTGGCCCTGTACTATTTTCCTGGATATTCAGAGGTTTGTGTTGAAATACTGACGTCAATTGATCATGGTGTAGTTTCACCACCTTGATAATCTAAATATATCCATAGCAATTTGTTTCTGTCAGTGGCGTGTATTCATGGACAAGGCACAACAAACAGGTGAAGAAAAACAGAGACAGTCTGAAGAAGCTGGTCATCGCAGTAATGTACTTGGGGCGGCAGGGGCAAAGCCTTCAGGGAGCACGACGAGTCAGCAACAATTTTGCGGTATCAGTGTTCGACACTGCCATGGTGTCATCCTCATAGCAGCCAGGAGGATGACACCACAGACATGTCCTGCAAATGTCACTTGACAATCGTAGCACGCTATTTAAATGACAAATAAGGGTGTAATATGCTAGAGACTCCTGGGGTTTTCAGTTGTGAGTGCAGAGAGAAATGCAGAGGCCATCACTGCTGTTGTAATGCAAACGCAACCAAGCAGCCAAACTCATTTGCCAGAATTACAACGGGGCAAGCTGCAAGAGAGGGCAGCAAGGTGGGGTTCAGGAGCGCGTGAAAAGCCACTGTCAATATTTTATTTACCTTTATTTAACTAGGCAAGTCAGTTATTCTTATTTTCAATGATGGCCTAGGAACAGTGGGTTAACTGCCTGTTCAGGGGCAGAACGACAGATTTTGTACCTTGTCAGCTCAGGGATTTGAACTTGCAACCTTTCGGTTACTAGTCCAATGCTCTAACCACTAGGCTACGCTGCCGCCCTGTTATGCCCACAAAGTACATTTAGTTTTATGACAGGGGACAAGCAATATATATATTTTTTTGCATCCATAACTTTTTTACCCGGTCATGCAAAAAGACAAGCATGCTTACTGAGGTTGACGATAACATTCAGGTACAGGGAGGTTGTGCCACTCCTTGGAACTTCAAAAGTAGAGCAGTGCATGCTGTGCACGAAGGCCAGAGATCATTGGACATGGTTTTTGATCAGATCAATATTGAGCCAGACTGGGATAAATATTAAATCTTCCAGAGCAGTGCTCTGAAACAGAAACTGAAGGAGTTCATGTTACAAGTACATCAGCTGAAAGGTCATTTTCCTGTCTGAAAATGATTAAAACCTACATACACAATCGTTGTGGACAAGAGAGACAAAAACATTTAAATGGAAGAGGGTGTACTGTATGAACTTAAGTCCAGCGGAGGAGGCTACTGTATTACAGAGTCATTGACCCTTTTTCAGCATGAAAGAGAAGAGGATGGTATTCTTCTGCAAGTAGGGTAAATCAACATGTTTTTTTTTCTCTTTTCTCTTGCGTGCACACGCACACACACACACTGATTGATTGGACTGAATTGCTTTTGGTGTTTTTAAATTGCTAATGTCCTAGACTAGGTATATTGTTGATGTTGTTGAAAAATGAAGTTGAAACGGTTTGTGTTGTCATCTTCGCCGTAAGATGATGAGTAGCTAGGATTCCATCCAATTGGCGACACATTTACATTTACGTCATTTAGCAGACGCTCTTATCCAGAGCGACTTACAAATTGGTGCATTCACCTTATGACATCCAGTGGAACAGTAGTGCATCTAAATCTTTTAAGGGGGGGGGTGAGAGGGATTACTTTATCCTATCCTAGGTATTCCTTAAAGAGGTGGGGTTTCAGGTGTCTCCGGAAGGTGGTGATTGACTCCGCTGTCCTGGCGTCGTGAGGGAGTTTGTTCCACCATTGGGGGGCCAGAGCAGCGAACAGTTTTGACTGGGCTGAGCGGGAACTGTACTTCCTCAGTGGTAGGGAGGCGAGCAGGCCAGAGGTGGATGAACGCAGTGCCCTTGTTTGGGTGTAGGGCCTGATCAGAGCCTGGAGGTACTGAGGTGCCGTTCCCCTCACAGCTCCGTAGGCAAGCACCATGGTCTTGTAGCGGATGCGAGCTTCAACTGGAAGCCAGTGGAGAGAGCGGAGGAGCGGGGTGACGTGAGAGAACTTGGGAAGGTTGAACACCAGACGGGCTGCGGCGTTCTGGATGAGTTGTAGGGGTTTAATGGCACAGGCAGGGAGCCCAGCCAACAGCGAGTTGCAGTAATCCAGACGGGAGATGACAAGTGCCTGGATTAGGACCTGCGCCGTTTCCTGTGTGAGGCAGGGTCGTACTCTGCGGATGTTGTAGAGCATGAACCTACAGGAACGGGCCACCGCATTGATGTTAGTTGAGAACGACAGGGTGTTGTCCAGGATCACGCCAAGGTTCTTAGCGCTCTGGGAGGAGGACACAATGGAGTTGTCAACCGTGATGGCGAGATCATGGAACGGGCAGTCCTTCCCCGGGAGGAAGAGCAGCTCCGTCTTGCCGAGGTTCAGCTTGAGGTGGTGATCCGTCATCCACACTGATATGTCTGCCAGACATGCAGAGATGCGATTCGCCACCTGGTCATCAGAAGGGGGAAAGGAGAAGATTAATTGTGTGTCGTCTGCATAGCAATGATAGGAGAGACCATGTGAGGTTATGACAGAGCCAAGTGACTTGGTGTATAGCGAGAATAGGAGAGGGCCTAGAACAGAGCCCTGGGGAACACCAGTGGTGAGAGCACGTGGTCTGGAGAAGAGAGGAGGGGATAGGGTCAAGCGGGCAGGTTGTTGGGCGGCCGACCGTCACAAGACGCGAGATTTCATCTGGAGAGAGAGGGGAGAAAGAGGTCAGAGCACAGGGTAGGGCAGTGTGAGCAGAACCAGCGGTGTCGTTTGACTTAGCAAACGAGGATCGGATGTCGTCGACCTTCTTTTCAAAATGGTTGACGAAGTCATCTGCAGAGAGGGAGGGGGAGGGGGAGGAGGATTCAGGAGGGAGGAGAAGGTTGCAAAGAGCTTCCTAGGGTTAGAGGCAGATGCTTGGAATTTAGAGTGGTAGAAAGTGGCTTTAGCAGCAGAGAGAGAAGAGGAAAATGTAGAGAGGAGGGAGTGAAAGGATGTCAGGTCCGCAGGGAGGCGAGTTTTCCTCCATTTCCGCTCGGCTGCCCGGAGCCCTGTTCTGTGAGCTCGCAATGAGTCGTCGAGCCACGGAGCGGGAGGGGAGGACCGAGCCGGCCTGGAGGATAGGGGACATAGAGAGTCAAAGGATGCAGAAAGGGAGGAGAGGAGGGTTGAGGAGGCAGAATCAGGAGATAGGTTGGAGAAGGTTTGAGCAGAGGGAAGAGATGATAGGATGGAAGAGGAGAGAGTAGCGGGGAGAGAGAGCAAAGGTTGGGACGGCGCGATACCATCCGAGTAGGGGCAGTGTGGGAAGTGTTGGATGAGAGCGAGAGGGAAAAGGATGCAAGGTAGTGGTCGGAGACTTGGAGGGGAGTTGCAATGAGGTTAGTGGAAGAACAGCATCTAGTAAAGATGAGGTCGAGCGTATTTCCTGCCTTGTGAGTAGGGGGAGGTGAGAGGGTGAGGTCAAAAGAGGAGAGGAGTGGAAAGAAGGAGGCAGAGAGGAATGAGTCAAAGGTAGACGTGGGGAGGTTAAAGTCGCCCAGAACTGTGAGAGGTGAGCCGTCCTCAGGAAAGGAGCTTATCAAGGCATCAAGCTCATTGATGAACTCTCCGAGGAACCTGGAGGGCGATAAATGATAAGGATGTTAAGCTTGAAAGGGCTGGTAACTGTGACAGCATGGAATTCAAAGGAGGCGATAGACAGATGGGTAAGGGGAGAAAGAGAGAATGACCACTTGGGAGAGATGAGGATCCCGGTGCCACCACCTCGCTGACCAGAAGCTCTCGGGGTGTGCGAGAACACGTGGGCAGACGAAGAGAGAGCAGTAGGAGTAGCAGTGTTGTCTGTGGTGATCCATGTTTCCGTCAGTGCCAAGAAGTCGAGGGACTGGAGGGAGGCATAGGCTGAGATGAACTCTGCCTTGTTGGCCGCAGATCGGCAGTTCCAGAGGCTACCGGAGACCTGGAACTCCACGTGGGTCGTGCGCGCTGGGACCACCAGATTAGGGTGGCCGCGGCCACGCGGTGTGGAGCGTTTGTATGGTCTGTGCAGAGAGGAGAGAACAGGGATAGACAGACACATAGTTGACAGGCTACACAAGAGGCTACGCTAATGCAAAGGAGATTGGAATGACAAGTGGACTACACGTCTCGAGTGTTCAGAAAGTTAAGCTTACGTAGCAAGAATCTTATTGACTAAAATGATTAAAATGATACAGTACTGCTGAAGTAGGCTAGCTGGCAGAGGCTGCGTTGTTGACTATGTAGGCTAGCTGGCATTGGCTGCGTTGAATGTAAATATTCTAAAACGCAAATTTTCCCACCAGTGGTGTGTTTCCACAAAACGGACTTGTTGCGGATAAAAGTCAGTGCACACAAAATATCATTTTTCAGGTACCTAATAAAAACCGAAAGTTTCCATCGTATTTTCTACTCTATTAATAGTTTTGTCACATGTGCTCTAGCCAAAGGCTCACGAATACAGGGCGGGTAGGCTGCGCGGGTAGGCTAGCCTACATGATAAGAATATTATGGATAAGAGTGAGAATATTTCTTCAAGCATTAATCGTCATGTCATAAGAATAAGACCTTGGATATTTATTGAAAAGGAGCATCAAGATCAATGTACATCTTCACAACTCTGTGAAGTGCAGGTGGATAGATGGCAGCATTCGCGCAAAACTAAAAGCACGAAGCACCGCATTTAACCACAGCAAGGTATGGCAGGATACAAACACGGTAGTCATTCCCTGCACAAGGCAATCAAACAGCCAAAACGTCAATATCGAGACAAAGTGAATTTGCAATTCAACGGCTCAGACACAAGACGTAGAGTGGTTGCTCCACTAACAGTTTTGTGATTATGCTGCGGTACTTAGAGGTAATTTGTGGGTCAGTACAGTACCCTGCGTCACCACTTCATTGCGCCAGACCAGCGCAACAAGGGGGAGTTAGAGCACTGATTATGCTTTTGGGTCCTACTGTGTCTCTAACTGACAATGAATGGGTGACATAAACCTAAATAGAGAAGGATAACTGTGTACAACTTCAGGGTTACATACTAAAACTGTTGTTACAATAAGATTTGTATTAATTTGTTTTGTTAGGATTATTTTGCTCTTACTGTAGTACTGTAGTCCACTCCAGACCGGTCATGTCGTACAGCGCCTGAGTGGTGCAAAGTATAAGACACTGCATAGCAGTGCAAGCTGTGTTGCTACAAATGCTGGTTCAATACTCATGCCATCCTTGACAGGGAGACCCATGAGATGACTGTAGGTTTTTGGTTTCTCTCCTACTAAAAAAATAAAAAAATAATTCTAATTAACAAACTGGCTTTATTTACAAATGAGTAACAATGTCTCACCCCATATTCAAGAATGGCCTTTTTCTCACTCATTTTATGTTATTTGAAAATAACAAAATCATCTCCAAAATATTGTTATTTTTTAAACAAAGCGATTATCATTATTATTAATTTAGAATTATACAAAAGCCCCTTGGATATTCTCAATGCTATATTATATCTGGAGGACAATATACATTGGTCATGGCTCTCGAGTGGCGCACAATGGGATTGCCTTGCAGTTCTCCAGCTGTATCCACTGCAACACTTTTAGGGGCATTGCATGGCGCTGACTAGGGAAACATTCCCGCTGTTCTAGCAGGTATCTGGACAAAATACTTGCCTAGATGGAGGTCAGGGGGAAAATTCTATCATCAAATGTATTTCTAAGTTAGGCTCTAAGTTAAGTATTATTATTATGTATCACATGCAACCGTGATTGGGAGTCCCATATGCAGGCACACAATTGGCCCAGTGTTTCTCTCCCTCTAAAAACAGAAATGTTTTTGCCTGTACAAATATTATTTTGGCCTTTATTCAGATTACAAACGCTCACCTAATTCTTTTTAAAAACCTCCAAAATAACTTCAAATATCGTTATACAGTATCAAGTTGATGGCATAGTCAAATAGCCGGCACCTACATAAAGCTGAGTGACTCACTCATTCATGGCTTTGGATCAAAATAAATCAGTACCAACATTCTTTCTGGTAGTCTTTAATAAATAAATGTTTTGGTCAACCTGACCTGAACACCATGTACAGTTTTATAATATGGGCTATTAGCAGGATAATATACCTATACCAACACATCTCAGTATTTTTGATACTTTGTGGATGGGGCCTCCCCTGTGGCGCAGCTGTCTAAGTCACCGTATCGCAATGCAAACTGTGTTGCTACAGATACCCGTGTTGGGAGACCCATGAGGCGGCTTTTGGTTTTAATTTAGAAACTTCCAATCCTCTATGTAATTATTGGTGGAGAGTCACGTCATATTTTTCGATATATACTGTAGGCCTATCGTAAGCGACATGAGTCTCACTATTGTTGAGTAATGTGCTATTAAAAGTGGTGTATGTCTTATTTATTTAAAGAGCATATTGAAGTTAGAAGCAATAGGATTTGAAGCATTAGCCTACAACTATTTTAGCACCGTTTCGTGCTGCTCTGAGACAAGCATGGGGACTGGTCTTGTTAAATCAATTAGATTTTGACTGAATCTCCGCTTGGGTATTGGTTAGACTAAAAATATGATATAGAAATGTTATGCTCTTAGTGTAACCTTTATTTAACTAGGCAAGTCAGTTAATTATTATTTACAAGGACAGCCTACTCCTTCCTCCCCGTCGAGGAATTGAACCCTGGTCTCCCACGTGCCAGCACATGACACAGGGATTCTTTAGCTAAATAGCCCAGTACTGTGTAGCCTACTCCCGACCGCCACAATGTACAGCGCAATTCCATCCAAACGGAAACCCAAAGGTTTTTCTGTTTTTCTTGGAATATAAACACAATAGTATTAATCAAATATGAAGCAAATTAACCAAACTCTAAAAGTAATTGGAAAGGTACAAAGATACAAATGATTTGTGACATTGTGGTTACAATAAAGAATGTAAACAAGATGCTGTGTTTTTATTTACAGTAGTTATGGAAAACAGGTTTTCAAACACTTGTAGCCTGATTATCAGGACAATAGACTCTTTATAGCCCAGCTACCGTAGGTGTGAACATCCCCTTACCTGCAATGTATTCAATGGTTCAGAGTACTCCCGAATATCGTGGTATCCAATTGTTAGTAGTTACTGTCTTGTCTCATCGCTACAACTCCCGTACGGACTCGGAAGAGACAAAGGTTGAGAGCCATCTGTCCTCCGAAACACAACCCAACCAAGCCGCACTGCTTCTTAAGCGGGCATTCAACCCGGAAGCCAGCCGCACCAATGTGTTGGAGGAAACACCGTACACCTAGCGACCTGGTCAGCGTGCACTGCACCCAGCCCGCCACAGGAGTCACTAAAGATTTTCTATTGGGTTCAGGTCTGGAGACTGGCTAGGCCACTCCAGGACCTTGAGATGCTTCTTACAGAGCCACTCCTTAGTTGCCCTGGCTGTGTGTTTTGGGTCATTGTCATGCTGGAAGACACAGCCATGACCCATCTTCAATGCTCTTACTGAGGGAAGGAGGTTGTTGGCCAAGATCTCGCAATACACGGCCCCATCCATCCTCCCCTCAATACGGTGCAGTCGTCATGTCCCCTTTGCAGAAAACCATCCCCAAAGAATGATGTTTCCACCTCCATGCTTCACGGTTGGGATGGTGTTCTTGGGGTTGTACTCATCCTTCTTCTTCCTCCAAACACGGCGAGTGGAGTTTAGACCAAAAAGCTCTATTTTTGTCTCATCAGACCACATGACCTTCTCCCATTACTCCTCTGGATCATCCAGATGGTCATTGGCAAACTTCAGATGGGCCTGGACATGCGCTGGCTTGAGCAGGGGGACCTTGCGTGCGCTGCAGGATTTTAATCTATGACGGCGTAGTGTGTTACTAATGGTTTTCTTTGAGACTGTGGTCCCAGCTCTCTTCAGGTCATTGACCAGGTCCTGTCGTGTAGTTTTGGACTGATCCCTCACCTTCCTCATGATCATTGATGCCCCACGAGGTGAGATCTTGCATGGAGCCCCAGATCTAGGGTGATTGACCATCATCTTGAACTTCTTCCTTTTTCCAATAATTGCGCCAACAGTTGTTGCCTTCTCACCAAGCTGCTTGCCTATTGTCCTGTAACCCATCCCAGCCTTGTGCAGGTCTACAATTTTATCCCTGATGTCCTTACACAGCTATCTGGTCTTGGACATTGTGGAGAATTTGGAGTCTTTTTGATTGAGTGTGTGGACAGGTGTCTTTTATACAGGTAACAAGTTCAAACAGGTGCAGTTAATACAGGTAATGAGTGGAGAACAGGTGGACTTCTTAAAGAAAAACAGGTCTATGAGAGCTGGATTTCTTACTGGTTGGTAGGTGATCAAATACTTATGTCATGCAAAAAAATGCAAATTAATTACTTACAAATCATACAATGTGATTTTTTGGAATTTGTTTTAGATTCCGTCTCTCACAGTTGAAGTGTACCTATGATAAAAATTACAGACCTCTACATGCTTTGTAAGTAGGAAAACCTGCAAAATCGGCAGTGTATCAAATACTTGTTCTCCCCACTGTTTATATATATATATATATATATATATATATATATATATATATATACATGTACACACTGCTCAAAACAATATAGGGAACACTAAAATAACACATCCTAGATCTGAATGAAAGAAATATTATTATTAAATATTTTTTTCTTTACATAGTTGAATGTGCTGACAACAAAATCACACAAAAATGATCAATGGAAATCAAATTTATCAACCCATGGAGGTCTGGATTTGGAGTGACACTCAAAATTAAAGTGGAAAACCACACTACAGGCTGATCCAACTTTGATGTAATGTCCTTAAAACAAGTCAAAATGAGGCTAAGTAGTGTGTGTGGCCTCCACGTTCCTGTATGACCTCCCTACAACGCCTGGGCATGCTCCTGATGAGGTGGCGGATGGTCTCCTGAGGGATCTCCTCCCAGACCTGGGCTAAAGCATCTGCCAACTCCTGGACAGTCTGTGGTGCAACCACGATATTCAGGAGTACTCTGTTGGTGGATGGAGCGAGACATGATGTCCCAGATGTGCTCAATTGGATTCAGGTCTGGGGAATGGGCGGGCCAGTCCATAGCATCAATGCCTTCCTCTTGCAGGAACTGCTGACACTCCAGCCACATGAGGTCTAGCATTGTCTTGCATTAGGAGCTACCCAGGGCCAACCGCACCAGCATATGGTCTCACAAGGGGTCTGAGGATCTCATCTTGGTAACTAATGGCTGTCAGGCTACCTCTGGCGAGCACATGGAGGGCTGTGCGGCCCCCCAAAGAAATGCCACCCCACACCATGACTGACCCACCGCCAAACTGGTCATGCTGGAGGATGTTGCAGGCAGCAGAACGTTCTCCACGGCGTCTCCAGACTCTGTCACGTCTGTCACGTGCTCAGTGTGAACCTGCTTTCAGCTGTGAAGAGCACAGGGCGCCAGTGGCGAATTTGCCAATCTTGGTGTTCTCTGGCAAATGCCAAACATCCTGCACAGTGTTGGGCTGTAAGCACAACCCCCACCTGTGGACGTCGTGCCCTCATACCACCCTCATGGAGTCTGTTTCTGACCGTTTGAGCAGACACATGCACATTTGTGGCCTGCTGGAGGTCATTTTGCAGGGCTCTGGCAGTGCTCCTCCTGCTCCTCCTTGCACAAAGGCGGCGGTAGCGGTCCTGCTGCTGGGTTGTTGCCCTCCTACGGCCTCCTCCATGTCTCCTGATGTACTGGCCTGTCTCCTGGTAGCGCCTCCATGCTCTGGACACTACGCTGACAGACACAGCAAACCTTCTTGCCACAGCTCGCATTGATGTTCCATCCTGGATGAGCTGCACTACCTGAGCCACTTGTGTGGGTTGTAGACTCCGTCTCATGCTACCACTAGAGTGAAAGCACCGCCAGCATTCAAAACTGACCAAAACATCAGGCAGGAAGCATAGGAACTGAGAAGTTGTCTGTGGTCCCCACCTGCAGAACCACTCCTTTATTGGGGGTGTCTTGCTAATTGCCTATAATTTCCACCTGTTGTCTATTCCATTTGCACAACAGCATGTGCAATGTATTGTCAATCAGTGTTGCTTCCTAAGTGGACAGTTTGATTTCACAGAAGTGTGATTGACTTGGAGTTACATTGTGTTGTTTAAGTGTTCCCTTTATTTTTTTGAGCAGTGTATATATGGTTTCCAGTTTACATATAGTCCAGTGAAGTACCTTGAGGGCCATCATGGTGTCTGCTTGAGGGGGTATATACACTGGTAAAAGCAAATTGCTATGAAATGATCCTTAGTCATTGTATTCAGTTCAATCCAAACACAACTAACTAGCTATTTTAAAATGGTGGGAGGTAATAGCTTAAAATACAGCGGACTTATGTCGAAATAATGTTTACAATAAAATACAATATATCAGAGTAATACAATACATCATATGCTACGATATCATTCTTAGTCATTGTATTCCTTGAAATGGTGGGAGGTAAGCTAATAAGTCTAATACATATTTATTTTTTTACAATGGAATACAATATACTAGAATAGAAAGAGTCACCCTCCACGGTTCCAAGCTCTTCAGAGTTTTAATAAGCGCAGGCCTCAACAGACTTACCACACCCCTCTACCTGTGTAAGACCTGCTTGACTGTTTGACGCACTGAAGGCGGAGGCACTTTCATTTTCTTTCTGACAAGTACACTGGCACGCTAATGAAAGTACATTTAAAGGGGATAAGAAGCTTCCAAAGTCTCTTTACTCAGTGTGGAACTTACACTCTTCCGTGATACATTATACATTCCGTTCTCAGGCTTAGGCTGTGTCCCAAATGGCACCCTATTCCCTACAAAGTTCTCCCTTTTTTGGTCAAAAGTAGTGCACTATGTAGGGACTAGGGTGCTATTTGGGAAGTACCTACAGTTTATGTACGGCTTAATCTGTCCTATAAACCCGCCCCTCCATCGCCAGGCTCCCAGGTCTGTAAAGGCAAATTTCTTTATCTGCTCTTAAGACGGTGCCAACTTTCTTAAATCTGAGACAGCTGCTCTTGCTCTTGGTTTAACACACCGAAAGTAAAATGGCATCAGCCATGGATTTCACTAATGGTTTGAGATAGATGTGTTCGTGAATTGAAAGTAGCTTTCCTTTCTAATTTTTTTTTTCAGTTATCGTGTTCCCACTGCTGTTGGAATGGTTCACATTTGTGTTCTCTCACGAGGAATGGAGAAACATGTGTTTTTGTTACCTCATGAGTTTTGAAGTACACTCTAAGAAAAAAAAAAGTGCTATCTAGAACCTAAAAGGGTTCTTCGGCTGTCCCCATAGAATTCCAGGTATAACCCTTTTGGGTGCCATGTATAACCCTTTCCACAGGGGATTCTATATGGGACCCAAAAGGGTTCTACCTGGAGCAAAAAATTGTTATCCTATGGGGACAGCCGACGAACCCATTTGGAACTATATTTTCTAAGTGTACAGTAGAACTACACTTTACTAAAGTCAATGGACACTAATGTACCTCAGCATTTCTCATCCATGATTTCTTCAACATAGCAATAATACAACTCAGGCAGAAATTACTTTTGGGTCGTTCCACGAAATGGATGCCTTTTGAATGTGCAAACTTCTAAGAAATTATCTTTAAAATATCTCTTCTTTCAACATTCAATTTCACGAAGGATATATTTAGCCTACAGAAGAAACATTTTTTCCCCTCCCATCTCAAGCATTAAAATCCTATGAACTAAGAGCATTTTATCTGCATTTTTAGCACACCATCTGTAACTGCCTAACTATTATTTAAAAGCATGTTTGAGATAAATCCCACATTTTCTCATTGATCAAGTATAAAAAAAAAGTCACCTATCAAACTGATAAAGTTACCATTGGGTCTTTAACAGGGTTGACAATAAAAGGGTTGAGGTTTTTAGGTGAAGATCGGCCATTACTCCTCATGTGGTGAAGAGCATGGGACGACATGGCAAGGTTGATGTGTTGAGTTCAACCACCTCAGTCAAAGATGATAAAACAATTATAAATAGACAAAAAAGTGTAATTTTTTTCTCTCACCATGCTGTTCGGAAGACCCAAACGATGTCACCTGCTGTGAATAATTTAACTTGGTGGAATGGTTGATTTTTTAAAATTGTTTTAAAATGAGGGACATACGTGAATGCATACCGAATCACACGAATATAAATAATCATCTTCAGCCATGACTTTGTCAAAGCAGCAAAATGACTAGGCCTTTACAATGCTGGTGAAACTTGGGATACATTTCAGGATTAAGTGTGTTGAAATCTTCCTAGCATTTTGGCACTTTAGCAAGCCTTTATTCATATAAAAACATATGATGTATTGAATTCTCCATGTGGTCTATATTAAAGTACACTCCATTTAATATAACAAGCTAATAACATTCAATATCGGTGCATCATTTCCACTTCAAACTTCAAAGGGAAGCAAACTACACCCATTTTCGTGGAACGATCCCCCCCCTTACTGATGACAAATTGAGTGTGTTTGTATGTGTGTGTGTGTATGTCATGGCCGTACAGGTAAGATATATTTTCCATCTTTTCCAAAGAGAACAACTTGTATATGTGCTGTACTCACCACAAAGAGGGTGCGGAAGGAGGCCAGGTCACCGAAGAAGTCTTCGACGCTGAGGACGTGGGGGTCGAAGGCGTAGTAGCTGCCCAGGCTCTCGTATAGCTTCTGCATGTTCTTGTGCATGGTGGAAAGCTTCTCGTATTGCTCCCGCGAATGCTTGGAGAAGCCGTGAAGGGAGGTACAGTCAAGGAAAGTAAACATGTTTTTTTGGTCAATAGTACTTGTCAAACCATTTGAAAAATCGATTCAAATACTTTAATTGTGCCTGATTGATCTTGCCTCGCTCAATAAACCAATAGAAAGGTCCCCAAACGTTAAACCCCACACATCTGGCACTCCAGGTGACTGGCACTCCAGACAGACTCATGGAAACGCTCAAAGTATGTGAACCCAGGTCTAGTACTGGGTACAACAACACAGAAATGGTACTTCATAACACTTTGTCACCATGATGTGTGATGTCACACAACAATAAACAGTCATCATTAAGCAAATGAAAGAAAACTATAACTTCGCATCATTCACTCGCTTGCAGGGGAAAGAATAGCGGCGCAAAAGCCAGTGCTTTCCAGACAGGAGAGGTCAGAGAACGTGTGTTGTCATACCAACAATAGAAAACCATCCCTGAGCTAGTTATCAAACCACCACCATTCACTCGTTTGTAAACCCACCCACACAAAAAAATGCTAAAAGAAAACATTGCATTTCACACAGGGAGAGGTCAGAGAAACTATTGTGTGTGTTTCAATAACCTCTCCATCTCACTTTGGAGTCTTTGGCACCATGGGCTAATAGCATGCGGGCCAGGAGTAATAGGAATGTATTTTGTAGTAGGCCGCAACACAAATGGCTGTTGGAATAGCTGATTTCAGTCATTGTTCCATTGTTTCTCCCTACAAGAGAGGGGTTGGGTCGTCTTGAACCGCGGCCCATGCCGCACTGTGTAATTTACAGGGCAGATGAAGCACTTTCTACCGGGTGAATGGCTATTAACAGCTGCTCCTGTCAGTGCGGCATTATCCCAGCGGCCTCCGAAGGAATGGAGACCAGACTCCATGGAAAAACACACAGTGTGACAGTGTGTGAGATGAGGTGAAAAGCACACCTCTATTGCACGCATTTTGCAAAACAACTTTCAGAAGGCAAGGTAGCAGGCATGGATACACACACAGCAGTGTGACTGGACACACACGCACACAACCACTACGGAGCTCTCACTGTCAGCAACACACAACAACACTGAGGATTGTTAGACACAACACGGCATCCAACACCGCCACTGTTCTATCAATCACTTACGTAATCCTTCATCTATCTACCTGTATCTCCTGATCTATGCATTAGTGCATCTGTCCCAGGCTGTCTAAAGCTGATCTACAGGCCTATTGGCTGGGCTGTGGATCTATGGATGGGGGATGGTGTGTATGGGATCTATCAGGGGTTCTATGGGGGATCCTATGGGGGTGTGATGGCTGATCGGGGGCCTTGCTGCAGCCGTGCCCTCGCCGACGTTGAATCAAGCTGAGCAGGGATGAAAGCAGGGACGGCGGGAGGCGAGACAAGCTGGATTAGCTCTCAGCGGGTCAGTGTTTACTGGACCTCAACAGCAGCACTGGCAATGACCAACGCTACAGCCCACACAGCCTGGCGATGATAGATTTATCTGGCTGATAGATGTGTCTATCTCTCTCTTCATCTCCCTTTCACTTTTTCTGTCACACTGTCTATCTCGCTTACGCTCCCTTTCTCTCGCTCTCTCTCTGTCACTTTCTCGATTTCTCTCTGTGTTCCTCTATCTTTCTTTTATATATATTGTTTCTCTCTCTTTCTCCCTCTCTCATCAGCTCCCTTTAAAGATCAAAAGAGCTGGATGGAAGAGTGTTTACATCAAACCTTGTTTCCACACATCCAATCTCTCAAAGATGCCAACTTTCAACAAAGTTGTACAGTAGTTCTAGCCCATTAAGTTCTGGCTAAACCACAATATGGTCCTGCTTAACCAATGTTCCTGACTATTTTTCTCTCCCCTTCACCAGCTGTAAGCAGCACTTTTAGTGTCATGTGATAATGAGCCCAAAAATGTCATCAAATCCACTAATGGTGCAAGGTTTGAGTGTTTGCTCCCACTCACTTTGTCATATGATTCTAGCTTAAACACTAGAACCAATAAAGCAGTCAATTTGACTGCTCACGAAGTCATTTACATTTACATTTAAGTCATTTAGCAGACGCTCTTATCCAGAGCGACTTACAAATTGGTGCGTTCACCTTAAGACATCCGGTGGAACAGCCACTTTACAATAGTGCATCTAAATCTTTTAAGGGGGGTGAGAAGGATTACTTTATCCTATCCTAGGTATTCCTGAAAGAGGTGGGGTTTCAGGTGTCTCCGGAAGGTGGTGATTGACTCCGCTGTCCTGGCGTCGTGAGGGAGTTTGTTCCACCATTGGGGGGCCAGAGCAGCGAACAGTTTTGACTGGGCTGCGCGGGAACTGTACTTCCTCAGTGGTAGGGAGGCGAGCAGGCCAGAGGTGGATGAACGCAGTGCCCTTGTTTGGGTGTAGGGCCTGATCAGAGCCTGGAGGTACTGAGGTGCCGTTCCCCTCACAGCTCCGTAGGCAAGCACCATGGTCTTGTAGCGGATGCGAGCTTCAACTGGAAGCCAGTGGAGAGAGCGGAGGAGCGGGGTGACGTGAGAGAACTTGGGAAGGTTGAACACCAGACGGGCAGCGGCGTTCTGGATGAGTTGTAGTCATGCTCCCTCCATTCTTGACTTTTCCTAAATAAGTCTATACAACAAACTGTCGGTGTTTGAATCTTAATATCACAAATAGAACTGGAGTTATAACCAGTTATAAGAGGACATGTCATTTTTTAATGGGTTTTCCCCCATTACTCCTTCTCCCAACAGTTGTAAATACCTAGCTGATAATTGCTTCGAAACTAAACCTAAAATACACCAAAACTAATTTCACAAAAATAACAACAGATTCTATAAATTAAGTAAAGTATGATGATGAGAAAGGGGGTGAATGGGTGAGTTGATGAGCTCCCGAGTGGCGCAGCGGTCTATGGCACTGTATCTCAGTGCATGAGGCGTCACTGCAGACACCCTGGTTTCGAATTCAGGCTGTATCACAACCGAAAGTGATTGGGAGTCCCATAGGGACAATTGGCCCAGTGTCCTCTAGGTTTGGCTGGTGTAGGCCATCATTGTAAATAAGAATTTGTTCTTAACTGACTTGCCAAGTTAATAAGGGTAAAAAAAGAATAATCTATGAGCGAGGGGAAGTGCATAATTCTGTAGAGGCATAATTCTGCAATTACCAATAGTGAATGAAGAACAGGGCAGGTTCATTTTATTGTATTGATCCATTCTAATTATAATCTTAAAATGGTATGTACCCTATATCAGTCCAATGAATCCAAGCAGTCTGATCAGTCTACTCTAGCCTTGTTTTTTGGTGCTTTTTACCCCTTTTCTCCACAATTTCGTGTTATCCAATTGGTAGATACAGTCTTGTCCCATCGCTGCAACTCACATACGGACTCGGGAGAGGCGAAGGTCGAGAGCCATGCGTCCTCCGAAACTCGACCCTACCATGCCACATTGCTTCTTGACACACTGCTCGCTTAACCCGGAAGTCAGCCGCACCAATGTATCGGAGGAAACACCATACAACTGGTGACCGTGTCACCATGCATGCGCCCGGATCACCACAGAAGTTGGAGGCCAAACCCTCCCCTAACCCGGATGATGCTGGGCCAATTGTGCATTGCCTCATCGGTCTCCCGGTCATGGCTGGCTGCTACACAGCCCGGGATCGAACCCGGATCTGTGGTAACGCCTCAAGCACTGAGTGTGCGTAATTGTACATGCTGAACGGCTTCCAATATCTGGGAAAAAAATACACATCGGGCAGCAGGAGAGAGTGTCGGCGAATGTGGTGATGAGGCTTGTGGAACCTTGCGTTGGCAAGCGGAAAAATGTATTTCTTCACTTCACTGTCATTGGCCGGCACCGCAAAATAAGGCACCTGCACAGCCGTTGCACAGTACTCCACAATGGTGCTGAAGAATGACAAGATAACGGGAGAGAACCGGAGACTATTACACACTACAAGCAAACAAAGGTATGTCAAAGTGTGTCAAGCAAGGGAAAGTTACGAAGATGTCTGTCAACTGTTAGGACAACGAATAACAGCTCAATTAAATTCAACCAATGCCATTGCGTGAAGACGCACAAAATGTAAACATGAGCTGACAGTAATTGACTATTTTTGATTGCTGCTATATCAACGCTTATATTAATTATAATGCCAGTATTGCTTTTGTGCTGATTTTTACTATTTATCAAGGCCACTTGGTGCTTAAAATGATGTTTAGGCTACTGATGTTTTCATCATTTGACCACGCGTATGGCTGACAATCAGTCTTGGTGGTTGGAGTATTTAGTTTATTTTGTCATTAGAAGAATAAGCTGTTACCGTGTTCCAACACATTATGCCTTCCGTTTCATAGTTGTAACAAAGGCACTTCAAAAATAAAATGCATAGAACACTTGAATTTGTGTTTTTGTAGCCAGCCTACAGTAACGTAAACTAATGAAAATGCTTTAGTGTTATTTTAAATATTATTTTTTTAAAGAATTCTAATGTTACCCAAGCCTTCATAAACACAACACAATTATTATTTTTACGCTAGCATATATGAAATGTATTAATTACACTGTTAGAATGTTGCAGTCAGAATGACTGCTCATTAGCTTGAAGGTGGTCCCTTTGAGGCCCACCGATTCAAGTGTTCATGTTCAACCTAATAGTGCGTATATAGAATTCAGGTTATGCAAGTTTGGTTCCAAATATAACTAAGGGATATTACTATTATTACAACATTATTATGATATATTTCAAGCAAACGGTGAGAATAGAGGACATAGTGTGATGGTGAGGAGTCGTCGATGGCCTATGCTCGCTAGGGAGAGGCAGGCTGAAGTAAGTAAACCGTGAGGATGAGAAGTGTTCATAACAGGTGAATGGATGAATCAAGCAGGTGAGAAAGTTCAGGTAACTGTGCTTGAGCTGTTCACGTGGCTGTGCTATGGTGTGGCATGCATTGATTGCTGGGCCACTTGTTGTTCAGCATGAGTGAGGTATCTACACCAGAGCAGTGAAGGGTTGCTGTCCGTCTATCTGGATGCCTGTCCATCTACCTGGCTGCTTGTCCCCCTGTCCCCCTGTCTGTCTGTCCCCCTGTCTGTCTGTCCGCCTGTCTGTCTGTCTGTCTGTCTGTCTGTCTGTCTGTCTGTCTGTCTGTCTGTCTGTCTGTCTGTCTGTCTGTCTGTGTCTGTCTGTCTGTGTCTGTCTGTCTGTCGCTGGGGACTGGTGTTAGGCTCAATGGGATTCAGCGACTGTTCTTTCCACATCAAAGACATGTCATACTGACAGTATCTGACACCTGACTGTCCTACAGCAGTGCCAGCATGCAGCCTTCTCAAACAAAATCTCTCAATTTCTCATACAGTCTCTCTCTGTTACTCTGCTATTCTCGTGCTTTCTCTCTGCTGGTCTCTCTCTCTCTCTTCCATTGTCCTGCTATCTTTTTCCTCTTTCTTATTTTCTTGCTTCCTTGCTATTTCCCCATTCTCTCCATCTCAAAATCACACACACTCACATACAGACACATTGTTTTCTCTCAGTATTTCTTCCCTCTCTCCCTCCTCATTCCTCCCTGTCCTCCCATATTCAGAGAGAGAGGAAACTTTCAGAAGTGCTCTCAGCACTCACTGTGCCTGTTTCCTGTGTCACCTGGGCTTCAAAAAGCTCTGAGCGGAGAGGGGTCTCAAGGTAAAGCATAACGCAGCCTCCTCTGGCAGCCAGGCTCTGCCTGTTTGTCAGTCTCCTCTCATCTCCCCGTCTCTCTCTCCACCAGCTGTCCTCAAAGGAGGAAAGGAAAGGCTGCATTACCTCTGCACTGCGCCTTACATCACTGACGCAGAGCAAGATTCATTGTTAGGGAGTTGTAGTGGGCTGATAAAAGGGATGTACTCGAGATATATATATGGATTAATGGACTGGCTACTAGACTGTCCAATACTCAGAATATTACATCACTTTCTTGATTCCTAGAACAATATACTAGTTCTTTATCAACTCTGCCTGCAATTTGCTATGTTGCTATGTTGTCCCTTACTTTTCCTTTTGCATATCATCTGGACAATCCTAGATGATCTTAACTGAGCTATCAAAATTCAAGAGGCTAGTCAGCTATTTAAAAAGAAAAATTGAATCATTATTGGATTCTTAAGGACATTTAGCCCAGTAGAGAACTGTGTTCTGTCATAGTCAGTCTGAGCCCACCATTCTTCCACTCTCAGCCCACTAATGCCTCTACGTCTGTCCCTGTCTAATGCCTCTCTCTCCCTCCTCCTCACTCCACCTCAGCACCACCAGGTCACATCCAATCCCATGAGTTGGCCGGGGAAATAAGGCCCTGTGAAACCCTCCGCGGTCTCTGCCACGGCCCGTCACAGGGGGTTGTCAATCTGCACCAGCTGACGTGTGGCCTCCAATTCTGTCCTGTACACAACACAATACAACAGGCTGGTACTGGTTGGCACCGGCGCCATCATGGCCATACCTGGCTCACCCCAATGTTGCTGTCCAAGGGACATGTCCTGAAATGTGGGGCCATGTCAATGGTGTTGGGCATGGCTTATGGTGCTGCCCACATGGTCTCCTCCCTCTCTCCCATCACTCTCTCTCACTCTGCTTCCTGGTTGGATAGACTGTGTCCAGTCTACTGGGCAGCCACAGTGTAATTTGGCTCAAAGGGACACAGGGGATAAAGAAGCCTGAGAGCCTGGGTAGGAAAAGCTCAGGTTTAGCGTCGGGCCTCCAGAGTACCAGGGTCCAAAAAACACATAGGAAAAAGCATTAAATAAACATTAATGGAACTGGGTTAGAGGAGATTTATTAAGAGAGCTTTTTGGCCGTGCACCATTTGAATAACTCTTACATGCACACAGGTAAACAAACAAGTCAATTTATGTGGCCATTTTGAAAATAAATGTTTCAGCTGTTTTTCCAGGGGAAGTGTGTGTGTGTTTTTATTTTGGAATGGTTTACGACAAAACCGAGAAGTTGAACAAGGTCGAATCCCCCAAAAAACACTTGGCTTTCAGGCTACAGTAAGTCTGACTTGGTGTCACGTTGCCGTGTGCTAAAAACAAGGCCTTAATCGTGGCTTAGTGATGATGAAAATACCCTTTGCCAATGGTAAATACACTGATAAAGAGTGACTGATTAAACAATACACACAGTAATGAGAACAACTTTGTTTCATAAGCTCAGAGTTTGTGACAGCATACCAGTAGATTAAAAGTGGAAGAAGAGTTAGGTCATATACAGATCGACTCCCAGAATTGTTTCCTCATTTTGAAAACTTTGTGGACCCAATGTTCTGACAGATATGTCTGACTGACTCTAGCACTGCAGAACTGTATCAAGAATGTGGTAGGTGAGAAAAATATGTGATAGTCAGTTTTAAAATATACTCTATAGGCTGGCTTTTGTCCCTAAAAACATTTCTCACAAACTGCTTTACATTACCCCTACCTACACCTCCAAAGAGGAAGCAGCAGCACAGTGGCAAAAAACCCCAGGAAAAGCTTATTAAGAAACCTAGAGCACAACCAGACTCAGGTGTGCCTACAACTGTCTGAACTCAGAATTCTAGTCAATAACAACCAGAATACTTCTCCAACTCCCTAGAACTCCATTTGAATGCAGGAAAAAGGTTTGTTGTGCCCATGAAAAGAACACAAAAGTTGGGTTCATTTCACACAGTGAAAATAATTAAAATTGTACCAAATTGAAATCCACAGCACTGTAAAACTCATTGAAAACTGCTGGGGGTTATCCAAAGTAATTAACAAAACACCTTGGACATGCCATAGACAACACCCCCCCCCCCCCCCCCATTCTCATTCATATTGCTGTCCGGTCTTCCTATCTCTTTCATTCTCGCCTTTTCTTTCTTCTCTCTCTCCCTCTCTCTTTCTCTCCCTCCCTCTCTAGCTCTCTCTCTCCCCCTCTGTCCTTCACTTCCAACAAGGTGAGAATTGTCTGATAGTGTCACTCCTGCCACTCCTCCATGTGTAATTACGTTTCATTGTACGGCTGCACGAGCAATCAGAGCACATCCTCATTTAGCGGTGACCCCCGGTGAAAAAGGATGGAAATGGAGCACAACCGAGGGAGTGGTCAGATGACTGAAGAGGTACTCGTTTACTCCAATGTATATTGACGAGGATAGTTTGGCTGAGGAGAAACCTTTTATCGGCATCCCAAATGGCACCCTATTCTCTTTAAAGTACATTACGTTTGACCGGGCCCATAGGCCTATGGTCAAAAGTAGTGCACTATGAAGGAAAGTGGGTGCTATTTGGGACAAAGCCTGGAGATTGTTGTTAGAAATCAGAGAAAAAGAGACAAAAACGCTCCTGGATCAATCATAATGCCAGTATGTTCATTCAGTGAATTAAATAAATGAAGACTATGATAGAATTGCTTATGAAATCATGCACATTTAGAACTTGACTGAGAGAGATGCAGGCTTAGCATCAATTAGCTACCCGGAGATGTTAAATAACAAGACGGTACAGAACACACAAAGGAGTATAAAAGGTGTATATCGCCGGAGCTGGATCTGTCAACTACAAGAGTAGTACACCCATGCACGTACACAAGCATAGAACTAATGGAAATGAGGCTTTTAACTTCTCCACGTACATTGGGTCTCTCCTTAATGTCCCTTATCTCTGAGTAAGGCTGGCAGCTGAGAGTCAAATCTGATTCCAGATCAGTGTCTCTGTCAATGTCCCAAGTGCATACACAGACTTACAAGTAAAGATACAGACACAGTCAGAAACACAATACCATTAAAAGTACACATGCACAGCCTTTCACACTTAAGATCAGAAACACACACACACACACACACACACAAACACATTTTATGATTTCAGATGTACTGCTAGGGTTGCAAAGCGTCGGAGCATTTCTGGTAAATTTCCAGAATTTTTCTGGAAATTTTCATGGGAAGGTAAGCCCATGAAATTGGGGAATTTTGCTTAAATTCATCAAAAAAGTTAGCTTACAACAGTGAACCTTTGTTGTGGGATACACATAAGGGAATTCTAGGTCCTGTGGCATATTTTGGTTAAACTATCCCCAATTCAGTGGAATTGCAACCCCCTGCATTCTTCCATCACATGTGCAGTGCACTATTCCATCACATGTACAGCTGTTCTCAAGATCTTGCACACTAATGAGATGCTATTGAGCCCACACTACTACACTGTCTGAGCCAAGGACTACATGCTTTCTGGTAAGTTTTGATTACAATACTGGGTGGGGTGAATATATTTGATATGACATACAGTAGTAGTAAAGAGTAGCCTACAACAAAGTGTGTTTAAATAATTTCTTCTAGTTAGTTTTTGCTACCATGTGGGTTTTAGCTTGCTTGAGCCTGCTAACCGAGCAATGTTAATTCATCTGTTTCCATACGTTTCATTCAAAAAATATATATCTTACAAAGGGGTTGTTTAATCTAACAGCATAACTATTTATGTATTCATGGAATTGTATTTGTTCTTTTACAAATTTTTCATAATCTTTACAGGAAAAGGCTGCGGGCTCTTACGATCGTTTAAAGATGGATTGGACCAAGGTGCAGCGTGGTAGGCGAACAACTTACTTCATTTAAAATGAACACCGAAAAACAACAAAATACAAAACGAACGTAATGTTCTGCAGGCTACACAGCACCTATACAAAATCAAGATCCCACAAACTAAGGTGGAAAACTGGCTGCCTATGTATGATCCCCAATCAGAGACAACGGTAGACAGCTGCCTCTGATTGGGAACCATACCCGGCCAACAAAGAAATAGAACACATAGATTTTCCCATTCAAGTCACACCCTGACCTAACCAAATAGAGAATAAAAAAGGCTCTCGAAGGGCACTATCTGATGTGTGGAGACATTTCACTGCTGCTAGTATAGAAGGAAAAGCTGTGTACATTTGCAAATACTGTGCCAAATCATATGTGAGGAATGCAACAAAGATGCAGAATCATCTGGCCAAGTGCATAAAGTTCCCTCAGCGCTCACAACAAGCAACCTCTGACAAAAGTCCCTATACTTCTATATTCCAGGTGAAAATTATGAATCAGAATCATCGATAGCAACAGCTCATGGTCCTCCTGGAATCAGGAACGTAGTCAGAGGAATGCTGATGAATGTCTTGTTCAAGCTGTGTATGCAACTGGTTCACCTCTGCTGCTCACAGTCAATGTGTATTGGAAGATATTTCTGAATGTTCTTCGCCCAGCATACACCCCTCCAACCAGACATGCTTTATCTACTAATTTGTTGGATGCAGAGTTCAACAGAGTTCAAGTGAAGGTCAAGCAAATCATAGAGAAAGCAGACTGTATTGCAATCACCTCTGATGGGTGGTCGGATGTTTGTGGGCAAGGAATAATTAACTACATCATCTCCACCCCTCAACTAGTATTCTACAAGAGAACAGACACAAGTGACAACAGGCACACTGGTCTCTACATTGCAGATGAGCTGAAGGTGGTCATTAATGACCTTGGACCACAGAAGGTATTTGCACTGGTGACAGACAATGCTGCGAACATGAAGGCTGCTTGGTCTAAAGTGGAGGAGTCCTTCCTTCACATCACAGCCATTGGCTGTGCTGCTCATACATTGAATCTGCTCCTCAAGGACATCATGGCAGTGAAAACAATGGACACACTCTACAAAAGAGCCAAGGAAATGGTTAGGTATGTGAAGGGTCATCAAGTTATAGCAGAAATCTACCAAGCAAAGTGAGAAGAATAAGAGCACAACTTTGAAGCTGCCCAGCAACACCCGTTGGGGTCTCTCCAAGAAATGGCCATATCACAGTCTGCCGAGACAAGAGGATCCTCCTGGATGATGTATTTTAGGCGAGAGTGGTGACCAGCCTGAAAATCCAGTAGTAGCCATTGCACGGATTGCGGTAGACAATGCCATCCTGTCTGATGTTCAGACTCTGCTTGCTGATGTAAGAGAATAAATCCGTACTGCCTTGTCCACTTCACTGTTCTGAAATACATCAAAAAGCGTGAAGACTTCTGCCTGAAGCCCATACACGCCACAGCGTACATGTTGGACCACAAGTATGCAGGCAAGAGCATCCTGTCTGGCGCAGAGATCAACAAGGCCTATGGTGTCATTCCTACCGTGTCTCGCCACCTTGGCCTGGATGAGGGCAAGGTTATTGGCAGTCTAGCGAACTACACTTGCAAGCAGGGGCTCTGAGATGGAGATACAATATGGCAGTCGTGCCACCATATCTCATCAGTCACCTGGTGGAAGGGACTTTGTGGATCTGAGGCTCTTTCCCCTGTTGTTTTCATCATCCTTCAAATCCCACCAACATCAGCCGCTTCAGAGCGCAACTGGTCCTTGTTTGGGAACACACACACTAAAGCACGCAACAGGCTGACCAATACAAGTGTTGAAAAAATGGTGTCCATCCGTGCAAATTTTAGGCTCTTTGAGCCTGACAACGAGCCATCCTCAACAAGGTTGGAAAGTGACAGTGAAGATGAGGCCTTAGCGTCTGATGTTCAAGAGGTGGACATTGAGGAGGTCCAGGGAGAAGACATGGAAGCCTAAGTGGGAGACAACCAAAGCTTTAGTTTCTACACTATCATTTTACAGATGTTTGTTGAAAACAATTTTGGGAGATGCGATGGATCATTGGGGATCATTCAATATTCCCTTTATTTTATTGTTCAGTGAAACCGTCCCATGTGCAGAGTCAACTCATTTAAATAAAGATTACTTTGTAACTAAATCATTTTTTTATTTCTATTTTAATGATTTAATCATTTGCAATTATGTCTACTTATGATACGGTTAAAGGTTTATGTTTCTGTCTCTAAATGATATGGTAAATATATCCAATGCAAAAAACATCTACATTTAAATGGTATTAATATGAAATTGCATATATTTCCGTTAATTCCCATATATTCCCGTTAATTCCAAAGAAAGTTTCCACCTCTGAATATTCCCCAAAATGTGTAACCCTAGGTACTGCTCATGACCATACAAGCACATCCTGCCGCGAAGAATGCGTATGCATGCATGCACACACGAACACACAGACACGTCAACGCACATACACACACTAATGAAAGGGTCGGGCTGTGAAGTGTTGTGTCAGTGGTTAGATGAATCTCTACTTCCCCATAGAGACCACTTTCCCTCTCCTCCCTCCCTCCTCAGCATTTGAAAAATTAAAAGGAAGATTCAGTGTCAATTTTACTGTCGATTTATTTTGCTATGCTCGCCGCTGAAATATTAATGTGCGTCGAGAGGAAGGGCAAGTTAGCCTCACTTGAGTATTCACAGCTCCGTGCTTGCACCCAGCTGCTGTTGCAACAACTCAATGAGTGGAGGGATCACAACGTGCAGATGGTGTAATGACCACCTCTGAAATGGATTGCAACTGGATAGTGAACAATCAGACATAAGGTGTTAGGTCAGTGTGGGTTAAGTATTGAATGATTGATTTGTAGAGTCAGCAGAAGAAATGGTGCCATTCACTGACATCCAAGATTCATCCTAGCGAGCTGTGTGTAGAGCATACACAGACAGGGACATTGGCTCATGCATATATATAAGACACACACAAGCATACAAACAAATATGTACAGTATATCACGTATCAAAAAACATGTCATCATCTCTACCTATTTCCAGTGTTAAATTCAGATACCAAAACATATATACATGTATATATATCATAAAGCACGTGTCATCTTGTTAACTACGTTTATTTCTAGTGCGGTTCCCAATGTCACCCTGCTCCTCCCACAGCGTGGTTTTTGTATAATTTAGCATCAGTGAAAACATGACAATGCAGATCTGCCATGTTTACCAGACTCTGGCTTCATCTTGTCAACTCGTAAAAGGTCAAACATCCCGCTTCCCCAAACGGTTGATCTAATCGGTAAACATCAATTCATACCTCTCCGCATTGCAACCGTAACTCAAAATAGCTCCGTGAAGTGTATCACGGATAGACATGAAGATGAAGTCTGGCACTAGAGTTAATGTATCGTCTCCTCGATGCTAATTGTTTATCACAGATATACACGAAGGTGGACTTCTCCTCAGAGCGCTAATGGTCCTGTATCATCTCCTCAATGATGCTAAGCTAATGTAATTAGGATAACAACTAGATTGTATCTGTAAACATCATCTTCTCCGTATTACAACTATGACTCAAAATAGCTCTATAGTGTATCATATACAGTGGGGCAAAAAAGTATTTAGTCAGCCACCAATTGTGCAAGTTCTCCCACTTAAAACAGGTGTCTTTTATACTGATAACAAGTTCAAACAGGTGCCATTAATACAGGTAACGAGTGGAGGACAGAGGAGCCTCTTAAAGAAGAAGTTACAGGTCTGTGAGAGCCAGAAATCTTGTTTGTTTGTAGGTGACCAAATACTTATTTTCCACCATAATTTGCAAATAAATTCATAAAAAATCCTACAATGTGATTTTCTGGATTTTTTTTCTCATTTTGTCTGTCATAGTTGAAGTGTACCTATGATGAAAATTACAGGCCTCTCATCTTTTTAAGTGGGAGAACTTGCACAATTGGTGGCTGACTAAATACTTTTTTTGCCCCACTATATAGGCTATACACAACTTCTCCTCAGAGCATTCCCGTATCATCTTGTCAATGATGCTAAAGTAATCTAGTTGAGATAACAATTGGGCGCAGTAGATAAGAACCAGATGTAATTGTATGGAAGGTGGATCTGTGGGGCTCTCTGCCTGGCATAGAGAGGGTCCTTGCTTATAATACAATTTTTGGGTTCTGCAGGGGGGCATATGAAGGAATCTCATGCTGGATATCTCTCCTTTCTCTATTTCTCCATCTCTTTATCTCACACACACACACACACACACACACACACACACACACACACACACACACACACACACACACACACACACACACACACACACACACACACACACACACACACACACTCGTTGCTCAGAATGCTTTCACCTGATGGTAATTAAGTTTATCGCGCTGTGATTACATCAATTACACAATTGGATCCACTGATTGTATCTCGGGTGCTGATGAAATGGGAACAATTGCAGGTTTGCCATTTTTAATTGAAAACTACTGCAGCATAGAGCCCAACATTCTGAGAAGATGGGAAAGATGTGGGGGAAATTAATCAAATAACCCCCAGATCTGGAGCAAACAAAGGGGGAAGGAACAAAGGTTAACAAAACAATGAACAAAGGTTAACAAAGCCACAATTTGAATTTTCCCAGCTTCAGTTTGAGGTTACTCCTAATAAGTCAGCCTCTTAGTCACAAGAAGTTGTCCTAATATGGACACCCTAGTTGCAAGGTAACAATATGCTGTGTTCTTCCTACCTGACCACAACAACTCACAAATCTGCTAAACGGTGGCTCTCAGGAGGCCAGTTAATATATGCATCATCAACCTGCACACGCCAGTAATCAAGACGAGTCTGTGTTTTTTCAAACGGGATGCCCTGCTGGGATAGGCTTTCATGTCCTCCTCCAGACGACAGCAGAGTGTTTTAAATGTCAATACAGTATCAAAATTCCACACGACGAGCCGCTCTAAGCACATAAATGCTTTTAGCTCCGTACAAATTGGATCGATCGTTGTCACTTTTGCAGCAAAATAAACAGTTGTATTTTTTACGGTGGGTGTGTGGGTGGCTATTATTCTAATAAGGACTCACTCACATGTTCAGAATCATTTCTCCAAATCAATTACACAAAAATATTATAATAATAATGAAGAGAGCTAATTTCATTCCGCTTGCCAACTTGTTTACGGGACATTCCAGCTAGTCAGGCGAATCTGGATAGAGTCCGATGAGGAAAGCAAAAGCAATCGACAGAAGGAGGGAGTGTAGGTTAAGTTATGGGCAAGAAAGTAGTATTAGTAGGAGTGGTGGTAGTAATAGTAGTGGACTTAAATAACTGTCTGATGAAGAATTCAACAGCAATCAACAAAAGTAGGGAGTGCAGGTTAAGTTATGGGCAAGAAAGTAGTAGTAGTAGTAGTGGTACTATTTGTAGTTGTTGTGGTAGTAGTGGTAGTAGTAATAGAATAAAATAAGTGTCTGGTGAGTAAAGCATAAGCAATCAACAAAAGGAGGTAGGTTAAGTTATGGGCAAGAAAGTAGTAGTAGTTTTAGTGGTGGTAGTAGTGGTAGAAAAGGAGTACTGGTAGATTTAGTAGTACATTTCCATTTTAGTCATTTAGCAGACACTCTAATCCAGAGCGATGTATAGGAGCAATTACGATTAACTGCATTGCTTAAGGGCATATCGACACATTTTTCACCTACTCGGCTCAGTGATTCGAACCAGTGAGCACTACTAGTGCAGTAGTTGTAGCCTTCGAAAAAAAGTTGCATTGCATTTTACATACCATGAAACTACTTTTTGCATTTGCATGCTGTATGGTTCTATGGTAAATGTACAGGTGTGGCTACGGTTGAGTAGGTTACTTTCTAAATGTAATCCATTATAGTTACTGATTACCTGTCCAAAATGTTATCAGTAACGTAACTTTTGAAATACCGAAACTCAGTAACATAATCTGATTCCTTTTCCATTAAAATAAAATTCCACCCCAAAAGTATATTGTGGTATTTGTTTCATTCGTCCATTGTTGATATAGTCCCAAAATGTTTTGTATGTCAACAATCAGGTTTTCATGATACAGAAATACAGCCAGTATGAAAATGAATATTACCAATTGATAAATCAATGTTAAAGTTTAGATAGGTGGCCATAAATTGTTGTAGCGTTTTACTTTATGGGTTGGTTACAGCGCATTCGTAAACAATTCAGAACCCTTACAGCTATTTTCAGGTCTCTCCAGAGATGTTCAATCTTCAAGTTCGGGGTCTGGCTGGGCCACTCAAGGACATCTGGTTTGAGTCGCGCTGTGCAGACTGGCGAGTGTTGTCCGTGCTGATGGTAGCTGATGACCGCTAGCAGTGGCTAGCTGGCTACTAGCTAGTGGCTAGCTTCTGTTGGGTTTCCGGTTCAGAAGTAAAGAAATAGCAGATTGATACCACATTGGGTGAGGCGGATTGCAGGAGAGTATGTTGAAGTTGAGGTTAAGAAAAATATAAACAATTATTTTTGTCAAACAAAAAATATATACAAATATATATACATAGGACACGACAAGGACGAGGACAAAAAGACGTTTGAGCTTGTGTCCGTTACGCCTAAGAGAAGAAAAAAAAACGACACCACCGCTGTCGTCCTTATCTCCAAGCATTTATTCAAACTGGATCCTCTTTGGGTGCCAACAGTAGTCACACCATTGGAAGACATAGCTTGGACTGTAGCCTAAAACAGACTATTCCTGCTCTTTTCCATCGATCCATCAAATGCATTTAGTGTGTCATCATAGTGGTCTCTGTCTTGTGGTCAGACTCGATCAGGTCGGAACGAACTTGTGCCTTTTTTCAATGCTGATTTGAATGTCATTGAGACAACAGAAAGGTGTAAAAGTAATCCTAGAAGTAATCATCTAGTTTTTCAAAAGTATCTGTAATCTCATTACAATATTTTTACCGGTAACATAGCGGATTACAGTTATTTTCTTTTGTAACCCGTTACTCTCCAACCCTGGGTATGGCATCATGTGCACTGGGGGTAATCTAATTGTTATGCAGAATGTACAACAGCTGCATTTTTCAATAATAGAAGACTAGCATAATGTGCTAGTGGGTACACAATAATTAGTACAATCCATTGAACATGAGACGATCTGAACAATCAATCAATGCTAAATGAGGTGTTTTGAATATTTAAGATTAAACCAGATACATAATATGTACAGGACATGCTCATAAATTTAGCAATGATTGGATGTCAAGGCTAGAGGGGGCGTGAGGTGGGTTGAAGGGGTAGTGGGTGGGTGGGCTCGAGTGGTAGAGTGGAAAAACGAATGGAGCCGTCTCCTTTGGCGAGAAGGAGGAGGCACGAGGAGAGAGACCTATTTTTAGCAAATTAATGTAAGGCTCTAAATAATTAACTGATAATGATCTGACAATCAGAAGTAAGATAAAATGATCTCCCCAAGATTTTTTCCCCCGTTAGCGCGGGGTGGCTAAGGAGCGTTATAGATATGATGTGGGTCCCCAGTTAATAAAGCCACTGGTACTATGCCTACTGCTATGCAGCAAAAAGGTCATTGATAGGGGGAATGAGATGCGTGTGCTGGAGGCGAGTGGATTTGACCATGATTAGTGTCTAATGACTGACAGAACACTGGCAACCACACTCTGTTTGTGACATAGTAGACCGGTGAATATAGTCTTTCCACATGCAGGGCCTGATTCTGATACACATCTCCCCAGTGCTGTACTAGCTGCTGCACTGCCGGCAGCAGACAATTGCATGCAAAATACTGTCTCTGTGTGTAAACAGCCCTGTGGCAAGGCAATCACAGATTCCAAAAAAAATCAATGACATGAAATTGCACCCACACACAGAAAGCTGGAAACGACGGGGTGGCTGGTGGTTGGAGATGCTTGGTGGAGACAAAAACAATGATGATGTCAACAATGATTCATATTCAAATTGTTCAATGTATATTTCTCACCTTTTTCTTCAAGACCAAGTCCTGAATTGCAGTCCTACTCTTCTGAAAAACACCACTGCATAGCATAGTTTTTTATAGAGAACGATTGTGACATAAGTAGGCTATATAGTTTGAAAACACTACCAGGGACACTGCATTCAAACCTTGCAAAGAACATAGAATGAACACAGTCAACACTGGACATATGATGAGATAGAAACTGTTTTCTTTACTTCTTCTCCAGAAATATTAACCTAGAGCCATTTTAAAGAGATGAACTCAGATAAACTTATCCAGCTAGGCCATCACTGTTCCATTCAACCGTATGTCTAAGAAATTGAGTGCTGTCTGAAAGCTAGTCTTTCCTGCCTGTTGGTTGTGTGTTTAGTGTGTGGATTCCTGCCCAAGATATCTCTCCTCCTGAGAGGGCACCTCCTGGAAAAAGAGAGAAGAAGAAAGAGAGGAAGAGGGGAGAGAGAACATTGACAGGGGAGTTGATGAATAGCCCCGAGCTGTGTGTTTGTGCTCCAACTACTGAAAATCAAGGTGCTAACGGTTTCTCTCCCCGCAGCTCTCCTACCTGCCTTGCTTCTTTCTCTTCTTCCCTCCATCTAGTTCTCCTTCTCTCCCCCTCCCTCTCCCCCCTCTATTTAAACATTGTTCCATCTGCATATTCATGTCGAACCATCTGTCAAGCTAAGTATATCAATCCGTCAATCCCTCTATCTCTCTGTCACTCTTTTTTTCCTTTCCCTCCATTCCACGGCTGTCACCGCCGCGGCTGATATCTCATTTTCAAACACTGTACCACCTCCCCGGCTAAGAGAGTGGGAGAGAAAAACAAGAACAAATGGAAATGCGGAATTGTAACTGAGCCTCATGCATCTGACAGGAGCTTTCGATATAAATAAAAAAAAGCTTTTCACGAGAACCAAAAATTGTTTACACACATGTAACAATTTAGTTTCTTAAATCGATGTGGGAAGAAAGCGGACCCTTTATTCTAACAAAATTACAAATCATAACACTCAAAGCACAAGGAGACAGTTTATTAGCTACACAACCCCATTCACAACAATTGATCGATTCTACAGACACTGAGTCACGTGGCTATGGCCTGCTATATAAGAGCAGGCAGACAGGCATCGAGCCATTCAGTTATTGTCGATTGAACTTTAGAATGGGAAAAACTAGTGGCCCAAGCGACTTTGACCGGGGTATGATCGTCGGAGCCAGTATCTCAGAAACGTCTGCCCTCCTGTGCTTTTCCCGCGCGACAGTGTCTAAGGTTTACCCGAGAATGGTACAACAAACTAAAAACATCAAGTCAGCAGCAGTCCTGTGGGCAAAAAACAGCTTGTTGATGAGGGAGGTCAATGGAGAATGGCAAGAATTGTGCAAGCTAACAGGCAGGCCACAAACAATTAACGCAGCACAACAGTGGTGTCCAGAACGGCATTTCGGGAACGCACAACTCAGCGATTCTTCTCACGGATGGGCTACTGCAGCAGAAGACCACACCATGTTCCATTCCTATCAGCTAAAAACAAAAAGAAGTGGTGGCTCCAGCGGGCATGTGATCACCAACACTGGGCAATTGAGGAGTGAAAAAACATCACCTGGTCTGACGAATCCAGGTCCCTGTTGTGTCATACCGATGGCAACCTTTTATAAAATCAATAGCACCGCTAAACACAGTTCTTCTCCAAACTGTCTGACCCCATCACAGCCCCATATCAATCCACCCAGGCAGAGGAAAACAACAGGCAAACAAATAAATTAGAGCCTCTCTGCCCTCCTCTCTTCCAAAAGGCAGTCTAACATTGCAACCAGACAACATAACGTTCACTATATGACCACATCCATAGTCCCCCCTGACAGTGACTGTCTCTAATATTAAATTATATCAAATAAAATAAAAATGGTCGCATACACATACTTAGCATATGTTATTGCGGGTGTAGCGATATGCTTGTTTTTGAAAGAAAAAAGCACATATTTTGTCCATTAAAATAACAAATTGATCAGAAATACAGTGTAGACCTTGTTACTATTGTAACCTGAAACAGACAATGTGTACAGAGGCCAATTATCAGCAACCATCACTCCTGTGTTACAATGACACATTGTGTTAGCTAATCCAAGTGTATCATTTTAAAAGGCTAATTGATCATTAGAAAAACATTTTGCAATTATGTTAGCACAAAAAACTGTTAGCTGAAAACTGTTGTCTGATTAAAGAAGCAATAAAACTGGCCTTCTTTAGAATAGTTGAGTATCTAGAGCATCAGCATTTGTGGGTTCGATTACAGGCAAAAAATGGCCAGAAACAAAAAAACTTTTTCTGAAACTCGTCAGTCTATTTTTGTTCTGAGAAATGAAGGCTATTCAATGTGAGAAATTGCCAAGAAACTGAAGATCTCGTACAACGCTGTGGAATACTTCCTTCACAGAACAGCGCAAACTGGCCCTAACCAGGATAGAAAGAGGAGTGGGAGGGCCCAGTGCACAAGTGAGCAAGAGGACAAGCACATTAGAGTGTCTAGTTTGAGAAACAGACGCATCACAAGTCCTCAACTGGCAGCCTTATTAAATAGTACCCGGAAAATACCAGTCTCAACATCAACAGTGAAGAGGCGACTCCGGGATGCTGGCCTTCTAGGCAGAGTTGTAAAGAAAAAGCCATATCTCAGACTGGCCAATTAAAATACAATATTAAGATGAGCAAAATAACACTGGACAGAGGAACTCTGCCTAGAAGGCCAGCATCCGGTATTCGCCTCTTCATTGTTGACTTTGAGACTGGTGTTTTGCGGGTACTATTTAATGAAGCTGCCAGTTGGGACTTGAGGCATCTGGTGCATCATTCTTACATATGTACTCCTCTTGTCCAGATGGGATAGGGCAGTGTCCAGTGCGATGGCGTCATCTGTGGATCTATTGGGGCGGTAGGCAAATTGCAGTGGGTCTAGGGTGTCGGGTGAGATGGAGGTGATATGATCCTTTAATAGCCTCTCAAAGCACTTCATGAGTGCCTCTCAAAGCACCACGGGGTGATAGTAATTTAGTTCAGTTACTGTCACTTTCTTGGGTACAGGAACAATGGTGGACATCTTGAAGCAAATGGTGCAACAGACTGGGATAGGGGGAGATTGACTATGTTCGTAAATACACCAGGGAGCTGGTCTGCGCATGCTCTGAGGACGCAGCTAGGGATGCCATCTGGGCCAGCAGCCTTGCGAGGGTTAACGTGCTTAAATGTCTTACTCACGTCGGCCACGGAGAACGAGTCCATAGTCCACGGGAGCGGTGGTGGCCCGCATCGCCGGCACTGTGTTTTCCTTGAAGCGGGAGAAGAAGATGTTTAGCTTGTCCGGGAGCAAGACGTTGGTGTTCAACGTGGTTGGTTTTCCCTTTATAATCCATGATTGTCTGAAATTGTGACTCCACTATCTCTGCACTGACGTTTTGCATGTTTGATTGCCTTACGAAGGGCATAACTGTACTATTTGTACAAAACCATATTCTCAGTCACCTTGCCGTGGTTATTAAAGTTCCCAGCTACAATAAATGCAGCCTAAGGATATGCGGTTTCCAGAATGACCACGTCTATAGAACCTCAGCTACCACCAACAGTCACCTTGACTGTGACTGTCACTAATATGACCACATCCATAGATTTATTTATTTATTTTTTATTGAACCTTTATTTAACTAGGCAAGTCAGTTAAAGAACAAATTCATATTTACAATGACGGCCTACCAAAAGCCAAAAGGCCTCCTGCGGGGAAGGGGGCTGGGATTAAAAATAAAATCTAAATATAGGACAAAACACACATCACGACAAGAGAGACAACACTACATAAAGAGAGACCTAAGACAACAACATATCATTTCACCAACACATGACAACACAGCACGGTAGCAACACAACATGACAACAACATGGTCGCAACACAACATGGCAGCAGCACAACATGGTACAAACATTATTGGGCACAGACAACAGTACAAAGGGCAAGAAGGTAGAGACAACAATACATCACATGAAAGCAGCCACAACTGTCAGTAAGAGTCTTTGTATGAAGAGTTTGAGATAAAAATGTCCAGTTTGAGTGTTTTTTGCAGCTCGCTGCAGCTAACTGAAAAGAGGAGCGACCCAGGGATGTGTGTGCTTTGGGGAACTTTAACATAATGTGACTGGCAGAACGGGTGTTGTATGTGGAGGATGAGGGCTGCAGTTGGTATCTCTGATAGGGGGGAGTGAAGCCTAAGAGAGTTTTATAAATAAGCCTCAACCACTGTGTCTTGCAACGGGTATATAGAGATGACCAGTTTACAGAGGAATATAGAGTGCAGTGACGTGTCCTATAAGGAGCATTGGTGGCAAATCTGAATTGGGCGAATGGTAAAGACCATCTAGCCGCTCGAGAGTACCCTTACCTGCTGATCTATAAATTATGTCTCTGTTACATAGCATGGGTAGGATGGTCATCTGAATCAGGGTTAGTTTGGAAGCTGGGGTGAAAGAGGAGCGATGACGATAGAGGAAATCAAGTCTAGATGTAACCTTAGTCTGCAGCTTTGATTTGTACTGAGAAAAGGACAGTGTATCGTTTAGCCATACTCCCAAGTACTAGTACTTCAGCTACTGCCAACAGTCACTCTATATTTAATCATCATTTTATTTGGCCATTTATTCTTGACTCGCTATGGTTCCATTTTAGAGGAACCGTGTTATTTTCTTGACTGGGGGCTCTTTTTTACAATCCTAACACAAAAATGTTAGCACTGGCGGTAGTTAGTGTTGGGGAGTAGTGAACTACATGTACAGTAGTTAACTGGTAATTCAACTACATTTTGCACTGGTAGTTGAACTAATTTCAAATCTTGGTAGTGTTTTTCAATAGTTAATAACTTTTTTTTTGCCATGAAGCGGTGTAGCTAACTACTGGAACTACAGACTACTTTTTTTGCAAAAAGAAATACAATATGGGTGAAGTAGGCAATCATATAATTTCTACTTCGGGCATCAGACCATCCTAATTGTTACTTGAAACATATTTGTTGTGTTTAATAGGTTAACTTACACATGATGTTAACATCTGACTACAGAGTGATCTGTTCCTGCAATTTGTGCTCTATAACATTTCAGATTTAGATATCATGTTTCACAACGTAGCTTGGTTGTAGTGAACTACTTTTCCAAAGGAGCTTTAGTTAAGAAAACTATATTTTTCTTAAGGTTAGCTTTAGTGTAGTTTACTTTCTTCCAGTGTAAAGTCATTTGTAATTTGGTAAACTATGATTTCAGAGTACCTTCCCCAACACTGCGGTAGCGCTATAGGCTCGGGGGTGTGTCAGAAATATTTGCTTTATTAATTAAACATGTTGAATGTGTTTGCAGTCCACATTGTAAGAAGCCTAACTGCATGGCTTCTATACGGAAATATATTGCTAAACAGCATTCACTGATATAGGGGCTAGGCCTACTGTAAATTGCATTACGTCTGCTATGTCTGAGCCATGGACATACATGCAAAACTTTGTCAATAAATAAGATTCAATACACTATTGATATTGGTTAAAAAGAGAGTGAATAATTTGAATCGAAATGAAACAACTTGTTTTAAATGTACTGTCTAAATACAGTTACAGGCAACATAATTGCTCCCCGTGGGCAATAAAATAATATGGTAGACTATGGAGGCTTTTAAGCACATCCAAAACAATAACAGGAGGAGGCTAAATAATGATAAAAAGGGGATGTCCGCTCCCTGTTCTGCTGCTCCCAAACTTGATCTTTTAATAAAGCCTTGGTGAAGAATATTTATTTCAAATCAGTATCACGAGCCAAACCCTTTATTGATAGGCTGCTATTTGGCGAACACATTGGGCAGGACAAAAAAACTGCCTTCATTGAGGGGAGAGGAAGCTATGCTTGGTTTTTAATCAAATGAAACTAAAAACAAGCTATCTGTTTTTTAAAAGAACAATAATATTTCTAGTTAGGATGGGGTTGCACAAAGACTTTAATGTCTCTACGCATCAAATGTGCACATCTATACAAAATTCTAGGATCCTGCCAATTGTGTCATTGCCTGTATGCGAGGGATAATCAACAACAACAAACATGACGTTGTTATGGCATTATAAGAGGAATGAATAGTCTAGAGGAGCGCATCTTTGGTAATTGGAAGAGGGGCACTTTTTGAAAATGGGGATGGATAGCCTCCCTGAACATCCAAAATTAAGTACGCAGTTATTTGAAAAAGGGGGTAAAAACCTCGTAAAAAAATGTTAAGGCAGTCTCAGTAGACCATTTCAAATCCTTTTATTCATAGGTTACTTGGCTAATGCATGGCCAGGAAAAAAAGACGCACCTTTGCGAAGCTGCTAAACCAGAGGTTTTGCTTGGTTTTATTAAAATGTAACTTTAATGGGGGAGAACCATCTTTTTTTAAATGTTTCTAAATACGAGATTCATCGTCACAAAAGGCACATCTCTCGTTCCACGGGCACTTCGTCACTGCAGTGTGCGCTTCCGCTCTCAAAATCCATGCTGTTACCAACTGCTTTACCGTTAAAGCCTGCTTTCGGTGGGTCTTAACACTTTCCTTTAGCGCTGCATGACATTGTCCCTTTTGCGCTTGTTTTTAAGGACACATCTCACATATTGGCACCCCTGTCACCTCAGTGTAAATTGCTGAACCTGGCATAAGGGGTGGGAAATGCCAGTGCCCCTGTTTTTACATGACGAAATGGCAAACTAACGTGCGTTTGATACTTGCGCCTCCTTATCACCAGCCGAAAATAGAGACCTGGGTGTCACATAAAGAATTTTGCCAAGGAGGCCTAATCAGACTGCTGAGGCTCCATAGTGAGTGGAGATGTCTGTACTCTATCATTACAGTCAAGCAGTCTTCTCTGAAAAGAGAAACCATCTCCCTCTCACCTGGAATCATCTCCACGGTGCTAAAATTCAACAATTCCATGACACGTTTTGAAGCCCCGTGTTTTGATTTGGGGTGGTGGAAAGTGAGAGAAATCCATACAAATATCAACACATCTCAAGGAGAGACTAAAGAAGAACTACGGGTATGCAGTGGGTGAAAAGCTGGGTAAACAGAGGTGACACGGCTTGTCTTACAACTCAAGAAAAGAGCTCTCACAGAGCTATTTGTCTGAGTTCACATTCTGAGAGCCGCGTCAAGCTCTCGTAAAAGATATATAGCTCAATGAGGGGAACTTGAACGCCAAACACCTATGCAAACAAAACATGCACTCAATAGTATGCGTCTGAGTCATTGAGAGCAGACGGAATATAGAGATAGTGAAAACAAGGTAGATATTCACCGTGATAAGGTCTTGTAAGAATTCTAGAAAAGCATAAATTATTGGTTACATTTACAGCCTAGAAGTACTCTATATGCTTGGCATGGAGTGTGGCAATTTGTCTGCCTCTCTTGGGTTAATTTGCATGGAGTTGGGTTTCATATCCACATAGGTATGCTAGCCTAAATGTGTGCCATCACCCTCGGCAGGTCGCAGGGCAGAACAATTTGATATGGGGGAATAAAACAAAATGTTTGTCTTTCAAAGAGCTTCCATTTCATCTGATCTTGATTGCTGCCTCTCTTGCTCTCTTCATGCCGCATCTCTTGCCATCAACAGCTCTCGTCATTAACATTAACTGCCACTGTTCGCTGGTGAGGCCACAGTAACTCACTTATTTTTTAAATTACCATTTCTTATTCTCCATCGACAACCCTGAGCCTAGGACAGCCCAAAGGACACCCTGCTTCTGCTTCCCAAATGAAGAGACTCATTGAATGACTAAATGCATTCTGGTTGTCAATTGCAATGCATGGGGTACAATAAAAACATTGGCCAGGTAATATAAGATGTGTTTTCTCCTTTTTTGTCTTCATTTTTTTCTTATATGTGGGCTAACGGCAGAATATCGAGCAGTGACACAATCTATATCAACCATTAAGATGCAAATGTATTTATCAAGTGTCACTTTGATGCTACAGTAATAACAAGCAGTGGAGAACAATTGTGCCTCAAATGTGCTGCACCGTGACTTGTTTAACAAAGCCTAGTCGCTGGTAATGAAACAAGCATAAATGAAAAGTGTGGTTTTGACTGTCAATGGAAAACAGCAAACATATCAGAAAAGCTATACAGTACGAAATGTTGTCCTGGGGCCCTCCCTTTTGTTTTTAGCCCTAGCACTACACAGCTGATTCAAATAACCAAATCATCATCCAGCTTTGATTATTTGAATCATCTGGACCGACTTTGAATCAGCTGGAACGTCTAGAATAGGCATATAAGTGCGATGTATCGCAAGGCCTGGAATACATGGTCGATTGCATTCATGCTCTTGTACTGTAATATTGATAGACTGTCTTCTAACTACTAGATAAATAAACATAGCTGAACATACTGCTTCCTGTTCGTTGGCGTATAACAGTCTCACACGGCTAGTTGTGTATCTGCAGGAAGTGTTGAGTAGGCTCCCTTTATTGCTTGCGTCTGATAAAAGCATATTATTAGCATATAATTTTTTACTTTTTTGTAAGATTTTATTTTATATTTTATAAACAACATCACACAAACATCAGCTACATCTCCTGCGCCCGCATCACTTGGCCACATGGCCCGAAAACACTATCAATATTGAAATAACACATCTTTAGATTTTTCCATTGTGTTAATGATGGCGGATCAATTGATTTCTACGTTTTTAATGTACATTTTTTAAAGATAGCAGACAAGATGGCACATATATATATATATATTTTTTCCTTCCTTCAAGGCAATTCCAAAGGTAGTGTTAGCACTGGGCTAGCCTAATCACGTGCTTCATCCCTGGGCGGGTTTCCAGAGTCGGGAGACGAAATAAGGCTCCTCGTGAGCCACTGCCCAGCGGTGTCTTCAGCTTGGTAGGAAGACAAGCCAAGACCCAGCTTTTGGAGTGCTATGTACCTTCCAAGCCTGGGTAGAATGCCAAAACACTCATTTACACTATCAATGGCATTTATGATAGGGAGGGGAAAGAGGAAAAGGCAGATTTGTTTGCCATCTCTCAATAGCCACTCAATTGATGGTGACATTTTTGTCTTCCTCTGTGATAGTGATCTGTGAACACGTGAGGGATCTATCGAGCAGCTTTCCTGGACATAAATAAATCAACACAGGGAACGCCATGGAAAAATAAATGGAATAATGGGATTCATTGAAAACCCACCTTCCACTGAGGACAATTAAAATAAACTCTGTTTCGATTGAAAAGCAGACATCAAAAGAACAATAGTAGTACAATATTACACACTGTAGGAATTATAGCTCTATCAAATATTCATAGGCTGAGTAACTCGTGAGTGTGATCATCACAGCGTGTAGTTTTCACACTGAGCATCACTGAGACGAAGCAACAAGCCGAGACCTCCCACCTCGTGTCTGTTGGTTTAACCTAAAATAACCTGTTTATGCAGCCATTGCTGAAGTGTAAACGTGCTCTACACTGAGCTGAGCCACACAGAGATAGTATAGAACCCTGCAGCTTCTGACAATATCAATAGTTTGTTCATTAGTGACCTGACATAACCGCCAGGCAATCTGACCCATCCAACGTACTTCCTCGACGTGATTGACTAGTCTCCATACAAATCGGTGTACTGCAAGGGCAAGAGGGAACAACCAACACGTCATTGAAGACCACACAAATGGCAGCTGAAATATTCAAGCACATGACATTTCATAGAATACAATTACCTATCATATTTGATGATAATCATAGAATACAATTACCTATCATATTTGATGATAATCATAGAATACAATTACCTATCATATTTGATGATATCATAGAATTTTCAATTAAGGAATTAACATGGATAACATAATTTAGTAATTTATTCATGGTGCATCCGACAATTAAATACCATATTGAAGGCAATAATTAAATAATACGGCCCAATCAAGCATCTTAAAGCCATAAATTCAAATTCTGGATACAATAATAAAAAGTGTTGCACAGAAATACCAGCATATATTAAGCAAGTAAATATATTTCTATTGGCCAATAAAAAATATATATTTCCCTATCATCAGCCAGAGGAGCAGAGAATAACTGAGGAGAATAACTGTGGTAATCTCCAGAGAGAATAGATTTGGGGAAGAAATGAAGTGTGCTGGAAACTCTTTGAACAGCAGAGTGAATTGGTGGGGTGGTACATCAACAGAAGGGTCAATGTATGGAGAATACCAACTCAGTCACTCACCAACTCAATTACTCACTTCCTGACTGAAATCAGAAAAAGAGTTAACAACCCCCTTCAGGGCTTAGCCAAATGGCGTGAGACAGAGACAGGGACAGAGAGAAAGATAGAGAGCGAGAGAGAGAATGGGGAGCCTTGCTCATCTTTGCAGATCGCTCCATCTCCGTGAAAGAGGACTGAGAGACAGAGAGGAGTATTAACGCTAATCTCACCGGCGCACCTTGAAAAGGAGTCTGACTTTCATTTTCCACCGACAAGCTTCCGCTTGTGATCTCCCTGAACGACAAATGCGCCCTGCGAATAGATTACATATCGCCTTTAGTTCGCTGCCTTTTATTGTCACATATGGTAAATCTACCTTCAAAGAACACAAATTGTTAACGGCAGAAACGGTTGTGTTCCCTCGTGCAGTTTAATTGAGCTCATTATAACCTACAATAAAGACAATAATGAAGTACAAATGTAATAATGAAGTACAAATGAATTGCATAAAGGTTCAAGGCCGCTGTATAGAAAAGTCAGAGTAAACCTTCATCTTAAAGCCATACTAATGAGTGTAATTAACTTGAGATATTGAGGGTTTTGACATTGTCTCTTGTGACCAATAACAACTGACAAGCTTACAAGTGTATATACATCCCCCATTTCTAAGAAAATAGTGTTGTAGATGCAGTTTACTTGTAATAGGATAAGCAGATATTGTTCAGGGATTAAGCGTATCTCTCTGGAGATCTATTAGGAGCTAAATCCTCCTGGCTCTCTTATTAATCACAATCTGTCCCGTGTTACAATCTTATCCGCAATGTTTTCACCAACCCTGAGCTCCCTCTAGCTTCCCACCTCCCATACATGCACACACACACGCTAGCCTCACCCCTTACCACCGCCCCCACCCACCACCACCACCACCACCACACGCACACCACTGACAAACACGCCACATAAAAGCCCAATACACATCAAGGACACCTTAACCCACCACTCTAAAAGCCATTAATAGCGAGTGTTGCAGGAGACCCAGCTGGTAACCACTGGATTGCAGACCTGTGTACCTGGCACAGCAGGCCATTCCTTCACCCAACGTGGGATAATAACAAACAAGGTAGGAACAGATGCTAAATATGTACTTCCGCGGGGGTAATTCACATATAATGGCTAAAGTGAAATTAAAGAACATGGAGGAGTGGGGGGGGGGGGGAGAAGAGAAAAATAAAAAAAACTTCCCAGTTAAATAGGCTCTGACAGAGGAGCATGTTGGGTGTTTAGTGAAGGATAGGTCCTAATGGGGTTGATTCTATAGCATGACACATGCTGTACAAAGACAGGTGCAATTGAATTCACTACTACCAAATATCCTAGACAACTACTACAGTATGTTTTACATTTACATTTAAGTCATTTAGCAGACGCTCTTATCCAGAGCGACTTACAAGTATGTTCTATATGTAATTGTATGTTCACTACTACAAAGTGCTTAGCATTGGACAATGATGTGTGATGGTATGAACCAATCTGTCCAAGACACATCATTAACTATTTAGTCCATATAGGATCATTTATAATAGATCATGGTCTTTAAACAGTCACCAGTGCCAGGATTTAAGAGAGACAAAAGGCGTGGAAATGCTGAAACAAACTAAATTAAGATGCTGAAACAATTATTTTTTATAATTATATATCAGTTTTTGAGGTTAATTCTGTCTGGCATGCGAGGGGATCAATGAAGATCCAAGATGGTGGTCCCAGAGGAAGTGGGATGAGTCTTTCTCTGGTTACAAGCACGTTTGGAATTTGGGAATTTAGTTCTGCTGATTGGCTAAAGGACAATGAGGAGGAATGGAACATGACCCGTCAGTCAAATCAACACGTTAGAAAATCGGCCGGCCACACATATCCATTTTAAACACGCACTCGCACACACATACACTCAATAATCTTAATGTGCTTTGTCAGTGGTTTCTGTGGACAAAAGATTAGAGGGTAACTTTATTAGATACATTCTATAGTAGGCCTATGGGATACGTATGTCACTACAGGAGGTGATGGGTCTGAAATCACAACACTATCTCCAACTGAGGCTTGATGTTGTGCTGTTGAAACTTTGAGCTAGACTCTTTGAGACAGAGTTACACTAAAAAGACACTTGCGGGAAGAAGGAAGAGGCTCTAAAACAAAAGTGTAATCGTATCCCCCCAAAACAAAGTCCACGTACGACGCTGTCTAATTTGATCGAAGCTGAACCCGCCTGAAAGTGGAGCAGCCATTTCTTATCAGAAGCGACACAGAAGATAACAAAAAAAGAGAGAGGGTAAAAAACGAATGGAGGAGCTCAGAAGCAAGACAACGCAGACACCCACGACACCTGTCAGCCCATGCATCATTCCACACACTGCCACCCACTCTCCTCTCCTCACAGAAGTGTAATTAAACATAACTCATTTAACAGATGAGACAATTAAAATGATTCAAGTCCAGACTTTTCACACGCTACGTTGCCAAAGAAACTCCCATAGACTATAGCGGTGGGGTAATGGTTCCCAGGTAAAAATAAATAAATAAAAAGGAGAAAATAGGGAAAAGAGAAAAACACACACAACTATTTACAGTTTCCCATTGTTGAAGAAGGTCAAATTAACATCTAGAAGGGAAAAGTTTTTTTTTGCTGACGGTTTAGAATCAACTCAAAAGACGAGTCCCATTTCACAGCCTGCTCCAGATCTGTTGCCCCCCACACACACACACACACACACACTCTCATCACCTTGCTCTGAAATGAATTAGATCGACACGGTCCTCAATCATTTTAATCACTCTATTGGAAAATGCCTTGTTACTGGCTATCATTCTACACGGACTCTAGGCTATTGTGCACACACGCACTAACACCCACCACCCGGTTCTCTGAAATGCCTGAGATATGGGAGAAACGGATAACAGATGGCTGATGATTTGCGGGAGCGTTCCTAATTTTCACTCCTGTGCTCTTTCTGAGAGTGAGCCTACTTTGGAATTTAGGTTTAGCATCTGCTTTCTAATGCAATGGGGAAACACACAGTTGTTTACCGCTCTCAGCTAGGTGCAGCATGACACAATCAGGGGCTAAAATCAGAACTACCTGCACTAGTGAAGGTATAGCCTTAATTAAGGATCGGACCCTTTTTTACCATTTTCGCCTAAAATGACATACCCAAATCTAACTGCCTGTAGCTCAGGACCTGAAGCAAGGATATGCATATTCTGGATACCATTTGAAAGGAAACACTTTGGAAATGTAAAATGAAGGTAGGAGATTGTAACACATTAGATCTGGTGAAAGATAATACAAAGAAAAAAACATTCATAATCTCTATATATTTTTGGGGAATAGGGTGACATTTGGAACACAGTCTAGGACATATGTCGCTCAATCCGGAGGCATCCTTTACCACCCCAAACCTGAATCCCAAAAATAATGACATAGCATGTGCCCACAGATGACAAAATATCACAACCACACACCATCTGCAGAGTCCCCGGGGACTGCACTAACAACAACCTGCATGGTGGTACGAATGCCCAGAATGTGGCTTTATTGAATGCTGCTGTGTGTAAAGGCACTTTGCTGGAGCATCAAGCACTGGAGTGACAGTGAGAGCCGCCACATCTCTTTGGTCACACACGTGTCCCTGCCTCGCAGTCGCAAGCCTGAATGTGATGCATTTCGCACCTGTGTCTGCTCTGTGGCATGTGACATCAGGCCGCAGCCGGCCGGCGTGCCCTCTCTGTCAACCTCCTTGTTGACTGCTAATTAAAGCGGAAGTGTGAGTAAGCGAACAATGTTTTGAAGGGAATCGGATTTGAACCCGGTCTTCTAAGATCGCTGCCGCTCGTTGACAGGCCTGTTGGAGGAACGTAGCACCGTAGATGTGTGAGAAATTAGGTGTGTGAGTTAAGAGAATGAAAGAGGGGAGGTAGAGATAGAGAGAGAGAAATAGAGAGAGAAAGAGAGAGAGAGAAAGAGAAAGAGAGAGAGATAATAAAAGGAAACACTAATCGTGTGGTAGAAGGTGGTAGACAAAAACAAACTAATTTAATTTCTCACACATCTGCTCTGTTAGTACATACTCCTCTCTTTCTCTCACAATACCCTGGACATAAACATTTCACCAAAAAACCTGAGGTTCTCAGCAATGCTCCTACACACCAGTTATAAGGAAGGAAGAGGGAAGCAGAAGCCAGGGGGATCAATTCTCCATCACCAGAAAGTCAATTCAATGTCAGTGTTTGCCAAGTCTCACACATTCCCTGTTCCTGTCAAATGACAGGGCTTACGTCCTGTCAGCTAAGGACAGGTGTGCTGTTGCTGCGAGCTGCAGCCGCCGCTCCTGGAGCTCGCGGCCATCTCAACACTGGCTCGGCGTTATAGACAGGCCTCAGGGGAACTGGCCTGCCCTAACGTACCTCCTTGCCCGTTCAAATAATGATAATTTATTTGACATAGATGCGCGCCGACAGAAAGATGAATCAATCTCAAATAAAGCATCCGAGTGATCGAAACAAAGCCTCTCTGTCTCAGTATGTGTAGACCATGTATCTGATGCTGTCTGGACAATAAGAGTATGGCATGTCATGCTATTTCTGTCCAGACAGCATCTTATACACTAAATATACTAAATGATGTGGACACCCCTTCAAATTAGTCAATTCGGATATTTCAGCCACATCCGTTGCCGACAGATGTATGAAACTGAGCACACAGCCATGCAATCTCCATAGACACACATTGGCAGCAGAATGGCATTACTGAAGAGCTCAGTGACTTTCAGCGTGGCACCGTCATAGGATGCCACGTTTCCAACAAGTTAGTTAGTCAAATTTCTGACCTGCTAGAGCTGCCAAGTGAACTGTAAGTCCTAGTATTGTGAAGTGGAAATGTCTAGGAGCAACAACAGCTCAGCCGGGAAGTGGTAGGCCGCACAAGCTCACAGAGCGGGCACGGCGATTGCTGAAGCATGTAATGCGTAAAAATTGCCTGTCCTCTGTTGCAACACTCACTATCGAGTTCCAAACTGCCTCTCAAAGCAACATCAGTACAATAACTGTTCGTCGGGAGCTTCATGAAATGGGTTTCCATGGCCGAGCAGCCTTAAGATCACCATGCGCAATGCCAAGCGTCGGCTGGAGGTTTGTGAAGCTCGCTGCCATTGGACTCTGGAGCAGTGAATACGTGTTCTCTAGAGTAATGAGTCACGCCTCACCATCTAGCAGTCTGATGGACAAATCTGGGTTTGACAAATGCCCAGGAGAACGCTGCCAGCCAAAATGCATAGTGCCACGTGTAAAGTTTGGTGGAGGAGGAATAATGGTCTGGGGCTGTTTTCATGGTTTGGGCTAGGCCCCTTAGTTCCAGTGAAGGGAAATCTTAATGATATAGCATACAATGACATTCTAGACGATTCTGTGGCAACAGTTTGGGGTGCGCTCCAGAATGCGCTCAGCTGTCTGCTGCCAATTCTTGCACATTCATTGTGTGAATTGTTTGCCCTTTGATTGTTTATTTTGATCAGTTCTCCATTACATAAACCTACTCATTCAAGGGTTTTTTCTTTATTTTTTACTATTTTCTACATTGTAGAACAAGAGTGAAGACATCAAAACTATTTCACCAGTAGGCCTAGTAAATGTATCATTAATCCCATGAATCATTCATTTCTAATAATGCAGTTATTAATTACAGTAATTTACTGTTCACGTTCTCTTTGCAGTGTACACAACCTAATACAATTGCGAAAACCAGGTTTTGGTTGATTTCTTAACCATAACTTACGAATTTTGTCAATTTCTTCATTGTCTATCCTTTGTAGTGCTCTTTGTGAGCAATGGACACTTGAATCGTTTCTCTGTCCTGATAATGTCGAGGGAGCGTGCGCGCCTTAGAATACATAGAAGTACCTAGCCTGCTGCACGCAAATGTAGGAAAATACCCATTCAATTGTCATACTTGAGTAAAAGTAAAGATACCTTAAAAGTGAAAGTCACCCAGTAAATATACTTAAGGACCAAAAGTAAATGGAATCAAAAAGTGAACGTACAAACATAAACCATTTCAAATTCCTTATATTAAGCAAACCAGACAGCACAATGTTTTTTAAATTATTATTGACGGATAGCCAGGGTCACACTCCAACACGCAGCTTATTAACGAAGCATTTGTGTTTAGTGAGTCCTTCAGATCAGAGGCAGTAGGGACGACCAGAGATGTTCTCTTGGTAAGTGAGTTGGACCATTTTCCTGTCAAAATGTAACGAGTACTTTTGGGTGTCAGGGAAAATGTACGGAGTAAAATTTATATTATTTTCTTTAGGAATGTAGTGAAGTAAAAGTAAAAGTTGGCAAAAATATAAATAGTAAAGAAGAGTACAGGTACCCCAAAAAACTACTTAGGCAGTACTTTAAAGTATTTTTTACTAAAGTACTTTACACCACTGGATTTCTATTGTCTTAACTCACCACGTCCACCATTAACCAGCTGAGCGTCTCAATCATTTTTCTTCTTGAAACAGTAAGTCAACAAAGTCAAGTTTTTTTTAACATCAATTGTGAACGATAATAGTTCTTCACAGTAGTCTATTTGAAAAATATTTCCAACACTCTCCCGGCCTTGATAGCCTCGGTGTGAAAAATATCATAATCTGATGATCCCATATGTGATTCGTTTCAGGAAACTAGGCGTGTGTCATGGGTCACTACTTCACAGGAGAACCATTTGAACCGCGCAAACTGTCTCTAACCAGAATAGAAAGAGGACTGGGAGGCCCAAGTGCACAACTGAGCAAGAGGATAAGTACATTAGTGTCAGACACCTTAAAAATCCTCATGTCCTCAGTTTCCCGGAGTCACCTCTTCATTGTTGATGTTGAGACGTTTTGTTTTGCGGGTACTATTTAATGAAACTGCCAGTTGAGGACTTGTGAGGCATCTGTTTCTCAAACTAGACACTCTAATGTACTTGACCTCTTGCTCAGTTGTGTTCCCGGGCCTCCAACTCCTCTTTCTATTCTGGTTAGAGCCAGTTTGCGCTGTTCTATGAAGGGAGTAGTACACAGCATTGTACGAGATCTTCAGTTTCTTGGCAATTTCTCAGATGGAATAGCCTTAATTTCTCAGAACAAAAATAGACTGACGAGTTTCAGAAGAAAGGTCTTTGTTTCTGGCCATTTTGGGCCTGTAATGGAACCCACAAATGCAGATGCTCCAGATAAACAACTAGTCTAAAGAAGGACAGTTTTATTGCTTCTTAAATCAGAACAACAGTTTTCAGCTGTGCTAACATAATTGCAAAAGGTTTTTTCGGATGATCAGTTAGCCTTTTAAAATTATCAACTTGGATTAGCTAACAGAATGTGCCATTGGAACACAGGAGTGATGGTAGCTGATTATGGGCCTCTGTAAGGCTATGTAGATATTCCATAAAGAAATCTGTTGTTTCCAGCTACAATAGTGATTTACAACATTAACAATGTCTACACTGTATTTCTGATCAATTTTAAAAATGTGCTTTTCTTTCTATAACAAGGACATTTATAAGTGACCCCAAACTTTTGAACGGTAGTGTATATAGTGTTGTAGAACTGCATAAGTGTTGCTTAAAAAAATAAGAAAATGGTTCTGTCTGGTTTGCTTAATATAAAGAATTGTAAATGATTTACACTTTTAAAATCCAAGTAGGATTTTATTGTAGGACTTTCACTTTTACTCATGAATGACAATTGAGTACTTTTTCCAACGCTACTAGCAAGCTAGCCAACGTTAGCCAGAGTGCTTGGATCAAATTTTAAAGAAATGGGTGGGGCTAAAGCTTAAGAGGGTGTGAACAATGTTTAATGGGTGTAGACAAAGAAGAGCTCTCCAGTAGGTACCAAAACATTCCATGTCCATTTTCTCAAAAGTTGATCGACTTTCAAAGGAGAATTACTTTCCCATTGCTCCTCAAATGCAGTGTAAGACATACCATTTGTAGCCCTGTGTCTCTGCTTTTATCCAAAGTAAAAAAAAATAACCGATTTCAAACTTTAATACAGAAGACTGGATCAAGACAGTCGTCACATATATCCAGTGGAAACGTCATAAAAAACAGCTCTCCCCGGGAATACAATGTTGATACAATGTTGCAAGTTCGCTAGCAACAGCTTCCAGCAGACCCAAGTTGATTGATTTGATACAATGTTTCTCTTCACTAGCTATAGCTCAAGTCAATACAGATAGAAAATAAGTCAGACAAGCGGAGTAGAGAGATGACTGTGATTGAAATAACATTCATTTTCATCAGAATATTTTCAAGTTTTAATTTGACGGCTTTTGGCCTATGTATTTTACTGAGGTGACGATGGAAGTTATAGGCCTATTGCTGCATTGGCCTATAGGCTCTCTGTGTTCCATGTGCTCATTTCTTTAGCCACCAATGGATCACGGCTTATCAATTTCTCTACAGTATATGCCAAAGGCTGGTGCTCTCGCATACATTTTATTTTAACTGACAGATTTTTATTCAGATTTTTACGAGTAACCACGTGACAATGATTGTAAAAGAAATGAAAATGTTTTTATTGAAATTAAACTGTTCCACAAAAAAGCACAAAATAAGCATAGCTGGCACTTAGATCAGTAGAAATAGATAGGATAAATTGTAAGCTTCCCCAAATTTTAAACTTCACATGCCACCTATGGTCTTTACTATAACAACCATTCCAAAAATATGTGCAGGCTCAAGCGTGTGCACGTGAGGTCCCGTGATTGTTTTACCTTCCCCTCTATGGAAATCAAATGCACGTCCAACTGATTCGTTCTGGCGCCAGCTCCGTCTCCGTCTCCACAGCCGAAGCCAAACTCTACTCATCTCTTATAATCATGTTTATGGATGATCCTGAATCAACACAGCACCACGAGCCCATCTGGAGGTCACGATGCTTCACCACTGCCTTTAATTGAGGGTTAATCATCAATTAAATTCAGCCCGGAAGACTATAGCTTTGACTTGTAGATCACTATTATACTGTATTTCAATGCTGTGAATCTGACACCAGGTTTCTGTTATAACAGAGGTTTCATTCTCAAAGCATTACCTGGATGAATAAAGGCTAGCTAAAACAACACAACATGAGAAGACAACCACTTTTACAGTCAATGTTGATCTGATTGTAGCTGTGATTACACTGTTGAAGGAGAGAATGACCACCACCCATGCAAGTCAGTCTTGCCCGCTTGAGACTGTGCAAGAAGTAACTACAAGAACAGCCGTGTTGACGCCTGTGTAGAATGCAATATAAAGCAATAACTCATTTGAGGCGAGCAGTTACTGTGATTGAAGTAAACCAATCGAGCGACATGGGGGAACAGGATCAGTTGCAATGATCGCAGACTATTGATGAAGCAGTCAATTATTTTTTTATTTAACTAGGCAAGTCAGTTAAGAACAAATTCTTATTTTCAATGACGGCCTAGGAACAGTGGGTTAAGTGCCTGTTCAGAATGACAGATTTGAACCTTGTCAGCTCGGGGATATGAAGTTGCAACCTTTCGGTTACAAGTCCAACATTCTAACCACTAGGCTACCCTGCCGCAGCTTATTTATAGACCCGGGAAGCGGTTCAGAGCGACACACCATAAGGTGCCCTCCTGCTCCTGTTTGTTTGGCCAGTTCATTTCAATCACCATACTTAAAGTCAAAGTGTTCACAAGAGAAAGGCCTCCGAACCAAAGGGGTAGGGAAATGTCACAATGCAGGGCCAATGAGTCAACTAGCTAACCTTCCTAAGTTTTCTAAAATAACTTTGTATTACACAGTTCATGATGAACAATAGTTTTGAAATGGGCACGGTGCAACTGACTCAATACTCCTCATTTTTAATATTCAAGTTTAACTTTTGTAATCAATCAGGCAATCAAGAGCAAGGCCTATTAGCGGAGTATTTATTAAAGTTATCTTGCTAACTGATTGATTCCGATATGTGATGAATCCCTCTGGAACGGTGAGCTGAAAGTTAAGATGTGTCTCTCTACTCTGGGGTGATCATATACAACGCTGTGCCAGGTGTTTGCGGTTTGTGACAACAAATAAGACAACAGACCGTACAGAGATTTAAATGATGTTGTGATGTTATAAGCAATTCCTATTAACATGTATAACATCCAATCAACACTGTCTAGACATCACAAATGAGGCCAAGGGTACCTCTGCACAACACGTGTCACTGTGTAAAATTATCATATTTTTTCCCATCACATGATATACCGCGTCGGTACTGACAACCTATACCATTTGAAATGAGCAGGCAAGAAAACAAAGGCTGTCAGAGTGAGTCAGAGAGAGCACTATTGAGAGCAGGAGGGGGGCTGGAGGAGAGGGGGAGGAAAAGGTTTTCCCTCTCTCCATGTCTCTGTCCTCGAGACGCACCATCACGCTGCCTCCCCCCGCGGCGGCCCACTCTGACAGGATATGGTGGCGGGGACCGTCTCCTGCCGCCACCTTCCCCCCTCTGCGTGATTTATGAGCCTCATTTTGTCAATTAATGGAAGAAACCCCTGTTGATTACCATCAGATTGCCATTTGTAACTGTTAGTGTTCCTGGCTGTCAAGGATTGATTTGAATTAGAAGCTACATTTTGATCCTACTTCTTTTTTTTTTTGTCATCTCTTGCATCCAAGCCGGAGCTCTGAACGTATTGTAACCTGGGTGGCGTTCAGCAGGGTTCAACGATGTGAAAGATGCTGTTAGAAAAGTCATGAATAGAGAGAGAGCTCTTGTGATTCCTTGACTCTAAATGTCAGAGAGCGGTGTCTGTTGTAGCTAGTTATATCTGATAGTTCCACAACATGCGCTAATGAACACAGGAGTGGCTTGACTTGGCTTGGCTTGGGCTCTGTTGTCTCTCTGCTCTTTCATAACTGCATCCAAAGGCACACTAAGACGGTTGAAGGCCAAATCCAGTCTTAGTAGTCAAGTCTGATGTTGACAACATCATACACAATCAATTAGTAACACGGTAGCAATTAGTATACTTTTTTCATACTGAATATATTCATAGGTTTAAAGCGTGCAAATAGAGTCAATGGATCCGGCTAATAGTATCTCAGTGCATGTGAATTCACATGACGGGAGATGACAGCCCTGGAGCCATATGTGGATGGTGGAAAAACTGATACCACAGCGTTGTCAGGATACGAGGACGGATAGCCACAGATAGTGGAGGAGCACTAGGCTAAAACGGAGCCAAGGCAGAAAGCAGAAAACGCTAGTATTCCCTAGGCGATGTCAGCTGTAAAATAATAGCATATATATATATATATAAGTATGTGGACATCCCTTCAAATTAGTGGACTTGGCAATTTCAGCCACAACCCGTTGCTGACAGGTGAATAAATTGAGCACACAGCCATGCAATCTCCATAGACAAACATTGGCAGTAGAACGGCTTTACTGAAGAGCTCAGTGACTTTCATATCAGCACCGTCATAGAATACCACCTTTCCAACAAGCCAGTTCGTCAAATTTCTTCCCTGCTAGAGCTTCCCCGGTCAACTGTAAGTGATGTTATTGCGAAGTGGAAACGTCTAGGAGCAATAACGGCTTAGCCGCAAAGTGGTAGGCAGCACAAGCTCACAGAACGGGTCCGCAGAGTGCTGAAGCGTGTAGCGAGTATCGTCTGTCCTCTGGAAGCAACTGCCTCTGGATGCAACGTCAGCAGAAGAACTGTTAGTCGGGAGCTCATGAAATGGTTTTCCATGGCCGAGCAGCCATACACAAGCCTAAAATCACCATGCACCAAGCGTTGGCTAGAGTGATGAAAAGCTCTCTACCATTGGACTCTGGAGCAGTGGAAATGCGTTCACTGGAGTGATGAATTACGCTTCACCATCTGGCAATCCAAAAGACAAATCTGGGTTTGGCGGATGCCAGTAGAACCCTACCTGCCCCAATTTCATGGTGCCAACTGTAAAGTTTTGTGGAGGAGAAATAACGGTCTGGAGCTATTTTCATGGTTCAGACTAGGTCCTTTGGTTTCAGTGAAGGGAAATCTTATCGCTACAGCATACATTCTAGACGGTTCTGTGGCAACAGTTTGGGGAAGGCCATTTCCTGTTTCCTGTTGCCCCAGGCACAAAGCAAGGTCCATAAAGACATGGTTTGTCGAGATCGGTGTGGAAGAACTTGACTGGCCTGCACAGAGCCCTGACCTCAACCACATCCAATACCTTTGGGGATGAATTAGAATGCTTTCTGCGAGCCATGCCTAATTGCCCCACATTAGTGCCCGACCTCATTAATACTCTTATGGATGAACGAAGTCCCGCAGCAATGTTCCAACATCTAGTGGAAAGCCTTCCCAGAAGAGTGGGCTGTTATAGCAGCAAATGGGGGACGAACTCCATATTAATGCCCATGATTTTGGAATGAGACGTTAGATGAGCAGGTGTCCACATACTTTTGGCCATGTAGTGTATGTGAGGAAATGTTTGGGAATTCATTTGATCTACATTTTACAGCAGTCTTTCATCTCGGCAGCTACAGCTAATGATACACATGGCTTTTTCATCAAGGAGCTCATCCCAGTGGTTTAGGGCCTGCCCAGTGGTTCTTATTTGCAATAAAGCACAATAAATGGTGAATATATTGCTGTCTGCAGTGGAATAAATGTCCAGCCATTCCCTCTCACCCACCAGCATTAATTACACTTCCACTTCCACTTCCCATTTTACAAAAAACCTGTGCATCAGCAGAGGTAATAGCTTATCGTCATTTCCGGGACCGAGTTGTAACAATGCATAATGACATGTTACAATTACACTGCAATTCAACGTGCCATTTATTTATAGTCGGTTTCCTGAGACGCAATCCCAACCGTTAAACCAAACATATGTCTCCAATTCTCAACTGATGAGGTGTCGTGCTGAAACAAACAGTAAACCACAACATCTCACTTCAAGAAGACAAACCCTCCAATCGCGGTTTTCCCTCACCATTTTGCATTTGATAGAATAAATTGCAGACAATGGTTCCAATTCAACAGAGAGGGGGGTACGGGATTTCATTAAAACATCAAATGAAAGTGAAATCATGAGGCATGACGGTGAGAGAGTAGGAAGGCTGAGAGCTAAAGAGAGAGAGAGTTAGAGAGAGAGAGAGCGAGACAAGTCTGTGTCTCTACAGCAGGATTAGAGCTGCAGCAACAAGTGCTGAGGGGCTTTGCATCAAACCCATGAGCCCATGACAAATGAGTCTGACTGTGTTCTGTCTATTACCCAGCACTAAACCCGAGCCTATTGGGGGATTGGGGGGGTGCATATTGGAGCTGCCTGGCTCCGAAAGGGAGTCACAAGTTACTTTAGAAGTAGGGAGTGAGTAGGAGGAATCATCTGTATGGAGGCAGGCCCAACTCTATTCATGGGTTGCATGTTACGCACAATATTGTTTTGAGCGTTTGTTTTGGACTGATGCATTCTACTCAATAGATCCACATTGGGCACTGATGAAGATTTGGTCTAAAGTGCATTACAGTGGCTTGGAAATACAATGACATTCAAAAGGAGGCAAATAATTAGTAGGAAAACCTTTAGTCATCAGATTGACTTCAGATTCAGTATAAAGTTAGCTAGCTACCTAAGATTGAGGGGAGGCCATCGGATTTAAGCTAGTTTATTTTTGACAAACTTTGCTAGCTAATGACAACATTGCCATCTGTCTAAAGTCAATTTGACGACATGATCATGTGAGAAAAGTTGTTTCCTACTAAATATTTTTCTACTTTAGCAATGTCATCCTATTTACAGGTAGTACAGTCTAACAGTTGTTAGCCTTCATCCAGAATGACTTGGCTTATCACCCCTTTAGGGCACCACTATGATGCCACCGATAGAGGGCTGCTTGAGAACCTTCATAACAATGGCATGGCACAACCGAGTGACGGATGTGCAACCTACATGAATAGGCGCTATATAGAGTAGCCAATCTCACTAAGATAACTTTGTATATCCATGCAGTCCATCACCAAAAGCTACTTGGTATCAGTGTACTTGGTATCAGGTAATCTGCAAATACAACTCTCGACCCTGTAGGCCAGCCATGCCTTTCTAATCACTCTCTCCAGAGAGGTGCAAGGGCATCCAGTTGTTAATGTAAGGGCATCCTAGGACACAGTAGGGTCATTGGGGATGGGATACCTCTGGAGAAGCGCCAGGCTTGGAGGTCTATCCCTCTGAGGCCCCTGACTGGCAGGCAAGGCACTGAGGCTTGATAATGGGAACATGACAGGGGAGTCACCCAGGATGAAGTAGAGGTTAGGCCTGGGCCAGTCTACTGGAGCCTTACACCCCCTCCCCTGCCCCTTTTCCCTGGCTCTCCATCCACCCCCTGGGAGCCAGAAGGCCAGGCAGCCTGTCAGCTAACTCTACTGGCTAATGGACCTGCCACATCAGGCCTGGTGTCGCAGCCTAACAAGAGACTGATTGGAGAATTTCTGGGGAATTCACTCGCATAATGACACAGCACATTGAGACATTGAGACGTCCTAGCATCTTCGGCCGTATAGGCAGACAGCAGCACTAACACAGAGACTCAACTAAGGAGTGACAAAATAGTTTTGGCTGTTGACAACAAACGAAACATGTGTTCTCTCAGTGAGTCAGTTCGGTTGGAGTGGAATACACTGTGGAAGTGTGTGTCTTAGCTTGCGGGGGTTCAAAAGTGTATGGCAGAAATGACTGGCTAGTTGACAACTTCACCCATCTACATATGGAACCTAAGAAAATAACTTATTAGAAAAACAATTCTTAGAAAAGCATAGGAAGTATCAGTTTGATATCTTGCTCTTACATATATCTGAGTAGAACTTTCTGTAACGCTGAGATTAATTGCATTGATCATGACAATGAAACAGTGACATTGTTTTAGGGGTCTGGGCAGTATGATAGCTACAAGTGCATTTGTGATTCGTGTAGAATTCATGTCCAGGTGTCAATTAAACTCAATGTTTGGTTGAGTTCAGCTCCCACTAAACCCCTCCCACCACTTAAACAATCAATACGCCATTACCTTCATCATCAATGGGTATTGAAGTTGTGTTGAATACCACCCTAATCACTACAATACAAATACAGCAGTCGTCTCACCAAAGCATGGGCGTTTGTTGTTGGGTGGCATTATCAGTCAAATTTGAAGAGGCAGTCATCGAGCTTCCCTCCCCTCATTCAGATACGCATCCTCCATCAGGCCACATATCAAGGCAATCAAAGATAATTCGAATATTAGCTCTACGCAAAATGCTATCACACAAAACACACGGCTTTGAATGCCATTTCCCATTAAACACGGATCTGGTGGAAGACAGCAACATAATTACACACGCAAGCTTTTCCCTTTTGTGTTTTCCTGCCCCCGCCCTCTTTATGACTATCATCATTAGAATGGCAATTATTATTGTCATTTTTGGCAGATGTTGTTAATTCCGGATCGACACCTATTAAAATTGGTTAATTAAAATCTTATGGTCTCCTGTGACAACAGTGAATGAAACGTGTCTATTGTTTTGGCAAGCTGACTGTTTCTATAGCTTCTACCTTTTATAGACATCCATGTTGAGACAATACGAAGATAGGACAGTACCAGAAACTGGGATAGCCACCAAGGGGTACCGAGATACGGTCACAAATGCACCACTCAGGGAAATAAACAGTTATTTTTTATTCCTCTCCTATATTTATTTACCAGGTTTACGTTTGTGAATGTCTGCTTAATTAAAAAGCTCCTGGGCTTATCTGTGCTGCCAATATGAATTATTTAGCCACAAAATGTACAATGAATTTCATTAAAAAAGGAGGGCGCTTACAAAAAGAGCGTGTTGACGAGGTAAACATTGTACTGTTGACCTGGTTTACTACTACGAGTAAGTACAAACGTAAACAAATTAGACGAATTATAACGGGCATACATTTGAAGTAATGAAACATGTCAGATCTACAGTAATTATCATTCATAATGGCGAAGGTATATTTGTCGAGTTTTCATCTCGACAGTGTAGCTAAATCTTTACAGGTGGTTTACCTATGCATGTGGTAATTAAATACCAGTCATCCTTTGTTAAGGAATTAGTAAGAATCTTTCAGTTTTCTTATCCTGTTCTCAGTTAAGCAAAAGCACCTTTAGTTATAAAGGGGGATGTCGCTAGCAGAGGTACATTAGTTAAACTGTAAGTGTCAAACGTCAACACAGGAAACACAGAATGAGCGCTCATACTGGCTATTCTGAAATACACACAAGACTAGTCATTTGGCATGACCTCCAAAATACAAACACATAACTTCCTTTGAAGTATCAAACTGATGGATCGGTTTACAACAGAAGGTGCTACCTGCATAAATGTCATACGGGTGGTATTACAGTGTAGTGTGTGTGTGTGTGCATGTGTGTGAGGGATGAGTCTGTCTGGGTGTACCGAGTTACCGTTACACAGTCACACAGTGAGGTGTGTGTGTGTGTGTGTGGGCCTTGCAGTAGCGCAGGCCTGGAAGCTACAGTATACCACGTTCTGAAGTAGGAATGTTTTATTCACTACTTACATTTGGGTCCATAATTATTGACACCCTTGATAAAGATGAGCAAAAATGGCTGTATAATATAAATCATTAAAATACTGACCTTTATTGTATGCCCCCCCCAACACCACCAATATTGTGAAATTATACTGTTAATACTTAAAACATTTTGTTTAAATGCACACAACGGCAAAAATCAACTTTTGTTGTTGAAAGACCATGCCCAGAGCTTACCCATGATGTCGCACAACGATTTACAAACAATACCCCATAATTAAAAAGTGAAAATATATTTTTATACATTTTGCAAATGTGTTGAAAATGAAATATAGACATATACAATACCCCTGAATCAATATTTTGCAGAAGCACCTTTGTGTAGGTCTCTAATAGCTTTGCATACTTGGATTGTGTAACATTTGCCCATTATTATTTTCAAACATTCTTCAAGCTCTGTCAAATTGGTTGTTGATCATTGCTAGACAACCATTTACAGGTCTTGCAATATATTTTTCAAGTAGATTTAAGTAAAAATTGTAACTAGGCCACTCAGGCACATTCACAGTCTTCTTGGTAAGCAACTCCAGAGTATATTTTGCACTGAGTTTTAGGTTATTGTCCTGCTGAAAGGTGAATTAATCTCCAAGTGTATGGTTGAAAGCAGACTGAACCAGGTTTTGCTCTATGATTTTGCCTGTGCTTAGCTCGATTTCTTTAAGTTTTCATCCTGAAAAACTCCCCAGTCCTTAACGATTACAAGCATACCCATAACATGATGCAGCCAACACTATGCTTGAAAATATAGAGTGGAATTCAGTAAGGTGTTGTACTGGATTTGCCCCAAACATAACACTTTGTATTCAGGACAAAAAGTCAATTGCTTTGCCACATTTCTTGCAATGAATTTCTTTCGTAGTGGCAGTTAGTGCCTTTTTCTATTACAGCATATTGAATGACAATCATTCATATTCCATTCACCCAGTTCAATGTAACATCAATAGGTTTAGGCTACTACAAGATACTTCAATATTCCCTGTACCCATCATAAGGTTCTTACACACTTGCCTATAAATTAGACTTTACAAAGTAGGTGCACAGGTCAAGAACATTTTGAGTGATCAAGGTGATATACAGTGACACACTTAATACCATGTTGCACACTCTGGTCTGTATCTAGCTGATATAGGGTGTAATCACTAGTCCAACAGTTTCAGAAAAATAGCGTCCATTGGACAAATTCAGGTACACCATAGCCAAGCACATTTAAACTCTGTTTTTCACAATTCTTGACATTTATTCCAAGTAAAGATTCCTTGTAATAGGTCAGTTAGGATCACCAAATTATTTTAAGAATGTGAAATGCAAGAATAATACTAGAGAGAATGATTTATTTCAGATTTTATTTCTTTCATCACATCCCCAGTGGATCAGAAGTTTACATACACTCAATTAGTATTTGGTTGCATTGCCTTTAAATTGTTTAACTTGGGTCAAATGTTTCGGGTAGCCTTCCACAAGCTTCCCACAATAGGTTGGGTGAATTTTGGCGCATTCCTCCTGACAGAGCTGGTGTAACTGAGTCAGGTTTGTAGGCCTCCTTGCTCGCACAAGCTTTTTCAGTTCTGACCACAAATTGTCTGTAGGATTAAGGTCAGGGCTTTGTGATGGCCACTCCAATACCTTGACTTTGTTGTCCTTAAGCCATTTTGCAACAACTTTGGAAGTATGCTTGGGGTCATTGTCCATTTGGAAGACCCATTTGGGACAAAGCTTTAACTTCTTGACTGATGTCTTGAGATGTTGCTTCAATATATCCACATAATTTTCCACCCTCATGATGCCATCTATTTTGTGAAGTGCACCAATCCCTCCTGCAGCAAAGCACCCCACAACATGATGCTGCCACCCCCGTGCCTCACGGTTGGGATGTTGTTCTTCGGCTTGCAAGCCCCCCCCCCCCTTTTCCTCAAAACATAACGATGTTATGGCCAAACAGTTCTATTTTTGTTTTATCATACCAGAGGTCATTTCAACAAAAAGTACGATCTTTGTCCCCATTTTTTATTGCGGTTTAGGAGCAGTGTCTTCTTCCTTGCTGAGTGGCCTTTCAGGTTATGTCGATATATAGGACTTGTTTTACTGTGGATATACAATGGGGCAACATTTTTTATTTAGTCAGCCACCAATTGTGCAAGTTCTCCCACTTAAAAAGATGAGAGAGGCCTGTCATTTTCATCATAGGTACACTTCAACTATGACAGACAAAATGAGAGAGAAAAAATCCAGAAAATCACATTGTAGGATTTTTTATGAATTTATTTGCAAATTATTGTGGAAAATAAGTATTTGGTCACCTAAAAACATGCAAGATTTCTGGCTCTCACAGACCTGTAACTTCTTCTTTAAGAGGCTCCTCTGTCTTCCACTCGTTACCTGTATTAATGGCACCTGTTTGAACTTGTTATCAGTATAAAAGAGACCTGTCCACAACCTCAAACAGTCACACTCCAAACTCCACTATGGCCAAGACCAAAGAGCTGTCAAAGGACACAATAAACAACATTGTAGACCTGCACCAGGCTGGGAAGACTGAATCTGCAATAGGTAAGCAGCTTGGTTTGAAGAAATCAACTGTGGGAGCAATTATTAGGAAATGGAAGATCTCACCCCGTGGGGTCGAAATGATCACAAGAACGGTGAGCAAAAATCCCAGAACCAAACGGGGGGACCTAGTGAATGACCTGCAGAGAGCTGGGACCAAAGTAACAAAGCCTACCATCAGTAACACACTACGCCGCCAGTGACTCAAATCCTGCAGTGCCAAACATGTCCCCCTGCTTAAGCCAGTACATGTCCAGGTCCATCTGAAGTTTGCTAGAGAGCATTTGGATGATCCAGAAGAAGATTGGGAGAATGTCATATGGTCAGATGAAACCAAAATATAACGTTTTGGTAAAAACTCAACTCGTCGTGTTTGGAGGACAAAGAATGCTGAGTTGCATCCAAAGAACACCATACCTACTGTGAAGCATGGGGGTGGAAACATCATGCTTTGGGGCTGTTTTTCTGCAAAGGGACCAGGACGACTGATCCGTGTAAAGGAAAGAATGAATGGGGCCATGTATCGTGAGATTTTGAGTGAAAATCTCCTTCCAGCAAGGGCATTGAAGATGAAACGTGGCTGGGTCTTTCAGCATGACAATGATCCCAAACACACTGCCTGGGCAACGAAGGAGTGGCTTTGTTGAAGCATTTCAAGGTCCTGGAGTGGCCTAGCCAGTCTCCAGATCTCAACTCCATAGAAAATCTTTGGAGGGAGTTGAAAGTCTGTGTTGCCCAGCAACAGCCCTAAAACATCACTGCTCTAGAGGAGATCTGCATGGAGGAATGGGCCAAAATACCAGCAACAGTGTGTGAAAACCTTGTGAAGACTTACAGAAAACGTTTGACCTCTGTCATTGCCAACAAAGGGTATATAACAAAGTATTGAGATAAACTTTTGTTATTGACCAAATACTTTTTCCACCATAAGTCGCAAATAAATTCATTCATCCTACAATGTGATTTTCTGGATTGTTTTCTCATTTTGTCTGTCATTTATGATGAAAATTACAGGCCTCTCTCATCTTTTTAAGTGGGAGAACTTTCACAATTGGTGGCTGACTAAATACTTTTTCCCCCCACTGTAGATACTTTTGTACCTGTTTCCTCCAGCATCTTCACAAGGTCCTTTACTGTTGTTCTGGGATTGATTGGCACTTTTCACACCAAAGTACATTCATCTCTAGGAGACAGAATGTGTCTCCTTCCAGAGTGGTATGACAGCTGTGTGGTCCCATGGTGTTTATACATGTGTGCTATTGTTTGTACAGATGAATGTGGTACCTTCAGGCGTTTGGAAATTGCTCCCAAGGACGAACCAGACTTGAGGAGGTCTTGGCTGACTTCTTTTGATTTTCCCATGATGTCAAGCAAAGAGGCACTGAGTTTGAAGTTAGACCTTTAAATACATCCACGGTTACACCTCAAATTGACCCAAATTATGTCAATTATGACACAATTTTCTGGAATTTTCCAAGCATTTTAAAGGCACAGTCAACTTAGTGTATGTAAACTTCTGACCCACTGGAATTGTGATACAGTGAATTATAAGTGAAATAATATGTCTGTAAACAATTGTTGGAAAGGTTACTTGTGTCATGCACAAAGTAGATGTCTTAACCGACTTGCCAAAACTACAGTTTGTTAACAATACATTTGTGGAGTGATTGAAAGCAAGATTTAATGACTCCACCCTAAGTGTATGTAAGCTTCTGATTTCAACTGTATGTTTATCCCTGTTTCGTTCCATTTGCTTCCATTTAAAAAACATTTTTAAACAGAATCAGCACAATGAATACACCCCTGATCACACCCAAACACTTATTGTATGTATAATTATTTCTTGCATCTATCTACGTGCTCTCCTCCTCTCACCTTTTACCTTAGCTTGTGGACTTCAGTGCAGAACACATCTGCTGTCTGATGAGGCAAAAAAACATTTCCATACCAAACCTCTAACCGCTACACACCACCTACATCATTGTGACGTCACAGTCAACATAGCTACTAGAACTAACGCGTTAGTAGACCCGCTACAATCATGCAATCGAGTGTACAGTCGCCAGCAAGCAGTTTAGCAGTTACACCGGTGACCACGATGGGAATAAATTAATAAAACCAAAAGCTTACCTTCACTTAGAAGAGTTCCAGTATTGGATAGCCATAGTCAGCTAACTAACATAGCATCCCTCTCTGTTTGAGCCAAGTGTTTGATTAGGCTAAACTAGCTAGATGCATTCGATGCTAGCTAAATAAGTGAAAGTGAAAAATATATATACTATGACATATCTCTCTCTTTTCTCCTTAATTTAAACATATTCGCTTCTCCAAAACTGTTCAACTATTGTCTCTCTTTGAGTCAACTACATGTTATGCACTGCAATGATAGCTAACTGTAGCTAGCTATGGATGGGGAGGGAGAACAATGAGCCTCCTAAGTTTTGTATTGAAGTCAATGTACCCAGAAGAGGACAGAAGCTACACTGAATCTCTGTTTGGTTATTGGTTAGACTACAATTACACAATTAGGGTGTAGAAATGTTATGCTCTTGTAACATTTATTTAACTAGGCCAGTCAGTTAAGAACAAATTCTTATTCAGAAGGACAGCCTACTCCTTTCCCATCGGTAATTGAACCCCGGTCTCCAGCGTCCCCACACGACAAGGTAATTATTTATCTAAATATCCAAGTACTGTAGCCTACTCCCAACCATCACGTTGTACAGAGCCATATTTTCAGTTCCATCCTAACGGAAACCCAGAGGTTTTTCATTTTTCTTGGAATAGAAACACCATAATATTAATAAAAATGTATTAACTTCATTGGGATAGGGGGCAGCATTTTCACTTTTGGATGAAAAGCGTGCCCAGAGTAAACTGCCTGCTACTCAGTATTAGTAGAATTGGATAGAAAATACTCTGACGTTTCTAGAACTGTTTGAATGATGTCTGTGAGTATAACATAACTCATATGGCAGGCAAAAACCTGAGAAAAAATCCAACCAGGAAGTGGGAAATCTGAGGTTTGTAGTTTTTCAACTCAGTCCCTATTGAAGATACAGTGGGATATTGGTCATCTTGCACTTCCTAGGACGTCCACTAGATGTCAACAGTCTTTAGAACATTGTCTCAGGCTTCTACTGTGAAGGGGGGCCGAATGAGAGGGGAATGAGTCAGAGGTCTGGCAGAGAGGCACGAGCTCGTGATGCGCGGACATGTGAGAGTTACCTCGCGTTCCATTGCTTTTCTACAGACAAAGGAATTCTCCAGTTGGGACATTATTGAAGATCTATGTTAAAAACATCCTAAAGATTGATTCTATACTTCGTTTGATATGTTTCTACGACCAGTAATATAACTTTTTGGACATTTCGTCCAACCTTTCCACTGGACTTGCACGCGCGTTTGGAATTGTTTACTAAACGCCTTAACAAAAGGAGGTATATGGACATTATTGTGGAACTGCAATTCCTGGGAGTGCATTCTGATTAAGATCAAATGCAAGTGAATATTTCTAATGCTATTTCTGACTTCTGTTGACTACACAACATGGCAGATATTTCTTTGGCTGGTTTGGGATCTGAGCGCCGTACTCATAATATTGCATGGTATGCTTTTTCCCTAAAGTTAAAAAAAAATCTGACACAGCGGTTGCATTAAGGAGAGGTTTATCTAAAGTTCCATGTCTAATAGTTGTATCTATTATCAATGTTTATTATGAGTATTTCTGTAAATTGATGTGGCTCTCTCCAAAATCACTGCATGTTTTGGAACTACTGAACATTACACGCCAATGTAAAATGAGATTTTTGGATATAAATGTGCACTTTATCGAACAAAACATACATGTATTGTGTAACATGAAGTCCTATGAGTGTCATCTGATGAAGATCAAAGGTTAGTGATGAATTTAATCTATATTTCTGCTTTTTGTGACTCCTCTCTTTGGCTGGAAAAGTTGCTCTTTTTCTGTGACTTGGTGGTGACCTAACATAATGGTTTGTGGAGCTTTCGCTGTAATTCCTTTTTGAAACCAGACACTGGCTGGATTAACAAGAATGTTATCTTTAAAATGGTGCCTAATAGTTGTATGTTTGATCAATTTGATTTATGAGATTTCTGTGTTTTGAATTTGGTGCCCTGCAATTTCACTGGCTGTTGGCGAGGGGTTCCGCTAGTGGAACAAGGTTCTGCCCAGACAGGTTAAGAAACATTTCTTAAAATCAGTCCCATATACTATGTTCTTATAAAAACAGGTTTTACATGTTCTAATACAGCCACTATTGAAGGCTATCAAATGCTTCTCAAAGATGCCCTCTTATGGTCAAACTAGCACTAATTAGCATTAATGGTACCAGTGGTTGAAGAATTCTGCGGCACCATGCAAGCTGTGCTGCAGTACGCTGCAACTTTAAAAGGACAAATCACTGTACAATAAGGGGGAACTTGGGGTGAGTGGCAATCCATTCATTAATTTCCTGTCCTTTTGTCTTTATACTGTTCCAAGATAACAAGTATGTATGGGAAGACAATGCAAATCATCTGTTTGTATGTTCTTCTATTTTAATCAATTTTATTAAACACATTATAGAATGCATTGTACCTGGGAGGAGTTACCTCAGATAAGAAGTGATGCTTTTAGCTGTATACTTATTTCAATACGCCACACAGCGAATGCAGTGAGCTATAGCCCCACATGACCAAAGCACAGCTACAGGTCTTAATGTGTCAGGGGAGGGGTTCACAATTACACAAGCTGAATTCGACTTCTCAGGTCCCTTAGGGGCTGAAAGGTTAAGCTAAATAACAGCGGGCTGAACTATGGCATTGAGTACCGCAGGGGCCAACCATCCATCAATGCTCAGTCCTGCTTCTCATTGCCACGGCGACCCACGACACTCCCATTAGCAACCCAGCATGTTATCCACAGTCCCTATAGTCTGTCCCTCCCTCAGAGTCCTACTCCTTCATATCCACTAGTTATAGATCTGTAAAAGGGGGGGGGGGGGGCTGGGATCAACCAAGCCACTCAAGCCTCTCCAGTGAATTAGTAGCCCCCAGGGGCCAATGCCTCAATTCCCAGCCTTTGTGGGCTACCATTAAATCTGATAGATAGATATCACTAAACTGCTGAACAAACACCCCATTCAGTACTTTGCATACATTACGGTAGTGGAGGGAGGAAAAAAAATCCGGAAAGCTAAATGAAATACCTCCGCTTGGCTGTGTGTGAGGACAGAAAGTACTAGGAGTTGGGTTCAGGCTGTCTTGTTCAGTAGATAACAACTGCAGATATGAACTGGTAAATGCAGCCATTTGAAAGTATATGAGTTATTCACCATTTTCTGGTGTGGATATTCTAATTGAACTCAAGCTGAGTTCTAACTCATAATCTCTAAGCCAGTTGAATCAATTAGAAACATTTAACAGATTCATATTCATTATAAAAACAATAATAACCTCAAGAGGTGAATTAAAGTTGTGCTGCTTTGATACATTCATTGTTACCTTTCAAAACCTCAATTGGCAACTGCTGCAAGTCTTAGAAAAAAGGCCAAAAGGGACTCTGTCAAACACAAGCACACACACACACACACACACACACACACACACACACACATACGCAGACAAACTCTACCATACACACTTCCTCATTTATCACTGCTCTACAGTCAAGATGATATAAGCAACTTTTTCAGGGTTGCTCAACCATCAAATGAATGACCTTTTCTGTTGTTGTTGTTGTTTCATCGGTCATGTTTCAAGGCATCAGCGGCCTTCTTTAATCCCAGTAAGAAGTTTAAAAAAGGTATGTTGGCGTTTGACTTGGCTGGTTTATCTTTACAAAAACCGCAAACAATGTGGCTAGGAATTTCAAACTGTCAGTTTCACACACCCTACACAATGTGTTAAATGGATTATGGTTATCTAAGCCAAAGTCAAAATAAAATATAGCACATCAAATCTGGGAAAAATCAAGCATTGTCTTTCCATCTCTTTATCTCACACATATGGTTTCACTTCCCTCTCTTACCTAGGGGCACAACTGTAGATCTGATATCTTAGCAAGCATTTTTTTTTTTTAAACACACAATGTTCTGCATGTGAAAACCTTTCACAACACTATTGTTTATGTTCACTTCAATGTTCAAGGAGAAAATAAGAAGAGAGTAGGATGATTCAAAGCAAAGCCGATTGTCATCCTTTTTGACAGTTCCAACATCATGAATTGTAAGGAAAAAACTGAAGGGGCGTGAAACATTCAACACACCTGGAGAAGTGTGTTCAGGATCCTACAGTACAAAGAAATGCACCTTCGATCACACATCTATTATTTAGAAACCTTGCGAATTACCCTTGATGCCTAATCATGTGAACTGATTTGTTTAGTTGCGGTTGAGCAATGTTATTTTGACTAGCATATTAACTTTATCACTTCATTACCTGAAAAAAAAGGTCACATCCATGTCAAACTCTAGAGGTGAAAGAGTGAGGTGTTTGCTAACAGGGAGAGACAGAGAGCAGAACGGAGGACTGATACACACCGATATGCTCTCCTCCTTGCCATTTGAGTCACCTCGACTCCCAACGTCGATTGTGGATGACACAAAGGAAAAAGCAAAACAGCTTTCTGGCTTTCTTTATCAAGGATAACAATGCCTACTCTGTCATGCGCAAAGGCGTGAGCGTAGCTTGGTTACAATCCCCTGTCATTCACCCTCAATCTGGCTGAACACAGAGAAAGAGGGTAGGTGGGAACGCTACAAAATGGAGCTAAGAAAACAACACATTTCAATATTTCCTCTATAGCTATTTTCACAATGAGGCAGTCACTAAAATGTGTTCGGCAAATGCAACTGAGGCTCCATGTTGGTTCTAATGCCAGATCAGGTGAGGGAGGAGGTGGGAGGAAGTGGGGCGTTTCCAGGCAGCTTCTCTCCCTCTCTCTGGGGACACGATCCAGACAGTGAGGGAAAGCACTGCTGCAGTATATCTGCAGTTCTCCATTTCATCTCACTCATGCTCACATTCTACAAGAAGCCCCGGAATCGATACTGACATCAGGGGCCTTGAGCTGCCTTTTCTGCCTGTTTGGTACAGAGCTGCAAGGGAGGTCTTAGCCGGAGCCTCTGTTTTTTAATTACACAGATTTTTTTTGACTGGGAACAGATTGCTAATGCATGAGTTGGCTATTACTTTTATGCCAGCCAAAGTGCAAAGCAAGCTTGAATAAATCTCCACTTTGACTACACTAAGAAATAACTCAAATTAAGGTTAAACACCATCTTAAGTGTGAGCATTGAACATATGGAATGCCTCCTGAATTGATGAATTACCCTTGAATTGATGATTCTTGCACTCCCTTAATAAATGTGGTAACTCATATCGAGAGACAGAGGATACAGGAATTCCGTCTGTTTTACTGCAGACAGCGATAGGAGGTATCATAGCCCCAATGAGACCCTATATTGTGTGTATAAGTGCCATATATCTAGACAAACCTATTCTGCCGAGGCGCCGTCCTCCTTAAAATGGACACTGAGAAGTGCTCAGGCATCACTAATTTGATTTGAGAGCCGAACCGCTTGAGTTTAAGTGAAAGCACTCTGTTATCGAAAATAGAGAAGGGCCATGAGAGGTGATAGCCCACAGAAGGTCTGTGTGGAGAGGGCTGTGGCCGGTCGGGAGATGAAATCAGGAGGTGGCAATAAGTCAGCGTGGGGGAACGATCCCCCATTAGAGTCCCGGAGGGTAGGCAGTGGTGGAGTGGTGGTAAAAATAGCTCCAGGCCTGAACTCTCTCTGGGGAGAGGAGGAGGAGATTTGATAAACATCTCACTAGTGGCAAGGCAGCCATATCCATTCCTTTAAGCCCCTGGGTACCACTAGTCACACGTATGGCCCTTAACTACTCTTTCCTGCCAGGGAGAACACAAGCACAGAACAGTCTCTCTGGTGGCGAATCCACAGGCGCCCAATGGCCAAACCATGTCTAGCATGGCTTTCTACTTCAGCAACAGTTGCAGATAAGACAAGGGGAGGAATTAATGAAATACATGAAAAGGATATGGACAATTTTTCCACAAACTTATCTTTTTTGTCGTCTGTCTTGGGGAAATTCTCAATGTCGTTTTCTAGCCTCTGGATGTGTCGCTCCATGGTGCTGAGACTGCTTTTCAGGATCTCGGCAGAAACTGGAGAAAGATGGAGAAAATACTTATATCATTAATATACTGTATTATAAAAGTTCAATACATGGCAGACGAACTGCATATCTATAAATATGAATGTCTTTGATGTAGATTGTTCCAATCAGCGTTGTTTGCTGAGGTTAGGCTGAGTTGGTTCACTCCAGAATCTGCCTCAGCACAACATTCTGCGTGGCCTGAAAAGCGAGTGTGCGTGCGTCAGTGTGTGCCCGGTAGAGTGGCTCGAGCTCATTAATCAGTCTGTAATCACTGTTTACAGAGTTCCTTTGGACTGCTCACTCTCACTATTCAGATCAACCCTTTCAAGTGAGGACTTCAAAGACTTGTGAATGTCTTAGGGGATCAGACAGGACAGGAGTGTAGTTACTGGTGCCATGTATAGGCTTTAGTGTTAGTAATTAGGGATGCACATTTCCGTCAATTTTGCTCCCGACTAACTGACCCTCATTAATCGGTCAACCAGCGGTTTGATTGTTTTCAAACAGTAACATGACATGACCAACAGAAAATAGTATGCAAGCTTTCAAGGAAAGGACATTTTTCGTTAAGAGCTTAATGGCAACATGCAACAATAGCAAGCCTATCGTCTTACAGTCAAAAGGTTATAGACTATTATTGAACATGCAACTCCTGTAATGAAGCTGCTGATAAAATATAATTTTCAAACTTTTGCCAAAATGGAATTTGTGGGAAAACACAGTTCTAAACAGTACACCTAATGTGAGAGGTTCCATACAGGGGGGCAAACAAGTATTTAGTCAGTCACCAATTGTGCAAGTTCTCCCACTTAAAAAGATGAGAGGCCTGTAATTTTCATCATAGGTACACTTCAACTATGACAGACAAAATGAGAAAAAAAAATCCAGAAAATCACATTGTAATGATTTTTTATGAATTTATTTGCAAATTATGGTGGAAAATAAGTATTTGGTCAATAACAAAAGTTTATCTCAATAGTTTGTTATATACCCTTTGTTGGCAATGACAAAGGTCAAACGTTTTCTGTAAGTCTTCACAAGATTTTCACACACTGTTGCTGGTATTTTGGCCCATTCCTCCATGCAGATCTCCTCTAGAGCAGTGATGTTTTGGGGCTGTTGCTGGGCAACACAGACTTTCAACTCCCTCCAAATATTTTCTATGGGGTTGAGATCTGGAGACTGGCTAGGCCACTCCAGGACCTTGAAGTGCTTATTACAAAGCCACTCCTTCGTTGCCCGGGCGGTGTGTTTGGGATCATTGTCATGCTGAAAGACCCAGCCACGTTTCATCTTCAATGCCCTTGCTGATGGAAGGAGGTTTTCACTCAAAATCTCACGATACATGGCCCCATTCATTCTTTCCTTTACACGGATCAGTCGTCCTGGTCCCTCTTGCGTGGAGCCCCAGATCGAGGGAGATTATCAGTGGTCTTGTATGTCTTCCATTTCCTAATAATTGCTCCCATAGTTGATTTCTTCAAACCAAGATGCTTATCTATTGCAGATTCAGTCTTCCCAGCCTGGTGCAGGTCTACAATTTTGTTTCTGGTGTCCTTTGACAGCTCTTTGGTCTTGGCCATAGTGGAGTTTGGAGTGTGACTGTTTGAGGTTGTGGACAGGTGTCTTTTATACTGATAACAAGTTCAAACAGATGCCATTAATACAGGTAACGAGTGGAGGACAGAGGAGCCTCTTAAAGAAGAAGTTACAGGTCTGTGAGAGCCAGAAATCTTGCTTGTTTGTAGGTGACCAAATACTTATTTTCCACAATAATTTGCAAATAAATTCATTAACAATCTTACAATGTGATTTTCTGGATTTGTTTTTCTGATTTTGTCTGTCATAAGTGTACCTATGATGAAAATTACAGGCCTCTCTCATCTTTTTAAGTGGGAGAACTTGCACAATTGGTGACTGACTAAATACTATTTTGCCCCACTGTATATGACAGAGATAAAACTTGGATGGAAAACTAATAACAACAACTAGGATGGGTTGCTGATATTAATAGGATTGTGCCTTTGGCTTCTGGACAATAAATAAAGTTAATATGATAATCAATAGAACAGGAGCAAAAAAAAGCTGGTTAATAATGGCTTGAGGAAGTCTTTATAAAACAACTGTGGCTGACAGCGCCAGGCTATCAATTACGAGTTGAGATCGAGAAATAAAAATATTAGCTTGTTTTAATCGTGGCCATCAATACAGTTTCTAGCATGCATTTGCTTTTAGAATTGTTATTTGTTGCGCAATGACTGGACACATATTTCACTCTAGTAACAGCTTTTTTAAGAACCTGCTCTCGCGCTGCCTGACAGGAAATAGGCTATCCCACTCCTCAAACTGGGCTCTGTATGCCAATTTAATTACCCCAAATTATGGAAATGAACCTACAGACTGATAAGCATGACCGGTCAAATGTATTTTCGGTGGCTTCAACTGGCTTCCAGTTGAAGCTCGCATCCGCTACAAGACCATGGTGCTTGCCTACGGAGCTGTGAGGGGAACGGCACCTCAGTACCTCCAGTACCACCTCTGATCAGGCCCTACACCCAAACAAGGGCACTGCGTTCATCCACCTCTGGCCTGCTCGCCTCCCTACCACTGAGGAAGTACAGTTCCCGCGCAGCCCAGTCAAAACTGTTCGCTGCTCTGGCCCCCCAATGGTGGAACAAACTCCCTCACGACGCCAGGACAGCGGAGTCAATCACCACCTTCCGGAGACACCTGAAACCCCACCTCTTTCAGGAATACCTAGGATAGGATAAAGTAATCCTTCTCACCCCCCCTTAAAAGATTTAGATGCACTATTGTAAAGTGGCTGTTCCACTGGATGTCTTAAGGTGAACGCACCAATTTGTAAGTCGCTCTGGATAAGAGCGTCTGCTAAATGACTTAAATGTAAATGTAAATGTAAACGATTTACGGTTCACATCCCTATTACTAATACACAGACACTTCCGACTATGACTACACGGTGTGTGAAGTGGTCACAGGCAAATATATGGGTCAATGATGTTTTGCCTGGGTCTGCGTCACAGAGTGGACACCAAGAGGTTACAGCGCAAACGTTTACAGACTTTTTAAGATACATATTTTTGACTTGTACTTGTCTTTATCAAGAGTCCTCCACTAGACTGAACATATTCATTCAATAATAGTGACATATAGTTAAACAATAAGACTTCTATGGAGTTACAGTGGACTGTGGGCAGTGGCTGTGGTAAGCCTCAGCATGCAAATGGAAAATAATATCAAAGTATAGGATGTTAAAAGTATCCTCCTTAATAAAAGTGCTCCCATCTTGACTAGTTCAAAGCCATCCCATGCTATTTAGATAAACCTTCACATGGAAATGTCAAATCAACCCTCAGTGTTTAATTGAACTTGCCTATCTTTACTCAAATATTCAGTAATAAAAACCTACTTCAAAGCATGTCTCCACAATGCACCTGTCTTGCAATGTTCGCGCGCCACATGTGGTATTCAATTGCTTTTTGAGCCTACCATGTCTAGCCTATATGATGCCCTTGTATCGTGTGAAATAAAAATCTTGTCTCTCATTGCATCTTCTACATTTATTGCAGCGAGTCATACATGATGGGAGGGCAGGCAAACAACATGTCAGGACTCACCACTATGCTTGCCACCAGGCCCAGCGTCCTTTATGTTTCCCAACCCATCCAACGAGCTGTGTGGAAGCTATTAAGAAAGGGGTATTCTCCTTGACACCAGGGAAGCCTATTATTTCTTTACAGCCATCATACAGCTCCCATCTGGTTTTATTTTGTATTTTCTAACAATCCCACTGCCCAGTGAGTGCGTGGACGAAACACTTACAGTACACAGAGACATACACAGTTACACCGGGGCCACAAATCAATCTAGCGACGGTAGCAACGATGCAGAGGATGAGCGAGGGTGAGGTCATTAGTGGGATGCTTGGAGGGATCTGGTGACTGGGGATATAGTGTCCCCCCCACCATTCAAGGCCCACAAAACCGAGGGCTATGTCTTACTCCTGGGGACACTAGGGGATGGGGCGGGGCGGCATGCCCGCAGTCAACACAGCACCACAGCCCAACTCCAGCACTGATAGGGCCATAGAGAGCACCCAAACTGTTATTAGTGTGATCTGAGCCAGCACTGATAGCAGGGGGAAATGAAGAGCTAGAGAGGTGGGCACACAGACAGGCAGAGATGGATAGATTAGATACACACAGATGCATCATACCTGGGAACCGTTCATCATTTGCCAACGAAACTCAGGGAACTCAGGTAAACTCAAAGGGGTCTGTGTCTGAATGACAGCAGTACAGGCTGGGCTAATAACAAAGTTGAGGTAGCTGATCTTTATTGGCTTCAGTAGCCATCACACTGAGACACAGGGGGTTAGCTAACAGATTCTCCAGAAGACTCATTTACAGCACTATGATGAAGCCTAACTGCAAAATGTCAACGAACTGGAGAGAGCATACCCTGCAAACAATAATGAGTCGTTAGCACGTCCCTGGGACTTCACAAAATGGTTGCCTAAAGTCGTCAGGATGTTGTGTCATGGTCCCCTGGACATTTTATCAAGTTCCTGGTTGGTCCTGGGGATGTCCCGAAGGACATTTTTTTAGGACGTTGTCTCATTGTCACCTGGAGGTCTTGTCAAGTTCCAAGTTTGTCCTGAGGACGTCAACTGATGGTCGCACAGAAACATCCCACCCACAAATGATTTTTATATTTCACCCAGGGTACGTACACCTCAGTTTCATTACACATCATCCTTTTTTAATGTTGCCAAAGCTATCAAGGCCATAAATGGTGAACCACTGATCCAGTCATAACTCTTCATGTTTTGGAAATGCTAGGGACAACCAGACACATGAACAATTCATACAGTCATTATTATTATGTCCTCCCCTGGGATTTGAACTCACAATCTCTTGGTTCACGACATTTTGATCTTATTGCCACGCCACCATGTCTGTGCCAATGACACATTTCACCTGTAGGCCTATTCCTACACTTTGCACAAAGTAAATCTCAGCTCTGTTAAAAATACACTGAAGAAAAACAAATATATTTATCATAGTGATTCAGGGGTAACATTAAACAGAATAATATGCCCCACCAACATAAAACAACTATTCTGAAAACCGAAACCAAATTTCTGAAATAAGTTCATGAAATCAATGAGAAAATAGTCTGATTAACTGATGACTAAAATACCAGTGCGGATGGCATTATTTTGCTAAGTGCAGAAATGTGTCATAGATAATGAATATGTAGACAGCCTATAGGGAGGAGGTCAGAGACTTGTCGGTGTGGTGCCAGGACAACAACCTCTCCCTCAATGTGAGCAAGATAAAGGAGCTAATCATGGACAATAGGAAAAGGAAGACCGGACAGGCATTAACATCGACAGGGCGTGGGCCAAGATTTTTAAGTTCCTTGGTGTCTACCAACGAAGTGTCATGGTCCAAACACACCAAGACACTTGTGAAGAGGGCACAGCAACACCTTTTCCCCCTCAGGTGACTGAAAAAATGTGGCATGGGTCCCCACATCCTCATAAAGTTCTGGAGGCACCATCGAGAGCATCCAGACTGGTTGCATCACCACCTGGTTTGGGAACTGCTTGACATCTGACCATAAGGCGCTACAGAGGGTAGTGCGTACGGCCCAGTACATCATTGGGGCCAAGCTTCCTGACATGCAGGACCTCTATACCAGGCTGTGTTAGAAGAAGGCCCAAAAAATGGTCAAAGACTCCAGTCACCCAGGTCATAGACTGTTCTCTCTGCTACCGCACGGCAAGCGGTACCAGAGCGCCAAGTCTAGGACCAAAAGGCTCCTTAACAGCTTCTACCCCCAAGCCATAAGACTGCTGAACAATTAATCAAATGGACACCCAGACTATTTTTACACTGCTGCTACTCGCTGTTTAGTATCTATGCATAGTCACTTTACAAATTAACTCGACCAACCTGTACCCCCACACAGAGACTCATTCGGGACTTCTCCTTAGATGGGGGACTGGTTTTGTGGCTGTTGGTCTTCCTGAGCCAACACTCACAGCGAGTCAAAATAAGTCCCTATATGTCGGATATACGCAATACCAACACAGGCTCTCCTCAGGGATGTGTTTTGTCCCCACTCCTATACATCTTGTACACAAATAGTTCAACTAGTTCCCATACTGACAGACACCTCATTAAGTTTGCTGATGACACTGCCTTGATCTGCATGTTGTATGATGACGAGGACCATTATGGCCAAGTCCTAGATTACTTTGATTGGTGTGAAGAATCACACTTGGTCCTCAATACCAACAAGACCAAAGAGATGTGCATAGACTTCAGGAAGCGTACAACACCTACCTCTGCAACATCCATCAGAGGTCAGAATATAGAAATTGTAGAGGAATACAAATATCTGGGTGTCCTTTTGGACAAACAGCTTTAGTGGAGTAAAAGCTGGGATCTTCTAATATAGACTACTATACTGACTCTGTTTTACAAATATTTTATTGAGAGTATTTTAACTTTTTGTATTGTGTGTTGGTTTGACAATGCCACTGTCAGTCAGAGAAATATGTTGAGAAGGATTATTACCACAGCAAGCACAGTGCTTGGAGTCAAACAGTCAGGCCTGGATGAGATCTTTAAGGTCAGGGCCCTCCGTAAGGCTCACAAAATAATTTTAGACCCAAGCCACCCCCTCTACCTGGACTTTGAACTACTCCCCTCTGGGCGCAGGTATAGGGCACCCCTCAGCAGGAAAAACAGAACTAGACAATCATTTGTGCCAGGTGTGATATCCCTCCTAAATAGCTCGGGCTAATGTACATATTGACTCTGTAAGGCCAGCGGGCTAGTCTTGATTTTGTTTATTTATTAAAATTATGATAATTTATTTGATTTTATTGTTATCTAACTGTTATGAAAGTTGTGTTGTCAATTTTGTTTTGTATTTAAACACCACTTTAAATGTGTACATGACACTGCAACAACATTTCCCCATGGGGACAATAAAGTCAGTAAGTACCGGTACCTCCTGTATATAGCCCAATTATTGTGATGTTATTTTCTTCTGTTACATTTTGATTATTATATATATTTTTTCACTATATTTTATTCAGTAAATATATTCTTAACTCTATTTCTCCAATGGCATTGAGCTAAGGGCTTGTAATCATTTCATGGTAAAGTCTACACCTGTTGTATTCGGCGCATGTGACAAATAACATTTGATTTGATCATGTCAAATATAATCATATTGTCATTGATGAAAGACTCTTGCACTATTTTAACTGAACAACTTACCTACAAAAGAAATTCCATTATATGACTCTACTTATAATGGTTTGGGACACTTGTGCCCATCATCTGACAAAAACCTCCAGGGGACCATGACACAACGTCCCAAGAAAGATCAGGGGACCATGACACGATGTCCCAAGAACATCCTAAAAACGTCCCCGGTCAAACCAGGAACTATAAAAATGTATCCCAGAGAACAATCCCTTGGGACCATCATGCGCAGTCTTAAGAACTAGTAAAATGAACGGGAACTAAACAAAACCTGCAGGGAACAATGACACAACGTCCCAAGAACATTCAGGGGACCATGACACAACATCCCAAGAGCGCAATCCTAAGGACTAGTAAAATGTCCTAAAAAGTTCCTGAAATGGTCCTCTGTGATGTCCCAGGAGCATACAGGAAACTAGACAAAGGTCATACCGAGAACGGCAGTGAGATAATGTCGCGCCAAAACCCTTAAGGGACCTAATTGGCACATCGCCAAATGTCCTCAGGACGTCCCGTTTGTTGGGATATTAGATGTTTTTTTATGTAGTGAGAACGCTTGGAAGCATGCAGTGTTGGAAGGTAATCTTTCTACATGTTGTATCTTTCGTAAATTTAGTTTTATAACTGACAAAAAACAAGCAGACAAACTAAAGAATTGCATTTTAAAACATTTTGCTGTTAGCCAATTGGGTAACTAATGTAACAACGATTGCTTTCCCCACGAGTGGGCGGGCCGCAACGTTCTATTAAATACCGACTGGGACTTACTGTGCAATATAATAATAATGATAATAATAACAAGAAGGAAATAATGCACACTCTAGAATGCCCTCCAAGCCAATCAGAAACCAGTATTCAACAATGCCATGGTTAAAAGTAATGTATTGTGTCTACTAAAACCAACATTTATAATTCAGCACATTCAAATGATGCACTGGGAGCCTATAATTTAACATTTTGGATGAGAGTTAGGGAATGGGCCAAGAAAGTAACATTTTGGATGAGAGTTAGGGAATGGGCCAAGAAAGTAACATTTTGGATGAGAGTTAGGGAATGGGCCAAGAAAGTAACATTTTGGATGAGAGTTAGGGAATGGGCCAAGAAAGTAACATTTTGGATGAGAGTTAGGGAATGGGCCAAGAAAGTAACATTTTGGATGAGAGTTAGGGAATGGGCCAAGAAAGTAACATTTTCTAATTAAGCGGTGTTAATGAGTGTTTTCAGGGTAAACTTTATCGCAGCTTCAGAAGCAAAATCATATTGCTTGTCGCTATGCAAAGTGCAATATAAACAACAAAGGCCTCCCAAAAAATATATGGAAATTTCTCTTTTGAAGTCACTTTAAAAAGGAAGGGCCTGTTATGGGTCAGTTCGTGCTTTTTAGAAAATAAATCTACATAAGACTACCATTCCTCTCTGTCTAATATAAGGCGCTGCAGGAAGCATGTTCAGCACGAAGTAGGGATCCTTTTGGGATATCATTAGTAAAATGAACACCAAAATAATACTGTTTTCAGGGACAACTTTCAACAAACCACTGGTATCTACAGAATGCACATTTCCTATGGACAAGGAGAGGGAGAAAAACCACAAGCACTATGCCTATGTACACTTCTTCACGTAGAAAATTATTTCTGGCTGGTGAATTATCCTAATGACCACTGTCAGCAAGACCTGCTAGTGGTCTTTACAAAAAACGTGCATTGAATATATCCGTCTCTGTGTTTCTAAGCTGTATGAGCGCGCACATTTTTACCCCCAGGTAACCCCTTACACATGCAAAACCATGTCAATCATTTTTACCCCCAGGTAACCCCTTACACATGCAAAACCATGTCAATCATTTTTACCCCCAGGTAACCCCTTACACATGCAAAACCATGTCAATCATTTTTACCCCCAGGTAACCCCGTACACATGCAAAACCATGTCAATCATTTTTACCCCCAGGTAACCCCTTACACATGCAAAACCATGTCAATCATTTTTACCCCCAGGTAACCCCTTACACATGCAAAACCATGTCAATCATTTTTACCCCCAGGTAACCCCTTACACATGCAAAACCATGTCAATCATTTTACCCCCAGGTAACCCCTTACACATGCAAAACCATGTCAATAATTTTACCCCCAGGTAACCCCTTACACATGCAAAACCATGTCAATCATTTTTACCCCCAGGTAACCCCTTAAACATGCAAAACCATGTAAATTCTTTCAATAATCTACACTTTAGTCTGCAGCCATGCTTCAGCCATTGCTGTCAAGACATTTCTGGGTGTAAGAAATGCTATTTGTACATGCTTAACGAGAAGAAAGTGAGAGTGTGACTGGGAGGGAGAGAGAGAGAGAGAGAGAAAGAGAGAGAGAGAGAGAGAAAGAGAGAGAGAGAGAGAGAGAGAGAGAGAGATAACATGAAAGGGAGGAATAAAATCAGAGAGTAGGAGACAGAGAAATAGAGAACAGGATTTGAGAAGCAAGAGGTAGATGAGAGAGAGCGAGAACAATAAATAACAACCAAGAGAGAGAAAGAGAGAGAGGAAGCCCCTTTCTGTACTGACAGAGTTACACAATAAGACAAACTCCTCTGTGGTGAACACCTTTCAGATTTACAGCATCGTTACCGTGCTATTGCCCTATGCTATCGGCCCTCTGTGGACTAGTCACTTCCATATGGAAAGGACAGACAATAAAGGTAACATAAAACCAAATGAGGTCATGCACAAATTAATTCCACTTAACACAAAAGTACAGTATGTGTGTGGGATTGTGTATGGTTTTGATTTGTGTGTGTGTGTGTGTGCGCGTGCGTGCGTGCGTGTGCGTGTTTGTGTGTTTGTGTGTGTGTTTGGTTGACAAATTAGGATTCAGATGTATGGTTCTAACATTCACACGTCTAAACCACATTCATTTCAGATGACATAATTAAGATGTGTTTTTATGATTCAGAGCCCCAGCTATCCACTTGACAAATTAAGACTTACACCGTGGTGAAGAGAGAGGAGCAAAAAATATTAACCGACATTACAAGGCGCACCCACTGCCATTAGTAAAGGTTCATTAGCTCGCCCATAGAACGAAGTTCACTATATTCTTCCCCTGATAAATGAAGGCGGTTTGGGGTGTGAGAGGGAGAGTGTATGGGGCCACAGCAGCAGTATCAGCCCTTCAATCAGATGTAAAATGAGTTTCAAGCTCCAGAGACCCTAAAAGTGAAGACCTTTCAGCGTGCCACACAATTCACCCTGGCCCCAGCTTATTAACTCGACACTTCAAAATCTTAATGATTCCAATTCACCTCCCCTGCATGTAGAAATATGAAGTGGAAATAGAGAACAACCTTGAAACGACCCCTTTTCAACACATGACCAAAACAGACACATGACCTAAACAGACACATGACCTAAACAGTTCATTCAACAATTGCGAGTCTTCTTCATTTTATGCTGAAATTGACGACTGATCAGTGACTTTACGAGAAGAAGAAACCCAATGAATTGTTATGCTGTAAAACCGTTGGTGAGATTATTATTTTAAGGCATTGCCATTTTGTTATTGTGCTCCCATTTTGTACCTGTGTTCATTGCTCACACAACCGCCTTGACTGACATGGTACCTATTTGCAGTTACACAGAAAACGTGCTTTGAGTTTTACATTTACCTGGTGGCAACCTGAAAGTGAATATGACATGAAGTGGGAGAGACGCAGACAAGAGATGCAGCAGCATACTGTTGTTTGAGTGCGAGACAAAAGGATCAACACAACTCAGCGTGTTCCCCTTTCAGCGGGAATCAAAGTGGTTCCAGTTGCAGGAGCGAAAGTGATACTGTTGCAGTGACAAAGCAGTCAAATTGTTCCTTGTGATTACCCGAGGTTCTTGTGACGTTGAAACACGAGTCGGCAAGAGAAGGGGATATTTAAGTCGGCACGGAGCGATGAACAAATGAGGCAATTTACATGTACAGTAAAACAGAGGATTAGGGAAGTTCAGAGCATGTTATTAACTCTGGCCAGATATACTTTTGTTTTGAGTGATCGACTTGCAATTCAAAGAGCTTTATATGGGATGACTTTCAATGGTGCTACTCAAGGAGAAAATTCACAAGTTTATCAATGTACAGAGAGATGATGAATAGTTTCGAAATTATACTCAGTTATAAATAAGTCAATAAATCGGCTATTGCATACAGTACAACTGTGGAAATTGTATTATCAACTGAGTACCAGAAAACAAACAGAACAGTTTGCACACAATTCAATTAATTTCACTTGGGGGGATGGTGTGTAAATCCATACTGTACACAGCCGCGCAGAATTACAAATCCCCATCAATGGTGTGGAAATAATTCCTTTTTACTTTCACTCCACTTACTTTAATTTGTATTTTCTCTCAAATCCCCAACTTAACAAAGTGTTCTCATAATTCAGTATTTATTTATCGATTTTAATGAAGAAAATATTTTGTGTGGAACAAAACCATAATATGCTGCCGAAATTAACTTCGGGTAAGGGTAAGCCATTGACATTTGTTAAATCCTCACTGATGGAATGAAAACACACTCCAATCATTTTAAGGTAGGCTAGAAAACAGTCTTGGTCATTGTAATCAGACAAAGAATACATGGATTAACATCTGAAATATTAATGAGCAGATGGGAAATAGTCTGCACCTAGTTTGAAGCGGTTTATTCAATTGATTGAGTGACAAAGTGACATTTTAGAATATTACGAAGACATCCATTGCAACTCCCACCTTACACAGTGTATTGACTATATCCTTACTCCTTATCTAAGATGACTCATTGAGAGAAGAACATATGGTGCCTTCGGAAAGTATTCACACCTCTTTATTTTTTCCAAATTTTCTCGTGTTACAGCGTGCATTTCAAATGGATTCAAGTGAGATTTTGTTTCACTGGCCTACACATAATAACCCATAATGTCAAAGTACAATTGTGTTTTTAGACATTTTTGCAAATCAATTAAAAAAGTCAAAGCAGAAATGTCTTGAGTCAATAAGTATTCAACATCTTTGTTATGGCAAGCCTAAATAAGTTCAGGAGTAAAAACAAGTCATATAATAATAAGTTGCATGGACTCGCTCTGTGAGCGATAATAGTGTTTAGCATGATTTTTTTCATCTCTGTACCCCACTCATACAAGTCTATGTAAGGTCCCTCAGTTGCACAGTGAACTTCAAACACAGGCTAAACTACAAAGACCGGGGACGTTTTCCAATGCCTCGCAAAGGGCGGCACCTTTTGGTAGGTGGGTAAAAAGCACGGTGCATGGTGAAGTTATTAATGAGTTATTAATTACACTTTGAATGGTGCATCAATACACCCAGTCACTACAAAGAGACATGCATCCTTCCTAACTCAGTTGCCGGAGAGGAAGTCAACCTATCAGGGATTCAACATGAGGCCAATGGTGACTTTAAAACAGTTAAAGAGTTTAATGGCTATGATAGGACAAAACTGAGGATGGATCAACAACATTGTAGTTACTTCACAACACTAACCTAAATGATAGAGTGGATAGAGGAAGCCTGTAAAAAACAAAACATACTCCAAAACATGCATCCTGTTTGCAATAAGGCACTAAAAGTAAAACTGCAAACAATCAGGTTTTCCTCTAAGGTTTTGCCAGTGCTTAGCTCTATTCTGTTCTCTTTTATCCCCCCCAAAAATCTCTAGTTCTTGCTGACAGCAAGCATACCCATAACATGATGCAGCCACCAACATGCTTGAAAATATGAAGAGTGGTACTCAGTGATGTGTTGTGTTAGATTTTCCACTAACATAACACTTTGTATTCAGGAGATAAAGGTAATTTCTTTGTCAAATTCTTAATGCAACCATGTTTTGGAATATTTTTTATTCTGTATAGGCTTCCTTCTTTTTACTTAAGTTAGTATTGTGAAGTAACTACAATGTTGTTGATCCATCCTCAGCTTTGTCCTATCACAGCCATTCAACTCTGTAACTGTTTTTAAGTCACCATTGCCCTCATGGTGAAATCCCTGAGCGCTGTCATTCCTCTGCGGCAACTGAGTTAGGAAGGACACCTGTATCTTTGTAGTGACTGGGTCTGTTGATGCACCCTCTAAAGTGTAATTAATAACTTCACCATGCTCAGAGGGATGCCTGCTTTTTTACAATTTCTACCCATCTACCAATAGGTGCCCTTCTTTGCGAGACATTGGAAATCCTCCCTGTTCTTTGTGGTTGAATCTGTGTTTGAAAATCCCTGCTCGACTGAGGGACCTTACAGATAATTGTATGTGTGGGGTACAGAGGTAAGGTAGTCATTCAATATGGTTAAACACTATTATTGCACACAGAGTGAGTCCATACAATTGAAGACATTTCAGCTTTTCATTTTTATACATTTGTACAAATGTATAAAAACATAATTCCACTTTGACATCATGGGCCATTGTGTGTATGCTAGTCACACAAAATCTCAATTTAATACATGTTAAATTCAGGCTGTAACACAATAAAATGTGAAAAAAGTCAAGGGGTGTGAATACTTTCTGAAGGCACCGTATCTGAGGAGAAATAACTTCTCGTTTGGAAGGAGAGTCATGCCTCTGAAATGTTATTGCTTTTGGCAGCCATCAGAGCTGCAGCCAGTGCCAGATCTCAAGAGGAATCACAAATGGAGTCAATTACAATATATTTTGATGCATGGGAAAGTTGTCCCGGAGTGACGACAATTGGGAAGTTGTGTGGAAATCAGTCGGGGAGAGATGCAGAGACGCTATGTACATAAGCTGTATAGATCTCTGCCCCCTGGAACAAGGAATAAACAAATATATTTAAAAAAAAACAGCCACACAAAATGAATGACCTCCCTTCCAGGCGATAAATGTGCCAATATACAAACTGAGTCACCTTTCAAGGAGTAGCTCATAGCAGATGGTCACTTCACTTTGTGGAAACAGGTTTTTAATTTGATACATCATTGGAAGGCCTCAAAATCTGTCTCTCGATTAGGTACAATTCGATTCTGGGGATAATGAAGACAGCAGGAAAGCGACGTGACAAGACGTGTCTTTACAAAGAAGCACGATGTGGAAGTGCTTGGATAGGCGGGATGCTGACCATAGCCTGAGGTGGCTACTGTGTATGTGTGTCTGTGTGCGTGTGCAGGTGGTGGGTGGGCCATTGGAACGAGTGAGGCCTACCACCGAAACAGATGGCTAAAGCCGTGGGATATTTACAGGTTAACACACACCTTTTGTCCTCGGCATAGAATCTCTTCCACTGCCCCGGGGCAAGGGGTTTAGTGTCCAAGTGTCTCCACCAATACCAATAACATTCCAGATCACTAAAAAACATCCCTCCCCCTTTCTGAAAACTGTACTTTGGTTCAATGCACTACATTATCAATAATCCCCTGTACTGACCATTAAGTGCCCATACAGTATATTTCCTTATCCGCCATTTGCCAGTATTAAATCATTGTGCTCTGTCATTTATCATAGCATATAATGACAAAAAAAGACTCCTTCATTCAGTCATTTAATATTTTATTTCTGCTCATTATTAGTTAAAAAAAATAAAAAATCAAACAAAAACATGATAGTCTATGTGAGACACATTGGTGACACCTTTCCCACGAGCGGAGAAGACGAGAGTAAACACAGGCAGCTCAAGGGGCAAGCTGAGATGGAGGGGCAGGCGAAAGCAGCCTGGAGAGGTTGACTCATGTCTTTACACTCATTCACCATTGCCGTTTCACCTCACACCCCCATGGAACAGACACACTTCACTGATGGCCTGACATTTCCGGAGTGAAGAGACACCCGGCGAAAAGTTAGTTGAACGCTTCACTCTATTTGGGTAAGAAGTCAACAGACAGGAAGAGCACATGCAAATTTAAATGACAATCGGAGAGTGAAGTGACAGACGAGAGAGAAGATATGTTCCACTGTCATTGAAAAAGTACAGACACATTTGTGTTTTGTACCCTAAGGCATCCTTCACCTTGTGGTGACTCTGGGTGTGACTGTATCCCCCCTGCAAACACTGAATTACATTTCTTTACAGATAAATCAACTTTCCACAGTCTCAGTTGAAACCGGGTGGCAGTTATCCCTCAACAATACTCCAAGGTCAGGTGGCTAGTCAGTGAGCAAGGAGTCTCATTTAAATGAGCCTCTCTATCACTCTTTCTCACTCACTCACTTTCTCTCATTCTCTCTCACTCCTTTACTCAATCTCTCTCTCCCCCTCCTACTCTTTTCCTCTCTCTGTCCCTGTCTCTCTCGTCTATTGGCATTCACTCAATGTCCCCATTCGTAGCTCAACAGCTCCCTCTGTGAGAGAGAGACAACTGCTAGAGTCAGGAACTCTCCTTATATGGGCATGTTTACACAAAACCTTCCAAAGTTAATTGACTAACCTTTTACACTGAGACAGTGGAGTTTGACTAGTCTCCGAGAAGTTCTAAAAGACAGTTACCCCAAACTCCTCATGTCGAAAGTAGAATAATGGCCACTCTAATTTGAGTCAAAATATACTGTACATTTGAGGTTCAATGTGTTCTCTTTTTCCAATTTCTTTGGGAGCATTGCAGGGGAAGCTGAGGAATTGTTGCAGGGGAAACTAATGCTTAACAAACAGCAAAGCTACATTTGATTAGAATATAATGAAACTCGAATATAATTGCACAAATCATCCAAGACAGCAACGTGTGACACAAACTGTGAACATAAGGTCATGTCTTGTTTTTGTCTTCTACTCAAGTTCTGGTGTGCCATCTTCTTCCGGATGCCTGGTTTTTCATCCAGGGTCAGGAAGTTTGTTTAATCGAATATAGAGGATCTGTTTTCTTTCGTAAAGTGAGAAGTTATCCCATGACTCAACGAGAGAGAATACTTCTTCTAATTACTGTAGCTGGTCAAGAGATGAGGGGAGACCTCACCATCTATAGTTCATACAGGTGACTCTAATAAATTGGGGCGTCAGTGAAGCCCTGCTGACTAGTGTCACATTCCGTGCTCTGTCCGCATAAAACACTCCTCATAGATCATCAATGAGCCTTCGTAATGAAGACTTTTGTTTGTGGAAGATTGGCCTTTTAATGCAAGCGGTCACACCACTTTTGTTTCTTGGCTGTGCACTTGGGCCAAACCCAGAGTCTGATGTTAGGAAGAGCTTTGGAGCTTTGTCATTGGTGCAATGAGTCCAAATGATTCCATTGGTCAGAAAACACACACCATCTCAATGCTCTTCTTTTAGTGTCTGGTGGTCTTACTTCTTTAGTTCTGGTGTGTGTTATATGACTGTAGTGCAACATCTTATCAAATTGCTTCCATCGTCATCTTCATTATTTGGAATCGCTGGACACAGAATAACAAGTAGCACCCCGGAAGGCAGAAATGTAATAAGAATTATCAACAGGATTTTTCCCTGCAGGTATTGTAAATGCTAAATTAAAATTCAGCCAAACAGCTATACACTACATTGCGGAGCGTCACAGAATAGATGACTAGATCCCTCCACTGTATTAAAAATCAATATAATTCCAGCCTCATCCATCCGTCCATGAATCTACAGTGCCGGCCCATGAGCAACCTAGCTAGCCCCATGGAGCCCAGAGATGAGGAATTGCAACATTCCTCCACTTTTGTGTGTTTGATATCCCCATCCATTCCTTGTACTGTAATCCAGTAGCATTTTGAAAATGTTGCAAAGTGAACCCGGGTTCAATCTCGTGCGATTACCGCAGCCACTTGTCCCTGATTAATGGCAGCTTGGAGATGAAAATTATGTATTAATTGGAGAATGACGGCAGCCGTCTGTCATTAATAGCTGTTAGTACAAGGTGAGCAAAGGGTGAGGGAGTCTGTCATTTAGCTGGGTCGTGGCCCAATCTCTGTGGCAAAGCTTTAGAGTATCTCCCAGTGCATGTTGACAAGGTAGAATGGATGGTGAACAAAGGTGGCGAGGCCGGAATGGGAATGTCGTGTAATTGAAGGCACTTGGGGAGCTTCAAGAACAAGAGTTGTGGAGTTCGCTGCTGGGGCTCCTGTGGGGGTCGACGGCGGGCCCAGAGAGGGAAAAAGACAAATGAGGACCACAGACATCTGCCAGGCGCTCCCTGCCTGGTAACCGCCACAGGAGTCTCCTTTATGCCGTGGTGAATGCAGATAATTATCTACATAGAGCTGCTTTACAGATTCAAAGCCCCCCTACCACCACCTCTCCCTACAAACACTTACTGTTACTCAATAACCAAAATGGAATCATTCATCTTCTTAGCATCTTCACTCAAAATATGGGAGTGATTTTAAATAAACACCAAATGAATATTCAAGGAATCGATTCAGGTGTAAAAGAATTGGAGGCATAGAGGTGGAGAGATTGATAGTGAGGGAGATATCTAATGGTGAGACGGGGCCGAATGAAGAAACAAGAGTGGTGTGTTTCTAATTAGTGGAGCTGTGTGCAACATGTTCCTGACTAATTGAGTTCAGTGGCTCAGCGTAGGGGCCTCGTTTTAGAATAGAAGCACAATAACCTGCTGATTTAATCTGTGGACGACGTAGTGTTATTACGGATCCTCGACAGGCAAATGTTCGGGTGAAGGAAATTTAACAACAATTAATGAACAATGAGCTCACAAATGGGTTTAGTTTTGCAGCCTTACACAGTGTGAAATACCTGGGACATGTTCATTAGGGCGCACAGACAAAAGTGTTTAAAAAAGTTGTTCAACTGAAATTCCTTTCCTATTGGACAAGTCCAGGAATTCCCTACCTGTTTCCGTCTGTTTTCTTCAGTTTGGTGGCTAATGAATACAGCCCTGTTGGATCAATTCCCCTCATTGTCAGGTATTTGTGTTTAAATCTGCACTGGGGGTGGAAACAGTATCAGAATGTACACTCTACCGGCGCCAACTCCAATGTCTATTAAAACTGATTGTTCTCAGGGGCGCATGACCTTCTGCTTGTATTGGTGCCGAGGCCCCGGTGGGATACCCCATGTCCCCGATATCTGGCTAATAAACTCCATCTGAAGTGATTTATATCCCCTTACGGGATAAAAAAGGTCAGATCAATTCTCACACCCACCACCTTTGTCTTAATTTAAACCGCCTGCCATCGAGAGACGTCATAAAACATAACAACGCTGCCCGAGAAAGCACATGTAGAAAGAAGTGTGCATTCACAATGTGTTTGAGGCGGGAATGCGCTCGGTATTGATTGCATTGAATTGCCTTTTTACTATTACATCCAGAGGAGACACAGGGAGAAGACTCAGGCATTACATTGCAGAAAGCTATAAACCTGGCCTCCTATCCACCTCAGGCAATCCTTAAACTCATCAACACTTTAATGAGACTTCTGGAGCTGGGAGATGAATTAATGGCCAGATTTTCTCTCTCTTTTTTTTTCTTTCCCCCCCTTCTCTCTCTTCTTTCTCTCATGCAGAATGGTGGGGAAGACCGCGTGGGGAGGAAAAGGCATGGCCCTCTGATCTATAAGGCATTTTCAAGACACAGAGGGACATTGATGTGTGTGAAGAACGTAAAACAAATTTTAAAAAAGGAAAAACAATAAAATAAGGGTTTTACTGGTATTGGAGTCATCTGCTTCAATCTTTACTAAACCTAAAACACAATCCATGTAACTAGCTCGTCATTTCAGCAGGTCAAATAAAAGTGATCATTTGAAAATAACATGATAAATGTCTTTTTCATGAGCATTGATTATTATGGGGAAGATCAATGTTGGGTCTATGCTTCTTTAGTGGTGCAGTGAGCCATGTGCCTCTCACTCAAGACAATTCTCTTCAATACCCCAACACATACTCTTAGAAGGCATTGTACCCACTCATGCTTCAGCCAAAATGGAAATGTCAAGCATCCATTAGTACGTTGTAGAGAGGCTTGACTCATGTCATCCAAACCCTGTCGAAGCCCATCACCCTCAAAAGATGAAAGGAAGACATCACAACGATGATTTCAGAAATGATTATTTTTGGGCTAATCAATTTTTATGCTCATTAAAACGTTGGCATGATGTGCACACCAACATTTGAACACATACCTGGTCCTGTGTGGCTCAGCTGATAGAGCATGATGTTTGCAAGGTCTGTATTGTGGGTTTGATTCCTGCTGGGGCCACCCATACCAAATAATGCAAGGATACACGACTGTATGTCACTTTGGATAAAAGGGGGAAGGACTTTACCCTCTGCTTGGTTCATCATCTTTGCTCCATCTACTTTTACAGTTTTGGTGCTCTCACACTTCACATTACTCAGATTATGACTACCCACCCCCTTGCACTCCATTGGCTATTCTACAACAGGACAAGCACTTTGTTGTCTTCTCTTCCGGGGAGGGCTTGCATGTGTTTGATTATACATATCTCCTGTATGTACTGTTAAGGACTTGTGTTATGTTAGAGTAGAAATATCACATTAATCAAATCTATTATGTCCCAGGAATCCAAAGGGAAAACAAAGCTAGACATCAATTCCTATAGTGACAGAGAAAAATGAAAAATATATGGATTTGAGTGTCCTGACATAACCCCTCCACAGACAGTTTTTTACATTTTTTATCAGTGGTTGATGAGGTGCTCTTTCGTATCTGCTGTGTTGTACGGCATGCGTGAATCTGCTATCAGACTATTTGTCTCGCTGGTTAAAAGCAAACTACAATATTTCCAAATGCATTGTCAATGACTGGCACACATATTAGCAACATATACTGTACTTGTGTGGCTACTGCAGACATAATACTGAATAGGAAAGATCTACAATGCAATTCATATGAGAAACAAATATGCCACAGGAAAAACTAAAATGGGGCTTATTCTGTATAACAAGTTCAGATCAATATCAAAGGCAGTATCTTATCGCTCATGTTTTGTTATTATATATATTTCGGCCACAACATTCGATATGTGATATGCTCAACACAATACCACAAGTTATTGTGAAATAGACACACATTACTTACTAAAAATTCATGACAGGCACACAAAAAACTCCACAAGTTCACAACACATTTAATTTGCATTGTACAATTTTCTTTCTTTATAATGCATTTATGTACATTACACAAATTCCAATTTGCTGTGGATAACGTTAGATAGCCGAGCTAACGTTAACAACCTATCTAGCCTAAGGGTTAGGGGTTAAGGGATAGGTTTAGGTGTTAGGGGTTATGGTTAGGTAACATACTATTAGCTAAAGAGTTAAGGTTAGGGTTATGAGTTATGTTAAAGCATTAAGGTTAGGGTTAGGGGAAGGATTAGCTTACATGCTAAGTAGTTGCAAAGTACAGTTGAAGTTGGACGTTTACATACAATTAGTCAAGTACATTTAAACTCAGTAATTTACAATTCCTGACATTTAATCCAATAAAAATTCCCTGTCTGAGGTCAGTTAGGATCCCCACTTTATTTTAAGAATGTGAAATGTCAGAATAATAGTAGAGATAATGATTTCTTTCAGCTTTTATTTCTTTCATCACATTTGGCCCATTCCTCCTGACAGAGCTGTTTAACTGAGTCAGGATTGTAAGGCCTCCTTGCTCGAACTCACTTTTTCAGTTCTGACCACACATTTTCTATAGGATTGAGGTCAGGGCTTTGTGATGGCCACTCCAATACCTTGACTTTGTTGTCCGTAAGCCATTTTGCAACAACTTTGAAAGTATGCGTGAGGTCATTGTCCATTTGGAAGACCCATTTGTGACCAAGCCCCCCTCCCCCCTTTTCCTCCAAACATAACGATGGTCATTATGGCCAAACAGTTCTATTTTTGTTTCATCAGACCAGTGGACATTTATCCAAAACGTACGATCTTTGTCCCCATGTGCAGTTGCAAACAGTAGTCTGGCTATTTTTATGGTGGTTTTGGAGCAGTGGCTTCTTCCTTGCTGAGCGGCCTTTCAGGTTATGTCGATATAGGACTCGTTTTACTGTGGATATAAAGACTTTTGTACCTGTTTCCTCCAGCATCTTCACAAGGTCCTTTGCTGTTGTTCTGTGATTGATTTGCACTTCATCTCTAGGAGACAGAACGCGTCTCCTTCCTGAGCGGTATGACGGCTGTGTGGTCCAATGGTGTTTATTATTGGGTACTATTGTTTGTACAGATGAACCTGGTACCTTCAGGCGTTTGGAAATTGCTCCCAAGGATGAACAAGACTTGTGGAGGTGTACACTTTTGGGCTGATTTCTTTTGATTTTCCCATGATTTCAGGCAAAGAGGCACTGAGTTTGAAGGTAGGCCTTGAAATACATCCACAGGTACACCTCCAATTCATTCAAATGATGTCAATTAGCCTATCAGAAGCTTCTAAAGTCATGACATTATTTTCAGGAATTTTCCAAGCTGTTTAAAGGCACAGTCAATTTAGTGTATGTAAACTTCTGACCCACTGGAATTATGATACAGTGAAATAAGTGAAATAATCTGTCTGTAAACAAGTGTTGGAAAAGTTACTTGTGTCATGCACAAAGTAGATGTCCTAACCGACTTGCCAACATTTTAGTTTGATAACAAGACATTTGTGGAGTGGTTGAAAAACAAGTTTTAATGACTCCAACCTAAGTGTATGTACACTTCTGACTTCAACTGTAGTTAAACATAGTAATTACTTGCAAAGTTGCTAATTAGCTAAAATGCTAAAGTTGTCCACGATGAGAGTCAAACACGCAACCTTTGTGTAGCTATTCTTCGCATCATTCCATCAACCACCCACCCCCCCTGACCTCCCTCCCTCCCTCCTATCATTTATGTCTTAAGTAACATACTGTCCTTCTCTGTGATTGAAATGCACTGTATACAAACTTGTTTACTGCACACCAATATGTCCACTTAAGAGAAGTGAGAAGTGAGAGAGAAACGTCTTAAACACTGCACTCCTTCAAAGTTCTAGTACAAAGTTCTATAATAGGTAGATATGAAGAGTTGAGGCCTGTGGGGGGGGGGGGGGGGGTCAGATAACTCACTTCCTGTTGTGAACAGACAAAAGGGCTCATTATGGCTAATATAAACACACAATAAAATGATTACACCACATATGAACCATACGCTGATACACAGATTTACGGCAGAGGAGAGTCGCATGACAGTGGGATAATGTTTTGTTTTTTTAAATCGCAGGGCCCCCGGGCAGCTTCAGTGTCTGCTCGAATTTCATTACCTTTTACTTGAGGAGATTTGTAGCTCCGAGCGAACTAGCCCCATTGTAATAACCAACAGCCAAGGGCCTCTCAGGCATTAGGCTGCTTTCCCTCTGCTCGCCCTGAACGTTATGTTATGTGAGCGAGAACAGAGACATACTAAATAAGCTGGCATGTTTTCAAGAGGCAAACCTTGAGGGGTGAATGAAGTGCCATTCATTCCAAAACAATCAGGACAATTAGCTCGCAAGAAGACTCAATCAAAAATGTACATGATTTCAAATGAATTCATTGTGTTGAAATATCAAACTGGCTTGCACATGCCAAACTAAATGAGGAGGCCGGAAACACCAGAGACATGTGGCTCTCGAACGGCCCAGGAGTTTATAGGCAGGGGGGAAAAAATTAAATTGAGATAAGGCTTCATGGGGAGAGGGAGCTGGTGGGGTGTGTTGAGGCATAATAATGGTTGCCTGAGCCGTAATCCCCTCTGTTTGCGATTTTATTGGCAGTCCCTCTGAAGAATGGTGGCTCCCTATTATGACTTAACACGTCAAAATGGCAGGGTGGCACACGCCGAAAAGGCCATCTGAAGATAAACACAGCAAATGCAGCGAGTGGCTCTGTCTGCTGGGAGCCGGTATACTCCAGACTAACGTAGGTTCAAATTTGGCCGGCAACAATATATTCTGTCCCTCCCTGTACCTCGGGCAGACATCAAAACAGAGCTTTCAGTGAGGAGTTGGGAGCAGCTGGCTATGCCTACTCACCACAGCAAGGGAGAGGAGAGGGAGAGAGGGCCTTTTTCTAGATGCTCTTATAGTGGCTGATCATGAAGATGTTCATTTCTCTCCACTTTTTAAAAGCATTACTGCATTGTAAGTGTGAAAGCTTAAAAACGGTATCTTATGTAACTGCTGATTTTAGAAATGTTTTCCACTCTATGGCTTATGACTTATCGAAAGGACACAATCAATACAAGAAACAGCTTATTGTATTTACATTAGGAAATCAGAAACATTTTTGGACCTTCTCGGGCAGTATCATTATACAGGAAAAAGCGCCAGATCTGGCAGCGGGTAATATGGAGTATCCCTTTCATGACCATTTTAATACCCCTTTCCCAATTATGCAATTATTTTTGCAAAATCAAATTCATTATTTATCGCACCACGCTCCCGTAGGCCCGGCCCTGTTCCCTCTGATCAGCATGCAGTCGACCTGGCTTCCTTGTCCCAATTCTGGTCTGCAATTTTACATGCAAATATGCTGCGGTTGATTTGAAAAATATTTGAATATAGATCACACAGCGCAACTTCGTATCACAGGGCCAAACAGGGGGTGAAAAATGGAAATCGTCAACATGTAAGAAAAATGTCAAACTCGAGCCCTATAATAATTATTTTGAAAACACAACTGCTGGAAGTTAAATGTAATTTAAATGCCTAAAGAAAAACATTTGCATTGATGAGGATTAATTACATTAGGAAATAAAACAAACAGACATGGCTCTGTGAACAGGGGGGTATCATGCTAAGTTGGTTTTGGCAGTGTTTCCCACGTCCGGTCCTCGAGTACTCCCCACAGTACATATTTTTGTTGGGGGTACTCGAGGACCGGAGTTGGGATATACTGGTCTATGGGAGGTCATATTCTGGTGAAACAGTCACATCAAAGTACATGAACTTGAACAGTCATTGTTTCACATAAATTCTAGCACCAAACTGTTGCATTCTATTACCCTACTTCTATGAAGAAAAAAAGAGGAAGCTGCTATTTGCTGTATAGCATATACCATAACTATCATGCCATTGGGCTTGGGCCTTGTTCTTTTTCCACACAGCTGTGGCTGCACTGATAACCAACAGTCCAATGATGTGACAGAGAATGCAGCAATATTATCAGGTGACATAAATAAAAAAAAACATGGATAAAGTGGATTCATGATGACACACCAAGAGAACTTTAGCATAGGCTTAAGTTGTAATTGTAAGTGTGCAGGCAGTCCTAGTGAAAGCAATAAGCCCTGTTTTCAAGTTATAGAGAGGACTGTGATCACCCATGTTCTGGCCACATCAGTGATCCGCTAGGGAGAATACATCTGTGGAAGTGGAATCTTTACCGGCAGGTGTGTATTCATGGATGCCAAGGGAAGCCACGCTTCCCCTCAAAAATTGCCCTATATATATATTATTTTTGCTTTCGTCTCTCTGTATCATTATGTTCCTTCAATTCACAAGAGGCTGAATGTATCTCACAGGAGAAAGCATCCAAGTGAGCGAAATAGCGCCCCTCTGTCGCTCTACGTGAAGGCCATCTATCGAATGCTGTTTAGTCCAAGTGAGCATTTGGCCTCCTTCTCTAAAAAAATATTTAAAAAATGTGCCAATCAGCGTTGAGCTAAACTGAGCGAGTTCAACTGTGAATGGTCCTGGCCCACAGCAAAGGGAAGCCAGCTTGGATTTTGGCATCACTCCTATCAAATCACATTGAGAGCATACGTCATTGATAGAAACAACTTGAATTGTTTGCATCTTCTTGTGTTATTGTCCTCCGGTAGCTAGCTAGCTAAAATTGGCCCTTTCCTAAATTAGCCATGGATGGACAACAAAAAAATAATAGCGAGTACTGTATGACAGAGTGATAGACAGTTCCGTCAACATGAAAGATAGGAGGGTTGAATTGCGAGTCAACATGTTTTTCTACTTGCACTAAAGCGCACACACGCACACATAAATCAGAACCATGGACTTATTTAGCTTACGTTGATTGAACTAAATTGTCTTTGGTATCTTTTAGTTGCCACTGTATCAGACTAAGCAGAGGTGATTTGATGATGTTGAAATGTTGAAGTTGAAATGGTGCTGGAATAGTGGAGGCAGCTCCTGCTTTCTTTGCGACTTGTGGTAACTCTCTGTGGCTCTAAATCAATAGTTGTTTAGTGGTCCAACAATGTCAGAAACATTAACTTGCTTCACCATGCTGTAGGCCATGCAACTGTCTGTTACGTGCAATATGCTTGTGGTCTTCACCGGACAGAGGTTGCCATCCGGTTTTGTGACAAAACAAAGGTCTGGTTGAATTTATTCTGCCACGGTGTCTTCTTATTGTCTCGGCCTATATATCACGGTCGCAAGGCATACGAATGAACATATTATATATTGCAAACAATGCAATTATCAAAACACATAGGTTGTAAGATGGCTTCCCCAGTGATTTTACCCACGCACCACTGCACCCATGGCGGCATGCATTAACTCAAGAGAGAGATATAGGGGGAATCCACTCCCTGGGGTCCACTAAAACCCAATGAGGAGTGGTGCAATGTCTTGCACCAGCCCATTCTTTTAAGTAATATATTGATGACGGCCGATGATAAAAATGACCCTATTTGGTTTCGTAATCAATGGACTGCTGCCATTGACACGCGGGGCCTGGCGAAAAGCTGCGGCGGTCAATAAGAGAGAGAATGAGGGGAGGAGAGGAAAGGGGGAGAGGAGAGAGAAAAAAACACAGCCGGTTGAGCGCAATGGGCTTCCACTGGTCAGAAAACAATCCATTGATTACTGGATAAATAGCATGCCTGTGTGTGTTGTGTTTTTTCTCTACGGGCTGGGATGTGATTTGTGTGTACAGAGCAAGGGGGAACGGGTGGGGCAGAGATTGACAGCCCCCGATAAGCACCCCGCCCCTCCCTTTCCGCTGATGTGAAAAATGTCACTACCCTGATCAACATTTTTCACATGACAGTTACCGCCACCGATAAAGGTCGGAGTAGGTTTGGGGACCGTTCCCTTATGGATATCTGTCAGAAAACATGAGAAATGGGATTTGAAATGATCTGCCATCTGTTTTAATGAGCGCAAGTTGCTGCTTACATCACAAGACAATTACGCTGTCTGGGAGGTTTAGTCCCTAGAAGAGGCCCTCCCCTAAGATAGCTGTGGGATGCCCATATGAGGATGAGTGTGCAGGCTCCCCTGTTAGGTGACAGTGGTATGGTCATTGCAATACCAGAATGCTAACAGGCATCTTTGTGGTCAGCTCAGGGTGTCAATTTCCCAGCCCCCCAGTCCACCTTCCTGTCTCAAACCACCTCATGCATTTTAATTAGCCACCATTGGTGAATACTAATTCTGCCGCTATTAAATTATGAAAGACATCTCAATATCTGCAAATGAAGTGGTTTCAAGCACAGGGTCTGAGCTCAACATGGCTCCGGGGAGGATACGTTTTAGGAGTGCAGCTTTGGCTTTTATATGCAATCTCTTTTCAAAACACCAGTCACCATGGAAGCCACACGTCCAGAACACACGTCAAAAGGATGCACATGTGTCTGCTCTTCAACTACCTTAATTTCAGCCCATATTACAATCACCTGCACTCATCACTGTAACACCCACAATAGCATCATGTCTGGCGGGTGCAGGGATCAGGGTGGAAAAAACAACATTTCCTGCACGTGTGTACAACAATATTCCTCATTATCTTGCCTATCAGGTTCCCAAGGACTGTCATGTTATCACAAGTTTCTCCCTGACAACACATTATGCAAAGTTGCTTCACGTTCAGAAGATCAACCACCGCGTTCAGCTTCTCAGGGTTTCTCTGTGTTTGTCAATCAGTTGAACCGCGGTTCCTTTTGCGCAGCAATTATGTGAAAGGTCAACACCATTACCTCTTAGCCCCCACTTCCGTGTTATACAGAAAACTAAACGTGTAATACACACGTCGGGCCTATTGATAATGCACTGACCCAATCCCAGTTCATGTCGTCTTTATTCCAAGGCCGCCGAGATGGGAGAGATCTCATCCAATTAAGAGGACTATTAAGCTACAATAGGTAACCTTTAGAATGTCTGTCTTATCATGAAGCCAATAGACATTACACTATAATATTTACCCACACAGGAACACGTAGCTACTGAGTCACACCGTGAAATGCAATGATCATGGCGTAGCCTCATCCTAAACTGTTAATTCTAAATGTTCAATCTAACTAACCTTGCTCTGTATGCCAATGTCATGACTCGTGCTCAGAGAGTTGGTATTTTGTTTTCCAAAGATAATAATGTTTCTGAAACCTTATTATTTACTCATTTCTAAAGGTTGAACATGAATTCTGTGTTATTTTCAATCGTCAAAATAACCCCTCTGGTCAAAAAAAAAGCCTGTGTCCCCACAATATTCACCAAGACAACAAGCAAATGATATGGGTTGCTTTCTAAAGTATACCTCAAAAATAGGAGATATATTTGCATTTATTTATCTGTTATTTTACCAGGTAAGTTGACTGAGAACACATTCTCATTTGCAGCAAATGACCTGGGGAATAGTTACAGGGGAGAAATGAGCCAATTGTAAACTGGGGATTATTAGGTGACTGTGATGGTTTGATGGCCAGATAAGGAATTTAGCCAGGACACCAGGGTTAACACCCATAGTCTTACGATAAGTGACATGGGATCATTAATGGCCTCAGAGAGTCAGGAGACCCGTTTAATGTCCCATCCGAAAGACAGCACCCTACACAGGGCAGTGTCCCCAATCACTGCCCTGGGGGATTGGGATATTTTTAGACCAGAGGAAAGAGTGCCTCCTACTGGCCCTCCAACACCACTTCCAGCAGCATCTGGTATCCCATCCAGGACCAACCCTGCTTAGCTTCAGAAGCAAGCCAGCAGTGGTATGCAGGGTGGCATGTATATATATATATATATATATATATATATATATATATATATATATATATATATATATATATATATATATATATATATAATCTTCTATGGCTGTCTGTTCTAAACCCCTTATAGGTCCACTTTTTCATTATTTCTGTATATATATACAGTGGGGCAAAAAAGTATTTAGTCAGCCACCAATTGTGCAAGTTCTCCCACTTAAAATGATGAGAGAGGCCTGCAATTTTCATCATTTACATTTACATTTAAGTCATTTAGCAGACGCTCTTATCCAGAGCGACTTACAAATTGGTGCTTTCACCTTATGACATCCAGTGGAACAGCCACTTTACAATAGTGCATCTAGGTCTTTTAAGGGGGGAGGGGAGAAGGATTACTTTATCCTATCCTAGGTATTCCTTAAAGAGGTGGGGTTTCAGGTGTCTCCGGAAGGTGGTGATTGACTCCGCTGTCCTGGCGTCGTGAGGGAGTTTGTTCCACCATTGGGGGGCCAGAGCAGCGAACAGTTTTGACTGGGCTGAGCGGGAACCGTACTTCCTCAGTGGTAGGGAGGCGAGCAGGCCAGAGGTGGATGAACGCAGTGCCCTTGTTTGGGTGTAGGGCCTGATCAGAGCCTGGAGCCTGGAGGTAGTGAGGTGCCGTTCCCCTCACAGCTCATAGTCATCATTTTCAAAAAAAATCCAGAAAATCACATTTTTAATAAATTTATTTGCAAATTATGGTGGAAAATAAGTATTTGGTCAATAACAAAGGTTTATCTCAATACTTTGTTATATACACTTTGTTGGCAATGACAGAGGTCAAACGTTTTCAGTAAGTCTTCACAAGGTTTTCACACACTGTTTCTGGTATTTTGGCCCATTCCTCCATGCAGATCTCCTCTAGAGCAGTGATGTTTTGGGGCTGTTGCTGGGCAACACAGACTGTCATCTCCCTCCAAAGATTTTCTATCGGGTTGAGATCTGGAGACTGGCTAGGCCACTCCAGGACCTTGAAATGCTTCTCACGAAGCCACTCCTTCGTTGCCCAGGCGGTGTGTTTGGGATCATTGTCATGCTGAAAGACCCAGCCACGTTTCATCCTCAATGCCCTTGCTGATGGGAGGAGGTTTTCACTCAAAATCTCACGATACATAGCCCCATTCATTCTTTCCTTTACACAGATCAGTCATTCTGGTCCCTTTGCAGAAAAACAGCCCCAAAGCAAGATGTTTCCACCCCCATGTGTCACAGTAGGTATGGTGTTCTTTGGATGGAACTCAGCATTCATTGTCCTCCAAACACGACAAGTTGAGTTTTTACCAAAAAGTTATATTTTGGATTCATCTGACCATATGGCATTCTCCCAATCTTCTTCTGGATCATCCAAATGCTCTCTAGCAAACTTCAGACGGGCCTGGACATGTACTGGCTTAAGCAGGGGGACACGTCTGGCACTGTAGGATTTGAGTGCTTGGCGGCGTAGTGTGTTACTGGTGGTAGGCTTTGTTACTTTGGTCCCAGCTCTCTGCAGATCATTCACTAGGTCCCCCCGTGTGGTTCTGGGATTTTTGCTCACCGTTCTTGTGATCATTTTGACCCCACGGGGTGAGATCTTGCGTGGAGCCCCAGATCGAGGGAGATTATCAGTGGTCTTGTATGTCTTCCATTTCCTAATAATTGCTCCCACAGTTGATTTCTTCAAACCAAGCTGCTTACCTATTGCAGATTCAGTCTTCCCAGCCTGGTGCAGGTCTACAATTGTGTTTCTGGTGTCCTTTGACAGCTCTTTGGTCTTGGCCATAGTGGAGTTTGGAGTGTGACTGTTTGAGGTTGTGGACAGGTGTCTTTTATACTGATAACAAGTTCAACAGGTGCCATTAATACAGGTAACGAGTGGAGGACAGAGGAGCCTCTTAAAGAAGAAGTTACAGGTCTGTGAGAGCCAGAAATCTTGCTTGTTTGTAGGTGACCAAATACTTATTTTCCACCATAATTTGCTAATAAATTCATAAAAAAATCCTACAATGTGATTGTCTGGATTTTTTGAAATATTTTTTTCAGTCATAGTTGAAGTGTACCTATGATGAAAATTACAGGCCTCTCTCATCTTTTTAAGTGGGAGAACTTGCACAATTGGTGGCTGACTAAATACTGTATATAAATAATGAAAAAGTGGACCTATAAGGGGTTTAAAACAGACAGCCATAGAAGATAGTTGCATAAGCTGTAGGAATAACATTTAGGACAACTGTGCCTCACAAATATAACCCATTTTAAAAGTATATTCAAAGCCTTCCTGTGAAATCAATTCACTGGAAATAGTTAACTGCATGACAAATTGGAACAACAGCTTTTCTGTTCCAGATCTAGGATAGCAGGTGGTCGGACGTCATGATAACCATGTTCATCACATGTACTTCAACAACTTCCATCAAACGTAGACAGAACGGAGGATTCAACGTGTATCGACAAATATGTTTTGTAGATGAAACTATCAATTTTAGTGTGGGGTGTGGGGTAAAAACAATTGAAAATCGAGAGATCGAGAGAGAGAGAGACAGAGAGAGACCGAAAAAAAGGCAATTGACAAAATTTGATGAAATTGTGCCAGTAAACGCTTTTGTTACCCGTCAATATAGAGCACTCAAGCACAGACAAGCTGCAATTCCCTTTCCTTTCACAGCTCAGACCCAAATCCAGGTCATCTCCTGAACACGGCGTGCGCTCAGCGCCATACACAGCCTGTCTCCCACCTCTCCCAGTCTATCCAGAAATAACAGGCAGCCTTGCAAATTGCCAAAGCCCACACTTATCTTGATGTTCTCATGCAAATCTGCATTTGCAAGTAAAACGGAAAGCAGATTAACAAAGGTCAAGACATCTGTAACGGGTTTAGATCCAAAACATCTTTGCCAGGACCACACTCTCACTTCCACTGCGACAGCGCTTTCATCTTTATCATTTTGCAAAGCCTCACTCGTCAATCCGGGGTAATTGCCTTTTAAAAACAAATTTGCACACAATGTCCTGATTAAAGACAGTTTCATTTAAAAACAGGCTTTTCAATATTTTCAGCACCACTGATGCCAGATACATTCAGGTGCCAGAGAGAGGAGAAAAAAAAGCCAGGGTTTGTGTCGCCCATGCAAATGCACTGGTAATACATTTCCGGATTGGAAACAAGGACATATTGAAAAGATGTCATGGAAAATGTACGTATGTTCCACCACAAACACGGGTTGACTTCATTGTCCAAGAGAAGAGCCACAAAGTACGCTTGGCTTTTGTAGAATACAAATGAACATGTTTGGCTCTACACAAACTTAATGAATGTGATAAAAGGAAATCTTCGATAAACATTATCACTGCATAGGTGATTCCAGGTTTGCAATGACAATCATTTCAACATCATTTACTGTAAAGGACAGTTCTTTGGTAAGAATGATGCTACATGTAGAAAATAAAGTCTTCTTGATATACAGATTCCACAATTGTCCATCAAAAACTGTCTCGAAGGACAAAATGACAAGTTAAGAAGGCATATATAGCATCTAGAGATGACAGCCGTCCTGACTGTGATGCACCTCTGCCTGTCTCAGCATCCCCTACTGGTAAGGTGAGTGTACTCCTCCAGCAAAGCCCCACAGCTTTCTGTTCCATAATTAAACTCAGTCTCCGCAAACTTCCAATAGAGGAAACTGTTGCCCAGTTGACGCTCCAACCTGAATTCACAAGGCTCTCGAGGTTACCTCAACTGCCGAAGATGACATCCAAAGCAAATGTGTTTGTGCCACGTTTCTCACAGTTGATAACGCCAACAGACTCGATAGATCGACGTTCCTGTTCTTATTGTCCTCAGTAGAGTGTGAGCACGCCACCGTTTTGAAAGAGAATATAAAAGACAAAGTGGTTGCCCCCCCCCCCCCCCGATGTGCTACTCAGCTTGTGTTCTCAGTTCATGTGTTATACATGTCATACAGCTACTTCCCACGCAGTGTGACAATCAATATGGTTGTTAAAACAGGGATACTACTACCCTATAAACTGTACACCAACACTACAGCTGTAAGCAGAGCTTTGTCTTTCATGCACACTCACCTGCCTTGCAAACGTCCTCTAGCCAGTTCAACGTGGGGATGATTCAGTCATGTGCACCATTTCCCAGATGCATTAACAGTGCATTCTTTCCTCTTATCGTCAAGACTCCAGATGGCCCCCAGACGGCGCTTCCTCGAAATTTGTCACATCAAGTAAACACTCCAATTCAAACACCACTTTGTTTGTTCACTGCACATATTCAAGAGATTCTGAGAAGGACCACAAGAAGCAGTTGCAACTGTAATTCAGCTTGGAGTCCCAACCTGACATCATTTGACAGCTTTTGACTTGTTCCTGACTCGAACACACCCGTCAAGAGTGTAGTGGGTTATCTAGTCTCAGAGAAATTGTAGGGCAAACAATTACTCTTGAACAAATGTACTGCAGCATAGAGGTCAGTTAAGCCACCACTCCAAACCCCATTAAATCAGGTAGGTAATCATTACCTGAGAAGTTGCTGAAATCCTTTAGCCTGTAGGGATCACTGTACATCAGTGGGTAGTAAGGGAAGAGAGACACATAAATACATTTTAAATAGAGCTTCCCTGTCCACTTCAGCCGTTCGAACACTCCTGGCATGGCAAGTGGTCGACTGTGACAGGTCGTATTTCTAGCCTGGCAAACAGCATTATTCTCATTCCCAGGCCCATTGTCAACTCTCATCGAAATCTGCTGTCAGAGACTGGGGCCCCATGCTAACCAGGGCAGCCGGATTCTCTGCATGTGTCCATCTCTGTCTACATCCATATAGGAAACAGTGATGGGAGGAGAAGGGTTGAGAGCTAAAAAAAAAAGGAAGGAGGGGTGACAACAGGAAGAGAGGTCTCTCTGTCTCCCAATGTTGCATGCTGCCCATCCACCATGAGGTAAAAGAAGAAGAAAAAAAGCACTCTCAAGAGAGGCCATCACTCATTCATGGCTGGTGATGTTGAACAGGTCTGCTTCCTGCTTCTGATATACTTCATGACAGACTGTCCATTCTCACCGCCCAGGTCTTGTGCTCCCGACAGAACACCCTGCTCTGGAGAATCAGGCTCAGGCTGAGTGCACCTCCCAACACAGGTGAGGGAAGTGCACCTCCCAATCTTTGCCCACTATCACTTAATGCTGAGGTGACTGGTGAGATGACTCATGACTGAAGCCATGGAATGCAATATTGATAGTAAATTGAAATATTTTATTGCAAAGCATGTAAACATTTTTACATTTGAGTAATTTAGCTGACACTGTTATCCAGAGCGGCTTACAAAAGTGAGTGGATACAATTTTGTTTACTCTTTCCTGTACTGGACCCCCGTGGGACCATTATATATATATATATTAGATATTATTATATTAATCTTGCTACCCACAATAATAATATTATTGTGTGCATGTAACTGTGCTCAATGTGACATACTTAATCAAAGTATACTGTAAATAGACAGTCATACAAGACAAAATAATAATTTTAAGTTGTAAGAAACAACAAGCACCTGTTTATATGTACACAGAGTGAACAAAAAGTTAGGAACACCTTCCTAATATTGAGTTGCACTCCCTTTTGCCCTCAAAACAGCCTCACTTCGTCGAGGCATGTACTCTACAAGGTGTCGAAAGCGTCCACAGAGATGCTGGCCCATGTTGACTCGAATGCTTATCACAGTTGTGTCAAACTGGCTGGGTGTCCTTTGGGTGGTGGACCATTCTTGATACACACGGGAAACAGTTGAGCATGACAAACCTAGCAGTGTTGCAGTTATTGATACACTCAAACCGGTGTGCCTGGCAAATACTACCATACCCCGTTCAAAAGCACTTCAATCTTGTGTCATGCCCATTCACACTTTGAAAGGAACAGATACACAATCCATGTCTCCATTGTCTCAAGGCTTAAAAATCCTTCTTTAACCTGCCTCCCCCTCTTCGTCTACACTGACTGAAGTGGATTTAACAAGTGACATCAAAAAGGGATCATAGCTTTTACCTGGTCAGTCTATGTGTTGCTACCATGTTGTAGACACAACAACAGTGATAATCAGGGTCCGGGAGAGGTTATCCTTCACACCTGGCCATTCTAATATAGCTCAATGAGAAAGCTCATTGTCATTGGAAGGTAGTTAGATTAGGGTTTAAGAGCTTTGGGCCAGTAACTGACAGGTCGCTGGTTCAAATCTCCAGGCCAACTAGGTGAAAAATCTGTCAAATTGGATTTGTCACATGCTCCGAATACAACACCGTGAAAGGGTTACTTTACAAGCCCTTTAACCAACAACTCTTCTACATTTGCGCACACTACATAGATTTTTATATTGTGTTATTGACTGTACGTTTGTTTATGTTTAACTCTGTGTCGTTGTTTTTGTCGCACTGCTTTGCTTCATCTTGGCCAGGTCGCAGTTGTAAATGAGAATTTGTTCTCAACTGGCCTACCTGGATGAATAAAGGTGAAATAAAATTTAAAAAACAATGCAGTTCAAGAAATAGAGTGGTAAATGTAAATATGGGGGTGGCAAATGTATTACTTGTTCAGCTGTCTCAAAGTCAATTTAGTCTGAGACATGATTAACAAAGGTGTGATCCAAATCAGTCACTTTTTATCACGAGCATACAGCATACAGCATACGCCCTCTCCGGAGACATGCAGCTGTAGTAGGGTAGTCAATTCAACAGTGGTAGTCATACAAACATTGCGCGACTGCTGGATTGTCAATCATCATCTGAATTGGATTTCATGGAGTCAAAGTCAAAATGCATATCCAAACATGAAATCTACTGAAAAGTAGTAACTGCTCCTTTACTTTGCATTTGATTCCCAATATTATTGTATGGATAGGTTTGTCTGGGATAGTTATTTTGCATGAAGCATAGGAATACATGGCAATGGATAGTCTTCTAAACAGCCAGCAATGAACAACAAAGGATTGTGTTCTATATTCCACATGTATTCAGACAGACTCTCACTCCAACTTAGAATTTTAAAACTCACTCCACTTATTCTGTCCTTTGTGACCTTTCATTATTTCAAAGGAACAATCAGACCAAAAGGTACTTGACAATGTTTTTTGCTACAATAACACACAGGCACTTCTCTCCAATATTATTAGGACAAGAGAAGCCCATTACCTTTGTAATGTTTTTAGAATTTTAGTTAAGCCATTCAAAAGACACATTTAAAGATGTTCCATCTCATTAAACAGTTCAACATCAGGGCGTTGCTACTTGTACATTATTTTTCTTCTCAGTATTTTTAATTTTTAAATTCAATATATTTCCGGTAAAAGGTACAGTTGGTACTGAACAGAGTGTGTGTGTGTGTGTGTGTGTGTGTGTGTGTGTGTGTGTTGACCCACTCTAAAAAAGAGGGATAAACTAAAATACCCACCACATCCCGGAGAACCTATTTGCCCATGAACCATTCTAATGGAGTGTAGCGACAGGACTTATTAACAGGTCACTGGAAGCTACATTCAAAGTCTCTGCTCTGCTGTATTTCTAAGGCAACTACTTTGAAACTGACATCAAGCAACAACAACAAAATAGCCACAAGGCACCATTTACTTGAATAAGTAAAGTGAGAGATGGGTCAGCACTCCAAAATATGTTGCGTAAAGCTTAATTATTCATTTTTAGATTTGTTTCACCTTCTTCAGTGTGCAGGTTCAAATCTTACAATCAGAAACAACATTTTTAGGAAATATAGGTGCTTCTAATCAGGGTAATTGGTCCTCCGCCATTTACTTGAATGACACTGGATCAAGAGGGCTACTGCAGGGGTCTCCAACCCTGTTCCTGGAGAGCTACCCTCCTGTATGTTTTCACTCCAACCCCAGTTGTAACTAACCTTATTCAGCTTTTCAACCAGTAAATTAACAGAATTAGGTTTGGAGGTATGGAGCATAAACCTACAGGACAGTAGGTCTCCAGGAACAGGGTTCGAGAGCCCTAGTTTACTGGTTCTTAAAATCGACAAGCATGTATTCCCCTTAACAACCTTATTATCAGGATAATATACACTAATAGTATAGTAAATACAATTGTGCTTTCCATATTTAATTTACAACACAGTGGTATTTAACTCTGTTGCATAGTGTTGAACAGACAGGGGAGCATATGCTCAATATGAAGCAGATGTAGTTCTGAATGCTCTGTTATTATTTGAATGGTATTATATCTTTATTGAAGTATTTGTGTCTATCTTTATTAAAAAGGGAAGGCTAAATACAAGGCCAAGTGGATTATTGAGTTTCGACTACACCACATGAGATGTCAGCTAGAGTCCACGAGCTTATAGCCTTCTCACGAACACTCTTGTGGAGCCAAAATAATTATACATAATGTCAAACAATCTATTCTCTCGGACCCATCTGAAGAGGTCCAGAAAGAATACAACAGCGTAGTGTGAATATACTGAACAAAAATATAAATGCAACATGCAACAATTTCAATGTTACTGAGTTCAAAGAAGGACATCAGTCAATTGAAATAAAGTCATTAGGCCACAGCCATGGGTGGGCCTGGGACGGCAAAGGCCCACCCACTTGGGAGCCAGGCACAGCCAATCAGAATGAGTTTTCTCCACAGAATGGCTTTATTACAGACAGAAAAACTCCTAAGAACCCACAACTCCCTCCCCCTCCTCAGACGATCCCGCAGGTGAAGAAGCAAGATGTGGAACTCCTGGGCTGGCGTGGTTATACGTGGTCAGTGGATGTGAGACCAGTTAGATATACTGCCAAATTCTATAAATACGACATTGAAGGCGGCTTATGGATGATAAATGAACATTACATTCTCTGGCAACAGCTCTGTTGGATATTCCTGCAGTCAGCATGCCAACTGCATGCTCTATTACAACTTGAGACAACTGTGGCATTGTGTTCTGTGACAAAACCACACATTTTAGAGTGACCTTTAATTGACCCAAGCACAAGGTGCACCTGTGTAATGGGCATGTGGTTAAATGAGCTTTTTGACATGCCACATCTGTCAGGTGGGTGGATTATCTTGGCAAGGGATAAATGCTCACTAACAGGGATGTAAACACATTTGTGCACACCATTTGAGAGAAACTAACTTTGTGTGTGTATGGAACATTTTGGGGATATTTTATTTCAACTCATGAAAAATGAGCTTTGCATGTTCTGTTTATATTTTTGCCAGTATATATACAGTAAATATAAACTCAGCAACAAAAAAAACATCCCTTTTTTCAGGACCCTGTCTTTCAAAGATAATTCATAAAAACCTAAATAACTTAACAGATCTTCATCGTAAAGGGTTTAAACACTGTTTCCCATGCTTATTCAATGAACCATAAACGATTTGGAGGTGGAGGGTCTGTCATGGTCTGGGGTGGTGTGTAACAGCATCATCGGACTGAGCTTGTTGTCATTGCAGGCAATCTCAACGCTGTGCATTACAGGGAAGACATATTCCTCCCTCATGTGGTACCCTTCCTGCAGGCTCATCCTGACATGACCCTGCTGCATGACAATGATACCAGCCATACCGATCATTCTGTGAGTGATTTCCTGTAAGATAGGAATGTCAGTGTTCTGCAAGGGCCAGCGAAGAGCATGTCTGGGACCTGTTGGATCTGGGGGTGAGGGCTAGGGCCATTCCCCCCAGAAATGTCTGGGAACTTGCTGGTGCCTTGGTGGAAGATTGGGGTAACATCTCACAAGAACTGGAAAATCTGGTCCAGTCGATGAGGAGGAGATGCACTGCAGTACTTAATGCAGGGGGAGGTTTTCAAGCCGAAGAACACCATCCCAACCGTGAAGCACGGGGATGGCAGCATCATGTTGTGGGAGTGCTTTGCTGCAGGAGGGATTGGTGTACTTCACAAAATAGATGGCATCATGAGGCAGGAAAATGTTGTGGATATATTGAAGCAACATCTCAAGACACCAGTCAGGAAGTTAAAGCTTGGGCGCAAATCGGTCTTCCAAATGGACAATGACCCCAAGCATACTTCCAAAGCTGTGGCAAAATGGCTTAAGGAAAACAAAGTCAAGGTATTGGAGTGGCCATCACAAAGCCCTGACCTCAATCCTACAGAATATTTGTGGGCAGAACTGAAAAAGTGTGTGCGAGCAAGGATCCTACAAACCTGACTCAGTTACAAAATGGGCCAAAATTCACCCAAGTTATTGTGGGAAGGGTACCCAAAACGTTTGACCGAAGTTAAATGATTTAAAGGCAATGCTACCAAATGCTAATTGAGTGTATGTAAACTGCTGACCCACTGGGAATGTGATGAAAGAAATAAAAGCTCGCTACTACTATTCTGACATTTCACATTCTTAAAATAAAGTGGTGATCCTAACAGACCAAAGACAGGGAATTTTTACTCAGATTAAATTTCAGGAATTGTGAAAATTGAGTTTAAATGTATTTGGCTAAGGTGTATGTAAACCTTCGACTTCAGCTGTATATTCTGTATATATTTCCTCCACCAAAAAGCTTTTGCTCGTTTTCAGCCTGCTCCGTGACTAGTTAATATGTCATTGTGATGTTAGTGGTCGTGTATCTCCTTTTTTATGGTGCCGGGCAAGGGTACACAATGTTCTCTATTTCTATTATTTGCTTTATTTGCTTTAATTTAAACAGTGAAAATATCCCTATGTTGCAGAGACCTCGGGATGTGGTGCCCAGAATCTCTTAATGTGAGGGTATTCTGCAAGCATGTAGGTGAAGCAGAGATAAGATCTTTTTTTTTAGGAGGAAAAATAGAGTAGAATGTAGGGCACATCTCCATGGATTGATCTGAAAGGAAAATGTACTCCTCAGGTGTGACAGCCAAAACATTTCACAGCAAAAGTAGAACACACCACAGAAAGATGGAGATGGAAAGGGAAGAGAAGCAGTGTTTAAGTAAACACAGTTGGTATGAAAAATCTATGTTTTGTCAAAATCTTTCCAATGCTCAAATGTGTCTGCAAGACATGTTTGCTGACATGCAGAGGTACACTACATATACAAAAGTATGTGGACATCACTTCAAATTAATCAATTCCGCTATTTCATCCACACCTGTTGCTGACAGGTGTATAAAATCGAGCACACAGCCATGCAATCTCCATCGACAAAACATTGGCAGTAAAATGGCCTTCCTGAAGAGCTCAGTGACATTCAAAGTCGCAATGTCATGGGATGCCACCTTTGCAACAAGTCAGTTCGCCAAATGTATACCCTGCTAGAGCTGCCCCGGTCAACTGTAAGTTCTGTTATTGTGAAGTGGAAATGTCTATGAGCAACAACGGCTTAGCCACACAGTGGTAGGCCACACAAGCTCACAGAACGGGATTGCCGAGTGCTGGTGCACGTAGCGCTTAACAATTGTCTGTCCTTGGTTGCAACACTCACCACCAAGTTCCAAACGGCCTCTGGAAGCAACGTCAGCACAATAACTGTTCATCGGGAGCTTCATGAAATGAGTTTCCATGGCTGAGCAGCCATGCGCAATGCCTAGTGTCGGCTGGAGTGGTGTAAAGCTCGACGCCATTGGAATCTGGAGCAGTGGAGACACGTTCTCTAGACTGATTAAACATCCTTTACCATCTGGCAGTCCAGCGGACAAATCTAGGTTTGGCAGATGCCAGGAGAATGCTACCTGCCCAAATGCATAGTGTCAACTGTAAAGTTTGGTGGAGGAGGATTAATGGTCTGGGGATTTTTCTCATGGTCGGGCTAGGCCCTTAAGTTCTAGTGAAGGGAAATCTTAACGTTACAGCATACAATTACATTCTAGACAATTCTGTGCTTCCAACTTTGGTGCAACAGTTTTGGAAAGGCCCCTTTCTCTTTCAGCGTGCACAAAGTGAGGTCCATACAGACATGGTTTGTCAGGATCAGTATGGAAGAACTTGATTGGCCTGCACAGAGCCCTGACCGCAACCCCATCGAAAACCTTCAGGATTAATTGGAAGGCTGACTGCGAGCCAGTGCCCGACCTCACTAATGCTCTTGTGGCTGAATGGAAGCAAGTCCCTGCAGCAATGTTCCAACAAAAAAGCCTTCCCAAAAGAATGGAGGCTATTATAGCAGCAAAGCGGGTACGAACTCCATATCAACGCTCGTGATTTTGCAATGAGATGTTCAACAAGCAGGTGTCCACATACTTTTGGTAATGTAGTGTACGATGAAGGAGATTTATTTTGCAGTGTCAGTCTAATTTCAAGAACTTGCTGATTTGGTACAGTGCTCATTGGACACATCTGGAATATAACTGGAATAAGGAGAAAATGTTTTGTTCGAGTAATAGTCAAAAACAATGAAGTTGTGCCACATCATTTTTATGAGAAATGAAAATGTTCTTCTTAATAACAGACACTCTCTGAGACATCCAGGCGAACACATTTATTTGTCGCACAGAAGGATCCTTTGTATAACTCAGATTTGAGTTACGTCCATCTTTTCAACAGTTCTATTGAGCCGACTACATACAGAGTCCTTGGGTTGGAGTGTGAGAGTATCTTCCTAACGCCATGATTCCCTTCAAATTCCATTCAGAACCAAAGACAAATGTTCCTCTTTGTGTTTCATCCCATGCAGAATGGTATTTTGTCAACGTAATACAGCCCAGAGCCAAGTAGTGCTGGGAGTTTAAATGGGAAATGGGCAGTGCTTTATTATGCCGCAATGCCTTGGAAATGAATGTGGATAATAGATATATTCACGACGGTATTAATATCTTCAAAGTTCAACTTTTTTTTTCTCCCACTCTCTCACTCAATTTTCCCTCTCCCAGGCTCCAAACTATTTGCCATAGGCTATGCCTTATACTAAATAGATTTATGAGAACATTTGTGTCATATTTCCTATTTTTCACAGTTTGTCAAGACAAATCGTCAGGGTGGCCTCTGAGTGGAATCTCCACACAAGCTTGGCCCTCATTGTCAGGGGCCTACAGATTCATCTCCGGAGGAGAATAAAACAAGTCAAATTGGCCAATGACGCTACTCTCAAGGCTTTGGGCAGGACAATTAGCACAAGTTCAGGGGTAGGAAAAAAACTATATTAAAATACTACCATTTTCAACAACTCTACAATCACTATCCGATTATACACTTTGAAAAAGAGCAGGAAATGCATCTGTCCACAATAATAGCCCATGTTCATAAAAATATATACTTTATTGACAGACGCGCATTCAAGGCGAATGCTCCGTGAGGCGGTTATAATAAATCAAAGTGATGAGTGGAGGAGCCATCGGTATATACAGTATGTCAGAGAGGTAATGAAAGCAAATCGCAGCAGAGAAGTGAGAGGTGAATCTCCCTTGGAATGTGATTCAGACGGCCCACATTAGACACGGCACAGAGAATGCCGGTAGCAATGTTCAACCTGACCCCATTTAAAGCTTAACTAACAACGTATATATTTTTGGTGTGTGTGTGCCTTTGGCCCAGGCACAGGGATGAACTCCTGATCTCCTTTCCCACACTGGCTCTACCCTGGGGAAATCTTCTATCTTTAATTATCATCTCCGTGCACTAAGTAGCTGTGTGTGGCGAACAGAAACGTGGCGGCGGTGGACTCTATTCCCACGGCGGTCCACTCAGCACGGGCTGGCAGGCCCAACGTTGGGCAGAGTAAAACGGGGGCATGGAGCCGGATATGGCACATTTTGGGCCCACACCTTCTGTCAGAGACAGGGAAAAAAGTGTGTCCTTTCCTGTCAGAAGGAATATCTTGGGTCTCTGGAGAAATGTTGTCAAACATTTCCTTGTGTGATGTTCTGATTGCCAAAGTGAGATTCCCAAGTAATGCGTAAAAATTGGTTGAAGGAACCATTTTTGTGTTTCATACATCGAAGGCTAGATTTGCACCTGTTTTTCTCCTGAGGGAATGTATTTGAAATGATCCTCTCTGGAAAAAAGAGAAGCAAGTTTTGCACTAGTTAAATCTCTTAGTAAACTAGATGGTAAATTGACATGAAGTAAAATTGTGGGGCTTACTCTAGCTCTTTAAAATATTTTTGTTGGGTAGTGGAAGTTAATAAAGTTTTACTTTACCATTTAACGCAAATCAGTTCCATTTTGTCAAAGTTAAATTGAGTAAACTAGTTGGTCTGACTACATTGATAGACTACTATATCAACTTTCTTACTTGATTGTGGGGCAGTTAGATCACACATTTAATCATAAATAACTACACTCGGACTACTTAATTTTTAAACACTCTCTCACTAGAATACCACAGTATAAAATACCACAGTATATGCAACGTGTAATGTAATGCATTGTTAAAAGTTTTAAATAAATAAACTATTTCATGTTCATAAAGCCCTCTCTGGGCTGGAGTGGGATCAGTGGGAAAATGGACCTACTGGCCAAAAAGGGGGAACCCCTTTCCAGACCAACTCTGCCCCCAGGGGACACACACAAGTTAATTGAGCATAGCATATATAGGGCCCTATACAATCCATTGTATTTTTTCCCAATTTCCAATTTTCTCCGTTTTGTTTTTCCAGGTTTCCTATTTTTCAAGTTTTTGGGGGTTGTTGCACACCTTTTAAATAGAAAAACAACTAAATTGGATGTTTTAAGTCCACAACAATAATACGTTTAGATTTACCCTTTAATACAAGTGCACACCATGCAAGAGACAGTTGTTTGTTTATTGATGTTTCTGTTGCGTTCATGTGATTGCAGAGTTTGCAACAAAAAAAAACACATTACATTGATGCAAATTATCACAATATAATTCTGCCAGGTAGGCATATTGTAAACATACGCAAGCAACGCACACACACACACAAACGTCACCGACATCGATGTCTTGCACCCAGACAAGCTAAACACCTCCTTCGCCTGCTTTGAGGATAACACAGTGCCACCTACGCGGCCCGCTCCCAAGGACTGTCGGCTCTCCTTCTCCGTGATCAATGTGAGTAAGGCATTTAAGAGTGTTAACCCTCACAAGGCTGCTGGCCCAGACAGCATCCCTAGCCACGTCTCAGAGAATGCACATACCAGCTGGCTGGAGTGTTTACGGCCATCTCCCTATCCCAGTCTGATGTCCCCACTTGCTTCAAGATGTCCACCACCGTTCCTGTGCCCAATAAAGCAAAGGTAACTGAACTAAATGACTTCTCACTTCTTTCATCATGAAGTACCTTGAGAGGCTAGTTAAGGATCAATTCACCTCTACCTTACCTGACACACTAGACCCACATCAATTTGCTTACCGCCCCAATAGATCCACAGACAATGCAATCATCATTGCACTGCACACTCCCCTATCTCACCTCGACAAGAAGAATACTTATGTAAGAATGATGTTCAACACCATAGTACCCTCCAAGCTCACCATCAAGCATGGGGCCCTGGGTCTGAACTCCACCCTGTGCAACTGGGTCCTGGACTTCCTTACGGGCCCAGCCCAGGTGGTGAAGGTAGGAAACAACACCTCCTCGTCACTGATCCTCAAAACAGGGGCTCTACAAGGGTGCGTACTCACCCCCCTGCTGTACTCCCTGTTCACCCATGATTGCATGGCCACACATGTCTCCAACTCAATCATCAAGTTTGCATACGACACAACCAGAGTAGTAGGCCTGATTACCAACAATGACGAGACATCCTCCAGGGAGGAGTTGAGGGCCCTGGCGGAGTGGTGCCAGGAAAACAACCTCTCCTATTAGCCAACGTACCATCAGTAGATAACAAAATAGACAAGCTACGATCATGAATATCCTACCAATGGGACATTAAAAACTGTAATATCTTATGTTTCACCGAGTTTTTGCTGAACGCCGACATGAATAACATACAGCTGGCAGGTTTTAAGCTGTATCGGCAGTATAGAACAGTTGCCTCCGGTAAGACAAGGGGTGGTGGTCTGTGCATTTTTGTAAACAACAGCTGGTGCACAAAATCTAATATTAAGGAAGTCTCAAGGTTTTGCTCGCCTGAGGCAGAGCATCTCATGATAAGTTGAAGACCACACTATTTACCAAGGACGTTTCCATCTATATTCCTTGTAGCTGTCAATTTACCACCACACACCGATGCTGGCACTAAGTCCGCACTCAATGAGCTGTATACGGCCATAAGAAAATAGGAAAACGCTCATCCTGAGGCGGAGCTCCTAGTGGCCGGGGACTTTAATGCAGGGAAACTTAAATCTGGTTTACCTCATTTCTACCAGCATGTTAAATGTGCACCCAGAGGGAAAAAAACATCTCAAGACCACGCACACAGAGACGTGTACAAGCTCTCCCTCACCCTCTATTTGGCAAATCTGACCATAATTATATCCTTTTGATTCCTGCTTACAAGCAAAAACAAAAGCAAGACACACCAATGACTCGGTCAATAAAGAAGTGGTCAGATGACGCAGATGCTAAGCTACAGGACTACTATGCTAGCACACACTGGAATATGTTCCGGGATTTTCCGATGGCATTGAGGAGTACACCACATCAGTCACTGGCTTCATAAATAAGTGCATAAATGACGTCGCCCCCACAGGTCCCGTACGTACATACTCCAACCAGAGGCCATGGATTACATGTAACATTTGCTCTGAGCTAAAGGGTAGAGCTGCCGCATTCAAGGAGCGAGAGTAGAACCCGGGCGCATATAACACATCCCGATATGCCCTCAGACAAACCATCAAACAGGCAAAGCATCAATACAGGACTAAGATTGAATCATACTACACCTGCTCTGATGCTTGTCGGACATGGCGGGGCTTGCAAACTATTACAGACTACAAAGGGTAGTACAGACGCGAGCTGCCCAGTGACACGACCTAACCAGATGAGCTAAATTACTTCATGCTCGCTTCGAGGCTAGCAACACTGAAGCACTCATGAGAGCATCAGCTGTTCCGGACGACTGTGTGATCACGCTCTCTGTAGCCGATGTGAGTAAGACATTTAAACAGGTCAATATTCACAAAGCCGCGGGGCTAGACGGATTACCAGGACGTGTACTCTGAGCATGCGCTGACCAACTGGCAAGTGTCTTCCCTGACATTTTCAACCTGTCCGAGTCTGTAATACCAACAAGCAGACCAACATAGTTTCAAGCAGACCAACATAGTCCCTGTGCCAAAGAACACTAAGATAACATGCCTAAATGACTACAGACACGTAGCACTCATGTCTGTAGCCATGAAGTGCTTTGAAAGGCTAGTCATGGCTCACACCAGCACCATTATTCTAGAAACCCTAGACCCACTCCAATTTGTATACCGCCCCAACAGATCCACATTTAATGCGATCTCTATTGCCTTCCACACTGCCCTTTCCCACCTGGACAAAACCATCGACAGAATCCTGACTGGGTGCATCACCGCCTGGTATGGCAACTGCTCGGCCTCTGACCGCAAGGCATTACGGAGTGTAGTGAGTACAACCAGGCAGTGTCAGGCCGTAAAAATTAAACTATCTGCAATGTTGTTGTTGCCCCCCCCCCCCCTACGATGCTGCTACTCTCTGGTTAATATCCATGCAGTCACTTTAACTCTACCTACATGTACATATTACCTCGACTAACCTGTGCCCCCACACATTGACTCATTGTACTGGTGCCCACTGTATATAGTCTCACTACTGTTATTTTACTGCTGCTATTTAACTATTTGTTATTTTTATTAAAATGTTTTACTTAACACTTATTTTTCTTAAAACTGCATTGCTGGTCTAGGGCTTGTAAGTAAGCATTTCGCTGTAAGGTCTGCACCTGTTGCATTAGGCGCATGTGACAAATACAATTTGATTTGATTGGTCAAAGTAGCTGATTTGTGATGAATGGAATGTTGGGAGTTGATAATGTCATAACGGGACCTTTAGAATGTTGAACAAATACCATGAAAGTGCATGAATATGGACAAAATAAATGGACAAAATAAATATAATAAATATTAAGAGTAACAAATATTTCTTTGTAAGACCCATTAACCAGGCCTGAAGAGATTTTGTAGAGGTCGATCACCACTCTGAGGTGGGATTTGAGTAGTATTTTTCCTCATTCAAAGTATTTGCGTCCACATTTCACCTGCATAAGCTCTAGGATTTAGCCAGCGGATCTAGCAGGTGCTTATATGAGCAGAGAGATCATAGCACATGCAAGGCAGCCCTCACTTAAGATTTCCCTCCACAGTCTAAAAGCCACAGGCAGCACATGGATCTGAGAACACTAAGTTATTGAATAAAGCCAAGATATCAGGATAAATCCACATGAAAAGAGAGATGGTCCTTAAAACTAAACATTAAGAATGTAGATAAAGGGTAGCGAGAAAGAAGCAATGCTCTGGTTTCCATTAAGCATGGCCTCCGAGATCCAAAATCACTTGTGAGAAGTGTTCCCCTGTATTCCAGCGAAGTAATCGACTGAACCTTTGGTCGGTACATAGTTCTGAAGATGTGTCAGAAAGTGCTTTAAGTCACCACTGGCAGTCCCAGACTCCAAGAAATGAGTTGAAGGAGAGCTTCGTCGATAACAATTGTCCAGCAGACAAGGTCAACATTAAAGCCTTCGGCGCCGGCACTGTTCACAGTGCAACAAAAACGCTAGCTGAATATATGCTAATCAATGTCTATTGTGACAGTGTGAGGTAAGGAGCACTCAGACAATGAAGAACACAACACATGAGGAAATGGCTACTCATTAAATCATGTCAGAATTTTGTTTTTTATCATTCAATGTTCAAACACAGAAACGGTGTCTAATACTGGGTCTTACTACTCACCGTTGAGAGAAGGTCAAAGGACCATGTACTAAGCTTCATGGACATAAAGCTCCACAACATAACGTTTATGACCTAACCCCAATGTCTTACATTAGAGGGGCTAATCAATGCAAAACAGCACCTGATTCATATTGCTGCCAGACGTTACAAGGGCATCAGGCCTCAATATTTACTGTCCTAGGAAGTTACAAAACAATATCTAACCACAACAAATAGAGCCAGTGGCCTTGCAGAGAGTATGTATAACAATTACGCTGATTCATTTCCTGTGTTTGGAATGTGCACTCAACTTGATTGATTTGAATCTTGTGCCTCCGATGAGGACCGACATGAAAACAATTCAAGAGCACATCCTTTGCCTACTGATAGGTATGCTGACGTGGAGGGCACATTGTAAGAATGGGATACATATGTTGGAGAAGCTCAAAAGAGTAGCCATTTGTTTTATTGGGTAGGAATCTGAATCAGATGACAGCTTCTATGAAAGTCGTTCACAACCCACTCCATCTAACCAATATTTGAGGGTGCGCCTGGAATACAAGGAATGTGCACTACAGTGCCATTTTGTCATCTCAAAACTACTGGCATGCCAACTCAACCTCAATGATTAGAATATAACAATACGTTATTGGTCCAGCTGAGATGGTGCTTCATTTAGCTCTGTTCCCCAAGACAACACAAACACACGCCATACATTAGGCACATATGAACGAGCACAGGGTGAGCCACAGTTCAGCACCCCTGGAAGTCAAGTCGGGGTTAAGTGCCTTGATCAGCAGCCTTTTGGTCGCTAGTTCATCTCACATATTGTCTAGCCTCTGTTTCAAACCAGCAACCTTCTGGTTAATGGTCTGGTTTTTTGTGGGGTGTTTTTTTTACTTCTGGGCTGAAACGAGCACGTAGTCTAAACAAAACATACTCTTGCATAAGAATGTGCGATTCGTGTATAAACAGCACAACAACCCCACAATGTCAGTCCTTATTGTCATCGGTCCACTTGTCCCAGGCCCTCGTTGAGACTCAGCACATTCCCTGGCCCCTGTGTGTCTCTCTGGTTGAACCGGATGATTCAAAGGACGTTGAGGCAGGTGAGCCTTTGATAATGGGTGTGTCCATAGAGAAAGGAGTCTCCCGTGGGGACAACTGTGTGTGCTGAGCCGGGCTCCAGTTAGCCATGATCTCTACCTGCACGCGGAGGAGTCTAGCCTCCATCCTCCCTATACAGCTGCTCTCTATAGTCAAGACAGCTTCCAAGATAATAAGAGATGCAATCATGTGTGTCAAGGAAGGGGAGAGTGGTCGACCTGCTAGGAGTCCAAATGCAGATCTATCACCTCGTTAGCATGTAGCATGTATAATTCACAAGCATGGAGAGTTGCAGTTTAATTAAGTTCTGCATCTACACAACTCTATGAAAATGCTATGACTCAGAAAACAAGATGGCTTATACATAACTCTACAGGAATGGCTATTGAGATTTCAGTGAGGCCTGTTCTGAAGTTCTGAAGGCCAGTGGATTTATTCGAGACAGGAAGTTTTGTCAAATCAAATGTTGTTAATACATCAATTATAGATTAACATAACATTGATTCCCCTAATGTTTTTGGAGGGATGAATCAGAATACGGATAATAGACTGCAAATGGAAGTAATACAATCAAACCAAAAAAGGGCATTTACTGAATCACATTAATGATTGCCAGCAAATGCCAAATTACGCCACTCGACCCAGAGTGGATTGTACAATGATCCAGTTACCATTGATTAGCAATTATCTTTTTATTTCTTTATTTGGACTTGTCATGACAGAGGCAGAACATTAACATTACATGGAAACAATATAAGTCCATTAACATGGGTGGGGAAGCAGTGGGCAAAACACAGAATAATGTGATTAAGGGAGACTGCCTGCAATAGAGCAGACAAAGGCGGGCCTACCGGTCTCCTGTCTCTGCCTGACTCACATTCTTTCTTCTCTCTATCTCACTCTTTCACTTTCCTCCTTTATTTCTCTATCTCTGAGGAGCAGTAGAGGTTAGGGACTTGGAGAGAGAGAGGCACTTTGGAGTGGGCAATCAAGGGAAAGGAACTGAAGAAAAACCTTTCTCAGGGAAATCAGCCGGAACTGATTGCTCTTTTCAATCAGGTAAATTAAGTGTGCATGCTCCAGCCCTTTGTAGATGGACTTGTGATTATTCTATCGTTTGAACCCCCTCTCCCTCCTCCTCAACCCCCACACCCTTCCCCCTTCCGACCAGCCAACCCCCGTTTTCCCCCACGGGACTTGACGCAACAAGCAGAAATTCGCCGGCTCAGGGCCTCTAGCTGTACACAGGTTTGCAAGGTCACGTGGCCTCACCTCAGCTACAGATCACAACAGACGGTGGTGGTACTAAACACGGAGGCACGCTGTTCTGCTCCCTAAATTACTCGATGCATTACTCCGCCGTGCTGAACTGATGCTTTGATGGAGGAGACAGGGCTAAAGAGAGAGAAGTTGTTTACATATATATTATTTCATTTATAATTCACTGTATCACAATTCCAGTCGGTCAGAAGTTTACATACACTAAGTTGACTGTGCCTTTTTAAAAAGCTTAGAAAATTCCAGAATATGATGTCATAGTTTTAGAAGCTTCTTATAGGCTAATTGACATAATTTGCGTCAATTGGAAGTGTACCTGTGGATGTATTTCAAGGCTTACCTTCAAACTCAGTGCCTCATTGGTTGACATCTTGGGAAAATCAAAAGAAATCCAAGATCTCAGTAAAAACATGATAGACCTCCACAAGTCTGGTTCATCCTTGTGAGCAATGTGAGCAATGTCCAAACGCCTGAAGGTACCATGTTCATCTGTACAAACAATAGTATGCAAGTATAAACACCATGGGACCACGCAGCCGTCATACTGCTCAGGAAGGAGACGCGTTCCGTCTCCTAAAGATGAACGTACTTTGGTGCTAAAAGTGTAAATCAATCCCAGAACAACAGCAAAGGACCTTGTGAAGATGCCTGAGGAAACTGGTACAAAAGTATCTATATCCAAAGTAAAACGAGTCCTATATCGACAAAACCTGAAAGGCTGATCAGCAAGGAAGAAGCCACTGCTCCAAAATCAACATAAAAAAGCCAGACCATGGTATGCAACTGCATATGGAGAAATGTCCTCTGGTCTGATGAAACAAAAATAGAACTGTTTGGCTATCGTTATGTTTGGAGGAAAATGGGGAGGCTTGCAAACTGAATAATACCATCCCAACCGTGAAACGCGGGGTTTGCATCATCATGCTGTGGAGGTGCTTTGCTGCAGGAGGGACTGGCAGACTTCACAAAATAGATTTCATCATGAGGCAGGACAATTATGTGGATATATTGAAGCAACATCTCAAGACACCAGTCAGGAAGTTAAAGCATGGTCGCAAATGGGTCTTCCAAATGGACAATGACCCCAAGCATACGTCCAAAGTTGTGGAAAAAATCAAGCACACTTCCAAAATTGTGGCAAAAGGGCCATCACAAAGGCCTGACCTCAACCCTATAGAAAATATGTGGGCAGAACTGAAAAAGCATGTGCGAGCAAGGAGGCCTACACATCTGACTCAGTTACACCAGCTCTGTCAGGAAGGAATGGGCCAAAATTCACCCAACTTATTGTGGGGAGCTTGTGGAAGGCTACCTGAAACGTTTGACCCAAGTTAAACAATTTAAAGGCAATGCAACCAAATACTAATTGAGTGTTTGACCCACTCGGAATGTGATGAAAGAAATAAGAAAGCTGAAATAAATCATTCACTCTACTATTATTCTGACATTTCACATTCTTAAAATAAAGTGGTGATCCTAACTGACCAAGGACAGGGCATTTTTACTAGGATTAAATGTCAGGAATTGTGAACAACTGAGTTTAAATATATTTGGCGAAGGTGTATGTAAACTTCCGACTTCAACTGTAATTCCATTCCAGCATGCCGCCGGCCACGGGCCAAGTAGAAGAGTAGGAATAAAACAAAGAGGAGAAACTAAAAAGTTATTTTAGTGGAGACATGGAAACAAAATTAATCTAATGCGCTGTAGTGATTAAAGCGAGTGAGAAAGAGAGATGCAAAAAAGAGAGGAGAATGAGCGATGACTAGATATACTGTAGCTCGGGTTAGGGCAAACTGAACAGCGTTTTACCATGTTATAATACCAATTTACCTGACAGGAGACCAAAAAGCCTTGTAAAGGATCTGGAAGATAGTCAGTAAATTATTCAGCTGGGCCTCGTTCTACACAAGTGTAAAAGCTCCTCCAGACTGGTATCAAGCCAACACGTGGCCCAGCCATCGCCAAGCTCCCTTTGTGTTCCAGCCTCAAAGTGTTCTCTGATTAAATTAGTTTTAGTGAGGCTAGGCAGCTGAGATTTTAGCTTCTTTGTTTCTCTCCTCTCCGGGAAGCTCAAACTACCCTTAAAATCACAGAAAACAACATGAGCGCTGACGCTCCCCCTTGTGTCATTTAAAACATATATCACAGAGTTCTGTTTCTTGTTGGAGTGGGAAACTCAATCATCAAATTCCTTTTGCACCTGTGAAAGGGCACTTCTGTCAAGGCTAGTGCTATCAGGGATCCTTGGGATGTCCCTACCCTAATCCTAACTCTTACCTTAACCATTTTAAATTTAAACTTTAATGGGGTGGTGTCAGAGTTGGACGTCCCAAGGATCCCAAAACTGAGAAAAAAAGCATAACTTCAGGATTCAAACCAATGCTGTCTGCTGACAAATAGGCATGAGATAAAAACAAAATATCTTTCCCAATCTCATTACTTCTGTCTCTCTCCCTAAGGAATCATATGCTCTTAAAGGGCTAGTTTTCCGGGTTTTACCCCAATTATTTTCTAGCCTCAAGAGAAAATGAAAATGTCCATGGACAATAAAGTTATTGTATTGTATATGAGTTCTGTGTTAATGAATATATACATAAAATACAGGCACCAATGAAAGCACTGTGAAGTAAACAGCTTTATATCCCCTACAGCCTTCTCCTTAGTGTCATGTCTGTGGTTTCCAATGGTGTTTGCCATAATGAATTGAGTCAGCTTATTAGTCTCACCCAATTGAACTAACAAGCATGTACACGAATTGATTGTCCCTGAAATGACTTGAGTGAGTTGATACACGTTCACAGTTTGAGCCGTACACTCATCCATCTATATCCATAATAAAGACTGTGTCTGGTCCACTTTAACAATGGCTGCCTCGCTGCCTCAGTCGAGCACATAATTAATGGGAATTAGATTAAATAACCAATTAGGTAACTAACAAAGTAAATAGGCATCTGGGGATTCCCCATTGAATACTTGAGAACGGAATTAGAACATCATTTGTTTATTGACAGGTGCAATGACAGCATGGTCAGAGAAACAAGTCTATTCCCAGACACAATGAGGCAGCAAACACTTAAGTGACAGGAGGGGAACACACAGGTTAGAGCGTCGGGACTAGCAATCGGAAGGCTGCAAGATCGAATCCCCGAGCTGACAGGGTACAAATCTGTCGTTCTGCCCCTGAACGGCAGTTAACCCACTGTTCCTAGGCCGTCATTGAAAATACTAATTTATTCTTCACTGACTTGCCTCGTTAAATAAAGGTACAATAAATAAAAATACATGTCGGGTAAACAACATAATTCAAATGTGTGAACAACGTAGCATGTTTACTCTCGGGGTAATTACACCACTTGAGCTGTAAAGACGCCACTTCCACACCACAAATGACAGCCATGTCCTCTTATTCCCAAAGCCAATCCACAATGGCAGATAAAGACAATAACGTGTGGTGCTTTAAAGCCACTCCTTCTGTCCTGTCACCACGCCATGCCTCCCATCCGGTGTGTTAACCTTTCTTGGTGGTCATCTCAAAATGTATACGAGTCAATTGTGCTCCATTGAAGTCCTCCCATCGACCACTGAAACTGCTGATATCCAGATCTCATCCATATTGAATCTACAGGGGGGCGCTCTTCCTGAGTGGAGGAAGACTGTTCCAGATGTACACATAACACAAGGATTAAGAGCGGCTCTCTGGCCATTAGGCATTGTTATTCCATCTGATCCAACAGGCCTAATTAAAGTATCTTAACCTTGTTGGGCCTAATCTCTTGGGTCACTCTATAAAATATGGGAGGGTCTAAATCAAGTTGTAAAATGCATCGGAGCCTCTTGGTTTAAGCCATGGGAGAAAAGCAATAAAGGATTTGAACACCCCCCTTGTAAACCATGTAGTGTGGGATCTGGGAGCTGCTGGTGAAGAAAAGGCAGCAGCAAGGTAAATAATCCTAAGGTCACGCAATGAAACTAGCTTCCCGAAACAAGCAGTCTAAAAACAAGTCGTAACGTTGTGTCATTGTGATAATGCAACGAAAAAGACAATCCCATTGGCCATTTACAATTGGATTTAACTGGGTTTATATTGTTTAAAGAGTGAGGATACCGGTGGGGGAAGAAGGTGAAGAAAATACTTTGATGAAAACAAACAAAGAACATCATCATTGTCATCAACATCTTTCTTAATTGAAATGGAGCCAAGGAAGACACATAATTATACTATGTGGGCCTGGTTGAGGGATTTATATTGGCTACCGACAAAACACAATGCAGAGGGGTCAAAACAAGAAGATCAGGAAATGAAACATGGCAGTAAATTGGTAAAGGTGACTGCTAACACCTAGAATGATTGCAGCTGTGGAGTAAATTGCATTTTGTCTGAATTATGTTGTGCTCTCCTGTGAGATGGTATAATTTCAAGAGGCAGAAATTGCCGGGTGGAATATATCTTGTTTGTTGAAAGTATAGCTTACTGTCTTGCCAGGTCCAATTAGAGCATTTTGCTATTGTGATATGCTAGTATGACAACACGTGTTTATTACTCTCTGACTTTGCAGTATATAGTACTGTACATCTATCTCTCACAAAATAATAGAAGCTACTGTCTAAGGTTGTCTGCGTAGTATTATGGTTCAACCAGTGATGCAGTGTCCATTATTTAAAGAGGACGGACTGGCTTACCTTTGCTAGCACTCTCCACATGTTCCAGCTCTTCAGGGAACCTCAGGATCTCCGGGTACTTCTCTTCACACTTTTCGGCCAGGAAGTGAAGCAGAGTTGTGTTTTGGTCGGACGACTTAGTGTCTCGAAGCTGAGAGAGAGGTGAAGTCATAGGTGAGTCACAACATTAGTTGTTCTTATAATATTTGCATATAGCAAAAGCTTTTATCCCAACGTGACTGACAACAGTGAGTGCATACATTGTAGTACATTTGACCTCCAACTCACGACCCTGGCGTTGCTATTGCCATGCTCTTACCAACTGAGCCACACAGGACCATAGAATGTTCTTAGAACGTTACAGATGTTGAATCTTAATTTGAGCCAGTTTGCTACAGCAGGAAAGTAATCCTGCAGCAACAGGAAATGTGAATAATTATGTGTATTTTAGTTCATGTACATTTTTCTAGGGGTTGATAAATCAAGTCTGACATTTCAAAGTGGCAATTACAAACTTCAGAAGCCTTTTTAAACCTCAAATACACTACACGTTTGACATGCTTTCCTTCAAACAAGGTGATCAAAATAAGAACCCACATCTGTAGAAAATGCCACGACAACAAAGGATCTGCATGAAACAACCAACATAAACATACAGAGAGTTGTCGGGGCAGGAGGGCATATGCATGTATGCTTTCAGCTCGCTTCATTTCAGTCTTTCAGGAACCACCTTTGGCCTACTGTGCTTTTACCATATGACAGAGGCATATAAGGAGGGCCTATCTAGTACAGTTTGTTATTGAAGGTCACATACATTTCTAGAGATAAGATGGGCTGAGAGGCATTCTGAGAACTATGCATCTGCAAGAGAGCACAAGGGCAGATATGCCAATGCATTAAGTAGACTTGAATACAAACACAACTTATTAATACACACAGTAAAACACACAACATATCAAACAGCACATCTGAATAAAAAAAATATGAAAGGTTGGAGAAAGGAAAAGAGAATAGAATATGCTAGACTAGATAAATACAATTGAAGAGAAAAAGGCCAGTACAGCGACTGCCAGGAGCATATTTTCCATTGTGGACAACTGCACACGCCTTTCAGAGATTCTGCATGACCTTTCAATGATATGTTTGTGCTGGAGAGCAGGGACAAGCCAAATCCCTTTCCTCCCCTCTTCCTCTCTTAAAACCCTGTCCAATTTTAGAGCAATTGACTCATTGATGCATTCATCCCTATATGCATTTTCTCGCTTGGTTTAATTTTTTCACATAGGCTTTATTTCAGTGCCATCAAAAAGTATTCACACCCCTTGACTTGTTCCACATTCCGTTGTGTTACAGCCTGAATTTGAAATGTTTTTAAAAATGTTGTATCACTGGCTTACTACACACAATACCCCATAACGTCAAAGTGCAAATATGTTTTAAGAAATTTCTACAACTGAAGAAAAATGAATTAGTTTAAATGGCTTGAGTCAATAAGTGTTCAACCCCTTTGTTATGGCAAGCTTAAATATATTCACAATACTAGCCTAATTTACATAGTTAAAAGAAGGAAGCCCGTAGAGAATAAAAATACTCCAAAACATGCATCCTGTTTGCAACATAGCACTAAAGAAGAAGATGGCGTCGACGTACATGGCGACTCTGCTTCTAGCTCCTAAGCAACTTTGCAGTATTTTTTTGTGTGTGTGTGTTATTTCTTACATTATTAGCTTATAAAGTTTTTTTGTGTTATTACATACAGCCGAAATATTGTGGACTTCAGGAAACAGCAGAGGGAGCACCCCCCTATCCACACCGACGGGACAGTAGTGGAGAAGATAGAACATTTTTAGTTCCCCGGCGTACACATCACGGACAAACTGAAATGGTCCACCCACACAGACATCATGGTGAAGAAGGCGCAACAGCGTCCTAATGTTTATATACAGTACCAGTCAAAAGTCTGGACACATCTACTCATTCAAGGGTTTTTGTTTATTTTTTAACTATTTCCTACAGTGAACACATCGAAACTATGAAATAACACATGGAATCATGTATTAATCAAAAAATAATCTCACACATAAACATATATTTGGATTCGTTTAACACTTTTTTGGTTACTACATGATTCCATATGTGATATTTCATAATTGTGATGTCTTTACTATTATTCTATTATGTAGAAATTAATATAATTAAAGAAAAACCCTGGAATGAGTAGGTGTGTTCAATCTTTTAACTGGCACTGTATTTCTTCATTTCATTATTTTACTTTTAGATATGTGTTTGTATTGTTGTGAATGGTTAGATACGACTGCACTGTAGGAGCAAGGAACACAAGCATTTAGTTAGATACGACTGCACTGCAGGAGCAAGGAACACAAGCATTTAGTTAGATACGACTGCACTGTAGGAACAAGGAACACAAGCATTTAGTTAGATACTACTGCACTGTAGGAACAAGGAACACAAGCATTTAGTTAGATACTACTGCACTGTAGGAACAAGGAACACAAGCATTTAGTTAGATACTACTGCACTGTAGGAACAAGGAACACAAGCATTTAGTTAGATACTACTGCACTGTAGGAACAAGGAACACAAGCATTTAGTTAGATACTACTGCACTGTAGGAACAAGGAACACAAGCATTTAGTTAGATACTACTGCACTGTAGGAGCAAGGAACACAAGCATTTAGTTAGATACGACTGCACTGTAGGAGCAAGGAACACAAGCATTTAGTTAGATACGACTGCACTGTAGGAGCAAGGAACACAAGCATTTAGTTAGATACTACTGCACTGTAGGAGCTAGGAACACAAGCATTTAGTTAGATACTACTGCACTGTAGGAGCAAGGAACACAAGCATTTAGTTAGATACGACTGCACTGTAGGAGCTAGGAACACAAGCATTTAGTTAGATACTACTGCACTGTAGGAGCTAGGAACACAAGCATTTAGTTAGATACGACTGCACTGTAGGAGCTAGGAACACAAGCATTTAGTTAGATACTACTGCACTGTAGGAGCAAGGAACACAAGCATTTAGTTAGATACTACTGCACTGTAGAAGCAAGGAACACAAGCATTTAGTTAGATACGACTGCACTGTAGGAGCAAGGAACACAAGCATTTAGTTAGATACGACTGCACTGTAGGAGCAAGGAACACAAGCATTTAGTTAGATACTACTGCACTGTAGAAGCAAGGAACACAAGCATTTAGTTAGATACGACTGCACTGTAGGAGCTAGGAACACAAGCATTTAGTTAGATACTACTGCACTGTAGGAGCAAGGAACACAAGCATTTAGTTAGATACTACTGCACTGTAGGAGCTAGGAACACAAGCATTTAGTTAGATACTACTGCACTGTAGGAGCAAGGAACACAAGCATTTAGTTAGATACTACTGCACTGTAGGAGCAAGGAACACAAGCATTTAGTTAGATACTACTGCACTGTATGAGCTAGGAACACAAGCATTTAGTTAGATACTACTGCACTGTAGGAGCAAGGAACACAAGCATTTAGTTAGATACTACTGCACTGTAGGAGCAAGGAACACAAGCATTTAGTTAGATACGACTGCACTGTAGGAGCAAGGAACACAAGCATTTAGTTAGATACGACTGCACTGTAGGAGCAAGGAACACAAGCATTTAGTTAGATACTACTGCACTGTAGAAGCAAGGAACACAAGCATTTAGTTAGATACGACTGCACTGTAGGAGCTAGGAACACAAGCATTTAGTTAGATACTACTGCACTGTAGGAGCAAGGAACACAAGCATTTAGTTAGATACTACTGCACTGTAGGAGCTAGGAACACAAGCATTTAGTTAGATACTACTGCACTGTAGGAGCAAGGAACACAATCATTTAGTTAGATACTACTGCACTGTAGGAGCAAGGAACACAAGCATTTAGTTAGATACTACTGCACTGTATGAGCTAGGAACACAAGCATTTAGTTAGATACTACTGCACTGTAGGAGCAAGGAACACAAGCATTTAGTTAGATACTACTGCACTGTATGAGCTAGGAACACAAGCATTTAGTTAGATACTACTGCACTGTAGGAGCTAGGAACACAAGCATAAGTTAGATACTACTGCACTGTAGGAGCTAGGAGCTAGGAACACAAGCATTTAGTTAGATACTACTGCACTGTAGGAGCTAGGAACACAAGCATTTAGTTAGATACTACTGCACTGTAGGAGCTAGGAACACAATCATTTAGTTAGATACTACTGCACTGTAGGAGCTAGGAACACAAGCATTTAGTTAGATACTACTGCACTGTAGGAGCTAGGAACACAAGCATTTAGTTAGATACAACTGCACTGTAGGAGCAAGGAACACAAGCATTTAGTTAGATACTACTGCACTGTAGGAGCTAGGAACACAAGCATTTAGTTAGATACTACTGCACTGTAGGAGCTAGGAACACAAGCATTTAGATAGATACTACTGCACTGTAGGAGCTAGGAACACAAGCATAAGTTAGATACTGCTGCACTGTAGGAGCTAGGAGCTAGGAACACAAGCATTTAGTTAGATACTACTGCACTGTAGGAGCTAGGAGCTAGGAACACAAGCATTTAGTTAGATACTACTGCACTGTAGGAGCTAGGAACACAAGCATTTAGTTAGATACTACTGCACTGTAGGAGCTAGGAACACAAGCATAAGTTAGATACTGCTGCACTGTAGGAGCTAGGAGCTAGGAACACAAGCATTTAGTTAGATACTACTGCACTGTAGGAGCTAGGAACACAAGCATTTAGTTAGATACTACTGCACTGTAGGAGCTAGGAACACAAGCATTTAGTTAGATACTACTGCACTGTAGGAGCTAGGAACACAAGCATTTAGTTAGATACTACTGCACTGTAGGAGCTAGGAGCTAGGAACACAAGCATTTAGTTAGATACTACTGCACTGTAGGAGCTAGGAACACAAGCATTTAGTTAGATACTACTGCACTGTAGGAGCTAGGAACACAATCATTTAGTTAGATACTACTGCACTGTAGGAGCTAGGAACACAAGCATTTAGTTAGATACTACTGCACTGTAGGAGCTAGGAACACAAGCATTTAGTTAGATACTACTGCACTGTAGGAGCTAGGAACACAAGCATTTCGCTACACCCGCACAACCATCTGCTAAATATGTGTATGTCACCAATAAAATTGGATTTGAAAGTAATACTGCAAAGATTTGGCAAAGCAATTCACTTTTTTTCATTAATACAAAGTGTTACGTTTGGGGAAAATCCAATGCAACACATTACTAAGTACCACTCTCCATATTTTCAAGCATAGTGGTGGCTGCATCATGTATACTTGTAATATTTAGCGACTGGGGAGTTTTTCAGGATAAACATGAAATAGAATAGAACAAAGGACAGGCAAATTCCTAGAGGACCTAGTTCAGTCTGCTTTCCACCAGACAAGGGACAATAACCTAAAACACAAGACCAAATCTACACTGGAGCTGCTTACCAAGAAGCCAGTGGATATTCCGGAGTGGCAGAGTTACAGCTTTGACTAAAATCTGCTTGAACATCTATGGCAAGACTGAAAAATGGTTGTCTAGCAATGTTCAACAACCAATTTGACAGAGCGTAAATCATTTAAAAAATAATCTGAAAATGTTGTACAATCAAGGCAGGCAAATCTCTTAGGAAGACTCACAGCTGTAATCGCTGCCAGAGGTGATTTGAAAATCTATTGACTCGGGGTGTGAATACTTAAGTCAATTGTATAGTTTTGTATGTCATTTTCACGACATTTGCAAAAATGTCTAAAAACGTGTTTTCACTTTGACATTAGAGGGGTATTGTGTGTATATGGGTGAGAAAAAAATGATGATTTAATACATGTTTTATTCAGGCTGAAACACAACAAAATGTGGAATAAGTCAAGGGGTATGAATACTTTCTGAAGTGTGGGTCGGCACTTCAAAATAAAGAATGTCCCTCATGACAGGCTAGCTCAGACGCACTGCACTGCTGTTTACCTAGATGTCAGTTCCTTTGGCCATTCACAAATATAAATGGTAGAGAAATTGGTGAATAAAGCTATTACTATGTAACTACCTACAAACACAGTGTTGGATCTACAGTTATTTTTGTGTAGTTACATTAGGGGAACAAAAGTACAATTGTTAAGGTAAATTACGTATGGTTTGTAAAAGTCTTACCGAATCTTACAACTACTGGATCATACCACAGTATTTACCCATGAATATACTATAATGTATGTGTACTGTAAATATAAATATTCCAGCAGGACTGGGGAGGAGGTGTTGGGGAGTTACCCACTGAGCAAGATCTGTCAGGCTGCATCTGAGCAGTATTGAATCATACATCCACGTCAGCACAGCACTGCAAGGTGTGTGTATTAACAACCCCTCCCCACCAAATGTTTTATTTTGCTGCTGGAAAACAGGTTATATATTTGACCCTTTTTACTTATTTACTTAAGGTAATGCAAAGGCAAGTTTTACTTTAATTACAGCTGTTCATTACATTGGACCCATGTCTCAACCACTCCTAAAAAAATACTTAGTTGCTCCACAACGCTTCCCAGCACAAAGGTGTCAAAAATGCAAAAAGTGCAATCATAGATGACCCTTTCACGAATCTCGGGCACAAAACTTTGAAAATGAATTGAAAATAGATATACGCTGCGGTATAGTACAACAGGAAACATCTATTCAACTCTAAATGTGTAACAACCCAGAGAGGTAGTCGAGCAGACTGCATAACTCCCTAACTCCTTTTTTCCCTGCATCCCTCCCTCCCTCCCTCATGGAAATAGGAGGGAGAAAGTACGGTCTGGAGGGCTGCTTTAGGTAGGGGCACCGGGGATGGCTTACCCCCCCTCGCCATCGACGGCTCAAACAGATTGTTTTCTGTCAAGACTTGACTTCAGGATGGCTGGTTTGAGGGGGGAGAAGAGAGAGGGAGATATCCTTTTTTTAAACTTAAAAAAAAGATGGTTTCCACATCCCCAAGGTCAGCCCAGAAAGGCACAGCAAATTCAAACCACCAGTGCAGCGGCAACTGCAGCAGCTGTGATACAGTATTAACCTTCTTACGAAGAGCCATGCCAAACTCTCAAGATTCTGGCAGACCTCCCTGGGAACAAATGTTTTATGATCGAGATTTTATTGCTACAAAAGGGTTACATTACATTGATGTGTGGGGTAGCCAGTGGTTGACTAAGACAACAGGAAACCACATGATCATATGAGAGAGTAAATCCATTCCCATTCCAATTTATGTTCTCTTCTGCGTTGTCTTAAAATGTATAACGTTTTGGACATCAGAGAAATGGAGTCTTATTTGAGTCAGAAGACGATCGGCGGTATACAAATTGAAGTGGTTCTAGGGTGTCAGGTAAGGTGGAGGTGATATTATCCCACACTAGCCTCTCAAATCACTTCATGAAGACAGAAGTGAGTGCTACGGGGCAATAGTCATTTAGATCAGTAACCATTTATTTCTTAGATACAGGAACAATGGTGGACAGCAGAACGGGATAGGGAGAGATTGAATATGTCCATAAACACTCCAGCCAGCTGGTCTGCGCATGCTCTGAGGACGTGGCTAGGGATGCCGTCTGGGCCGGCAGCCTTGCGAGGGTTAACATGCTTAAACGTCTTACTCACTTCGGCAATGGAGGACGAGAGCCCACAGTCCTTGGTAGAGGGCTAGTCGGTGGCACTGTTATCAGCAAAGCGGGCAAAGAAGGTGTTTAGCTTGTCTGGAAGCAAGATGTCTGTAGTCTGTGTTTGTCTGTAGACCCTGCTACATACATCTCGTGTCTGAGCCGTTGAATTCTGACTCCATTTTGTCTCTGCACTGACATTTTTCCTGTTTGATTCCCTTATGGGGGCATACCTGCACTGTTTGTATTCCATCATATTCCCAGTCACCTTGCCGTGGTTAAAAGTGGTGGTTCACACTTTCAGTTTTGCACTAATGCTACCATCTCTTTCCACAGTTTTTGGTTTGGGTAGGTTTTAAAAGTCACAGTGGGAACAACATCCACTAAACACTTCCAGATGAACCTAGTCACCATATCAGTTTATACATCAATGTTATTCTTAGAGGCACCCGGAAGATATCCCAGTCTGTATGGATGGGGACAATATATCTGGAGAGCCATGATTCCGTGAAAAAGAGTATGTTACAGTCCCTGATGTCTCTCTGAAATGAGATCCTCGCCCTGAGCTTGTCTACTTTATTGTCCGGGGACTGAGCATTAGCGAGTAATATACTTGGAAGCGGTGGATGGTGTGCACGACACCTGAGTCAGACTTGAAGTCCACTCCGAATACATTTTTTTCCACTGGAGGCGTCTTGGAGCAGCCTCTGAGGTATGTTAAATTGTTCTGGGAGGTACGAACAAAGGATTCAAATCAGGAAAGTCGTCTGGTCAGAATGCTAGTGAGTTACTGCCACTCTGAAATCCAAAAGTTATTTATTGGCTGTATGTAATAACACAAAAAACTTTCTAGGCTAATAATGTAAGAAAAATATATATAAAATAACTTTAAAAAATATATTTAAAAAAACACCAATCTTAATGTCAACAGTGAAGAGGTGACTCCGGAATGCTGGCATTCTAGGGAGAGTTCCTCTATCCAGTGTCTGTGTTATTTTGCCCATCTTAATCTTTTATTATTATTGGCCAGTCTGAGATATGGCTTTTTCTTTGCAACTCTGCCAGAAGGCACGCATCCCGGAATCGCCTCTTCACTGTTGACATTGAGACTGGTGATTTGTGGGTACTATGTAATGAAGCTGCCAGTTGAGGACTTGTGAGGTGTATTTTTCTCAAACTAGACACTCTAATGTACTTGTCCTCTTGCTCAGTTGTGCACTGGGGCCTCCCACTCCTCTTTATATTCTGGTTAGCCAGTTTGCACTGATCTGTGAAGGGAGTAGTACACAGCATTGTATGAGATCTTCAGTTTCTTGGCAATTTATCAGATGTAATAGCCTTCATTTCTCAGAACAAGTATAGACTGACGAGTTTCAGAAGAAAGGTTTTTGTTTCTGGCCATTTTGAGCCTGTAATCGAACCCACAAATGTTGATGCTCCAGATACTCAACTAGTCTAAAGAAGGCCAGTTTTGTAGTTTTCAGCTCAATTCACATAATTGCAAAAGGGTTTTCTAATGATCAATTAGCTTTTTAAAATTATAAACTTGTATTAGCTAACACAACGTGCCATTGGAACACAGGAGTGATGGTTGCTGATAATGGGCAGCTGTACGCCTATGCAGATATTCCATAAAAAATCTGCCATTTCCAGCTACACTAGTCATTTACAACATTAACAATGTCTACACTGTATTTCTGATCAATTTAATGTTATTTTAATGGACCAAAAATGTGCTTTTCTTTCAAAAATCAACAAAAAACTTTCTAAGTGACCCCAACATTTTGAACGGTAGTGTATGCATGTATATATATATATATATACACACAGTATATCACAAAAGTGAGTACACCCCTCACATTTTTGTAAATATTTTAATGTGACAACACTGAAGAAATTACACTTTGCTACAATGTAAAGTAGTGAGTGCACATCTTGTATAACAGTGTCAATTTGCTGTCCCCTTAAAATAACTCAACACACAGCCATTAATGTCTAAACCTCTGGCAACAAAAGTGAGTACACCCCTAAGTGAAAATGTCCAATTAGGGCCCAAAGTGTCAATATTTGGTGTGGCCACCATCATCTTCCAGCACTGCCTTAACCCTCTTGGGCATGGAGTTTACCAGAGCTTCACAACTTGCCACTGGAGTCCTCTTCCACGCCTCCATGACGACATCACGGAGCTGGTGGATGTTAGAGACCTTGCACTTATCCACCTTCCATTTGAGGATGCCCCACAGATGCTCAATAGGGTTTAGGTCTGGAGACATGCTTGGCCAGTCCATCACCTTTACCCTCAGCTTCTTTAGCAAGGCAGTGGTCGTCTTGGAGGTGTGTTTGGGGTCGTTATCATGTTGGAATACAGCCCTGCGGCCCAGTTTCTGAAGGGAGGGGATCATGCTCTTCTTCAGTATGTCACAGTACACTTTGGCATTCATGGTTCCCTCAATGAACTGTAGCTCCCCAGTGCCGACAGCACTCATGCAGCCCCAGACCATGACACTCCCACCACCATGCTTGACTGTAGGCAAGACACACTTGTCTTTGTACTCCTCACCTGGTTGCCGCCACACACGCTTGACACCATCTGAACCAAATAAGTTTATCTTGGTCTCATCAGACCACAGGACATGGTTCCAGTAATCCATGTCCTTAGTCTGCAAGTCTCCAGCAAACTGTTTGCAGGCTTTCTTGTGCATCATCTTTAGAAGAGGCTTCCTTCATTAATACAGGTAACGAGTGGAGGACAGAGGAGCCTCTTAAAGAAGAAGTTCCAGGTCTGTGAGAGACAGAAATCTTGCTTGTTTGTAGGTGACCAAATACTTATTTTCCACCATAATTTGCAAATAAATTCATTACAAATCCTACAATGTGATTTTCTGGATTTTTTCTCTCTCATTTTGTCTGTCATAGTGGAAGTGTACCTATGATGAAAATTACAGGCCTCACTCATCTTTTTAAGTGGGAGAACTTGCACAATTGGTGGCTGACTAAATGCTTTTTTGCCCCACTGTATGTAAGTTGTTGTTCATATGTGTATGTTTGTATTTTGTATAAAAAAAATAACATTATCAATTGGACTCATCATTGACAATGCACTTTCTTGATTCCTCATAATCACATCAAAATGGAATATGGTGCCCATTTTAAACAGCAGCATATGTAGAATAGGGCTGTTGGAAGACCAATCAAAGTCATTGGCAACATTCCCACCCCCTGCCACTGTCAGGGGCAAGATGGCAAAGGGAGTGTGAGCCGAGTCGATTACACATAATACAATTGACCACGCTCCAGGACATAAACACTTACATGATTACAACAGAACCAACCATGTGGTTCAGTTCACATTCTGACGCATCGGGCCGTGATAAAAGGGCATACACATTGCCACTGATAGTCTAATGGTAATGAGTGTTAATGCAACAGGCCACTATGCTTCTGCTCCGATAGCCATAGAGGCACCACGATGAGCATCACCATCAGCACACTTCCTTTCATCACACATTGGCTTCTATTCTCTGTATAAAGCAGCACGTTAACCCCACCAGCCCCAATTTAACACTTGCTAAGGGTGAAAGATACTTATTATCCAGGCACATCCTTTTAAAGCACTCTTTTCTCTCTGTTACACCATCCCTCTCTTCTCTTCAGTTCTCTTTACTTCTTTTCTCTTGGTTTTTCTCTTTTTCCAATTTGCTTAGGTTGACAGACAGACGGTCCCCTCGTCTTGGTCCCTACTTTGTGCAGCCACAAATGTTGTCTTAGCTCTAATGATCAAGAATTACTTGAAACAATATGCACGGTGAGGGGAATCACCTACCACGGTGCTACGCAAACAATGGCCTCATATTAATCGTTGCACATCACAGGCAGATAATTAGCTATTCAAAGGGCTCTGATCAATAAAGTATTTAGTGTGGATGAGGCCTTCGTATCCTTTTGAAAGTGAAAGGAGTGTTCCGCAGAATTATAATGCAATTGTTACCAGGGAAAAATGAATTGCGGTGAAAACCCAAACTCGAAAAGCCGGGAGGGGGTGGATTGATGTAATATTTAAATAATTCTCTATATTATGGAAGGCATCAGGAACGCACCAGTACAGACATGAAAACAATACCAACCACTTGGTGGTGGGGGAATGTAGTATTACCCGAATCCTAATGGTGTTCTCTTTATTTAAACATAATTATGTTCTGCTGCACCCCACACTCAGCCACTGGGTTGTTTACCATTCACATGCGCACACACACACATGCGCACACACATGCGCACACACACACACATGCGCACACACACACACACACATGCGCACACACATGCGCACACACACACACACGCGCACACACATGCGCACACACACACAAACGCACACACACACACACACACACACACACACACACACACACACACACACACACACACACACACACACACACACACAGAGAGAGAGAGAGAGTAAGCAACAATACAGGTGTAAAGATAACACACTTTAAAGGCTTTCACTATTTCCATAAAAAGTTAGGTCTACACTGACGACCTTGGCAGGTTTAGTGCAAGTCTGTTTTCTCTGGTTTCCACAGATATCACCACCAGAACAACTTATGGCTTTGTATCAGCTAGGTTACAGCTATCACCACCAGAACAACTTATGGCTTTGAATCAGCTAGGTCACAGCTATCACCACCAGAACAACGTAGGGCTTGAATTATCATGAACACTCCAGCAGATCTGTTGTCTACAGAAGAGTAGACAAGTCTTGACATTACTCTCAGTAAGAGATATCTAATTTCATTCAGAATTACACAGATTAACCCCTTTAGATAACAGCATTTCATTACATTATATACCATTCATTATACAACTATGAGAAAATGTAGTGGTGGACAGAAGAGGTAAGACATACATGTTGATTGACCTTTGTTTCCATTGCGTTGGATATAGATCCTTCTGTAGATGCATAAGACAATTATATATGACAATAACTCATACAAAATAATGGTTATACTACTATATATTTTAGGGACTGTCATGGTTTGTCGGTGTCTTGGGTCAGTTATTCACTGTCAAACTCAATAGAAATAATCAACAATACAGGGCTATGCCATTAGGTCCTGGGGGGCCTAAACATTTATGCTGTTTGTTTCTGGTAGTTAATTGCACTCACCTGGTGTCCCAGGTCTAAATCTGTTCCTGAAAATGATGAACTAGCCTCGAGGGACATATTTGAATAGCTTGGCCAGTATAGTATGTCCATCAAAACCGGCAGGTAGACTGGCAGATATGAGCATTGGGCCAGTAACCAAAAGGTTGCTGGATCGAATCCCCAGGCTGACAAGGTAAAAAAAAAAATGTGTTGTTCTACCCCTGAGCAAGGCAGTTAACCCACTGTTCCCCGACCCTCGATGACATGGATGTCGATTAAGGCAGAAGACACATTTCAGTTGAATGTATTCAGTTGTACAACTGACTAGGTATCCCCCTTTCCCCTTATACCCTATATTGTAGCTGTCATCTCAAGACACCCACAAACACTGTTTGTAGAGGCCTTGTTGTTGCGTATTGCTGCACATGTATCCCCTACATAATTACAAGATATTTAAATGGCAGTTATTATGGCCTGCCTGACTCTCTGGGTTGCTAATGACAATGGGGCTAGTGGTCATAGAAGTGAATGTGAAATGAGCAAGGGAAGGAGAAAAAAAAGAGTGTTGAGCTGGTGGTAATTTCACATCGTATAGGCTAATTCTACATGGATGTAGGTAATAAAATACTCCTGATGCATTAGTGAAATGCTGTACTTCTACCTATTTATGTCTCTGGAATGACTGCCACCCCAACTCGATGCTGATTCTCCTCTGGCTTATCCACAGTTGTCCCACACAAACGAGATGCCCTGGCTTGGCACAGTGGGTGGTAATTGGCAAAGCAGATGCCTATTGCCCAATGATAAATCATGTGGCCATATTACTGTACCATCACAGAGCCTGGGCACACAGTGGTTTGTGAGAATGACATACTGTACACACACACTGGATCATGTTAAAGGAGCATCATGTAGTCCTATATTAAAACACAGCTGTCTATAAAATGTAACAAAAACCTGAGACCCGCCTGCTAAACCGTGGACATACCAGTCTTTAGAAAATAAAAGAAACGAGGATGCTGGCACTGTCTCATGTACAAGGAGTCTGGAAAGAAACACTGCGCCGATCGATAGAGAGAGAGAGAGAGAGAGAGAGAAGAGAGAGTGTGTGTGTGTGCTAACGTCTCCACTTCAGTGCATAAGAAACTCCATATTCATTCCACACTGTGATTGCCATGCTACTGGAACTGCATGCTGGGAGAGCTAATTAGCACAATCCACCTCTGTGTGCACATTCCGACAATATCCTCACCGTACAGACGCTGCAGTCAGCCATGCCTACATAACACACACACACTCTCACGCAAAAATGTGATCACAAACACTGACACAAACAATCACACAAACCCACACAAGCATATTCAAACAAGTATACACACGCACACACACACACGTGCACACCAATGTGAGCACAAACACTCAGACGTACACACACAGCAATCACACACACACAGCAATCACACACACACACACACACACACACACACACGCGCACAGACAAAACACTTTTTTCATTAGATGAGGATCAATCATCTGCTCACATAGATATGATAATCACAATTTAATGTCATGCATTTCACATTTTAATTGGTTTATTGTTATACCCCAAACTGTCATTACCACATGCAAGCGCGCTTCTGTGCTCTTCTCATCTGCTACCTCAGATCAGCAGTATGTGGTGAACAAATACAACTTACTTAACTAGGAGCCAGAGAGTTGTACATTTCCTAGAAAATGTTCAATCTAACAGCACTCTACATAATCAAACATCTGCCCCAACAAATAATACAGTGAATTCACACATATATTGGTTATTGTTCACAGATACGTATGGTTATGCATCTGCTTGTGATTTACTGAAATAACAATGGCAGTGCAAGTACAAACTAAAGCACAAACTGGTACCCAAACTATGCTGGCTCAGATATTTTTTTCATATTGTTCTTTCCAGCACGGTTCCAGCAAATATGATAAGTAGGCTAGCCCCGTACAGCTTCGTTTTGCTCAGTAGTGTGAAAAGGGCACAATAATCAACAACTTCCCAGATAGCTAGCGGATTCGAGCTCCCATCACAGTGCTGTGTTGTGAATATCTGCCATCTTGTTGATTTTTCTAAATGTATGTTAACAATATATAGAGCTGTCCTGACTAAACGTGGGCCAACACAGGGCTGCAGGGCTAGGGTGGAGTAGGCAAGAGAGTCACTGACATCTATTGAGGACAGTGCAGTTCACTAACTTTAAGTGGTGAAACCCTGTGGTTTATATCAAGGTATTTACAAAAATGTAATAATTGACGGTATGACGCTATTTGATAGTATTTTACGTTTTTTTATAATAACATTTGTCTTTATGAGTAGTGAGTGAACCTAGGGACGCAAAACATATATCCTAAGTGATTTTAATGGGTCTTTCTGCATTCTGATTGTTTTAATACTGTTCAATCCCACTGCACTCATTTGATTTCATTTCCACACTGCCACGTAGGGCTGCATGATATGGGCAAACAATCTATGCCTTATTTTTAACCCAATGTTTCAATTGCAATAGGACTTGTGATTTAGAGCAAAACACTTGGGTGAACTGCTGGAATCATGGAAATAGAATGATTATACAAATTCAATAGTTAACATATAACAGTGGGCACTTTGAATACATTATTGTTTGACATGACAACGGATGAAAATGTTAGGGAGGAGTTATTGTGACAGGGTAGGAACCTAGGGGACCTACAAGTGGTTCCTAGGGGACCTATACTCTTTGGCTACACTGAACGTTTTCTCTGAGCTACTTCATGTAGCTAACATATTCATCCTTCACACATTCCTCTTTGATTTAGAAGATACTGTTGCACAAACCACAAACTGATTTGGTCAACACCATCACTGGTATTATCAGGCTGTATAGCTAATTACATTTGCCCTGACTAGCAATTAGCATTAGTGGCTAAAAATATTTAGGCACAACTTGCTAATAAAATACAAACTAGCTGTTCGTAGATGAAAGAAACACAAACGTATACTGTGATCATACAACACCAGTGGATTTACATTAAGAACCAAAGTGAAAACAGCATTGTTTACATTTACATTTACATTTAAGTCATTTAGCAGACGCTCTTATCCAGAGCGACTTACAAATTGGTGCTTTCACCTTATGACATCCAGTGGAACAGCCACTTTACAATAGTGCATCTAGGTCTTTTATGAGAAGGATTACTTTATCCTATCCTAGGTGACATTATGACCTTACAGTGTGGCAGTAGCTTTATATAATAAATTATGTGTATGGTGGTTATATGTTTGGTATTTAGTTCCACAGTATACCATGGATATGGGTTGAGAGATCTGATATAGAAATCTCTCTCATTGTAATTAGCAAGGGGATTGTACAAGACACTGGGAGAGTGGCATGGAATCATTTATCACAGAATCAGATAAGCTTGTCAGATCGAGAATGGATACTAGGATCCGAAATAGCTAGGACACATGCTTAAATAGTATCTCAAACCACAGGATCATAGAACTCCATCATGAAATTAATGGGCGCGTCACTCTCCCATAACTACGTCATACAGTCAAGGATCATTCATACTGAAGAGGGGAGAACAAAGCACCAACATGCCACATTGAAGAATCCAGACTGAAAACAAGTGTCTCGTGGTCGAGGAACAACAAATGTACTCCTTGAGTGACTGGGGTGGGAGGGAGGGAGGGAGGGATGACTCAAGTAGCGAAGTAAACTCTAAAAATGGAAGCTACACACGTCACATTCCATTTAACAAATCAACAATTCAAAAACTGCTATAGAATACCGGTATATCGTAAAATACAGTACGAGCCCTAATTACCAGCTGATTAGCATAGGGAGGTGAGGAACAGAGACATAACTTCCTCAATTCATCTGCAGGAGACAAGAAAATGAATAAGTTCTTCTAATGAATAAGTCCTCTTGACTGCCCTTGACCAGTACAAAAACATCCTGTGGCGTTCTGCATTAGCATCGAATAGCCCCCGTGATATGCAACTTTCCAGGAAAAAGGAAAGTTAGGAAAGCTAAGGCTAGCCTTTTCAAAGTTTTGGGACACTGTAAAGTCCATGGAGAATAAGAGCACCTCCTCCCAGCTGCCCACTGCACTGAGGCTAAGAAACACTGTAGCAACCGATACATTTACGATAATCGATCCCCCCCGCATCTCCTTCACCCAAATCCAGACAGCGGATGTTCTGAAAGAGCTGCAAAATCTGGATCCCTACGAATCAGCTGGGCTAGACAAACTGGACACTCTCATTGATCAAATTTGTCTGCCGCAATTATTGCAACTACTAGCCTGCTCAACCTTTCTTTTGTATCGTCTGAGATCCCTAAAGACTGGAAAGCTGCCGCAGTCATCCCTCTCTTCAAAGGTGGAGACACTCTAGACCCAAACTGTTATAGACCTATCATCAAATCAAATCAAATGTATTTATATAGCCCATCTTACATCAGCTGATATCTCAAAGTGCTGTACAGAAACCCAGCCTAAAATCCCAAACAGCAAGCAATGCAGGTGTATAAGCACGGTGGCTAGGCAAAACTCCCTAGAAAGGCCAAAACCATGGAAGAAACCTAGAGAGGAACCAGGCTATGAGGGGTGGCCAGTCCACTTCTCTTCCTTTTCTCTGTATACATCAATGATGTTGCTCTTGCTGCTGGTGATTCTCTGATTCACCTCTACGCAGACGACGCCATTTTATACTTCTGGCCCTTCTTTGGACACTGTGTTAACAAACCTCCAAATGAGCTTCAATGCCAAAGAACACTATTCCGTGGTCTCCAACTGCTTTTAAATGCTTGTAAAACTAAATGAATGCTCTTCAACCGCATGCTGCCCTCACCCACCCACCCGCCCGACTAGCATCACTACTCTGGAAAGTTCTGACTTAGAATATGTGGACAACTCTCCTTCCATACTCATATTAAGCATCTCCAATCCAAAATAAAATCTAGAATTGGTTTCCTATTTCGCAACAAAGCCTCCTTCATTCATGCTGCCAAACATATCCTCGTAAAACTGACAATCCTACCGATCCTTGACTTTGCTGATGTCATTTACAAAATAGCCTCCAACACTCTACTCAGCAAACTGGATGTAGTCTATCACAGTGCCATCCGTTTTGTCACCAAAGCCCCATTTACTACCCACCACTGCGACCTGTATGCTCTCGTTGGCTGGCCCTCGCTAAATAGTTGTCGCTAAACCCACTGGCTCCAGGTCAACCATACGTCTTTGCTAGGTAAAGCCCCACCTTATCACAGCTCACTGGTCACCATAGCAACACCAACCCGTAGCACGAGCTCCAGCAGGTATATTTCACTGGTCAAAGCCAACACCTGCTTTGGCCGCCTTTCCTTCCAGTTCTCTGCTGCCAATGAATGGAGTGAATTGCAAAAATCACTGAAGCTGGAGACATATCTCCCTCTCTAGCTTTAAGCAACAGCTGTCAGAGCAGCTTACAAAGCCTCCCTTGTAAGCTGCTCTGACACTGTACCCAGGCAATCTGTAAATACCACACCCAACTACCTAATCCCCATATTGTTATTTATCGTTTTGCTCCTTTGCACCCCAGTATCTCTACTTGCACATTATCATCTGCACATCTAAAAAAATGAAAACAATGTGACACATATGTACAACAACACACATATAATGTAAATCAATATACCAGTTTGCTTACTACGAGGGTGATATTAGATTAGAGGGTTTAATAGTCACATGTACAGGGTTGCAGATGTAATTGTAGGGTACAGTGAAATTATTGAGATCTGAGCTCGAACAATGTAGGACAAAGTGAAAAAAAAGAGAGAATAATAGAAATGTAAATAATAATAACATATACATATGTGACCCGATTCAGGAAACTAGGCGTATGTCACAAGTCATGACTTCACAGGAGACCCATTTGAACTTGTTAAAAAAAATAATCTGCATTGCTGGTTATAGCCTAATGTTAGCTAGCTAATTAGCCATCATTGAACCTATTTGGTTACCTTTAGCTAGCTATGACAATCGGTTTGTATTGCTAGTGTTATACAAATATTCATACACATAGCTTATATATTATACAGCGCTAAGCTAATCCGCCTGACTCAAGTCATTTCACGTACCCCTGCTAAAACAGGAACCAGGTCACTCTCCCTGCAATAAAACTACCCCCCCTAACACTATCTCCTCAGTTTTGCTGTCTTACGACTCCAGGAAACAAAGACATTCCATCGCATGAACACATACACCCAGCCATAGTAAACTGCCCTCTACCTCACGAACCCCTGACAAACATCATCCTAGAATAAACAACTCTTCTCTCCTGCTACTGGTCGGGTGACCAGAACAGAAGACTGCTGTGCACCAATGGGGGCTTCTACTCTGGCTAGAGCGGGTCCGCCTCCAACCCTACGGGACCATTCAGAAGACGTCACGACAAGACTATACCTACTTTATTCTATGTATAAAAATGAATGTAACCTCTATATAAGTTCTCTTTTTCACCTGACCCCTCATCGGGTTATATGAACTAGATCCGTGCACGATGTAAAACAAGATATCTTTGACCAATAAATGGCCTTTTTTGAAACACCTGATTCCACTCTGTCCAGCGTCGTTGATCTGCATTCCCTCTCCAGTAAGAAACACTAACACTAGTTAAAGCTTGCGGTTAGCTAGCCAGCTGAAGTTCGATGGCTGGCTTGCTAGCTAGCATTGAATTTGCTTAATTTTAGCTAGTTATGGCAATCAGTTTGTATTGCTAGTAACTTTACTTTATGGATTAGGATTTTAGTTCATTTTTTAGCTAGCTGGAGCGTTCAGACTCAGTTGGGACCAGGTTTCAGCTGCTTCGCAACGCTGACATCCTTCCTCCCATAGATGGTCTGCCTGTACAAGCACCACCTGGACTGAACACAGCTGGACAAACATATATGTTTGAGAAGATCAAGGAGTTTTGTGATGAAGGGGCAATGACCATCACATGTCCTGAACCAAAGTCAAGGGCAGGACAGAAACAAGCTCCATGAATATAGGTTCCCTTGTTCATGTGTGGTTTGGACGGACAAGTCATCAGCACTATCTGCAGTGCCTCTATTAAAATGAATCTTTACGAACACACACAGTATGTTGCTGCAACTAATTCATTTTTTTATCCTGCTGCTCAACCACTTTACCCCTGATTGTTATAAATATTGTTAGAGTATTATTTTATTTATATTTACACTATCTATTTCTGATATTGCTACTATGCAAGTAACCATTTGGCTGTACCATTTACACCTTAAAAAGAGAACAAACAAAATATTGATGTAGAAAATGGAAATTGTGTGGTCGTAAAATTATTTTATGACATACCACAACAATATCATGTGACCGTATCAAGTGTGCACCACATACAGTTGAAGTCAGATGTTTACATACACAGGTTGGAGTCATTAAAACTCGTTTTTCAACTACTCCACAAATTTCTAGTTAACAAATTATAGTTTTGGCAAGTCGGTTAGGACATCTACTTTGTGCATGACACAAGTAATTTTTCCAACAATTGTTTCCAAACAGATTATTTCACTTATAATTCACTGTATCACAATTTCAGCGGATCAGAAGTTTACATACACTAAGTTGATTGTGCCATTAAACAGCTTGGAAAATTCCAGAAAATTACGTCATGACTTTAGAAGCTTCTGATAGGCTAATTGACATAATTTGAATGAATTGGAGGTGTACCTGTGGATGTATTTCAAGGCCTACCTTCAAACTCAGTGCCTCTTTGCTTGACATCATGGGAAAATCAAAAGAAATCAGCTAAGACCTCAGTAAAATAATTGTAGAACTCCACAAGTCTGGTTCATCATTGGGAGCAATTTCCAAACGCCTGAAGGTACCATGTTCATCTGTGCAAACAATAGTATGCAAGTATAAACACCATGGGACCACACAGCCGTCATACTGCTCAGGTAGGAGACGCATTCTGTCTCCTAGAGATGAACGTACTTTGGTGCGAAAAGTGCAAATCAATCCCAGAAAAAGAGCAAAGGACCTTGTGAAGATGCTGGAGGAAACAGGTACAAACATATCTATATCCACAGTAAAACAAGTCCTATATCGACATAACCTGAAAGGCGGCTCAGCAAGGAAGAAGCCACTGCTCCAAAACCACCATAAAAAAGCCAGACTATGGACTGCAGAGATCGTACGATTTGCCAAGATCGTACCTTTTGCAGAAATGTCCTCTGGTCTGATGAAGCAAAAATATAACTGTTTGGCCATAATGACCATCATTATGTTTGGAGGAAAAAGGGGGAGGCTTGCAACCTGAAGAACACCATCCCAACCGTGAGACATGGGGGTGGAAGCATTCATGTTGTCAGGGTGCTTTGCTGCACTTCACACTTTGACTGGAGCACTTCACAAAATAGATGGCATCATGATGTAGGAAAATTATGTGGATATATTGAAGCAACATCTCAAGACATCAGTCAGGAAGTTAAAGCTTGGTCGCAAATGGGTCTTCCAAATGGACAATGACCCCAAGCATACGTCCAAAGTTGTGGAAAAAAGTCAAGGTATTGTAGCGGCCATCACAAAGCCCTGACCTCAATCCCATAAACAATGTGTGGGCAGAACTGAAAAAGCATGTGCAAGGCCTACAAACTTGACTCAGTTACACCAACTCTGTCAGGAGGAATGGGCCAACATTCACCCAACTTATTGTGGGAAGCTTGTGGAAGGCCACCTGAAACGTTTGACCCAAGTTAAACAATTTAAAGGCAATGCTACCAAATACCACATTTCCTTATTGTAGTCTACTACCACTTTTAGTATTCATCATCTTTACTACACTGTTTAGCACATGACCTCATGAATCATTAAAGAGATGGGTGGGCTGGATTAAGAGGGTGTGACCAACGCTGAATGGGTGTAGACAAAGAGCTCTCCAGTAGATATCGAAACATTCAAAGTCCCTTTTCTCAAAAGTGATTTTACAAGTTGATCAACTTTCAAAGCAAAATTATTTTCCCATTGTTCCTCAAAAATGCTGTATATGATACATCATTTTGTAGATCTGAGTCTACTTTTTACCAATGTAGAAAAAAACAATTACCAATTTGAGCCGGTCAGTCACATATTAACAAATGATAAATGTCCATTGGGGTGGGGGAAGGATAAATGTCAATTTATCCTATGCTGCCCATGTCTGAGTTAGGAAAACGGGGAGAACAGGCCATGGCTTGGGTGGCTGGGGTCCCTGATTAACTTCTTGGCCTTCCTGCGACACCTGGTGTTGTTGGTGTCCTGGAGGGGAGGCAGTGTGCACCCAATGGTGCATTCCGCTGAACATACCCCCTTCTGTAGCGCATTGTGGTCAGCGGCAGTGGCATTACCGTACAAGGCTGTGATGCAGCCCGACAGTATGCTCTTGATGGTGCTCCTGTAAAGCATTGTGAGGGCCCTCGGGGACAGGCCACATTTCTTTAGAATCCTGAGGTTGAAGAGTCACTGTCATGCCTTCTTCACCAAAGTGTCTGTGTGGTTTGACCATTTCAGCTCCTCGGAGATGTGTACTAAGAGGAACTTGAAGTTCTCCACGATGATCCCGTTGATGAGGATGGGGTTGTGCCCAGACTAGTTCCTCCTGAAGTTCACAATCAGCTCATTTGTTTTGCTGATGTTGAGGGAGAGGTTATTTACCTGGCCCCACGTCGTCAGAGTGCCTACCTCCTACCTGTAGGCAGTCTCGTCGTTGTTGATGTTGTTGATGTTCAGGACTACTACTATTGTGCCGTCAGCGAACTTGATGATGGAGTTGGAACTGTGTGAGGGTAAACATGGAGTACAGGAGGGGACTGGGGATGCGTGTTGAGAATTAGTATTGAGGAGGTATTGTTGCCGACCTTCATCACCTGGAGGCAGCCCGTCGGGAAGTTCAGGATCCAGTTGGATAGGAAGGAGTTCTGACCCAGGGCCGTGAGCTTTGTGGTGAGCTTAGAGGGCACTATGGTATTGAAGGCTGAGCTGAACAGCATCCTGACGTATGCATTCCTTTTGTCCAGGTGGGTGAGAGCAGTGTGCAGTCAGGGCGCTAGGCGAATTGGTCACTTTCCCTTTCTTGGGCACAGGGATGATAGTGAACATCTTTGAAGCAGGTGGTGTTAGCGGCTAGAGCAAGATTGAAAATGCCCGAAAACACAACAGCCAGCCGGTCTGCGCATGGTGTGGCTAGGGATGCCATCTGGGCCAGCTGCCTTGTGAGGGTTAACAAATGTGAAGGACTTACGATCGTCCTCCGTGGAGACGGTAAGTACGTAGTCCTTGTTGTCCTCAGGGGCTCTACTCGGGCCGATCAGATTCGTCATGGTGCATGAAGCGTGAGAAAAATATATTTTGCTTTTCCGATAGGACGATGTTTGTGTCCACAACGTGGCTGACTTTCTTTTAGTGATCTGTGATCTGCATAGGTCTTATTTGTACTGCTTAACCATAATATTGTCCCCGGTCACCTTGTCATGTTTACAAGCAGCATCTCTCCTTCAGTTTCCCTACAAGGCTGCCATCAATCCACAATTTTTGATTTGGGTAGGTTTTATACGTTGTGTCATGTATAACAGTGTCTTATAGATGAATCATTGCTTATTTCATTGTGATGATCCAACACAGCAATTTGAGATAATTAATCTATCATAATTCATTTTCTGTATCAGTATCTAAACAAATCTCTCAAATACTCACTATAATGCATTGGGTATATCCACATTTTAGAAAGGGTTGTCACAGTCTAGGACATACTCTCTTTCCAATTCGGCCACCATACCTCATGGTTCCACCCTCCAGATAATCATATAGATCTGGTTCAAATTACTGAGGCATACTTCTCAGCAGCTATGTAAGCTCTGTGAGTAATCATATTCTACAATTGACTGATCTAATTTGCCTGATGTTATGAGGTTCCATTGCGTGTCAAGGCACCTTTTCAGGAATAACTACCGCACACACAAACTAAAACACACACACGCGGACGCAAGCACACACTCACGCACTCACACACACACACACACACACACACACACACACACACACACACACACAGACAGACACACACAAACACATACACCCTTCCGACAACCCAAACCCGTGTTCTCCTCTGCAAGCTTCAGGGGGTTCGTACAGGGATAACTTACACGGAGCAGTTACTTTTAAATGAGACATTGAGACAATAACTTCACACCGTGTGGTGAAATGACACAGTGCCCTGCAAAAGAAATCATCCGCCTTAGCTTTTTTTCTATTTTGTTGCATTACAAGCTGTAATTTAAAATTATTTTTATTTGGATTTCATATAATGGACATACACAAAATAGTCCAAATTGATGAAGTGAAATAAATAAAACAAGTACTTGTTTAAAAAAATATTTATATATTTTGAAATGGTGCTTGCATATGTATTCACCCCCTTTGCTATGAAGCCCCTAAATAAGATCTAGTGCAACCAATTACCTTCTAAGTGTCACATGATCTGTCAAATGATCTCAGTATATATACACGTGTTCTGAAAGGCCACAGAGTCTGTAACACCACCAAGCAAGCGGGACCATGAAGACCAAGGAGCTCTCCAAATAGGTCAGGGACAAAGTTGTGGAGAAGTAAAGATCAGGGTTGGGTTATAAAAAAATATCCAAAACTTTGAACATCCCACGGAGCACCATTAAATCAATTAATAAAAAATTGAAAGAATATGGCAACACAACAAACCTGCCAAGAGAGGGCCACCCACCAAAACTCACGGGTCAGGCAAGGAGGGCATTAATCAGAGAGGCAAAAAAGAGACCAAAGATAACCCTGAAGGAGCTGCAAAGCTCCACAGCGGAGATTGGAGCCATACACTCCACAGAGCTGGGCTTGACGGAAGAGTGGCCAGAAAAAAAATGTATTAAAGAAAAAAATAAGCCATCAAGGAAAACACTGGTCAGAATGGAAGGAATGATGGATGGTGCTAAATATAGGGAAATTATTGAGGGAAACCTGTTTCAGTCTTCCAGAGATGTGAGACTGGGACAGAGGTTCACCTTCCAGCAGGACAATGACCCTAAGCATTCTGCAAAAGCAAAACTTTAGTGGTTTAAGAGGGAACATTTACATGTATTCGAATGGCCTAGTCAAAGCCCAGACCTCAATCCAATTGAGAATATGTGATATGACTTAAAGATTACTGTACACCAGCATAACCCTGGAGCAGTTTTGCCTTGAAGAATGGACACAAATTCCAGTGGCTAGATGTGCCAAGCTTACAGAGACATACCCAAAGAGACTTGCAGCTGTAATTTCTGTAGAAGGTGGCTCTACAAAGTATTGACTTAGGGGGGGGGGGGGGATAGTTATGCACGCTCAAGTTTTCAGTTTTTTGTCTAATTTCTTGTTTGTGTCACAATAAAACATATTTTGCATCTTCAAAGTGGTAGGTATGTTGAGTAAATCAAATGATACAAACCCACAAAAGAATATATTTTAAGTCCAGGTTGTAAGGCAACAAAATAGGAAACATGCCAAGGGGGGTGAATACTTTCACAAGCCACTGTATGTTAAAACAGAGTAAAGTCTAGAGACACGGCTTCGATGACCATGAAATGTCTGCTGGCAACATGAAGACCTAATGAAGCCAAAGTTCTAAAGTTGATTTTAACTTCCAACTACTTCCAGGTACGCAGGTTCTGGAGAGTAATTTTCATTAGACTAGTAGACTAGACACCATGGTGAAATTAGTCCTGCAATTAGGAATAGAAGAGGCAGCATCACAATTAGTTAAATTCCTTCTGATTCATGACAATGTACTGTATTTACGAGAATTGCATCATACAAACCAGATGGGCCAAATTTGAGTCTTCATTATATTACCCACATTCTATGTGAGGAGAGTTTGTTTAACATGGGATATGGGATATCACTTTGAGTTAACATTACACCAAGTCCCTAACTAGTTAGTACACTCCCATGTACTCACTCTATCACACTTAACATTCCAAGTCGTGAGCCAAGATATTGGCTGCCTGTATGATAATGACTATCCGTTGAGATGTTAAAGGGAAATATATAAATAAAGGAACAATTAAGTAATACAATACAAAACGTGGCAATGGGAATATAGATCCCTCACGCCAACAGAAGGATTGTCAAACCCTGATTACTCAATTTAACTTTCACCAAGGGAGTCCTACAACCTGGCTCTCTTCAATAAATGATTATTGTAAAGATCTTTGCTCACATGTAATCTGTGAATTTCAGTTTGAGCAGCTAAGTTAAGTGTGTAAGTGCGCATATGATCTCATGTATGCAAGTGTGTGTGTGTGTGTGTGTCAGTGGCGGCGATTGGGTGAAGGCTCGGGGAATCATGGCAGTGGGGCTGAGTGGCCTTTGTTAATTGTTGGAGTGTGGACTCCAGCTACAGACGGTGGTAGTAATCTCAGACATCAACACACTGCCTAAGCCAGGTTTTTGGGGGGAGAGTGACAAGAGATAATCACTGAGCCCCCAGGCTACACCCCTGGCTATGGCCATGTTATTAGAGGGGGAGATGGGATCGTGGATATTGAACAGTGGATGTTGTCCAATAACAATATATTTTTAAATTAACAATATATTTTCTCCAAAAACTAAATTGGAAAGATGTTTAAAACAGCTTTTGCCGTGAGAAACATCTGTCCATTAAAACTATTGTTGTAAATTATAGGGACATCTTCTGTCAGTGCTCTGTCAAAGTATGTGAATTGTAAAAGGAACACAATGATAGGTAAAATAAGAGGAATTACTTTTGTTTTTCAAAAGTAACATAATTTGGTATAAGGAGAGAGGGCAGATTGTAATGAATGCATATCATTCTTCAATCCTTAACAATTCTGAGATGAGAATGTATAAAACATCACAGGAGGAAGCACTAGTTGGATCTCAACACATTATTGTTGTCATTGTACTGGTAAGCAACAGAAGGCAAAATATGAGTTTTTGAATCAACACTTTTCTACAATGAAAACAAAATCAGCATTTTTATTTCCATTCAGTGCCCTTAATAAACCCTTGATGATAAAATACAGAGGACTCTCCTCATAATTAAACCATAGTGATACAACAGCCGTGGTTGTTCAGAGAGCAGCCTCCCACTAACTCCTCTCCACACAGAGTCTGCAGCCCATATATTAAGATGAATGATGTATATGCTGGGTCCCCAAAGGGTGAGAGAACAACCCAGCTTTAATGAACTTAATGTCTAATTTAAAGCCCTTTTCTTGCGTATGGCTTTGAAAGCTGCTCCGACCGAGCGGTAAGGCTTCTCCCCGCGCGGTTTCACTTTATTTGAAGTTGCTGTAATCTGTGTGTGCATTCCTCCGAGTCTACCTTTCCTGAGAGATGTCAAATCTCTTCCACAGAACTTATTTTTTTGTGAGAAGTCGATGACAAGAAGCCAAGGAGCCAAGAATCCAAAGCAGTTCAGGCTAAAGTTTTATGCTTTTTTCCCTCTATTATATTCTACTTATTATTTATCTCAATAAGATTAAAGTTAACTGAAGCTTTAAACAGCCTGGATGCCTTTAGTGTCCCAAGCAAGAAGATGACCAGGGTCAGGAGGCAACATAACTTCAATAGATAAAAATGCCAACCCTTCACTTCAAGGACTGAAGATAGAACTCTGCTTACATTCCTCCACCGATCAAACACACATGAAGAAAGGTCCTCTCCATTCATATGACTTCTATGAAAACACAAATAACTGGGTGATCATTTCGTTGTGAATGGCAGGTTATGATAATAGCCGTGGCCATTAATGTTACTCATGGTATTACCTTAGGAAGCTTCCAGATGTTTTACAAGATGTAATTTTAGATGTTCCTTTTTTTCAAGTGCACATGTAAGATGTAGGACTGGGGATGTGACCTTTCAGTTGAAAGTCAAACATTCAAATGACTTCTCAAAGCGATAGCCTGTTCTGTTTAACTTAAGCTGTGGTCAAACATTTAAAGTAATGATATGCCTGGATAATTTTCTTTAACCTCAGTAAGTCAGTGATAAAACAGAAACACTGTTCAATGATTATGAGTAATTACACCAGCTGTTCCTAACTTCACCGTTAACTTGTTTCAATAACAAAACAAAATGAGTGTGTCCATTGTCTCACAACTTCCTTTTGAAGACTAGGTGGATTCTCCATCTTCTGATTATGAAACCCCTGTTGCGTGTAACTGATTCCCTGCTATCTGAAAAATGAGAGGAATAGATGCAATCCCTCCATTCATCAAGCAAATAATGAATGTTGTGAGGAAGAAAAAAGTGCCTAGTAAAGTGCAATCACGGCACAATAATGCCTTGCATTAACCTTCTCCTCACCCTATACTCAGCTGACTCATATAACCAACTTTCATCACTGCCCCTTGTAAAGACTGAAGCCAATATCGAGGCATTGGCTCCAGCATAGGCCCCTGGGGGACTCAGTGTCTGTGTCTCTCCGGCCTTGGCAGGGACAGAAGGGATGGTCTGGGGGGGGTCAGCTCTTGCACTTCACCTGAACAACCTCCCTGATGAGCCCATTAGATAGCTGGGAGGCCATTTAGTTGATTGACCCTAGTTGAGAATGTGGACATTTTCTTCCCTGGCCATCAATAATATGCCAGTCAGCCTCCTGGGGATAGTCCGATCTCTAAAACACCAGACACTTCACTCTGATTCAGCCCCGGGCTGCAGGGAGACCAAAGTGAGGTTGGAGCTGGGTACCAATTGGGACCATATTACCTATTTAGTGCACTATGTTTGACCAGGGCCCATAAGGCTTTGGTCAAAAGTAGTGCACTATGTAGGAAATAGTATTTCATTTGAGACGTATAATGAGTTTTCAACGCTAACATATGTATTGAATCATGCCACTCTTTATGAGTTAATGACTCCGCTAGTTGTATTATTAGTACATGCTATAATTTATATTACATTTTATTTTGGGGGTGATTTAGAAGCATCTTACTGTCCTCCAAAAATCAATCAAATTAAACAAGTATTACGTTTTGTCAGAAGAATGTGACTGAATAAAAATGGTTATGAAACTTGTTTTGTCATTATGGATATGGACCATTTAAAATTGAATTAATGTTATATAAAATGTATTTCAGAAACAAATAGTTTATAATACATTACATTTAACTTGGTTCTATGATTATGATGCTCGTCTATACTGGATGTCATTAATTAAAACAAACATTGATTAAATATCACATCTGATAATATATAGAGGGGATCACTTCATAGTGTGTCAAATTGTGTTTCTCTACTTAGGGGCAATTTGGGTAACTTCTGTCTTGCAAAGACACACCATGAAACACATCAACTGGTGGAGGGTGAAGTTGTCCCTCGACAAATTAAATCAAATCAAAGCGTATTGGTTGCGTACAAATATTTGCAGATGTTATCGCTGGTGCAGTAAAATGCTTGTGTTTCTAGCTCCAACAGTGCATTAGTATTAACTAGCAATACACAACAACAGGCACATAATCCCCCCCCCCCCAAAGTTTTTAAATAAGCCGGTAGCCTAGTGGTTTGAGCGTTGGGCCAGTAACAGAAAGGTTACTAGATCGAATCCCTGAGCTGACGAGGTAAAAAATATGTTGTTCTGCCCCTGAACAAGGCAGTTAAACCACTGTTCCTAGGCAGTCATTGTAAATAAGAATTTGTTCTTAAATAAAGGTAACAAAAAAAATAAATCAGCTAAGACCTCAGTAAAATAATTGTAGAACTCCACAAGTCTGGTTCATCATTGGGAGCAATTTCCAAACGCCTGAAGGTACCATGTTCATCTGTGCAAACAATAGTATGCAAGTACTAACCGTCATATCGCTCAGGAAGGAGACGTGTTCTGTCTCCTAGAGAGAAACGTACTTCGGTGGGAAAAGTACAAATCAATCCCAGAACAACAGCGAAGGAGCTTTTTTATTTCACCTTTATTTAACCAGGTAGGCAAGTTGAGAACATGTTCTCATGAGAACACGCCAATTGCGACGTGGCCAAGATAAAGCAAAGCAGTTCGACACATATAACAACACAGAGTTACACATGGAGTAAAACAAACATACAGTCAATAATACAGTAGAAAAATAAGTATATATACAATGTGAGCAAGTGAGGTGAGATAAGGGAGGTAAAGGCAAAAAAGGCCATGGTGGCAAAGTAAATACAATATAGCAAGTAAAACACTGGAATGGTAGATTTGCAGTGGAAGAATGTGTAAAGTAGATAAATAAATAATTGGGTGCAAAGGAGCAAAATAAATAAATAAATACAGTAGGGAAAAAGGTAGTTGTTTGGGCTAAATTATAGATGGGCTATGTACAGTAATATGTGAGCTGCTCTGACAGCTGGTGCTTAAAGCTAGTGAGGGAGATAAGTGTTTCCAGTTTCAGAGATTTTTGTAGTTCGTTACAGTCATTGGCAGCAGAGAACTGGAAGGAGAGGTGGCCAAAGGAATAATTGGTTTTGGGGGTGACCAGAGAGATATACCTGCTGGAGTGCGTGCTACAGGTGGGCCCTGTTCGACACATTCCTTCATAGGTCATCGGAGAAGGTGAATGATGAGATCGCATTCTGGAATTGCCCATCAATCTCTACTTTCTCATTGCTTTGACCATCCAGATTAATGGGCGTCTACACGAACGTAGGAGGGAGAGGTCTGTTCCCCCCCCTCGCTCATCCACAGATCCAACCTAGCCTCCGAGGAATTGTCTACATTGCCGAGAGAATCCGAGGTTAACCGAATTCCACCAGGAATCATAGAGGGCTGCCGTCTCGCCTTCTCCGAAGCCAATGCAACTTGGCAAAGCTAGATTGTCTCCTGCCGAATGGTAACATAGACTGAAAACCAAGAGCTGTCTGTATTGTGGGACTACAGGTCATTACATTTCTACCTGTCTTGTAAAAATATCCGGCTCATCGGGAGGTATGAGTATGCAGGTGGGCATTACGGAGAATGTCGAGTCTCCCCTTACTCGTACTCCTCTCCACGCCATCCTGCTGTGAGGTGTCATGTCCACATCTCTACGGGTACTCATTGACTCTCAGAACGACAATAATTTTATGGACACTACCCTGGTGTCTGAGCTGGGAATCCCCACTCGACCCCTCTCCATTCCCATGGATGTCAGAGCGCTGGATGGGCGTTCAATTGGCAGAGTAAACAACAACATGGTTGCTATCAACCTGCGAGTGTCATGCAACCACAGCGAATCGATCCAGTTTCTACTTATCAAATCCCCTCAGATACCCGTTGCGTTGGGGCTCCAGAGACACAATCCCCTTGTTGACTGGACTGTGCGTTCGATCAAGGGATTGGAGCCTGCCACGGGACATCTTCCTGCAGGCATGAGAAAAAGCCCCAGACATCTCCACCGTTCCCGCTGTGTACCAGTACCTCCGGGAGGTTTTCAGCAAGCCCGTGCCTCCTCGCTACCTCCACATCGGCCATATGACTGTGCCATCGACCTTCTCCCAGGCTACACTGCATCGGGGGATGGCTTTATTCCCTGTCGGGTCCGGAGACCAAGGCGATGGAGACGTACAGTACCAAGAGTGTGCAAAGCTGTAATCAAGGCAAAGGGTGGCTACTTTGAAGAATCTCAAATATAAAATATATTTCGATTGTTTAACAACTTTTTGGTTACTACATGATTCCATGTGTGTAATTTCATAGTTTTGACGTCTTCACTATTATTCTACAAATGGTGAAGATAGTAAAAATTAAGAAATACCCTTGAGTAGGTGTGTCCAGTCTGGGACTGTGCATTGAGGACTCCCTGGCTCCAGGGGGTATCCATACCACTGCCTACCCCGCCGGCACAGGGTTCTTCTTGTGGAGAAGAGGCACAAAACCCTGCGCCTGTGTTTTGACTACCGGGGCCTGAATGACAATCCGTTACCCACTTCCACTCATCGCCTCGGCTTTCGAGTCTCTCCAGCGGTCTACCATCTTCTCCAAGTTTACCATCCAACGCTTACCATCTGGTTCGAATACGGGAAGGGGATGAGTGGAAGACCGCCTTTAGCGGGCACTACAAATAACGGGTGATGCAATTCAGACTGACCAGCACTGCTGTGTTCCAGGCCCTGGTTAACGACGTTCTCCGTGACATGTTGAACCGGTTCGTGTTCGTCTACCTTGATGACATCCTCATTTCCCCCCCGCTCAGCTCAATAACATGTAATCCATGTCCAACAAGTCCTCCAGCGTCCTCTGGAGAACCAGCTGTTCATCCAAAAAAAAGAGAATTCCATCGCTCCACCATCTCCTTACTTGGATACATCATAGCTGCAGGCAACATACAGATGGATCCTGGAAAGGTGAGAGCGGTGGTGGATTTGGAGCAATCCACATCCAGAGTGCAGCTGCAATGCTTCCTTGGGTTCACCAATTTCTATCACCGGTTCATCTGGGGTTACAGCCCCCATCCTAATTCATCTGGTCCCGGCAGTTCGTGGTGGAGGTCGATGCCTCGGACACTGGAGTGGGGTCTGGGGACAGGACACTGATAGCACATCAACTCCAAGACAGTTGCCAAGAGTCAATGGATCTCAGGGTGCAACCAAATCCTTTCTGTAAATAGTTTCTCCCATTACTCCACTCAAATAAAACAAAACAAACCCCTGCTATGGCACCAAATCCACTGACAAGAAAGTGTCTGATGCTTGTATGATCTCTACTATATAATTAAACTGGGGACAGTTGAAGTGAGCAAGAGAGAGACACAAGTAAGCCTGAAAGGGGAGAGGTCTAAATCATGCAGTCCTTGCAGTACCAACCTTGCAGAGGAAGCTGATGTTGAAGCCGAAGGTCTGGGCGTTCCGGGAGCCGGCGTTCATGTAGTTGCCCACCAGCAGCACCATCTCCAGCAGATTGCTGAAGCTGTCACTCTTCTTCAGCTCCTCACAGGCGAACGTCACGTTCATGATGTCCGGTCGGATGTTGTTCACCTGCTCCTCGAAGGTCAGCTTGAAGAGGATGCCGTTGAGGCGCGAACGCAGCAGCTTTACAGAGCTCATCTAGAGGAAAACATAACAATATTTTGTTAGGAACAGTTTAGGAAGCCTCCGTATGGTTTATAAAAGCTCTACACTGTCTTGCTTAAGTCTCTATAAGTTATATGCTGTTTAAAGTGTGGCCAACGTGACCATGTAGAGCTCTACAGCAAATGTATGTAGAGCTCTACAGCAAATGTATGGAAAATATACTTACTGTGAAATATTACATTGTCTCCGGGTAAGTATACTGCGTTGAGCTTTTTGTCAAGATTCACTAATTGAAATGTATCTTGTCTGGCTTTCTAGCCTCTTAAGTCTACACCTGATTACTGCCCCTTCTGGAGGAATTCGGTACCCATATAAAACATGATGATGATTTTTTTTCAAAAGTTGCTAATATATGCACATAAAAAATATTACCGAATAGAAAACACTCTAAAGCTTCTAAAACCGTTTAAATTTTGTCTCTATGTAAAGCAGAAGTGTCAGGGCATGCATTCTCCCAAAGTCTCTCTTGTAATGAAAAAAGTTGCCACCACTTTGACGTCATCGTATACGCACTTACCAAGCAGTTACAACCCTGGGAAGACTCTGTATGTGTTCAGCGCGAAGCCTGCTTTCGATGAGGCGTGTAACTGTGAGAATCGCCGCTCACGAGACTTTGAGCGTGCCGAAAGGTCTCGGTCACGCCAAAAAAAAGTGCACCCCTTTGCGCGCTCTGGACTTTTTCTCTCTTTCCCTCAGGATCGATTAAAAGACGTGTGTGTGTCTGTTCGCCCTCACGATTGCTGTAGACCTTTATAACATGTTAAAGCTTAATTATGAACATAGTTTGACAAGTTTACTCGACATATTATATATACTTTCGACGTTTTGGTGCGCATCCACTAGAAATTTGCCTACATTTCGACCGAAATGTGGCTAGTTTGAGAACCGAAAGACACAGACTTGAAAACTGAACGCTAATTTGGTGAGTATTAACCCTTCCAGGTCTTCTGATGGAAGAACAGCAACGGTAAGGGAATATTTATGTGTTAATTTTGGGTTTCTGTCGACTCCAAGATAGAGGAGTCATTATGCTAATGTGGGAGCGCCGACTCCCTATTATAGCCTAGTGAACGCAAAATGTAACGTTAAAAATAAATGTAACACAGCGATTGCATTTAGAAGAAGTGTATCTTGCTATACATATGTAAAACATGCATATTTAGTCAAAGTTTATGATGTGTATTCCTTGTTAGCTGACGTTATCTGCCGGAGCTATTTCATTTCTCCTGACATTGCAGTAGCATTTTTGAACGATGCATAATTGTAAACAGAGATTTATGGATATATATTGCAGATTATTGAAAAAAATGAATGTACTGTGTAACATGTTATATTACTGTCATCTGATGAAGATTTCAAAAGGTTAGTGAAATGATTTTTCTTTTAATCCTGCGTTTGTTGATTGCATATTTTTTCCTACTTGGCTATGCTAATGAGGTATGTCTGCGGTGGTGGTTGGACATAAATATGTGCTATGTTTTCGCCGTAAAACATTTTAGAAATCTGACTTGCTGGGTAGATAAGCAACTTGTTTATCTTTCATTTGAGCTATTTTTCTTGTTAATGTGTGGAGGTTAAATATTTTTAGGAATATTTTTTCGCATTGTGCGTTATGCTAATGAGCTTGAGCCCTAGTCACAAACCCGCATACGGTATTGGTGGACTATGAGGCTAGACTAGACAGAAGTCCCTTCATCAACTATGGCATGAATCACACCTGATAACATTAATAAGTAGTGATGGGCCACTGAACAATATCTAGGCCCAAGCAAGACTAGATAGCTGCACTCTGGAAAAATATAAATAATCAGTCCCCCATCCACTTCCCCCACCCTTGATTTGATTTCTCGGTATAAGAGGGAAATCACAATAAAAGATGGGTGACAGCTCTTGCAGGAGTGGAGGCTGAAAGTGACTTATTTCCCTCATGAGCTCCTGTGTGTCGTGGCGGTGTTGATGAGGTAGCTTCACCAGCGGGAGCGGTATATTACCACGGCATCTCTATGCTAGATCACACAGGGGAATTGTCACACCTTGCATCATAACGTCCTCAAAGAGTCACACACCACCCCAAAAAGTCAATTGTACTGAATGAGTGCAAATTGAGTTGCATGGCTACCACAATGCAACGTTATCATGTTATTCTTAACACATCAGGTTGACTGAGAACACTCTCTTTCACATCAACGACCTAAAAGAGTATAAAGGACCTGCAGATACAGGTAACTGCTAAAATAAAGGAAACACCAACATAAAGTGTCTTAGAATAATGGACAAAATAATGGCATGCCCAGAATTTTTATTCATGACCCTAAGCATGATGGATTGTTAATTGCTTAATTAACTCAGGAACCACACCTGTGTGGAAGCAACGACTATCATAATTTGTATCCCTCATTTACTCAAGTGTTTCCACTATGTTGGCAGTTACCTGTATAAAGATATAGCTGAACATACAAAGTCCTCTGTAACCTACTTTGATACTGAGCTCTGGATAAATCAATGTGGTATAAAAATGTCAATGTTAACTTTATAGACGTATGACTGTAGAAAGTGTAAAAAAACAAACATTAAGCTAAAGTATAACCTCAAAATCAGCTGCACCTAGCACTTGAGGCAACTATACTAAATTAACTATAGTGGCTTGGAATGCATCATTGAGATGTCCTGACTTCACAACGAAGTAGAGTGCACTAACTTTATTAAAGAGAACCCAAAGCCTGAGGCTATGATTATATGATTGGGAAATATTGAAAGTTTCAGACATGTTATGGAATTTGTTGACACCTGGAATGACAGTGTAATTTTAACAGCTACTATATTTCACACTTTATTATTGATCAAAATCACAGCTTCTCTCAGTCAAAGAGCAGACTGCCATATTTGACCTGTCATAAAAAAATATCTTTATATTTCCACTATTTTAATTTTACATTACAGTAAATATTGAATAGGTCTGAGCCTGAAGAAAGCCTCAAGGCTGTATGGCTGTATTTTCTATATCCCCAAATGTTTTTCTTAAAAAGGGGTGTGTGTGTTTGTGTGTGTACATGTCAGTGTCGGTGTGTGTGAAGCAGCATCTTCTCCCTGAGGGGCTTTAGCTAGGTGCTATGGTGTAATACGTAAGCCTACTCACCACAATGCCAAACTGCTCTGGCTCGCACAGTTCCTCATACTCGCCCTTAAGTTCTGCCAATGCGCTCAGCTCCTTCTGTTCCGGTAGGTTCTTTATCAGGTTCTGCAAACACACACAGATACATGTATATACTGGCTATATCTGAAACTCTCTTAGATAATTCATTTGATGATGCAGTGGTAGCAATACATGCTTACAACATATACAGAAGAGTTAGGAATGCCAATTGGGGATGTGTTCGTCCCACCTGGACAAAAGGAACACCAATTTTAGAATGCAACTCAATGACTACAGCTCAGTGTTCAACATGGTCCAAGCACACCAAGACAGTCGTGAAGAGGCCACGACAAAACCTATTCCCCCTCAGGAGACTGAACATATTTGGCATGGGTCCTCAGATCCTCAAAAGGTTCTACAGCTGCACCATCGAGAGCATTGTTGCATCACTTCCTGGAATGGCAAATGCTCGGCCTTCGCGCTGCAAGTCCTGCCTCTCCCATCTCTTCATTGGTTTATAGAAGCAGCTCCTCATTTGTTTTACCCACGTGGGTGATTGAAAGACGAACTGTGTTGCCGGTTGTCGTAGTAGTACTATTATTGTTTAGATGCCAATCACCATATAAGTTCAAAGATGAAAAAGCCTGGAAGGAGGACTATGACTAGAAATGTATCTCACTGATCATCCCTAAAGCCAGCACCTCATTCGGCCGCCTTTCGTTCCAGTTCTCTGCTGCCTGTGACTGGAACGAATTGCAAAAATCGCTGAAGTTGGAGACTTTTATCTCCCTCACCAACTTCAAACATCTGCTATCTGAGCAGCTAACCGATCGCTGCAGCTGTACATAGTCTATCAGTAAATAGCCCACCCAATTTTACCTACCTCTTCCCCATACTGTTTATATTTATTTACTTTTCTGCTCTTTTCTACCTGTACATGACCATCTTATCATTTATCACTCCAGTGTTAATCTGCAAAATTGTAATTATTCGCCTACCTCCTCATGCCTTTTGCACACAATGTATATAGCCTCTCTCTTTTTTTTCCTACTGTGTTATTGACTTGTTAATTGTTTACTCCATGTGTAACTCTGTGTTGTTGTCTGTTCACACTGCTATGCTTTATCTTGGCCAGGTCGCAGTTGCAAATGAGAACTTGTTCTCAACTAGCCTACCTGGTTAAATAAAGGTGAAATAAAATAAATACATTTAAAAATGATTTGGTTGACCATTTTATGTGTGGATTAATTGTCAGAGTAGACGACCTTGTGCATTTAAGGTAAAATAACAACCTAATGTTTATTTCCCAGGCCAAATTAGCTAGCAACATCAAGCTAGCTAAATAGGACAAATTAGTTAGCAAGTGCAAGCTAACTAGTTAAATTGCCATAAATGTTTAATGCTTTTTGACCTGTCCCCAAAATAATGTCATTGGTTCAGAGTTTGTTTTGATATTTTAACCTGTGTGTCGTGATTGCGTTTGGTGTAGGGGAACAAAATAAATGTATGCACGATGTCGCACGCGCACAGCCGGTTTGGGTTCCGGGTTAGACTACAATGATCAACCAACAGGTAGGATGTTGTTGAATTTGAACGGAGTTGTAGACAAGGATGTAGGGAGTGCAGAAAAATAGCCTCAATTAGCCTTGCTCATCAACAAAAATAAATGTCCCTTTTTCAGGACACTGTCTTTCAAAGATAATTCATCAAATTAAATCAAATCGAATTTATTTATATAGCCCTTCGTACATCAGCTGATATCTCAAAGTGCTGTACAGAAACCCAGCCTAAAACCCCAAACAGCAAGCAATGCGGGTGTAGAAGCACGGTGGCTAGGAAAAACTCCCTAGAAAGGCCAAAACCTAGGAAGAAACCTAGAGAGGAACCAGGCTATGTGGGGTGGCCAGTCCTCTTCTGGCTGTGCCAGGTGGAGATTATAACAGAACATGGCCAAGAAGTTCAAATGTTCATAAATGACCAGCATTGTCGAATAATAATAAGGCAGAACAGTTGAAACTGTTCCTAAATAACTTCACAGATCTTCATTGTAAAGGGTTTGAACACTGTTTCCCATGCTTGTTCAATGAACCATAAACAAATAATGAACATGCACCTGTGGAACGGTCGTTAAGACACTAACAGATAACAGACGTTAGGCAATTAACATCACAATTATGAAAACTTAGGACACTAAGGAGGTGATTTTACTAACTCTGAAAAACACCAAAAGAAAGATGCCCAGGGTCCCAGCTCATCTGCGTGAACGTGCATTAGGCATGCTGCAAGGAGGAGGCATGAGGACTGCAGATGTGGCCAGGGCAATAAATTGCAATGTCCATACTGGGAGACGCCTAAGACAGCGCTACAGGGAGACAGGACGGACAGCTGATCGTCCTCACAGTGGCAGACCATGTGTAACAGCACCTGCACATGATCAGTACATCCGGAATTCACACCTGCGGGACAGGTACAGGATGGCAACAACAACAGCCCGAGTTACACCAGGAACGCACAATCCCTCCATCAATGCTGACTGTACACAGTAAGCTGGGAGAGGCTGGACTGAGGTCTTGAAGGTCCTCACCAGACATCACCGGCAACAGCATCGCCTATGGGCACAAACCCACCGTCGCTGGAACAGGACGGGACTGGCTAAAAGTACTGTTCACTGACGAGTCACGGTTTTGTGTCACCAGGGGTGATGGTCGGATTCGCGTTTATCGTCAAAGGAATGAGCGTTACACCGAGGCCTGTACTCTGGAGCGGGATTGATTTGGAGGTGGAGGGTCCGTCATGGTCTGGGGCGTTGTGTAACATCAGCATCGGACTGAGCTTGTTGTCATTGCAGGCAATCTCGCTGTGCGTTACAGGGAATATGTCCTCCTCCCTCATGTGGTTCCTGCAGGCTCGTCCTGACATGACCCTCCAGCATTTTTACAAATATTTTTTAGTATGTTGGCTATTTAGAATTGTATAATAGTAGCCAAGTCAGTTGAATTAGAGTGCGTCAACTGAAAACTATATTGAAGAGAGAATCACCAGATATCCTAGTTTAAATCTATAAGCTTTTTGACTCCCTTCACTCTTCTCAACTTACCCTAGGTTTAAGAGGGTACACTACACTACTAGACCACGTGTGTTGTGCTTTTCACTGCGAGCTAAAGGGGTGTAAGAGGCTACTAGGCAAAACACTTTGCCATTGCAGAGCGAAGAGTCAATTATGTATTATTTGAGTACCATAAATTACTATGTTTTTTGTCACTTCACACGAAAAACGGTGGTACACCTTCATAATACATTGTAAACAACTACCATGTTTTCATGATTCACTACACGCTGCTCGTACAAAACCATTGTTTCATTGTACAACCATGGCTAATTTTTGTAAAATGGTAACTATATATATAAAACTATAAAAATGTAATGTATTTTTTGTCAATACCATGGTATTTTCCTGCCATGGTAGTGCAATTAAAAAAAAACATAGTACTATCATGTTTTCTGGTCATTACTATGGCAGGAAAATAGCATGGTATTGCAACAGTACCATGATATTTTCTGCCATGGTAGTGACCAAAAAAACATGACTGTACCACAGAATTTCTTTCATTGTACTACCATGGTATATTTTTGTAAGGGTCTCTCTCTCCTTCCTGTCAGGCACAACAGACCCTGCTCATCTAATACCCCTCCCCCACGTGTCTGTACTGAAACAACAAGCAGCACACTGCCTCTTGTGAGTCTCCCATTTAAGTTGAAATCCCTTTTTTCATTCTTTAAAACATGTATTTTGACTTTCCAAATATCCAGAAGAAGAAACATTGAGATATTATTTGAACAGTGAAATCATTTCAAATGCCCATCCCTAGTGGAGAGGTAGAAGGATGGATAGGAAAAGGTCAGGTTATCTTTCTGGTACTCTCAATGCTGGATGCATCTACCTCAGTGAGAAGGACTTAAGTAAGAGCTCCGGTGAAACAAAGTTCAAACACTTAAGTGTTTACTTGGAATGCATTCCTATTTACCATTCATAAATAAGATGAAATAAGATTAACCTGGTATCAGTAGTTTTGAAATTGAATTTGACTTTCAGAAAGCGAAAGTCGAACTTTACAATTATCATACAGGTCCAAAAAGTGAGGAAGATGAGTAGGAGGAGGAGGGAGAAAACCTTAATTTTCCTTAAATGTTAATTGTGCATGGAAAGGTCAGTTCAGTAAATTAAATGAAGCACAGCGGGAAAAAAAAAACGTTATTATTCTCGGAAAGAGGAGGATGAGAAAGAGGAGGAGGAGAGGTGCCCTTTCCCTGATCTTCTGGTGTCTTCCTCCCTCATTAGTTCCCCTAATTTAGAAAGCAGGAGCAGGCTGGACCTTGGTCACATGATCAGGCTAGACCAGGACAGACAGAGACATGCACGCGCACACATGCACACACACATAGGTACACACACACACATACAAAAAGACGCACACACAGACACATAGGCACACCCACCCACACACAGACACACATTGACCACTGTCCTGGACTGGAGGAGCCATGAGCCATCACACAGTACATGGGCCAGAGTCTACTGTCCACTAATGATGACAGCTCTCCCCTTCCCCTGGGGAGTCACCAGTCGAGAAACCAACAAGTTGGAAAGAAATACTGTGGGGATTGTCAGTTCCAGTGTGGGCTGCAACAGTTCTATGAAACGTGTGTTCCTTCTATATTAGCCACGGAATGTTTTCCCAATTAGAGCTAACAAGTGTGTGCCAGTTATGTAGCCTCATTATATTTCAATAATGAACGCTATTAATCATAGTGAACACCAATTAAGAACCATCGCATAGAATGGGATGTGGGAGATGACGTTCCATAATATCTGAGTACAGTGTACTAACGGCTACGGTGTATAAATGATGGGGCTTCCAAATGGATCTATGGACCCTGGCCAAAAGTAGTGCACTCCATAGGGAATAGGTTGCCATTTGGGACTCCGCCTTAATTTCCACCCCAAAAAGAGACAGCTATTCACTCTTGACCTTTCAGGCAGGAAACCCAGATTGATTGATTGATTACTCACTCCACTAAGTTCTACTGTTCTCCATGGAGAAGCTGCTGATAATTGCTTATTAGCCATTATGGAAGTAAATGATTGTCTTTTACAAAAATGACATATTTGAAAGAAAATCATTATAAAAACATAAATACCTTATATAAACATAAACACCTTGCAGTGAAAAATTAAGTAAATGTACGCTCAGTCGGTCACAGTTTATGACACACTTCTTATTGTGTGCAAAACACATTTGAATACTAATAACCCTGTTAGTTTGAAAGTGCAAACCAGGAAAGAACCTCCAAAAATATCGCAACCCAATTCAAAATAATATTACTGTAACTTTTCTTGGCTTCTGTAGCAGAAACATTATTATTTATTTTCTTGTAGATTCAAACTGCCACTCAACTATTTTCTTCCCATGGCAAATTAAATAACTGGTTTGGAGCGCTTTGCCGGTTTTGAGGGCACACGTCCACAATCCCCCGTGAACTACATGAAAAGGCGGGCAGAACAGGCCCCCATTAACATTGATGGGGCTGTAGTGGAGTGGGTCGAGAGTTTCAAGATCCTTGGTGTCCACATCACTCAACAACCTATCATGGTCCAAACACACCAAGGCAGTTGTGAAGAGGGCACGACAAAACCTTTTCCCTCTCAGGAATATTTGGCATGGGTATCCAGATCCTCAAAAAGTTATACAGCTGCACCATCGAGAGCATCCTCACCGATTGGATCACCTTCTGGTATGTTAACTGCTCAGCATCTGACCATAAGGCGCTACAGAGGGTAGTGTGTACGGCCCAGTACATAACTGGGGACAAGCTTCCTCACATCCAGGACCTATATAATAGGCGGGGTCATAGGAAAGCCCATAAAATAGCCAGAGACTCCAGTCACCCTGGATGCTACCGCACTGCAAGCAGTACCGGAGCACCAAATCTATGGCCAAAAGGCTCCTAAACAGCTTCTACCCCCAAGCCATAAGACTGCAGAACAATTAATGAAATGGACACCGGACTAATTACCCCCCCCGCAATTGTTTGTACACTGCTGCTACTCACTGTTTATTATCTATGCATAGTTACATCAACCCTACCTACATGTACAAATTGCCTCAACTAAATTGTACCCCCGCACACTGATTCGGTACCGGTACCCCTTGTATATAGCCTCATTATTGTTATTTTATTGTGTTACTTTTTTATTACTTTTTACTTTTGTTTATTTGGTCAATATTTTCTTAAGTCTTCTTGAACTGCACTGTTGGTTAAGGGCTTGTCAGTAAGCATTTCACGGTAAGGTCCACACTTGTTGTATTTGGCGCATGTGACAAATAAAGTTTGATTTGAATTGTGCAACACAGATCCATCTGTAAGGAGGGATTACGCCAGTGGAAGTTTCTTTCTATGTCCTCTTCATATCTCTTCCGAGTGTGAGGAATACGACCCTGGCAGTTGTGTTGAACAACAAAGACCTCCTGAATAACATATATTTGATTCAGGAGTAAATGCAACTACACAACAGCGAACCCATTCAGCCTTGGCAATCATCATCACTAATGCTCCCAGAATCCGATTATTGGGGTTGTTTTCCTCTGCGGCAGCAAGTTGAGAAGAGACAATTAGAGTGTGTTGTGGCCTCGTCTGCGGCCGCTTCCACTGGTGTCTCCAAGACTTCAGTCTGTGCTGCTCGGTTTGCTAAAGAGTTTGAGATGGAGATGGAATTTCTCAGTGTGATTATTATTTAATTTGTCTGTTATCTAGTTAATTATCAGCAGTCCCCATATGATTAGGCCAGACTCCTCATGTCAGACCTCCAGACAGACACATTCAGCATCTGGGGGAGATTATTGGAGGGCTGCTACAGTTACCACATGTTCATTTGGGGTCCTGGAGACTAAGGACGTCCAGATAGACCAACAGATAGTGTAATTATTTGTATTGACCAATGGCCACTGATTGTGCAGGGAAATTGTACTAATGGTTCATTCTGTTGATTAGGAATACTATACAATATTGTATGAGACAGGAACAACTATCAAGAAACTGGTTCCCTGCATTGATACTCCAATTAAGGAACATATATAAGTGATATTGCGGAATACAATTGTAATATGATGACGTCTTGTTTCAGTCATCTATCAGGTATTTCATGAGACTGTATAAAGCGTACAGTTGGACTTTGACACAGTGCTCATTCTAATAGCAGGTTGTTTTCTGATTGGAAGAGTATGTACACACACAGGTTACGTGGACCAATTTCTCTCCCGTTTCCTTTACATGGCAGAAATCTACTTTTCCTGTGATTCTCTCTTCAGGCAGGGAATATTCCCAACAGTGAAGTCGGGGAGAAGGGAAGATCAACAAATCTCAAATTACAGTCACAGCAATATCAACAAACATGTTATCCAAGCATTAAACTATTTATTAAAGTCAAAGGACTCAAACAACAGGACGAATCAGGGGGAAACTCTTTGTTTTCCTCTCTAAACACCTCGCGGGAAGCCGACACAGAAACATTTGAGATTTTTCACATCCCATTCAAAGACAGCAAGTTGCGGTTTTCGATGTGTTTGACAGATGCGATTTTATCGTTTTAATTTATTTGTGTCAGACAGAGCATGGTGTTTATTTCCCTGTGATGAAGTGTAACGTCGGACTGACATATTCCCGCTGTGGCACCGCAGCAGGTCTCCAAAGGCCTCTGTTTGTGTTCGATACCGAAGAGCAGTCAAACAAGTGCCCTTCTAAAGAGGTCTCCACATCCATTTTCATTTCAATCATGACAGTTTCATCAAGGATATTTATTTTTTCAAACTGAGTTTCTGAGTTCCAACTCTTGAAAGGTGGAAACGTGATAGTTTGAAGCAGTTTCAGGGGATTGAATTGCAGGTAACTCTCAAAACAGATAATGGAAGAAGATGAGGCTCCTTGCTTAGCGAGTACCACCATACCTGGTGCGAACTTGGGACCTCTGCCTCATGAACACACGTGACCATCCTCCCTCAGGCGTCTTAGACGATCATGCCACCTCAAAAGCTAGCTAATGAGGCGACGTAAGCGGGAAACAATGCTGAGAAGTAAGTTTCACACATCCCCATGTGCTGCATCTACACAGTATGCAAATGAGTGAATGCCAAAACGTGTAAAGAATGACTAAGACCTGTTTGCTTGGTATGCTTGAATACACCGGAAATTGACAACAACAAAAAAGTATATAACTTATATATATATTTACATTTTTAAACCAGGAGGCACGTCATGACATATTTAGTATGCCTGTTTCAAACAGAGTAACTTCAGATGCCTTTCATGTCAAATCCCAATAAACAATTTTAATGACAGCATCTATGCAGACTCTTTATCCCCTTAGTGAGGAATTAACTGAGTGTGTAGAAATATGTCCTCATTCCGCTTCTTCGGGTCTGTCTCCTGACTAAATAATAAAACACTTAATATTAATCAGGGTGCGCTTTCTCCTCAATCAACACTAATAAAGTACAAAAATGAGTGGAAACAGGTGGCAGAAAGCCCAGGGACATGGATTCAGATAAAAATATATTTCAGCAATCAGCTATTTCTAGAGTTGATTTTGTCAGTCTGCCAAATTGTCAATCCAAAGTTTACATAAAAACCAACAGAAGGCATACATTTCTTTAATTCTGAAGTGTTATTATTTCCTTTACAGGCAGAGATTTTGACAAGTTTGTAGACTAAACTGTTTGGATGTGGCTAATCTAGATCACTCAGACATAACCCAAACAGGATATTTACTCCAAACCAAACTAACACCTCAGAATCTCACGGAGGGTCGCTATACAGCGACAGACTGACAAACCAAGGGTGACAGATTCCAAAATCGCATTAAATCTCACATTAAATGTGAAAATTATTAAATAAATTGATATATTGTGGGGCGTTGAGGGATGTAGTTGGCAAAGCTGAAATGACTTGGTGTGACATTAAATGTGTATTTCAAAAAATGTGGAGCATTTTGAAATGTGTGCACACCTGAACAGTTCCATTTCCCACGGAGTATGTAAAGAGGGATTATGGGAATGGAAGGATCTCATAGACATCTGAACAAGTGGATATACAACTCTATAGGATATTGTGTGTGTGTGTGCGTGTGCATTCCACATTTTGTTGTGTTACAGCCTGAATTTAAAATGTATTAAATATAGATTTTGTGTCACTGGCCTACACACACACAACACACCATAATGTCAAAGATATTTTACAAATGAATTACAAATGAAAAGCTGAAATGTCTTGAGTCAATAAGTATTATTATGGCAAGTCTAAATGGGTTTGGGAGTAAATATGTGCTTATAATTAAGTTGCATGGATTCACTCGGTGTGCAATAATATTGTTTAACATGACTTTTTGAATGACTACCTCATCTCTTTACCCCACACATGTCTGTAAGGGTGAGCAGTGAATTTCAAAAACAGATTCAACCACAAAGAACAGGGAGGTTTACCAATGCCTCGCAAAGAAGGACACCTATTGGTAGATGGGTAAAAATAAAAAAACATACACTGAATATCCCTTTGAGCATGGTGATGTTATTAATTACACGTTGGATGGTGTATCAATACACCCAGTCACAGAGATGCAGTCGTTTTTCATAACTCAGTTGCTGGAGAGGAATGAAACTGCTCAGAGATTTCCCCATGAGGCCAGTGGGGACATTAAAACAGTTACAATTTATTGGCAGTGATAGGAGAAAACTGATGATGAATCAACAACATTGTAGTTACTCCACAATAAAAAGCTAAATGACAGACTGAAAAGAAGAAAGCTGTACAGAATAAAAAATATTCCAAAATACTAAAGTAAAAACTGCAAAAAATGTGGATACAAAGTGTTATGTTGGAGCAAATCCAACACAACGCGTCACTGACTACCCTTCTTCATATGTTTAAGCATGGTGGTGGCTGCATCATGTTATGGGTATGCCAAATAGAGCTAAGCACAGGCAAAATCATAAAGGAAAACCTGGTTCAGTCTGCTTTCCAACAGATACTAGGAGAAAATTCACCTTTCAGCAGAACAATTACCTAAAACACAAGGCCAAATATACACTAGAGTTGCTTACCAAGATGACATTGAATGTCCCTGAGCAGCCTAGTTAAACATTTTACTTTAATAGGCTTTCAAAGACTTGAACATTTCTGTCTAGCAATGTACAGCAACCAACTTGACAGACCTTGAAGAATTGTTTAAATGCACTTATTGTACAATCCATGTCTGCAAAGCTCTTAGACAAATACCCCAAAAAGACTCATAGCTGTAATCACTACCAATGGTAATTCTTTACACGTCGTAACTCAGGTGTGTGAATACTTACAGTTGAAGTCGGAAGTTTACATACACACTTATTGGAGTCATTAAAACTAGTTTTTCAACCAATCCACAAATTTCTTGTTAACAAACTATAGCTTTGGCAAGTCGGTTAGGGCATCTACTTTGTGCATGACAAGTAATTTTTCCAACAATTGTTTCCAAACAGATTATTTTGTTATTATTCACAATTCCAGCAGGTCAGAAGTTGACTGTGCCTTTAATTAAACAGCTTGGAAAATTCCAGAACATGATTATGATAGGCTAATTTACATAATTTGAGTGAATTGGAGGTGTACCTGTGGATGTATTTCAAGGCCTACCTTCAAACTCAGTGCCTCTGCTAGAAATTATGGGAAAATAAAAATAAATCAGCTAAGACCTCAGTAAAATAATTGTAGAACTCCACAAGTCTGGTTCATCCTTGGGAGCAATTTCCAAACGCCTGACGGTACCATGTTCATCTGTGCAAACAATAGTATGCAAGTATAAACACCATGGGACCACGCAGCCGTCATACTGCTCAGGAAGGAGACACATTCTGTCTCCTAGAGATGAACGTACGTTGGTGTGAAAAGTGCAAATCAATCCCAGAACAAGAGGAAAGGACCTTGTGAAGATGCTGGAGGAAACAGGTACAAACATATCTATATCCACAGTAAAACAAGTCCTATATCGACATAACCTGACAGGCGGCTCAGCAAGGAAGAAGCCTCTGCTCCATAACCACCATAAAAAAATATCATACTTTCTGGAGAAATGTCCTCTGGTCCGATGAAACAAAAATATAACTGTTTGGCCATAATGACTATTGTTATGTTGAGGAAAAAGGGTGACCTCAATCCTATTGAAAATGTGTGGGCTGAACTGAAAAAGCATGTGCGAGCAAGGAGGACTACAAACCTGACTCAGTTACACCAGCTCTGTCAGGAGGAATGGGCCAAAATTCACCCAACTTATTGTGGGAAGCTTGTGGAAGGCTACCCGAAACATTTGACACAAGTAAACAATTTAAAGGCAATGCTACCAAATACTAATTGAGTGTATGTAAACTTCTGACCCACTGGGAATGTGATGAAATAAATACAAGTTTAAATAAATCATTATCTCCACTATTATTCTCACATTTCACATTCTTAAAATAAAGTGGTGATCCTAACTGACCTAAGACAGGGAATTCGTACTCGGATTAAATGTCAGGATTGTGAAAAACTGATTTTAAATGTAGTTGGCTACGGTGTATGTAAACTTCCGAATTCAACTGTATGTAAATATGATATTTTTGTATTTAATTTTCAATAAATGTGCAAATTTTTTTTTAGACATGTTTTCACTTTGTAATTATGGTATATTGTGTGAAACACATTACAACGTATACAATGTCAAGTGGTGTGAATACTTTCTGAAGGTGCATGCGTACACCTGAATGTTTGTGTGCATCTATGTGTGCATACGTGTACATGTGTGCATATGTGCATTATCCAAGATCCACTTGCGGCCAAGGTTCAGCATCCTCTCAGAGGAAACCATGTTTGGCGCTAAAATGTCCTTGTTCTGTGTTAAGTTCAAGATGCCATTGACCTTATCAAGGGCCCCAGGACCATTGGAAGCAAAATAGCCCCATAACATCAAATGGTGGATCCACCATATTTAACAGTAGGTATGGGGTTCTTTTTTACTCATCCATTATTTCAAAACAAAAAGTTTTGATTTCAACTGCTACATCTTGCCATAATTTACATGAATACGCTTGATCTACAAAGTGTTTATCCTGCAACATGCAATAAGGCATGCAGTAGACCTGCTCACACTTTGAAATTGTGACTAATAGTTGCCATGGGCCTTTTTGCCTTGTGAGCGACATTCACTTAAAAATGTTATTCTAATTACCATAGAAACATTCACACCATGCAGTTTGTACGCTCTACACCATTTCCCAAAAGTTGAAAGTGATGTACCCAGCTGATAGTCATACGATATTACACATAAAACAACGGATTAAATACATTATGTAAAGTATGATGGAGAGAAAGGAGGATAATGGGTGAGTTGATGAGCGAGGGGAAGGAACGACGCATAATTCTGTAATTACCATTTGTGAATGAAGAAAAGGGTGGGTTCATTGTATTGTATTGATCCATTCTAATTATAATCTCTAAATGGTATGTACCCTATATCAGTCCACTGAATCAAAGCTGTCTTATCAGTCTACTCTAGCGTACTTGGAGTAAGCTACACAGTTCCATGTGACTACCTCATGAAGCTGGTTGAGAGAATACCAAGAGTGTGCAAAGCTGTCATCAAGGCAAAGGGTGGCTACTTGATATATTTTGAATTATTTAATTTTGGGGGATATGGCATGATTCCATGTGTGTTATTGCATAGTTTTGATGTCTTTACTATTATTCTACAATGTAGAAAATACTGAAAATAAAGAAAAACCCTGGAATGAGTAGGTGTGTCCAAACTTTTGACTGGTACTGTACATGATGGTTGTTTTGCTCTAGGATGCCCACAGGCTTCGCAAAGACTCGGTAGCTTGGTCCCAGTTTATTAGGTACACCAATATAGTAGTGGGTAGGATCCCCTTTGCCTCCATGGAAATGTTGCTCAATTGGTACCAAGGGACCTAACGTGTGCCAAGAAAACATTTCCAACACCAACATTTGACAACAGGCAGGATTGTGCCATGGACTCTGCTGCTTATGCCAAATACTGACTCTGCCATTAGCATGACGAAACAGGAACTGGGATTCGTCGGACCAGGCAATGTTTTTCCACTCCTCAATTGTCCAGTGTTGGTGATAGTGTACCCACTGGAGCCGCTTCTTATTGTTTAAAGCTGTACGAAATGGAACCTGGTGTGGTCGTCTGCTGCAATAGCCCATCCATAAAAAGTTGTGCATTCCAAGATGCCGTTGTACACACCACTGTTGTACTGCACAGTTATTTGCCTGATTGTGCCCCGTCTGTTAGCTTGCACAACTCTTGCCTAGCACTGACGATCATAAAGCTTAAAGTCGCTTAGGTCACTAGTTTTTCCTATTCTAACATTCAGTCGAACAGTAACTGAATGTCTCGGTGCATGTCTGCTTTAAATAGCAAGCCACCACCGAGTGAATCACTGGCTGTAGGAGCAAACCATTTTGCACCTAATAAACTGGCCTCTGGGTGTGCTGTATACGGAAAGACTTTAGTGCCAAAGAAAAAGGGAAAAAAATTAACAGAATTTTCTGATCGTTCATATACAGTTGAAGTCGGAAGTTTACATGCACTTAGGTTGGAGTCATTAAAACCCTAGTGTGACAGGTTCCTCACTATTCTGTCAACACTGAATAGATTGGGGTGTGGCGTCAGTTTTAACGACTGGCACATTCAGTGCCCTTGGACTTATCAACTAAGGGCATTGATATTTTATTTTACCTTTATTTAACTAGGCAAGTCAGTTAAGAACAAATGCTTATTTTCAATGACGGCCTAGGAACAGTGGGTTAACTGCCTGTTCATGGGCAGAATGACAGATTTGTACCATGTCAGCTCGGGGGTTTGAACTTGAACTTGCAACCTTCCGGTTACTAGTCCAACGCTCTAACCACTAGATGGTGGTTATTAATGGTTATCCATGGTTATTAATGTAACCCTACATGGTTACACAGTATCTCCCACTTCTATTATGTCATGATGTTGGCCTGATGGGAGAGGTGTATGAGCCCCATAAATACCTTCCACCCATTTCTCTCTCTCCACTCTATAGAGTTGACTCTTGGAAAGCCCTTTGTTAACATAGAGCTTCTGGGAACATCAAAAGGTGGGAAACGGAACCATATTTCAGTAATCGAACCAGAAAATATGCATTGGTACTTAATTAATATGTTGTCAGATCAGTTGGCGTCTGAGACATGATAGGATGACAAACTGTATCTTCGAAAATCTACACATTCTAGTTATCAGATTCACATGGAATTGTTGTACAATTTAAATGTTTAAACATGAAACTATTTGGGAAAATATTCAATTGGGGGAACTCACTCAGAGGCCCCGCCCAAGTGAACAGACATGGGATGTAAACTTTGAAACACGCCTTTCTTTCACAACTTATTAAACCCGTTGACGAAAATTACAACCTCCTGTTCCAAGGACGTGAGGACTTGTGGTCCCTGTGATAAAAAGGACAAGGTCACCTACAGAACTAAGCCAACCTCAGCGTGAGCTCTGGTTGAACGACAAGAACCTAACGAAATTAGCATCGAATTTCAAGGTGAAGATGACGATCCACATGCCGAAGGGATGAATTTCAACTATACCAGCCAGAATATAGCATGGGCTTAAAGTATGGCAACTTGGTATGAACTTTGAACTCTTATTCACTGAATAAGTGATACCTCCTAGCTGTTGCGTTAGAGCAGCAACTGTAGACGTGGGCTAGGAGAGGACGTACAGAGTATCTGACCCTACCACAGGAAAACGGTCTACCAAGTATACGTCCCACCACAGACATTCTTCAAAGGACAACCCGGCCTTCCATCTACGACCAACCGATCGAAGTGCAGCAGAGAGTAAATATGTATTGCATTTTCCTATTCCAAATGGCCGGTTATTTAGAATGCATAAGATTCTGTATTTACAATAGATTAGCTGCCTACGGCCCGACAGACACATATAATAGTTTTGTTCCTCAGTCTTCCCGCTCTTTCATTCAAAACCCAACCCCCTTTCTTTGTGTAACCAGCCGTCATATCTGTTCCGTCCGCTAGGGACGTTTTCCTTTATGAAACCATTTGTAATCAATGTATGATCCATTCTGTGTAGATGTAATTATGTGTGATTATTTAGAGATTCAGTAAATAAATAATTAAGTCACATTTTGTATTGCTGATTCAACTTCTTAGCCAGGGCTCGTGAAGATAATCAAGAATGTACTACTTTCAGATGAGACAAAATAAGGCGACGATTAAATATTGACTGCTATTGTGGTAAAAGATTACCAGGTCTTTAAGAGTTTATTCGGAAGATAACAGCTCAATAAACATTATTTCGTGGTGCCCCGACTTTCATGTTAATTACATTTACATGATTAGCTTAATCAGGTAATATTAATTACAGAGAAATTATTTTATAGAATAGCATGTCGTATAACTTAATCCGGCATAGCCAAAGACACGACAGCTATTTACCATGACTTACTTCAAACAATGTGCCCATATTTATCCATTATGACATGCTGGGCACCACTGTTAAAACTACCCTTTGTATTTTCCTTTATATCTGAAAGTAATGTTCTTCTCTTAATACTCCCTCTCGACAGCGCATTTGCACACAACATGTATTGATTACAAATGAATAAGCAGAGTCGAGCCGTGTAGTCATTAGCCTTTCCTTTTGAAAAGGATGTGGGGTAATATTAAACACATCGGCCAACATAAAACATTAAGGAACCGCTCAGATATTCTGCAAAACAAGCCCCCAGGGCAAAATCCACCAATGAGCCTGAGCTTTACCACTCACGGTGCATGTGCACACAAACAAGGACACACACACACACACACACACACACACACACACACACACACACACACACACACACACAGTCCGGTGTCCACAAACACACACCAAAAAGTTAGTGCACCTAAAGATTTAGTATTTACCCATCTCATCTCGCCACAGCCTGAGTGAGTGACAGCTAAAGCCTTGGTGGAAGAGAGAGTAGAGCACCTGGAGTTCAAGCAGCAAAGTCCGCAGAAGTTTCTTAAGCTAACTGAGTTAGTTTTTCATGTCGAATGAGGGGTCAAGGAGAGAGCCTTAGCTCCACACAGTTGTCACGGTACATCAAAACATCCATGGGATCGACATTTTTTTTTTTTACAATTGTGGCAATGGACACTCTTCGCTATTGACACCAAAGTCTTCCCTGAGAAATCTAGAAGTTATATGTTCCCCTCCCCTCTGTCAAGTGTCCTCTGACTAAAGCAATTTGAAGATCTCATAAAACCAATATAATACCTGAGTCATTTTTATGAGCTATTATGGCCTTGGTTGGGCATAAGTACCTTTAAAATAACTCGTTGCCACAGAAAAATGATCACAATGACCAACAATGTATCCTTCAAACATCATACATATGCCATTGTGTACTCACATTTCTTTGTGTGCATGCATTAGCTTTGAAGTGACATGGCTAATTTGGAAATGGAGGCTCCCTCTCTCGGCCTGATTGACCACACGGGATATAGTGTAGCCGGGGCCGATTAGAACCTCAGAGTACAACAAGTGCTGTGGGGCATTACGGGACTGCATGCATGTTAGATCTCCAATCAGATTCTTAAACAGTCATCGGTGGAAACATTGTGTGCCCAGTCGGGAAGAACATGAAGGTTTACAAGCGTGATGTTTTAAATCAGAGAATAAGGCTGACCAGTACATTCCCTAAAAGAACCTTCAGACATATTTGAAGCCTTTAAAATGATATTATCTAACAGGACCTTGAAATACCTTCCAAATCTTGGAAAACTACATCTGCTAACAAATCCCTTCAAATGGGCAGCATGAAAAAGCAGTCTTGGGAGTGTCTTTTTTTTGTAGCCGTTTGGTGCTGCTTTCATGGCTCTAGGTCTCTGCCCACTGCGTTGTAGCTACCAATGCATTATCTCAGTAGATTACCCAGCCTGTGAGGAGCTCATTAATGATCTGTGCATTGTTTGGCCTTCTTGTGCTCAATTGGCACCAACCGCACAAAGGCACCGAACCAAATACCACCATTATGTCAGTTAAGCCTTCCCGACAGGGCAGAGAAGGCCACGAAGGGGTTCTTGGAATGATTAAGGAGCCAACAGAAAAGCTAACTTAAGACATTGGCAATGGAATGATCCTGCCTCGTCGTTCTTGAGTTTGTTTTGTCAATTATAGCCGGGGGCCAGATTCAAATGAAAAAGGGCACTCCAGAGTAAGAACTGTAATGTATGTTAGTGTGGTGGTTGGAGCCCATCCCACGGTCCACGACCCCCTGCTCCCATTGGTGCGGTGATTAACTTGAAAATACTTCATGGGTGTGAACCAGTCTGAACAGAGCACCAGTGTTTTAAAGTGTGGCTGAACAGTTATTATGTGATCTGAATAAAGAGCGAAGCAGGGAGCGCGAGCCGAGGCCCTCAGGTTGTGGCCTTGTCACACTGCAGACAATGGGAGTCGAGGCTGGGAGGGGGTAGGGGGGGTCACACGTGCCTGCCCCCGTCCCCAGACAATGCACTTCCACACGTCTCTTTCACTGCCACCTCTCCGAGTGGCTTTGTCAGCCCGGCGGCCTTTTCAAGAAGACCTTTGCCCCGGTTTTGCCGTGAAACATTCAGACGTTTTAATGGGCGAACATTCGTAAAAAAAAAGAAATACTGTTTTTGCAACCTTTTCATCTAATTGTTACAGCGGGTCTTTTATACTGACACACAGAGGCCATCTGACATCTTCTGGGTATGTGGCGATGAAGAAATGGAGCTAACATCCAAAACGGACCTCTCTGCAAACGTGAATAAAGCTATAATCAGATGGAGCTCATAAAGAAGCACCTGAATGGAAAGGGCCATTGTTCAGAGCATGGCATCTTACAGAAAGACTGGAGATGTGTGGGTGGAAGGGAATTTGTACTGAGCGAGGATGTAGGTAAAGCTTTTAGTACATTGGAAGAGAGAGAATCCTATGGATGTATGTGCTGGATGGATGGCTGTGACTGTTTGGTGGTGTCTGCCGGAGTTCGGGGATCTGTACATCATAGGGTGGGGCGCTGATGGCTTCTAATGTAGCATATGGAGAGCCAATCAACTCCAATATGTATTCCCCTCGGACAGGGTGACACTTCACATGGATGGACGTGTCAAGGCCGGCGCGCCACGACGTTTCACAGACAAATCATTGCATTAGACATTTATTTTTTATATTTTACCTTTATTTAACTAGGCAAGTCAGTTAAGAACAAATTGTTATTTTCAATGACGGCCTAGGAACAGTGGGTTAACTGCCTTGTTCAGGGGCAGAACGACAGATTTTTACCTTGTCAGCATGGAGATTCTATCTTGCAACCTTTCGGTTACTATTCCAATGCTCTAACCACTAGGCTACCTGCCGCTCCCGGCGTGTCGACATGGGGCCAGGAAGATGATGAGATTTAATATGGTATTATATACATTAAGAGCCCTACTTTCTTTCCCTCCCTATCTATCTGTCTATCTATTCATCCATCTTTTTTCTTCCCTTCATTCACTTCCCACATTCTTCTTTGAAAGAGCTGTAGCAGAGGTGCCCTTTTGAACTGAAGTGAATTTTCAATAAATACTCTGCCTCCTGGGAATGGCGCCGTGGGATCCCTGGTTCATATTGAGCAAGGATAGTATCGGTTTCGCCGTGGGCATGAGTGGACTACCGAGGCCCTTGCTTTGCGTACACAATTTTCTAGATGTTTCACATTGCGGTCAATTTGGCGGAGGGGGTGACAGCGAGGCTGCTCACGCCCCTCCCTAGCTCTCCTCTCCTGGGGGCCGACATCTCCTTGACTGCAGTGTGAAGGAGGGCTGGACTGAACTCTTCTCACTCTACCCTTTGACCTTTGCTGGAAGTGAAGCGAGAGGCAGAGAGAAATCCCCCTCCACAGAAAACCACTCTGTACCTAACACATCTCTTAAACCCTTTCTCCCATCTATATGAGAGGGCTCATTAGGATCTCACCATCACGTTCCCTTTCCTCTTATAGCAACCTCATAGCATCATCCACATCATCATCCTACACTGGCTCTAAAGGTGCATCATGGTGGTGTGTTTGTGTGCAGCCATGTGTGTGTAAATGGCCAATGTGTGCGGCGGAGAGTTGAGTGGAGAAGGAGACCACACCCAGGCTGTGTCGTCCGAGCGGTAAGCTCGCTCTTCCCACTCTGAATCAACCTGCATCCATGCCTCCCCCGGCACCTCTCCTCTCACGGCTTACCAACTTCTTAGATTAGTCATTCCATTAGAAGTCTGTTATATTACTGTTTCCCACGTTTGTACTTAGGCCTTGGTGAGTCGTCGAGTGTTCAAGTGAGGGAACAGTACAGAGTGGCTGTTTGACCCAGCCATATATCTGTATGTGGAACAGGGATCGGGAACGAGAATGGGATAGGATGGGATATGGCCGGGGTTCTGTTGACAGATGAATCTCCCCTCGACGGAAAGGCTGAATGTGAAAAAAGGTCATCACGTTAGCTTCCCTTACGCCTCTGCAAAGCGGCGGTGGGGTTTGAGCCGTTGTGCTTTAACGCAGGCCCTGTGCTCTGCCAGATTGCGAGCCAATTAAAGGTTATCGGAGCTCAAAATAACAGTATTGCAGGGGGCGGCTGACGGTCAGAGTGAGAACATCTAAATAAAAATATTTGTAACGAGTGCGCTGAGAGTCGGGAAGCAAGTTCAGGGAGTGAGTGTTTTAATAAATACAAGAAACAACGAACATGAAACACAAACAATGCACCGACATGAAAACGGAGTCAATAACACCTGTGGAAAGAACCAAGGGGAGTGACACATATAGGGAAGATAATCAAGGAGGCGATGGAGACCAGGTGAGTGTCAGGAGGCGCAGGTGCGCGAGACGATGGTGACAGGTGTGCGGGATAATCAGCAGCCTGATGATATAGAGGCCGGAGAGGGGGTATACGTGACAATATTTCAACGCCGCCACACTTTCCTACTGTCTTTGAAGAGCCTCAGAGCAAAGAAGAGACCTTCTGTGGTGCTGTGTGTGTTTACTACTAAACCATAAGGACAAAGGACAAATAAAATACATATCTACAGGGTAATCTATCTATTTTTCTAAGTGAGAAAGGCCTACGTACTGGTTGCGTTCCAGTCAAGACTGAGAGAACGCACAGTTCACTGCACAGGAACAATAGGAATGATACCCCCTAGTGGTCTAGCTCACAGAGACACAGACACTGCCAAGCTTACATGGAAATGTGCTCCTTTTTAATTCACTTCCCATCCCCCACTTTCTATACGCCTACTACTTAACATTAGACAGAAACACAAAAAAGGAAACGGGGCTGCAGGAGAGAAGTAATAAAAGGATAGGGCGGGCGATGTCAATGCAGATTGCACCTCTTGTGCCAAGCCAACGCAGCTCTACCTCAAACGAGCCGCCCCATTCATAATTATTCCGTTCTCCCTGACAAGGAATACAGAAGCAATGTGTAAATAGGGTACCTCTAGCTAGATCATCAATCATGGCATAAGAGAAAGGGCAGGGGAAAGGAGGGTGGAGTTGGAGGGAGTTTTGCCAAGCCCTGTCCCAAACCATCTATTATGAGTGGATGAATAGGAGGTCCCTATGGTGTGGAAGAATGGGGTGATGCTGACTTGTTCCAAAAAAATGTGATGGGGTCACCAGGCTACCTATCACACATTAAAACACAAAGGTGCATCTTGAAGGACTACAATTGCCGAGCACACACACATACATACAGACACACACACAAACACACATGTGCCCGCAGTTCACACACATCCACATGCATACGCACGCACATGCGCACACCCAAGGGGGTCAGACGGTGGGTTGGACTGACCTGGATCAGTGATTCGCTCAGCCTCTCCTCGTCCACCTCCAGCACAATGTCCCGGATCTCTTCATAAGGCAGCCGGAATGAGCCCAGAAAAATTGCTGTTGTGATATAGAAAGGGAAGACAAGTCATTTTCCTCTTATTTTTTGTATTAGACCGGCAGGGTCAAAAGAGTGCTTTCACCACACATTGGCCCCTCAGAAAAAACAAGCCCAGAGCAAACTTGTCTCTTAGAAAAGTAATACACTTTCAGCTCTTTGACCGGATTGTTAGTGAAAACAAACATTTGTGCACCAATTACCAGATGATGACTTGATGTGTCAATCTCCTAACCTTTGGTTAAACCACATATTCAACATTCAACATAAGGACAGAATCTCAGGTAAGTAATGCCAAGTGGGTCTGGTGTGGTCAAGAGCATCGGCCCGGCTACATCTTAGCTAGGTTTCCAGTGAGAACGAGAGTTCTGAGAGTTAGATGGATGCGAAGACAATGATTATTTCTAAGCAGGCATTCTCAGTGGACACCCCAGGCTCCAGGTGGGCCTGGGGGATGCTCTCAAGGGGAATTTGGACATTTTGGCTGGTAGGCTGGTATGGGTGGGAGTCACCAGCGGGAGGTCTGGTAATGAGTGTCTTCACAGCACTGCTACAGCAGGCCCACTCTATGGCAGTCCACTCCCTCTGTACGTTCACATCTGGTATACAGGTAGCATACCTCTTCTCTAGGGTTGCAGAATTATGGTTACGTTACCAAATTCCTAGGATTTTCAGAACCAGGATTCCTGGAAAACCTGGGAATTTGGAGAGTTATTATACATTTGCAAGTCTACTCTGATCCATAATTATTTGAAAACAAATATAATAACTTAACTTAAGATCTCTCATATTATGCTCCCAAGTAAATGTCAGCCCAAAAATGAATCTAAAACAGAACAGACATGTTTCCAAAGATACATATCCAAAGAGAATGTTTTGGCAGTAAGATTGTGTGATGAGTGAAAATGAAACACATATTATGAATTAAACACCTACTATGACTAAAGCTAACAATGAACACAACACACTTAATATCTGCTGCTAATAAAAAAAGTAGGGTGTTTTGTGGCATGAGGAGCAATGCACAATAAATTCCATAACTCAAGAGGCCGGATAATGAGTCAAAGGTGTAACATCTGCTTCCAGCTCACACCCTCAAATAGGCACAGTTGAAGTCTGAAGTTTACATACACTTAGGTTGGAGTCATTAAAACTCGTTTTTCAACCACTCCACAAATGTCTTGTAAACAAACTATAGGTTTTGGCAAGACGGATAGGATATCTACTTTGTGCATGACACGAGTCATTTTTCCAACAATTGTTTACAGACAGATTATTTCACTTATAATTCAGTGTATCACAATTCCATTGGGTCAGACGTTTACATACACTAAGTTCACTGTGCCTTTAAATAGCTTGGAAAACTCCAGAAAATTATGTCATGGCTTTAGAAGCTTCTGATAGGCTAATTGACATCATTTGAGTCAATTGGAGGTGTACCTGTGGATGTATTTCAAGGCCTACCTTCAAACTCAGTGCCTCTTTGCTTGACATCATGGGAAAATCTAAAGAAATCAACCAAGATCTCAGAAAAGAAATTGAAAACCTCCACAAGTCTGGTTTATCCTTGGGAGCAATTTCCAAACGCCTGAAGGTACCAAGTTCATCTGTACAAACAATTGTACGCAAGCATAAACACCATGGGACCACGCTGCCGTCATACAGCTCAGGAAGGAGACGCGTTCTGTCTCCTAGAGACGAACATACGTTGGTGCGAAAAATCTATCCCCGAACAACAGCAAAGGACCTTGTGAAGATGCTGGAGGAAACAGGTACAAAAGTATCTATATCCACAGTAAAACTAGTTCTGTATCGATATAACCTGAAAGGCCGCTCAGCTCCAAAACCGGCATAAAGAAACCAGACTACGGTTTGCAACTGCACATGGGGACAAAGATTGTACTTTGTGGAGAAATGTACTCTGGTCTGATGAAACAAAAATATAACTGTTTGGCCATAATGACCATCGTTATGTTTGGAGGAAAAATGGGGAGGCTTGCAAGCCGAAAACATCATCCCAACCGTGAAGCACGGGGGTGGCAGCATCATATGTTGTGGGGGTGCTTCACAAAATACAGTCGTCTCCAAAAGTTTTGAGAATGACACAAATATTAATTTCCACAAAGTTTGTTGCTTCAGTGTCTTTAGATATTTTTGTCAGATGTTACTAGGGAATACTGAAGTATAATCACTAAATGTTAACAAGTGTCAAAGGATTTTATTGACAATTACATGAAGTTGATACAAAGAGTCAATATGTGCAGTGTTGACCCTTCTTTTTCAAGACCTCTGCAAACTGCCCTGGCATGCTGTCAATTAACTTCTGAGCCACATCCTGACTGATGGCAGCCCATTATTGCATAATACATGCTTGGAGTTTGTCAGAATTTGTGGGTTTTTGTTTGTCCACCCGCCTTTTGAGGATTGACCACAAGTTCTCAATGGAATTAAGGTCTGGGGTGTTTCCTGGCCATGGACCCAAAATATTGATGTTTTGTTCCCTGAGTCACTTTTGCCTTATGGCAAGGTGCTCCATCATGCTGGAAAAGGCATTGTTCGTCACCAAACTGTTCCTTTGATGGTTGGGAGAAGTTGCTCTCAGAGAATGTGTTGGTACCATTCTTTATTCATGGCTGTGTTCTTAGGCAAAATTGTGAGTGAGCACACTCCTTTGGCTGATAAGCAACCCCACACATGAATGGTCTCAGGATGCTTTACTATTGGCATGACACAGGACTGATGGTAGTGCTCACCTTGTCTACTCCGGACAAGTTTTTTTCCGGATGCCCCAAACAATCAGATTCAGCTCATTTGTGTGGCAAAGAGGGACTTTGCAATTAATTTCAATTCATCTGATCACTCTTCATACAATCTGGAGTATATGCATATTACCATCACACAAACTGAGGCAGCAGACATGTGAAAATTAATATTTGTGTCATTCTCAAAACTGTAGATGGCATCATGAGGGGGGAAATAATGTGGATATATTGAAGCAACATCTCAAGACATCAGTCAGGAAGTTAAAGCTTGGTCGCAAATGGGTCTTCCAAATGGACAATGACCCCAAACATACTTCCAAAGTTGTGGAAAAATGGCTTAAAGACAAGGTATTGGAGTGGCCATCACAAAGCCCTTACCTCAATCCCATAGAAGATTTGTGGGCAGAACTGAAAAAGCATGTGCGAACGAGCAAGGAGGCCTACAAACCTGACTCAGTTACACCAACTCTGTCTGAAGGAATGGGCTAAAATTCACCCAACTTATTGTGGGAAGCTTGTGGAAGGCTAACCGAAACGTTTGACCCAAGTTAATCAATTTAAGGAAATGCTGCCAAATACTAATTTAGTGAATGTAAACTTCTGACACACTGGGAATGTGATGAAAGAAATACATCTGAAATAAATCACTCATCTAATATTATTCTCACATTTCACATTCTTCAAATAAAGTGGTGATCCTAACTGACCTAAAACAGGGACTTTTTACTAGGATTAAATGTCAGGAATTTGGCTACGGTGTATGTAAACTTCCAACTTCAACTGTCGATCCCTTGAACGCAGCTCACTTTCCAGCTCAAACTCTCAAACACCTAGGTCCCCTGAACGCAGCTCACTCTCCAGATACCAAACACCTGAATTATAATCACCTGTTCACACACCTGTATGTCATTATCACACACTATTTAGTTCAGCTCTTTGCACCCAATCAATGTGAGGTTTTGTAACACACGTCATTCAGAGCGCTGGGTTTCCCGCGAGTTACTCCTCCCGTGTATGATAGGTGTTGCCTGCCTCACTAATGATGCCTTTTGCCTGTTCCCTGTTAACTAACTATTGCCTGATCTCCCGGATTACATTACTAGTCTTCTCCCTGCCCTTTTTGGTCCCCCTATGTATTACCTTCTGCCTGCCTCTGGACCCAGTTGCGTGCCTCCTCTTGTGGTCCTCTTCAATAAACACCTGCTGAACTTGAAACCAGCTCTCTGTCTCGCCTTGTGTTCATGAGAAAAAGTTCTCAAAGTATGTTTTGAATTGTCAACTGTGGGAAGTTTAACAACTTGCATGAGAGTATTAAACACATTTGCTGTTACATTTTAATTGGAGGAAGATAAAGTTTCAACTCATCTGTTGCATCATTAGCATAATTTACACTCTTGCTATGAGTGAGCTATTTGACTTGCTTTTCAACAAGTCTCGCCATGACAGATGCACACAGTAATTTAGCTCCAGTCTAACTCCAGTCTCACCATTGGATTCCTACTATATCCCAAAAACTTTAAATGGCTCTGAAAAACAATGAAGACATTATATAAAGGTTGTCAAAGAGATCAGATGTTGATGATGAGTGGAGGGAGGGAATATGAAGAACAATTGAAGAACCACAACAAATATGATGTTACTGTACAAACACGACATCCATTAATACAATAATTTAGCCTGATCATTATCCTCCTTTGTCAAAGTGTACAATGTTAAAGCACAGGCTAAATAAACAGTTCCCTGTGGACAGCCGCTGAAGAGAAAAGCAAAGCAGAAGTCAGTAGTTCCATGTGTGTATGTTATGCTGCCAGATCACTATGTATTGTATGGGGTGAAGGCTGATTCCATTTCCAGCATAGCATGCCTGACCCGATTCCCATCCAGTGCTTTTCTCATCTCACTTTATGGATGCTTCCAAAATGGCACCCTATTCTCCCTATTCTCGTTAGCACACTACTTTTGAGTCCTTTTCACCCTGGTCAAAGGAAGTGCACTTTATAGACAATAGGGTGCCACTTGGGAGATATCAGCACAGATGGGGTGACACAGTAAGAACCCCCACTCATGTCTATTGTTACAGCTGGACTGCCTCCCACTGCTCCACACCCAGTCCCCAGGTTACAGTTAGACATAAATAGTATTGTTTCACAGCACAAATCTTGCTTAAGCAGTCATTGAGGACAGAGGAGATCATTATATTTGGACTCGGAGGATATTGAGAAACATGGAGGGGGATGTAGGTGGTTAGTGTTAGTCAGAGACTGCTCACAGGACTTAGTGGGCTTGAGAATAATTCCACATCCCAGTCATCATTTCACAACTTCCATTTGCAACATCAATGTCCAGTCAGTGTCCAGCTAGCTACGAGAGGGAAAACCACCACCGCTGTTAGTTGAGTACATAGAACAGAGCCATATTCCTGAGGGGATGAGTGGGCGTGTGAGTGTGTAAGTATGCAATCAGCCACTCGAAAATCATCATGGTTCCATTGTCACATAGCCAATAAGAAGTACATACTGTAACCCTCTCTCACATACACTTAGGCAGACAAGCACATTTGTATTTGTATTTATTATGGATCCTCATTAGTATCATTAGCTTCCATGGGTCCAGCAAAATGAAGGCAGTTTATACAATTTTAAAACATTACATTACCTCCACAGACTTCACAGCAGTGTGTCCTCAGGCCCCACCACTACCACAAATCTACAGTACTAAATCCATGTGTATGTATAGTGTGTATGTTATCGTCTGTGTGTGTGTATATGTGTATGCATGCATGTGTCTGTGCCAATGTTTGTGTTGCTTCACAGTCCCCACTGTACCATAAGGTGTTTTTTTAATCTGTTTTGTACATCTATTTGTACTGCTTGCGTCAGTTACTTGATGTGAAATAGAGTTACACGTAGTCATGGCTCTATGTAGTACTGTGTGCCTCCCATAGTCTGTTCTGGGACCTCTTGTGGCATGTCTTGTGGGGTATGCATGGGTGTCCGAGCTGTGTGCCAGTAGTTTAGACGGACAGCTCGGTGCATTCAACCTGTCAATACCTATCCTAACTAAAAGTAGTGATGAAGTCAATATCTCCTCCACTTTCAGCCAGGAGAGATTGACATGCACATTATTAATATTAGCTCTCTGTGTATATCCAAGGGTTAGCTGTGCTGCCCTGTTCTGAGCCAATTGCAATTTTCCTAGGTCCTTTTTTGTGGCACCTGACCACATGACTGAACAGTAGTCAAGGTGCGACAAAACTAGAGCCTGTAAGACATGCCTTGTTGATAGTGTTGTTAAGAAGGCAGAGCATCGCTTTATTATAGACAGACTTCTCCCCATCTTAGCTACTACTGCATCAATATGTTTTGACCATGACAGTTTAAAATCTAGTGTTACTCCAAGCAGTTTAGTCATCTCAACTTGCTCAATTTCCATATTATTTAGTACAATATTTGGTTGAGGGTTAGGGTTTAGTGTGTTTTGTTCCAAATACAAATACTTGTAGTTTAAGAAATATTTAGGGCTAACTTATTCTTTGCCACCCACTCTGAAACTAACTGCAGCTCTTTGTTGAGTGTTGCATAATTTCAGTCGCTGTAGTATGTCACGTCTATAGTGTTGAGTCATCTGCATACATAGAAACTCTGGCTTTACTTAAAGTCAGTGGCATATTGTTAGTAAAAATTTGAAAAAGTAAGGGGCCTAAACAGCTACCCTGGGGAATTCCAGATTCAAACTGGATTATATTTGATAGGCTTCCATTAAAGAACACCCTCTGTGTTCTGTTAGGCAAGTAACTCTTTATCCACATTATAGCAGGGGGTGTAAAGCCCTAACACACATTTTTCCAGCAGCAGACTATGATCAATAATGGCAAAAGCTGCACTAAAGTCTAACAAGACAGCCCCCACAATCATTTTATCATCAATTTCTCTCAGAAAATCATCAGTCATTTGTGTAAGTGATGTGCTTGTTGAGTGTCCTTCCCTATAGAGCATGCTGAAATTCTGTTGTCAATTTGTTTACTGTAAAATAGCTTTGTATCTCGTCAAACACAATTTAAAAAAAATGCCTGGTAACAGTACATGGGTCGGCTATTTGAGACAGTAAAGGGGGCTTTACTATTCTTGTGTAGCGGAATGACTTAAGCTTCCCTCCAGACCTGAGGGCACACACTCTCTAATAGGCTTAAATTGAAGATGTGGCAAATAGGAGTGGCAATATTGTCTGCTATTGTCCTCAGTAATTTTAAAACTAGATTGTCAGTCACCGGTGGCTTGTCAGTGTTGATAGACAGCAATGACCTTTTCACCTCTTCCACACTGACTTTATGGAATTCAAAAGTACAATTATTGTCTTTCATAATTTGGTACGATATACTTTGATGTGTCGTGTCAGCGTTTGATCTGATTCAATGAATGGAGCCGAGTTGGCTTTTTTTCACAAAATTTCATTTACGGTGCCCCAAAGCTTTTTACTATCATTATTTATCTTTGTTTCATAGTGTAGTTTATTTATATTTAGTATAGTCACATTATTTCTTCATTTGCAGTAAAAATATATGAATGAGCGAAGGCCGAACGGCATAGGCAAGATGAGATGGTATAGAATACCGTATATGCATATGAGATAAGTAATGTAGGGTATGTAAACATTATATAAAGTGGCATTGTTTAAAGTGGCTAGTGATACATTTATTACATACATTATTAAAGTGGCTAGAGATGAGTCAGTATGTTGGCAGCAGCCACTCAATGTTAGTGATGGCTGTTTAACATTCTGATGGCCTTGAGATAGAAGCTGTTTTTCAGTCTCTCGGTCCCCACTTTGATGCACCTGAACTGACCTCGCCTTCTGGATGATAGCAGGGTGAACAGGCAGTGGCTCAGGTGGTTGTTGTCCTTGATGATCACTTTGGCCTTCCTGTGACATCAGGTGATGTAGGTGTCCTGGAAGGAAGGTAGTTTGCCCCTGGTGATGCGTTGTACAGACCTCCCTACCCTCTGGAGAGCCTTACGGTTGTGGGCGTAGCAGTTGACGTACCAGGCGGTGATACAGCCCGACAGGATGCTCTCGATTGTGCGTCTGTAAAAGTGTGTTTTTGGTGACAAGCCAAATTTCTCCAGCCTCCTGAGGTTGAAGAGGCACTGCTGCGCTTTCTTCACCACGCTGTCTGTGTGTGGAACATTTCAGTTTGTCCGTGATGTGTACGCCGAGGAACTTAAAACTTTCCACCTTCTCCACTACTGGGCGGGGTCGAGACCCAGGGTCTCGAGTTTGGATGGTACTATTGTGTTAAATGCTGAGCCGTAGTCAATGAATAGCATTCTTACATAGGTATTCCTCTTGTCAAGATGGGTTAGTGCAGTCTGCAGTGTGATTGCGTCGTCTGTGGATCTATTGGGACAGTAAACAAATTGGAGTGGGTCTAGGGTGTCAGGTAGGGTGGAGGTGATATGGTCCTTGACTAGTCTCTCAAAGCACTTCATGATGACGGAAGTGAGTGCTACGGGGCGGTAGTCATTTAGCTCAGTTACCTTAGCTTTCCTGGGAACAGGAACAATGGTGGCCCTCTTGAAGCATGTGGGAACAGCAGACTTGAATAAGGGTTGATTGAATATGTCCGTAAACACACCAGCCAGCTGGTCTGCGCATGCTATGAGGACGCGGCTGGGGATGCCGTCTGGTTCGGCAGCCTTGCGAGGGTTAACGCATTTAAATGTTTTACTCACGTTGGCTGCAGTGAAGGACAGCCCACAGGTTTTAGTAGCGGGCCGTGTCAGTGGCACTGTGTTGTCTTCAAAGCGAGCAAAGAAATTGTTTAGTTGTCTGGGAGCAAGACATAGTGGTCCACGACGGGGCTGGTTTTCCTTTGTAGTCGGTGATTGACTGTAGACTATGCAACATACCTCTAGTGTCTGAGTCGTTGAATTGCGACTCTACTTTGTCTCTATACTGATGCTTAGCTTGTTTGATTGCCTTGCGGAGGGAATAGCTACACTGTTTGTAGTCGGTCATGTTTCCAGTCACCTTGCCCTGATTAAAAGTCGTGGTTCGCGCTTTCAGTTAATGTGCAAATGCTGCCATCAATCCAAGGTTTCTGGTTGGGGAATGTTTTAATAGTTGCTGTGGGTACAACATCACCAATGCACTTGCTAATAAACTCGCTCACCGAATCAGTGTATTCATCAATGGTATTGTCCGACGCTATGCGGAACATATCTCAGTCCATGTGAATGAAGCAATCTTGAAGCGGGGAATCCGATTGTTCGGACCATCATTGAACAGAACTGAGCTTCCTGTTTTAGTTTCTGTCTATAGGCTGGGAGCAACAAAATGGAGTCATGGTCAGATTTTCCGAAAGGAGTGTGGGCGAGGGCTTTATATGTGTCGCGGAAGTTATAAGAACAATGATCCATGGTTTTGCCAGCCCGGGTCGGACATTCCATATGCTGATAAAATTTAGGGAGCCTTGTTTTCAGATTAGCCTTGTTAAAATGCCCAGCTACAATAAATGCAGCCTCAGGATATGTGGTTTCCAGTTTACATAAGAGTCAAATTAAGTTCTTTCAGGGCCGTCGAAGTGTCTGATTGGGGCGGGATATACATGACTGTGATTATAATCGAAGAGAATTCTCTTGGTAGATAATGTGGTCGGCATTTTATTGTAAGGAATTCTAGGTCAGGTGAACAAAAGGACTTGAGTTCCTGTATGTTGTTATGATCACACAACGTCTCGCTAATCATAAGGCATACACCCCGCCCTTCTTCTTACCAGAGAGATGTTTGTTTCTGTCTGCGGGATGCGTGAAGAAGCCGGTGGCTGTACCGACTCTGATGACGTATCCCGAGTGAGCCATGTTTCCATGAAACAAATAACGTTACAATCTCGGATTGGGAGACTTATCAGAGGTAGACTTACTCATGTTATTTACATTGTAGCTGATGGTGCAGGGTGAGCTGCATAAAGTGGTCTTCCTATTATTGCACACTACCTCAGTGCTAACAGTGTACCTCTGGTTTATAGGCTCATGATTACTGATTACAATAGCTGTAGGATAAACATATGTATTCGGAGCAATTAGGAGTACATAAATTAAATTACTTACATTGTGTTTGCCAATGCCCCTAAAATAATTTACATTTGATGCAGCATTATGATGACTCATTGTCACAATGGTAGGGATTAACTGAGCTGGTCTTGGATCATTTACCAGTCATTGTTTGAACGCAGCCTTGAAATGTGTGGACAGGGTCCAGGAGCCAAGATGATTTGGACGGACTCAGTCAATCCTGTAGAGCAGGGGTGTCAAAGTCAAATGGACGGAGGGCCAAATAAAAAAATCAGCTACAAGACGAGGGCCGGACTGTTCGAATGTTCATTGAAAAATTTTTAAATGACGCATATAGTCTAGTGAACCTAATTGAACCTACTGAAAACCTAACAAATATATTACAATATGATCAGATAAATAAAGCAATATTTTCTTATGGCTCTGTCAGTAATCTTTAATTTTCAACAGACACAAAAGACAAATTTCCTTTATATAAATATCCCCATAACATGAACATTAAATGAAAGAAACCGGTATTCAAGGCACCATCAGTAGACTATATTTTCTATTTTAGCAAAAGTGGGCTAAATTTACTTCAAAGAAAAAACTATAATAGCAATTTTCTATCATCCACTCAACTGAAATATTTTTAAAATATAATTGGATTGAAATACAAAAAAATAAAGTGCAAAAATCTATTAATCAAAAACAACACTTTGTTTAAGGAGAAGTAACATGCAGTGAAAACAAATATTAAATTTTAACTTTTAAACTTGAACTGAGTAAAAACTCTAAATATGTGATTGCACAGTAATGTTCACTTGTTTGAGGTTGAGGGTGATACTTGGTGGTGTCCCATCTTTTCCACAAGTTCATCAATGTTCGGGGTAAGGCTCTGAGCTGAAGAAATCCTCAGAATTGAGTGGAGGTGTTCAGCAGTAAGTCGACTTCTGTGTGATGTTTTGTTCAGGTTCATCAAAGAAAACAGTTGTTCACACAGGTATGTGCTGCCAAACATAGACAACGTTTGAGCAGCCTGGATGCGCAGCTGGGGCATTGTGCCGGGAGGAAACGGGCGAACTCCGCAGCACCCACTGCCGCATATTTTGCCCTCAGTGCATCATTGCATTGGAGGTCAATCAACTCCATTTGGAGGTTTGGTGGTGAGCTTTCCACGTCAACAGCAAATGGGTTACCGAGCAGTTCCAACCTGCTTTTTGTGCTTCAAAGTCAGCAAATCGGCGTCGAAAGTCAGCGGCAAGCATACCTATTTTATCAGCCAACTGTGTGCTCGGGAACGCACTGGTAGAGAGCTTCTCTTTCATGGTCTGGCAGCTGGGAAAGTGGCTCAAATTTTCTTTCCGCATCTGCGTCTCCCACAGAGTCAGTTTGGTTTTAAATGCCTTCACTGTACTGTACATATCAGAGATGACACGATCCCGACCCTGCAGCTGCAAGTTTATTGCATTCAGATGACTCGTAATGTCACACAGAAAAGCCATTTCACACAGAAACATTTCGTCTCGGAGTTGTGTTGTGTCTTTCCCTTTGCTGTCCAAGAACAGACAAATCTCCTCACGAAGCTCGAAACATCTTTGAAGCACCTTTCCCTGGCTTAGCCATCGCACCTCTGTGTGATAAGGCAAATCACCATGCTCCGTTTCTAACTCCGTCAGAAATGCCTTGAACTGGCGGTGATTCAAACCTTTGGTTCTGATAAAGTTAACTGTGCGCGTGATGATGCTCATTACATGCTCCATTTTCAAGGCTTTACCGCACAACGCTTCCTGGTGTATGATACAATGATAAGCTGTCAGCTCACCTGTCGCGTTTTCCTCTTGCATCTTTTCCCGTATCTTCGCCACCAGTCCGCTCCTGTGTCCACACATCGCAGGTGCTCCGTCGGTTGTCAAACCCACGAGTTTTTCCCAAGGCAGCTCCATCTCATTTACACATCTTGACACCTCTTCATACAAATCATGCCCCGTAGTTGTGCCATGCATAGGACGTAAAGCCAAAAACTCCTCTGTCACGCTTAGGTTGGAGTCCACTCCGCGGATGAAAATTGACAACTGGGCAATGTCAGAAATGTCGGTGCTCTCATCCACAGCCAAGGAATATGCAATAAAATCTTTTCCCTTTTACACAAGCTGCTCTTTTAGATTGATGGACAACTGGTCTACTCTCTCGGCAATGGTGTTTCTGCTCAGACTCACATTTAAAAAGAGTTGCCTTTTTTCTGGGCAAACTTCGTCACAAACTTTAATCATGCAGTTTTTGATGAAATCCCCTCCGTAAATGGCCGGGCTGATTTAGCGATCTCTTCTGCCAAAATAAAACTGGCCTTGACAGCAGCCTGGCCTTGTGATTTGGCTTTTTTGAACAGAGCCTGTCGAGATTTGAGGCCTCATTTTAATTCCTCTGCCTTTTGTAGCCTTTGTTCCATGTCCATATTCTTGTTTTTGTCCGCGTGTTTCGTTTCATAATGTCGTCTCAGATTATACTCTTTCAGTACCGCCACACTTTCTCCACACAGAAGACACACAGGTTTTCCAGCTACCTTCGTGAACATATACTCCGACTCCCACCTTGTTTGAAACCCCCGGTTCTCAGTATCCACCTTCCGTTTTGCCATTTTTGATGGGTATCTGAAAGTTAATTTTACTGTGATGCTGACGACTGCTGTGCCAATAAATATTGAAATGAAGCAGCCTACTGCTCGGTGCGTCACCTTTGCATTGTGGGAAATGTAGTATTGGTGCGTGTAAAAGATCTGCGGGCTGCCGGCTTGCTGCGGGCCGGTTCTAATAATAAATCAAGATCATCCCAGGGGCCGTAAAAAACCTTCTTGCGGGCCGGATGTGGCCCGCGGGCCTTGACTCTGACATATGTGCTGTAGAGTATCTTCTGTTTCCAGAAGGTGTCAAAGTTATCAATAAAAGTGACTCCAGCAGAGCTACAGTAGTATTTTAGCCAGATGTGTAATGCCAGCAGTCTGCTGAATCTTTCACACCCGCGGCCCAACAATGGTCCTGGACATCAAAATGATAGTTTAATACTAATATCAGTTCTTTAAAATAAATGTTCAGATGTTCCAAGCTAGCCCTCCTGATGTAGTTTGACCCCACATGACAGTGTCAGCTCCAGGCATCTGTGGTAGAACAGTTGGAAGCAGCCTTGTTATGTCATGTCCTCATGTTCCTGGGTAGCACATGGTTTTTGCCTTGGGGACCGAGATGTTTCTCACCATAGAGCTGCCTATGATGAAAGCTGGTGATGTTAAATTGGCCAGTCTCTCAGGCAGCCTTACGGTCTGGTGAGGCTGGGAGCTCCGAGGATCTGAACCCAAGGTAGAAGTCACCGGAGAGGGAGACAGAGCCGAGGATGAAGATGCAGGTACCTCCGGATCCGTTCTTGATTGGGAAGCCACCATGAACGAAGGCGCCGGAACCTCTGGATACAGGGCGGCAAAGATGTTTCTGGTCTGTGTCAGTTCCAGGATCAACATCTCCATGGAGATCCCCGTTGCCAGAGGACGCCTTCTTCGACTTCCATGGCGAGTGACATACCTACATGGCTGGTTGGTTGGGTCGAGATCAGCTCCATTCTCCAGGGAAGGGGAAGACACCTTCGAGGATGGAACCCTGCCTAGCACCGGCGAGTCTGGCTGTGGAGAGCCGACACGGTGGCAAAACTCCCACAAGACAAGAGTGGTGTCCGGCTACTGGGGCGTGGGTTCCCCAGTAGCTTATGTAGGTTTGCCACGTCCTTGCTAAAAGTAGCTAACAGTAGCTGTAGTCCTCTGCAAGCAAGCAAGGTCCACATTGTCCCGGTACAAAGCAAAGTAAACGCAGCTCCTGCAACGTTGAAAACGTTCAAGAGCGGCCTTCATTTGAGACCGCCGAGCCAGCTAGGCTAGCTGGGGTTTTGTATCTCTCCCCCTATACTGAATCTGGCAGGATAGCAGGTTTCAGTTTTGGCAGGTTGAGGTTTCAGTTTTGATGTTCGACAGCGTTCAACGACAACAAACACTCTGACGTTTGATGACGTCAGAGTACATTAATCTTAGTACACACAAGCCAAAACATACACAGATATGCATAAGAAAACACACACAACTGTAGTGTGCGCACTACTTTATATATTCTGTACCAATTGAGAACTTTGGGCTAATTCCCTGAGATCTGGATCTTCTCTGGAAAATAATTATTTTAGTATTTTTGGGGTTTACTGCCAGGGCCCAGGTCTGTCAATACTGCTCTAGCAGGTCCACGCTCTGCTGTAGGCCATGTGCTGTGGGTGACAGCAGGCATAGGTCATCTGCGAAGAGTAGGCATTTAACTTCTGAATTGTGGAGACTAACACCAGGGGCTGAGGATTTTTCTAGAATAGTGGCCAATTTGTTGATGCAAATATTGAAGAGTGCAGGGCTCAGATTTACAACCCTGATGAAGGCCCTGCCCCTGGTTAAATAATTATGTTATTTTCTTGCCAATTTTAATGCTGCACGTATTGCCAGTACACATTTTTTATTTAATTATGCCATATGTTTTACCCCCTACACGCTTTTTCAAATTTGAGAGCCTGAAGTTTCTTATAGAGCTCCTGGTCAATAATTGGGGAGTCCTATGGATTTTGATTGTCCTTTAAAGCTTTTTCTAATCTATTCAACTTCTCATGAATTTGGCGTTGTTCTGTTCTCTCTCTCTCTCTCTCTCTCTCTCTCATATTCAAGGGGCATTAGAGGTTGAAGGGTAGTGGCTGAGTGACTGGAGGCGAATGGAGGAGCTGTGTAATGGCACATGTTCCCCCAAGTCGTCACTGTGTCATACCGGAGGTGAGATCCCCTACCCTTGTCGTCATCGCTTCCTGCCAAATATGAGACCCATCTGCCGTGGTGATAATCAAACATGGCAGGAACACTAGTTGTCGTCGTCACCCTCCCACTCACACACTCCCACATACAAACACACACACACACACACACACACACACATGCACCCAGAAACAGGCAGGCACACACACCCCTTACACCCACACAAGTGAGGTTCTCGGCCCCATACCCAACACCAAAACCTGCTTTATTGCCTCCTGACGAAATCATTGATATGTTCATCACATAATGGAACAGTGACAATATGAATCAATACTTAATACTGTATCTCATTGTCAACACAACTGCTATCAGTCAGAGAGAGTAGGAGGAAATGAGAGGGGGGTTGGGGATAAGTTGCTATTTCTGGGATTTCATCTCCCCGGTTTTGACATACAAGTTTAGCCCCCACTTGTGTCCCCACCCCCCCAACAGCTCCCTGTAGATTTAAAGTATCTCCCCCCATAAATATATTCATCTTGTGTTGATGTATTCTGTTTCAGATCTGGTAAAAAAACAAACAGGGATAGACAAGGGAAGAAGTAGAGTTTAGGTGACCTGATATTTTAGCATTTAAAGCATGCATATTGCATGAGGTGTTATCAGAGGTATTGCATATCTAAGGTAGGGGATATCTAGGGTAAACGCCATAAAAAATTGCATTCTCATGCTCCCCTCATCAATCTCAGAGAAACTTGTCATGGCCACCCCTCTCCGTGGATAATGAATTCATCCGCACACTTAGTGAAGGCAGGGATGGAGGATTCACAAAGATGGAAAATGGGGGGACTGGGAGCTGTCAAAGTGACAGAGGGTTCCCCTGGGGAGGGTATAAGCCACCTATCGATAACCGATATCTGGCAAGAGCTGATAAGCAAGTTTGGGAAAAGCCAGCCTATAGCCTTTCATCTCATATAGCCTGGAATCCAAACGGAATATCCTCATGTCACAACCTGATCTGTTTCACCTTGTGAGTGTCTCCACCCCCCTCCAGGTGTCACCTATTTTCCCCATTATCCCCTGTGTATTTATACCTGTGTTCTCTGTTTGTCCGTTGCCAGTTTGTCTTGTTTGCTTTTCCCAGTTTCTCTTTTTCTCGCCCTCCTGGTTTTGACCTTTGGCTGCCTGCCTGCCTGACCACTCTGCCTGCCCCTGACCCTGAGCTTTGCCCCACCTCTGGATTGTTGACTGCCTACCCTGAGCCTGCCTGCCGTTCGGTACCGTTGCCCCACCTCTGGTTTACTGACCCCTGCCTGCCTTGACCTGTCAATTGCCTGCCCCTGTTGGAATATTAAACCATTGCCAATTCGATGTGTCTGCATCTGGGTTTTACCTTCATTCCTGAAACATCCAATTTCACTGCAGAAGTGAAGTCAACAGAACAACTACAATATATTCAGCATGGATTCCAGGCATTGAGAATTTGGGCTATGCTACCATGACAAAGTTAAACTGGAATCCAAACTGAATATTGCTCCATTGCACTGATTAAGTTTGGTCAAACAATAGAAAAAAATAGCTGGTATTTATCATGTGATACAGGAAGAAGTCTAAATGTTCACAGGTCAGAGGTGGAGAGAGATACGGTGATGGCGTTGCTCGCAGCATATGGTCCACACCTGCTGCTAGGGATGATGACAACATAAACGCCCAGCTTTGTCTTTGGTCCTATTATGTGTTGATTTTACAAATGGTATCAGAGGGGGCTGGGACTTAATCCATTTGTAGCAGCGATGACCCCCAGCCTATTGCCAAGAAAACACTTACCCATGGCTAAGGTAAAACAATATACATGTTAAATGCATTAGAAATGTTTGTAGGGTATGCAAATGTGTGTAATCATGACACTAAGAACATTTGTCATCATAAGCATGTAAATTGGTTGACAGTCCTAAAGCGCAATAGCCCAATGTGCTATAGGAGTTGCATGACACGTGTACTCTTAATGTAATATGTGTTTATAAAACACACTGTGCCCCATAGGGGGCTGAATGCAAACATGTTAGTAGGTATTGACCGTCCAAAAGCGCAATAGCCCTATGTGCTGAGTTATATGACACAGGTACTCTGAATGTAACATGTATTTGTAAAACGCACTTTGCCCAATTGAGCCCAAATTCTAGTAGCTAATAGCCTCAAATTATGTTTTGATGACCAGTTTTAACAATTCGATTATACCGTTCCTGGCACATAGGGAGAACGGGTTCTCAGATGGACAAGACTTGTATAAAGGGGCAACTTACACAAATTCTGTGCCGTCTTGCCGTCCAAGATTCGCAGCTCCTTCGCCTTTTTCTTGAATTGGGTCATCCTGGCGTCTGTCTCATCCACCTCCTTTTTCACTGTAGAAGGAATAGAAGGGATGCATATTCAATTGTGATGAACAGAACTGGTGTATGGAAAGTGCAAGCATGTCTGGGACCCATAAGCAATGAGGAAATGTTTTCTTTAGTTTATTTCTCTAACTCACATTTTTTTTCTTCATAATGACCATTATTCAGAGTTTCTTTACAAAACATATGTTAACTGTATATTAAGAGCACCCAAAGTGACAATACATATCAGACCTGTAAACATATGGAGAAACATCAATAGACAAAGGGGTGTTTAACGGAGTAAATAAGTGATGAAAGGACCTTTAACCCAACACAGGAACACACCCATCCGACCAATCGAAACCAAGTGAAGAGACTAGACGTCAGCATGGCCGATTAATAAGGGATGATTTCAAGTTTTCAAAACAATCGGTAATCTGCATTTTTGGATGCCGATTATGGCTGATTACATTGCACTCTACGAGGAGACTGCGTGGCAGGCTGACCACCTGTTACGCGAGTGCAGCAAGGAGCCAAGGTAAGTTGCTAGCTAGCATTAAACGTATCTTGTAAAAAACAATCAATCTTAACATAATCACTAGTTAACTACACATGGTTGATGATATTACTAGAACTACTACTAGTGCTACTAAATTGTGTCACTTCTCTTGCATTCTGTGCAAGCTAAGTCAGGGTATATGCAGCCGTTTGGGCCGTCTGGCTCGTTGCGAACTGTGTGAAGACCATTTATTCATAACAAAGACCGTAATTAATTTGCCAGAATTTTACATAATGACATAACATTGAAGGTTGTACAATATAACAGCAATATTGTCACGCCCTGGTCTTAGTATTTTGTGTTTTCTTGATTATTTTGGTCAGGCCAGGGTGTGACATGGGTTAATTATGTGGTGTGTTTTGTGTTGGGGTTTTAGTAGGTATTGGGATTGTGGCTTAGTAGGGTTATCTAGTAAAGTCTATGGTTGCCTGGAGTGGTTCTCAATCAGAGGCAGGTGATTATCGTTGTCTCTGATTGGGAACCATATTTAGGCAGCCATATTCTTTGAGTGTTTCGTGGGTGATTGTTCCTGTCATTAAACATGTATCAAGAATACCACGCTGCATTTTGGTCCGACTCTCCTTCACCGCAAGAAAACCGTAACAAATATTTAGACTTATGGATGCCATCTGTTTGATAAAATATGGAACGGTTCCATATTTCACTGAAATAATAAATGTTTTGTTTTCAAAATGATAGTTTCTGGATTTGATCATACTAATGACCTAAGGTTCATATTTATGTGTCATTATTATATTATAATTAAGTCTATGATTTGATAGAGGAGTCTGACTAAACGGTGGTAGGTAGCAGCAGGCTCGTAAGCATTCATTCAAACAGCACTTTCCTGTGTTTGCCAGCAGTTCTTCGCAATGCTGCAGCGCTGTTTATGACTTCAAGCCTATTAACTCCCGAGATTAGGCTGGCAATAATATAGTGCCTATAATAACATCCAATAGTCAAAGGTATATGAAATACAAATGGTATGGAGAGAAATAGTTCTATAATTCCTATAATAACTACAACCTAAATCTTCTTAAATGGGAATATTGAAGACTCATTTTAAAAGGAACCACCAGCTTTCATATGTTCTCCTGTTCTGAGCAAGGAACTTAAACGTTAGTTTTTTTACATGGCACATATTGCACTTTTACTTTCTTCTCCAACACCGTTTTTTCCTTATTTAAACCAAATTGAACACGTTCACTATTTATTTGAGACTAAATAGATTTTTAATGTTGTATTATATTAAGTTAAAATAAAAGTGTTCATTCAGTATTGTTGTAATTGTCATATATACAAATTGGTTGATTAATCGGTATCTGCATTTTTTGGTCCTCCAATAATCGGTATCAGAGTTGAAAAATCCTGATCGGTCGACCTCTAAAAGAGACACTGCAAAGGCTGTCAGTTTCTCGCACATTAATACATAATACTAATGTAAACCCTGGTCTGCTGAAGTAAGCTTGCAGTGTGTGTGTGTGTGTGTGTGTGTGTGTGGTTGCATGATTGTGCATGTGTCTGCATATGTGTGTGTGTGTGTGTACATGTGTGTAGATAGTTGACAAACATCCCCTTCCCCAAGGCTCGCTCTGTCAGCCTCCCAAAGCCATGGAGATAATTGTGTTCCCAGTGTAATCCTGGAGAGCGCCACACACTGCTGCTCGACTTAGCACACAGGCAGGCAGGCAGCACACAGGCAACCCACAGAATTAATATCATACGTGTCGGACTCAGAAGACCGGCCCCAATCTGAACGACTGTGAGTCAGGGAGATTCCACACGGTATAGGTGACGCCATGTGTCAGCGAATCATCCGTCTTAAGTCGACTTAATCATATACGCAAAGTCGCAAAAGCACAGACAGACAGACACACGGAAAGACACAGACAAATGTGTACAAGCATGCACACACCAGGTTTGGGGTCAATTCAAATTAAAGTAAACCAATTCAGGAAATAAACTGAAATTCCAATCCAATGTCTCAATAGACTGAAAAGGACAAGCTATTTATTTCAAACCTTTTTATATTTAGAATTTTTATTTCAAATTACTTCCTGAATTTAGTCATTTTAATTGAAATTGACCCCAGCAAGCACACACATACAAATTAACTACAATCACAGAGCCTCTTTGCTTGGGAGCCACCACTCAGGAATGAGAAACTTCTCTTTAAACAGGAAGGAGGGAGACAGGGGGAAGAAGAAGGGGGGGTGGTAGTGGTAACATCAGGAGAAGAAGACTCCTCCATTTCAGCCCCCCCCAACCACCCCACCCTTCCATCCCCTCAAGATGCCTTGTGGGAGCAGAAGCACGCCTAGCCACTAATCATCACAACTCCTCTATTTATTTAAGCCCAAGGTGGGACTCTCCCAGGAAATACCCAGAACAAACAACCAGCTCCCCAGAAAGTATATGCATATTTGAAGAAACAATCAAAGAGGCAAAAACAGCCGGTAGAGAGGAGAAGATGTTGCTAGAGGCGCCAGGCACAACCAGCCTCAGCCTCTTTCCCAGGCAGCCTGTCAACATAACACTTCAGGGAAGATATTGTTTATACTATATACTGTGCTGCTGGAATAGGGAGGTGGAATAGGGAGGGTGATACTATGATCTAACCTCTCAAAACTGGTCTAGAGACAGACCTCAGTTATATTCCATTCTGACACAACGCTCCTCGCTACTAACAGCCTTTATATAGATAGATAGGAAGACACATTCTCAAGTGTCTTGTGGATAGACACAAAGCGTAGGAGTGAAACAATGTATGAACTTTTGAAGACCTACAGAAGTATTCAATAATGACCAACCTATAATGTTCTCCATGGAAAATATGGGCCCAAAAAATGATTGCGTGGCTGTTTAAGGAAAGAATAATAGGTAAAGGGTTGTAGAATACAGTGTAGAAATATACACTCCATCTGGAGGCATTGTATTTCTTCCTGGAAAACAACTGTGTTACAGGAAAGCCTCCACTAAAAAAAAACACTGTGAAACTGTAATCCGAGGATATGACTTTAAGAGGCCCTTGATTTCGCAGGGCTGTGAAAAGATACTGTGTCACAGCATTTCACAGTGAATTTATACAGAACATAAATATAAAACGCAACATGCAACATTTTTCAATGATTTTACTGAGTTACAATTCATATAAGGAAATCAGTCAATTGAAATGAATTCAATAGGCCCTAATCTGTGGATTTGACATGACTGGGCAGGGGCACAGCCATGGGTGGGCCTGGGAGAGCATAGGCCCAACCACTTATTTTCTGCACTCACTTTTTTTCAAGCAGTATCTGGATACAGCCACTTGGTGCACGTTATTCAAAATGCATTAGGTGAAAAGCCTCATGACAAGTCCCTTGGTGATGACATCGCGGACCCATAATGCCCCAGGTCAAGTGCAGTGGGCCGGTTGGCCAAGCCTCATTCATGGGCCAAGTGTGTTTTTACTCAGCTTGGTGGGAGGGAATCAGGAACCTTGCTGTGCTTCTCACAGAGACTGAGTCTCAGACAAAGAAACTAGAGGCCCAGAGAAAATAAAACATCAGGAATCACTGATCTCCGCACGGGGATGCCTATATATATATATATATATTTTTTTTTTTTTTGTTGCAGGCAGTAACTGGGACAACGATGGGCCATATTGGGGCCCTGGATCCCCCTTCAAATCCCATTCCTCCCTCTCCCCTTTCTGCCAGCTGGATCTCCCACCTGGGTACCTCATGCTCTCGGCGGGACGCTCTCGGCACATTCGGCTGTGCCTCAGCTGTCCTCAGCCCCTCCCCCATGCCTGTGGGGCTTGAGGCACCAGCTCAAACGGAAAGCAAAGCAGCACCTCTAATAATCAAAAACAGACACATTCCAAACTTATACTGTCTCATCGTGCTTCTCATGTCTTGCTGGGCTCAGGGTAGAAGCAGCAGTGGTCTAGGTTAGAGGATGGGATGGTGATCGCTTCTACCTGGCTGCTTCCTGCTAGGCTACATGTTGACTGATTCAATAATGCTGCATGCCGCATGTTTCCTTATCACTCCGTGTGGGGACCGTTGGGGCATGGAGGGGGATGTCACAAATTGCCTGCCGGTGTCCGGGAAGTGTGGACATGATAACTATAGGCTGCTTACTACAAGAACAGAAAACTTTCTCTAGATCATGTTTTAAAGATACCAATTATAAATGGGAAAATTTACCAGAAAAATACTCCTTTCACTAGTCAGCAGTATTGTTTCCTTCCCAACATAAAGTTTGCATGTAAATAGAGTGTGGGAATGGAACAGTCCAAGTTTTACATCTGCTAAGTAAAGACGTAAAAAGTTCAACCTGCCCTCAAGGGTATGGCTTGGCAGTGTATAAATCCACTTGCCAGCACCAAACGTGTTTTTACTGACTGCCCAGTGTCTAAGATGTAAGACTCCAACAATAAGCGCCATCCCTCTCTAGAGCCTCTTATTTGTTAACGCAATCTTCCATGCATCCATTTCTTAAAGAGCTTTGTGGTGGGTGGAACAAGGGGGTGAAATTGGCAGCCAGCAGGTTTGCTGAAGCTGTCGGGCACAATGAAAGCATGGAGCCCATTTCTCATCAAGATGTATCATTCATATGACAGGGGCTGTCAGGCCCGGCACATGATGATAATGCAATCTTAATCACAAATGAATAACAGCGAGAGGCACTGGGCTTTCATTAATTAATTGTTTTCCTTGGTGAACAAAAGTAGCACTTAGCATCTATGCTAGAGCTATTGACAAGATCAGGTGGTAGGTTCATTTGAACGGGAATGAGCAGGGCGGGGACCATGTTGCTTTCCTCCGGTTACGTGGTTAACCAAGCTAGACAGCAAGCTGGGCATTGCATCCGGAAAAATAATAAAACTAATGCAGATGGCTCGTTATGTTTTCTTTTCACGGAATTCTCCGATCAGACACAGAAATCAAAGTTCAGTAAGACATGCTGAGCACTTATAACAGCATAACACACAGTAAATATTTGTTAATATTCACATCAAAACACGTGCATTGAGCAAGGCCAGATGGACCACTCAGGAAAAGGGAGGTTTCTGGTTGATCTTGACCAAGAATGTGTCAGTGTAACATGAAGAACGAGAGTTTCCCAATGCTTTCCTGGAACTCCATATCTTACAAGGGAGGGAAATGCATACGAGACTGATATCGAAAAGAGAAAACTATTTCCAAATCACCGTTAAATGATAACACTGAAGATAATATGCCAAGATAACCACATGCATGTTAGCCACGGCCCAGTATAATAGTTACATTTCATTATCAGTGGAAGGGGAGTATAGCAGCTTGTTAAGGCCAGTTGAGCCTACCACAGGAGGAAAGATTGAAAAAGAAATACATAAACGACACAAGCAATAGAAAATGATTTGGCCAGTTTAAGATGGCTTGGCGTCTATGTGAGCCTTGTCTGTGAGTTTTGGACCGGGGTTAGCCCTGGGGAACTCCTAATAACCAGAGTTCTTCCACACTTGGGTGTTCGCTGTGTTTACTGGCCCACAGTCTTTCTGCTGGTAGCGTTCCATGAGATATAATCTCCCTAAAGAACGGCCAGAAGGGCCCGGGGCATTAGAAAGCTAAACACTACCACATGTTCACTTCTGGAGACTGAGACTTGTCCGAGGGAGCGCAGCCACCACCAGACGACAACCCACCAGATGACAAAGCCCGAGCGATGGGAGGCCTTTGGAAAGTAGAAACTGAAGAAAGCGTTGATGACAGGTGTATGTAAGGGCAGGCTGACGTAGAGTGGACCCGACAATGTGGAGTCTGGCTGTCCAGGAGGCAATTTATTCCCCGCGCGAATGTGCAATATGCCTGCAAACATGTGCTCTGTCCTCCATCTATCTGACTCACGCTGGGGATTGAGCTACTAGAGCTGCCTGCCCCTCTAAAGGAGATGGATTCTGAGAAGAGGAGAGCAATAGGGCTCGGCCGATGCCTGCTTTAGCTGCAGCTCACACATCTCGATGTGTAAAACTTAAACATTTCAACGTAATAGAAAAAAAATACAGATTTATTTGAAAGGATATTGGTTGTTTGGGATGCAGCTGGTTTCTCTAAAGGAATGCTTTGGATATAGGACTATTGTTTTATTGTGCATCTGGCACAGCCAAAAAGGCTGATATGGGGAATAGAAAGGGATGTGTTTTGGCAGTGTAAGTGTAATAGTAGACCGTGCAATTGTCTGTGTCAAAGAGTTGACATCTGCTTTTAAATGTACATTCTCTGTTAGACGTTTAATGTAATACAGTAACAGCTAACAAGTGGTGGTGGTAAGCTTTTACATGGCCTATTTTTATGCTGTCTCTTAACAAGAGATCATGTGGCCAAATTGCCTGCGAGTCATTGAGAAGAGTTCTTTCAAATGTCCTTTTAAGTACCCAGAGTGCATATCAAGCATATTAGTGAGTCGTGTTCCAGGGGCTGTTGCCTTTGAAGCGCTCACAATTTCACCCCCGAAAACAGAAAACAGATGTGAAATCTTACACTGAAGACCATGGTCAATGAACAGCAGTGTTTTGTGGATGAGTAAAAATCTATTAAGGGAAAAAAAGAGAGAAGGGTGAGTGGACAAAGAGTTTGCAAAATGTCCGTTGGCGAGGTATAGGGTATAGCGAAAAAAGAGCTTGGACAATCACACCTTGAGTAATGAGCGCGAGACCTCCCAAAATAGGGAGCACAACTTGAGGTTTGAAAACACCATTTGACCAGCGTATTCCAGCTGTGTCCAATTTCTCCCATTGACTAGGGCTAAACAGGTCTATCTATCAAACCCGAAGACAATTTACCATTGGGATATAAACCTTCTCTCTCCACTCCTCCCTCAATCTAGGATCTCAAAAGCATGCTGGCAAACCCTCATTGATTCGAAAAAGACCAGTCAATATAATTTTTGGGCCACAAATTGAATCTGAGCGCAACATAACAAAGACTCCGAGAGCAAGATAAAAGCTTAATGTACATTCCAATTTTGTCAGATCTTTTTTTCTGTTGCTGATCGGTCTTGCACGATTTCTGATTATGTGGTCTGGAAATGTGTGTCGGTAGTAGCCGTCCATCGGACAATCCATTATCAGAGAAGCAATTTGGGCATATCATCAGCGCCTCCTGAGAGAAGCCTCTCATTTGTTGATGTTAAGAGATGTTGGTAATAAATACCCGTCTGGTGGACTGAATAGGTATAATCAATCCTCGCTCTGAGAGCCGAGTTAGTTAAGCCATTTGTATAACAGCTTCCTTGTTGCCCAGGCTTGACCTTCATAGTGGGAACATTTCGGACCGACTGTCTCACCACTCCCAAACCCAAGGTGAGGAGCTGCAGCTGGGGGAGAGGTTGTACTCTCATCCATGCAATCATCATCATGCTTAATGACAACAAGGAGTGAGGGACGTGGCTACTAATGATAATGATGGTAATGGAAATCATGGTGTGTGTGTGTGTGCGTGCACGTGCCTGCCTGTTGGTGTGCGTGCCTCTGCACGCGCAATCCTACGTCTGCACATGCCTGACTGTCCACATGAACGAATGTGAGTGTTCAATTCAACCGTCACTCTCTCTGAAGGTCACCTGTGTTTTCCCCTCAGCAGCTGGTTCTCGTCGGTCCAGGTCTCACAGACGAGGGAGATAAGAGGGAGGAGGCGGCGTTGAAAGGAAAGAGGAATCTCCCAGTGTGACACACTGACCCATGGCCCAGTAATGGCTTCAGTATGAGGGGAAGAGGAGAGGAGGGGAGAGGCCCAGCCTGGAGACGCAGCTGGGCCTGAAGCGGAGCCCTGTGGGATAACTGAGTGGGATAACCTCCTACTCCATCTCGTGTGTGAGAGAGAGAAACTAATTCATACAGATCTCTGGTTTATGTCCTCCAAATGTTGTTATGTCATTACTCCGACCTGAATGTTTGACCGGAGAGATGAGAGGGAATGGGCGGGATCGCTAACCACTAACATAGAGGTAGACGTTCAGGATTCATAAATGAGGTTCCTTTACCATACATCAGAAATAGAAATTCAGTCCTGTAACCTCCCATGTTATCATGAAATAATATGAACATGGGATGTGCATGTTGAAGAATCCAGCAACTATTGTTCGAGATTTAACACTGTGATGTCTCAGAATCATCCATCCGTGATTGCTTTCATGGATCGCACTCTTCCAGAGGTTTCATATACGAGTTGCCGAGGCATTACTAATCACATATTCCACCTGGAGGGGATCTGCTGACTCCTACTGCTAAACGCTTATCTCATAGAGTGGGGAATCCGATTAATGGGAAATGAAAACAGTCTTCCACAAAGGAAAGATGGAATATTGCATTACCCACAGTGCTGTTTCAGTCAATTAAAAGATATTACACCGAAAATAATTAGATGGCTTTTGACACAAGAATGAAACAGGTCTAATCTTGGGGAAACTAAATGAAATTAGTATATGAAAAGAAAAAAAGTTGTCTCTCAGTATAAACAAGATTATCATTGACCCCAGCTTCGACCTCTAATAACTCTGTTATTTCATTTAAGATTGTTGAGACTTTGATAACTTTGTTGTTCTCTTCCTTCTCTGTCTGGGGGAGCAAGAGAGTGTGGGAAGACTCTGAGAGTGTGAGAAGGCTCTGACCTGACTTGTTAGTTGGCCGTGGAGAAAGCTCTTGAGGGCAGCTGCGGATTGGGCATGACAGGAGTTGAGCTCCAGGAACCTGTTCTCCGGCTGTTCTGGGGTAGCCCGTCGTGACCCAATGCACTTGAGCGCCTGGAGAGGCAGTTGCTGATGCTACAAACGGCTGCCCCCAGCGTCCATTAAGCCCAGGCCTTGCCTAGCTGGGTTTAAGCATCCAGCAGGCGAAACGCTGCAGCCTACAGTCGGCTCATGTCACAGCTACAGGATGGAAAGCAGAAAGCTGGGCCACTTCAAATAGCTGGTAGGATAACTGAGGTCCCAGTAGTCTCTATTACCTCTCCCAGCTCCACGGTACTCAGGCCCAGACCCAGCCTGAGTGCTGAAGTATAGAGAGCAGGGAGAGAGAATGGATATGTAACAGCTAGCAGAAGCAGGACCAGGCTCACCTTAACCATCTCTGTTTTTCCAACTATGCCTTCAGGATGCAATGACCACACACACACACACACACACACAAATATGCAGTGATGCATGCATACAGCTCTTATTGCAAGCTCATTGTCTCAAACTCTCATTGTCTCTTTCTTGCTCTAACAAAGACCAAAGACCTTTTGCTACTGTTAAGTTGAAGTATAAAAGAACAATCCTAACAATGGTCAACAATATTTGTGTTGATACCACTATGAGCATGACGGATTCTATGTTTGACTGATGATACTGGGACTAATGCAAAGCAGTAGGCAACAAGTCGTTCACGAATGCCCTACTTTGGAATTTACTTGACAGGTCTGCGTTCTGCACATTTGTCAGCTGACAGAACCTAATCTTACCCTTTCTATCATGGAGTGTTTTTCTCTCTCTCGCTCTAACATTTTGGGGGATGATGAAAAATGGCGAGTGAACCAAGTGTGAGTGGTCCATTTGTAGTCTGCGCGTTTGGAGTTTCCTATATATTTTTCCTCCTTCTACCATCACCATCTGATCATGCCTTCTCCTCCAGTGATCCTGAAGCCAAACCACCCTGTGCTCACATAACCCAGCCTAACTACTAAATAAATAATTACTTCTGGGATACCGGCCTCTGCAGCTGGTGTATTGTGTGTCCTTTCTGCACCGAGAGCCTTAATAGGCTCTTAAAACATCACTTCCTGTGGCCGTACGATGTGCTGACACACCGGTTGTGTGACTACCTCCCTGCCCACTTGTTCTACCTCTGTGATATTGAGAGGAGTAGACTTGAGTGTCTACCTGCCGTCATTCCCTTTTAGTTCATATTTAGCCACTGGTGTTTTGGCTTAGGAAATACCGCTTTGGCTCTTCAGAATTTTTCTCTATTCAAACATAAAGTATTGTCAACCAAAGGCAAAAAACCCGGTGGGGTGCAGCTCGGATTTACAAGGTTTATGTTTTAGAAACGTGGTTGAGTATTATCCCCTTCACTTGAAGGTTAACCGATAAGTTGATCCAATTTGTCTACGAAGGTGTGAAAGGACTTAAGAAATACTTCACATGTCTGCACGGGGAAATGTCAAGGTTTGCTGAAGGATAAGGAGGAAGAAAATGACTTCCTTTCTGGCGGAGAGGCTCCACGGTTGTTAGCAGCAATTGGTTTATCCCGGAGAATCAACACCGTCTGAGGCAGATAAGACAGTATAATTGTAAGTCTCCAATCCTATAAAAATAGCAGCTCCAGCTAAAATGCAAGTCTTGCCACACGGCACAAACACATTCGGATCTCCCTGGCTGACAATAAAAAAATGTTGACAACCGTTGAGTGCTGAGTATATTGTTAACCAGCCAGGCTGCAGTGCAAGATTGAGGCTTTAAAGGCTTTGTCTGTGTCAAATCCTGATGACTATTCTTCAGACAGCCTCTCGTCCTACATGCTCTGGTGACATGTAGGTGTCAAAGCAGACATGCCCTGATTAAAGATGTACTATTCAGCATCTGGGGGGAGAAGAGAGAGGTGTTCAGTCGTGAACTGCATTTGAATCCGATGCGTCTGTCAATGTATACCTGCCTTGACTTACTATAAGCAAACTCTTGGGCTCTCGCGCTTGTTTCTCTCCTCTATTGCTATGCATAACAGATCAAAGAGACATGGCAGTTATGCTCAATCAGTGGACCAACCCAAGAGAGGGGAATGTAAGATGAGGACAAAAATAAATCAGAGCTCGTAAGAACACATGGGGAGAGTGTACTAGGGCCAGAAGTCGCAGTAGGAATGCATGCAGCAGGGAGGCTTATTGTTGTTAGAGAGGGTGCCCTGTTGTGGTGCTGTTGGGTGTGTTCTCCATGTGGGCCATGTGATCGGCTCTAGGTCCTGCTGGTAAAGGGAAAGACATGGAAGGACAGACCGAGAAAAAAAGAGGGGGAGCGAGAGAGAACGCCAGGGCTGATAGACTTCTCATTTGGCTCTCATGGTTTATGTTACTCAGGTCATCCCCCCTGAGGACTTGCATCACAAACCCACATGCTAACAACTCCCCAGCCCTTCTACTCTGCATTAACCACTTCCTGTGAGGCTCCCATAACCAGGCCTGCTGACAGCCAGCCAAGGCCAAAATAACACCTGAAAAAACAGGGACATGATTTTGTGGAAATCACTAAAGAGGAGTCCCAGAAATGAAAAAAGGGAGAGGATGGTGGATGACACCTTGAGAAAAGAGTAGAAAACATTGGAAAAGTAAGAGAGCTCATGCGTCGTTTAACACTAGAACTGCCAAAACTATCAATCTGACAGTTTTACATTTTTTTATTTGATTAACTTGATTTGAATAACCTTGAATCCACATGTCCCTCTTTTTGTAAATATCAATATTTTACACTATCAGTACTTTGTGATAAATATCATAAACAAAAACTGAGCATTTCATCTTCAAAGCGCCATGATGTATGCATTTACTGGTAGAATTGTCGTCGGAGCTCGTCGTCGGATGATAAATGACCGGACCAAGGTACAGCGTGGTAAGCGTACATTCTCTCTTTATTTGAAAAGTTAACACCGGGAAAAAACAATGAACACAAACCGAACGTAAAGCTAGTCGTACAGAAAGCAACAAACAAAAGACAAGATCCCACAAAACCCAAAAGGAAACTGACAACTAATATCTGATTCCCAATCAGAGACAATGATAGACAGCTGCCGCCGATTTGGGAATCCTAACCCTAACCAAATAGAGAAATAAAAAAGGCTCTCTAAGGTCAAGGCATGAAAATAATAGCCTACCAAAGCCACCAATCTAATAAACATATTTTATATACACAAAGACATTCATTAATATTTTGTTTCTGAAGGTCAAAAAAAAAAACATGATACTCAGACAATTTATTTCAAAATAACTAACGATATACGCTGAGAGTCGGGAAGCAAGTTCAGGGAGAGTGTTAATAAAATAAACATAATTCAAAATAAGAAACTAACAGCATACAGACATGAAACAGAAACAATAACACCTGGGGAAGGAACCAAAGGGAGTGATGGACTCGAGGTGAGTCTGACGATACACAGGTGCGCGTAACGATGGTGACAAGTGTGCGCCATAACGAGCAGCCTGGTGACCTAGAGGCCGGAGAGGGAGCCCACGTGACAATAACATAATAGCATGTTTTGAGTTGTATTTATCTGTGCTTAATAGCCGAGGCTATATGGATGCGCCATTCCAATGAAATCAACTTGTTCATTTAGCAGACATCACACGCTCATATTCCCCTACCCTACCAAAGTCAACACACATATATTTTACACTAAGAATATAACGGAATATAACAGAATAAAATAGAAAGGGTAGGTTCATTAGAATCTGCTCTTTCTGAAAGTTTATAGCAATCAAAATGCCCTCCCTGCATGGACCTCTGTAGGCTGATCTCGAAGAAGTGATTTGGTAGGCTGCATTCTCCTTCTGTCTCAATGCACAGTGTGCTGGTCATCAAGTCTCTTTATTCTCAATTTGAACCTTAATAATAGTGTTACCCATCAGACGATTGTCAATTTATTATTGTCTTTAGGCCATTATTATTCTTATTATATGTGTGAAATGAATTCCAATATAGTTTAGGTGTAGATTGGATGAGCCAGATGGCCACGCAACTGTTGTCTTACAGTCAGAAAATACACTATCATCTTATTTTTGTATTTACAGTCTATGGGCTTCTGGATCAATTAATACACTGATGTCCTGAGGTTTGTTATCACTTATTTTAACTAAATGAATGCATTCATTTTGCAATATATTATTTATGGGATATTTATTATACTGAAATATCAATGGTCAGAATGACAGTCAGGGCCATTCTAATAGTTCTGAAATTCATGTGCTCCAAGTGATAAAACATCCTTCATTACGGCTTTGTGTAACGACTCTCGTGGGTTGAAGAAGGAGACCAAGGTGTACCGTGGTGGACGTTCATGATATTTAATAAACTGAACACCGCAACAAAATAAAAAAGTAGAAAAAATGAATGCACACAGTTCTGTATGGCAACAAAACAGCTAAACAGAAAATAACTCCCCAAAAAAACCAAACGGAAAATCACAACTTATATTTGATCCCCAATCGGAGACAACGATAGACAGCTGCCTCTGATTGGGAACCACACTAGGCAAAAACAACAAAGAAATAGAAAACATAAATTATCCCAACCGAGTCACACCCTGACCTAACCAATCATAGAGAATAAATAAGGATCTCTAAGGTCAGGGCGTGACACTTTGTAACATCGCTGGCTGCTAAATGCCATATATTTCTGATTTGGCTTCCACCGACGTCGGAGTCTGTCGTTAGATGATGTTAGAAGTGCAACATTGATTATGGTCTCCCTTGTTTGGTTCACTGACGAGACTTTTAGTGAAGCTTAAGGAGCTTAATGAGTTAAAATGACAGACTTGCACTTCCCGAGCAGCCATTAGGGTGCAGCAACCACTGCTACTGTCGTGCCGGGTGGGGCTTTTGATTCCCGCTCACGCTGAAGCCTTGATTGCTGTGCTGGTGGGATTGTAAATACAGGTTTGACCTCCACTGCATTGGAATGAGGGGTATCGATGTTCCAACCCCAATCTCAGCGGGCTGGGTTATGAAGTCTTTGCAAGACCTGCTGCTATTACCTCAGTCTAGATTACTCTTGGATTTCTGTGTTAACCCATGGCAGTAAAAGGGGCGATGACGGTTCAGAGACTGCCACTTAGTGCTTTGTTTTGCCTTGTAAAGTGCAGCCTCCGCAAAAAAAATATCACAGAGCCAACGTGGGCTTTTACCCGTTTCTGTGTTACTGCTCCACACGCCCATCATCATCAGAAATCATTGGGTTACCGCTGGCTATCTCAATCACGATATTAAAGGACATGTTTATTTCACCTCTCCAACTCTCTTGTTCACTCCCTCTTTCTCTTTATTGCCTAGGGGAAAGGGTTGACTAACTCTGACTCCAGGTACAGAGTATTTTGTAGCGGCTGTCCCAGTGGCTTTGGAGAAAGAGTGGCTTCCCAGAAAAAACCGAATCCATAAACATCATCAGGTTACAACCAGACCTTTACGAGCAGGCCTCGGGTCACTGCTGGACCAAACACAACATATTGACAGAAACTCCACTCAGGAAATGAACCAACCCAAACAGAGTCACTGTTTTAGCCCTCCCACCAGCATTCCAGTAAGAGAGGAAAACAAATACTTGGGGTGGCTCGGGAATATGATAATGAAGGACAATGGCAAAGCTTTGGATCCTTTCGAGGCACGTGGATGATCAATGGGCCAATTGAAAGGGGGCCTGTGTGGCGAGAGTGGCAGCGTGAGTGGTATCTCTCTCTCTGATCTCTCTACAGAGAGCATTGTGTTCAAAGCCCCGCTTAATTACAGGTGGATTTGCGAGAAGTGAACCACCTGAACAAAGGCAGCTGCAATTTAACGTGAAACAGATACATCTACTTTGGCGTGTTCCTCACCCTTAGCCTCCTGTTCTCTGTGCGATGGCACCGGAATACTAAGCATTTGCATCCACCCAAAATGATAATGGGACGCATCTCAAATGGCACCCTATTGCCTTTATAGTGCCCTATGTGCATTGGTTAAACATAGTGCACTATATATGGAATATTAGGACTTCATTTAGGACTTAACCATGAACAAGTGGTTGACCACGTGTTTGAATCTCCACTTGGTTCTTGTGTTTGAATGTCCTAATGAGTAGTGAAGGGCAGAGAAACTCACTCTCTACAGAACTTACAGTGGGGCTGATCAAAACAGGGTGTTGGCTGCTCCAGGCCTTTTACAAGGTGCTGCTGGATGAAGGGAGTCTGCATGAGAGCAAACACACATCTAAATGGACACCGTGATCACTGGAATGTGTGTTATCTCTGTTTTATTTACCAGGCTCAGCAGCTACATACCAGGCTCAACCTTAAACACACACACAATGCAGACACACACACACACATAACCCTTGCAGTGCTACTGGCTGGCCTTGATCTCGTCAGGAGTCTTTGGAATTTCTGACCCCCTGGTATGGGTCTCTCTGCTGGATTGAATCAACCTCTGCACAGACAGGCACGTACCAATGCACGGACACACACACACACACACACACACACACACACACACACACACACACACACACACACACACACACACACACCCTTTGCAAGCATGCAATGATATACAACAGATAAATGGAGCACCATTCCATGTCCATTCCTCTCCTTTACATCCCATCTGCTCATCTCAAATGGCCATAAACAAGAGGTAAACATGGGTTTATCTGAAAACCATGTGCTTAGCTGCTGCCAAGTGTCAAATGTCAGGCACATTTCATGGATGCTCACATTTGCTTGTGATATATAGCACAATGTAAGTGCATGCATGTTTAAGATAAATAGATGGCACCAAACCAGTGAAAAGGAATTCATCATGGCAAATCCCTAGCTTGAGAGAATTTATAAATACGGTGAAACGTAATAACTTAAAAAGGAATGTCCCATTCATACTTTTGAAGACTAATACATTCTAACCCACTCCTCTATCTATCACACCATCTATCCATTTGTCATATGACAGACAAACAGACATACACGGTTGCACGTACAGAGAGGTATGTCACAATAGGTAAAAATATCAGCAAAACATCCCGGACTAAAGACTTAAATAAATGTGGTGTATATGATCTGCTATTAATGCCCAACGTTTGTGAACACACTGCAGCTAGAACACTACCATTACAAATCAGAAAAAGCAGTGGAATATGGAGATTTAGATGCTTCAACGTGGATGTACAGAACTGTAGCATTTAACTGCTTAAATGGTTACTGATGCCTTTACTTTGAGTTGCCATCTCAGTGCCACTCTTGTATCTCTGTTTTAATGTGTAGATGATTTGGTGTGAGGCAACTATGCCAAAATATGCATCCCAGTAGCACACTTATCAGTGCTGTTTACTAAAGCTCACGGCAACGAAGCTAAGGGTTTTCACCTGATGCACTTCCATTTGCTTATATAGTTCCTTGTACGCATTACGAGACAGATAGAGGGTGAGAAAAGCTCTGATCTTGTCTCTCAAGTTTTTCAATGTGAAAAGTTACACATTCCTAACCTCACGGCAGTGACAAGCTACAAATGTGTATTCTAACACTTTCTCACCTGATGCATATATCAACTTGTTCATACAGTACCTTCAGAAAGTGTTTATACCCCTTAACTTATTCCAAATATTGTTTGGATTTTGTCTAGGATTTTGCCTGTGCTTGTCACGTGTGCTCCCTCTCCGGCCTCTAGGTCACCAGGCTGCTCGTTCATGGCACACACCGGTCACCAGCGATACACGCATTTGTGCATATTGACACTCAACTGGACTCTCATCACCTCCTTGATCACCTGCCCTATAAGTCACTCCATTTGGTTCCTTCCCCAGGCGCCATTGTTTATGTTTCAGTTTCAAGTCTGTGTGCTGTTATAGTGTTTCTTGTTTTGGTTAATGATCCGTTTATACTATTAAAACACTCACTCCCTGAACTTGCTTCCCGACTCTCAGTGCACAGCGTTACAGTGCTTAGCTCAATTACGTTTATTTTTATCCTGAAAAGTGCCCATTCGAGTCTACCCATAACATGATGCACACTATACTTGAAAATATGCTTGGTACTCAGTAAGTGTTGGATTTCCCCCAAACATAATACTTTGTATTCAGGACAAAAAGTTAATCGCCTTGCCACATTTGTATTACTTTAGTACCTTGCTGCAAATAGGACGCATGTTTTGGTATAGTTATATTCTGTACAGGCTTCTTTATTGTCACTCTGTCAATTAGGCTAGTATTGTAAATTAACTACAATGTTGTTGATTCATCCTTAGCGTTCTCCTATCACAGCCATTAAATTATGTGACTGTTTTAAAGTTTCCTTCCTCTGCGGCAACTGAGTTAGGAAGGATGCCTGTGTCTTTGTAGTGGCTGGGTGTATTCATACACCATCCAAAGTGTAATTAACAACTGTGCCACGCTCCAAGATATATTCAATGTCTGACCTTCTTTGTAAGATATTGGAAAACCTCCCTGTTCTTTGTGGTTGAATCTGTGTTTGAAATTCACTGCTTGACTGAGGGTCTGAATACTTAGTGACTCAAGACATTTCAAAATAAATAAATTACAAATAATAAAGAAATATTTTACGAAATATATTTTAAAAAAACATTCCAATTTGACATTATGGGTTATTGTGTGTCAGTGACAAAACATCTGAATTTAATCCATTTTAAATTTGGGCTGTAGCAAGAACATTTGGAAAAAGTCAAGGGGTGTGAATACTTTATGAAGGCAATGTATAATTTTCAGAAACTTCAGAAATAATAAGATAAGAAAAAGGTGAGAAAAAGGTGAACCAAGATTTAGTTAAGACTTTTGCACTCACGATCACAGCAGTCAACTCTCAGTTTCATCATCATGTGAAAAAGAAAATGTGTGTCGTGCCTTTTTCCTCAGACTAAGTCTTTACCTGATTTAGATTGATCTGTTTAGGTGTGACAGGACTGGTGCTGGGGAAAGTTCAGAAATCCCACGGTGCAGGCAACAGACACAGCGATTGAATCTAAGTCTTCAGAGTGCCAGGCAGGGAAAAAGCCGGGGTTCATCTTGAAAGGGAGATGGACTGCTTATGGTCGTCCATAATTGATGACGTCGGAGGACAAGTTGGCTGGGAGTTGAGTCGGGGTAATAGAAAGCACCAGGCCTGCCACATGCCTCAACCCTCCTACCCAGCCCAGGAACTCTTATCTCGGGCTGCAGCTCGGCCTGTCGAGGCGGGGTTGCTTGTGAGATGTGTGGGGAACAGCGGGAGCGAGCCTGTTGTGATGTTTGTCAAAAAAATGTAAGTTGCTACAGAAAAAGACAGAAAGAGGGAGAGTGAAAGCAAGAGAGACAGTCAGCCAACATCAAAACAACAGCCCCCCACCAAAAAACAGTAGGGGTCTTTAATCCCCCTGCCCCCCACTGACTCACCCAGCTGAAAGTGAGTTTGTGTTACTGGAAACGGAATTGGAAATGGAATATAGTTTAAATTCTTATATCTTCTTATTTTTATTTTCAAAAAAGATTTGACATCCTTTAGAGGGTTTGTGTGTTTTTGTGGGTAATATTAGTTGCTTTCCTTCAGAGGAAAGTCAGATTGTATATTTAACTGTAGAATAAAAAAATATTCAACTGCTTAGATCAACAAAAGAAACAATGGTATGGACCTAGTGCTGGAATATTGTGGAACTGTCCATTGCGCTGCTCAATCGTCAATCAACTAACAGGCGATGATTTTGGCAAGTACTCAGACATGCAAGATACAAAGTGTTTTCAAGCATAAGCAACATGCAAACTGCTTGGCAGCATTTTCAAGGATTACAACTTCAACCAAACACATAAGAGAAACATAGATGAACATGGATTTTTAGGGATTCAGTTCAGCAAAAACATTTCAATTCCACAACACAAATTCTCCCCCACTCTAAAAAGTCTATAAACGTTCAAGTATTCTCCAACAGCCAAACCACATCAGTAGAAATGGGAATATCAGAAACATAGCAAAATAAAGTCATGAAACTTCCAAGAGAGTCTATCCAGGGCCCTGTTTGCCGATTGCGATGGAACTTAGGCTTAAAGTGTTTTAACTATGCATCTTAAAAAGAACGACTGAAGATGTCACACCCGAAGTGCACTCATGACAAAGTGAAACTAAACTGTGTAGTTACATGAACTGTCCTGTGCTGAACATGATTCCATAATATATAGACAGGCAAAAAATCTCACTTCTAACTCTTAAATGTTTTCAAAGTCATGTTATTTTTTTTAGATACAGTTTTCCCATCAAGAGATACATATTCTGTAGGCTATTATGAATGTAATTGTTTGTATTATAGGTTTGCCATGTGTTATGGATTGTCATACTATTTTGTATGCAATGTTTGATTATGTAAATAAAGCCAAAGTCGCTCGTTCGCTATTTATAAAATATCAACTTGACATAAGCACAGGATGTTATAATAATGTTTTTCATCATTGCTGTACAAATCATCGTTTATAGCATAATGGCAGGCAGGATTTGAGCTTCAAGTAGGTCTACATATATTTTACAATTCAATAATTAAACATCAAGTAGCTTAGCCTGTAGACCTTTAGGATATTGGTTAGGCTTCAGTACAATGTGTGAGCTTTATGATAGTAGTAGCCTATAAGCCAAATAGATAAGAATATTGAAGCGACTCAGGTGTAGCCTATGGCTAATTTCTAGGTAAATCTATCGATTGCACATGTGAAAGTCAATATGTAGCCTAATTATTACATATTCTCTGTTTTGATTATTTTATTTTTTGGAATACTTGATTTGTTTGTTCATAACATTGCAAACTGTTTAGGTCATTTATAATCAACTATGACATTTCCGTCAGTCACATAGTGACAGATAAACATATACACTGTATGTTCAGCAGAGATCTTCTGGGTGTTTTGGGGAACGGCTCATCACCGGGGGCACACTGCCTGCCCTCCAGGATATCTAAAACACCCGGAGTCACAAGAATGTCAAAAATGATCGTCAAGGACCTAAGCCTCCCGAGCCACGGCCTGTTCAGCATGTGACCATCTAGCAAGGTGAACAGGGAGAAAGTACAGGTGGATCAAAGCTGGGACCGAGAGACTGAAAACTTTTGTCACTTTAGTCACTATCCACCCAGTACCTACCCCCCCATTACTCTACCCTGCACCTTAAAGACTGCTGACCCATCTTTTCACTTTTATCTAGAAGAAAAAGAACACACCTATTCAGGCGAGGTGCTGACTAGCGGAGTAGAAAACTTGAAAATTAAAGAGAGCTGCACACACTTGGAGCACAGATGCAAAAATGGAATTACCAACGTTGACAGCCAAGCTGTCTTCATCAGGGTATAATCACAAACACTGCGGGATGACTCGTTTATGTAGTGTCAAAAGACACAGGTGTCTGTAATCATGGCCAAGAGTGGCCTAATATCATTGGTTAATTATCAAATATTAAAATGGCATACAAAGGACAGCATACAAACAACAAATGGATAGCATACGATCATAAATTCATTTGACTACAAAAGCTTACAAACAATTACAATGGCAAAGTCACAATAATCACAAGAATGGCTTCAGATCAAAGTCTACGTTGACGCCGAAGGGAGCAAGGGTCCTTAAGTTAAAGATCCAGGCAGCCTCTCGTTTTAACAATAAATTATCAAGGTCACCCCCTCTCCTAGGGAGGGTGACATGTTCGATGCCAATATAACGCAGAGACGAAATAGAGTGGCCTGCCTCCAAGAAGTGGGCCGCAACTGGGTAAGTAAAGTTTTTACACCTAATGGTGCTACGATGCTCTAAGATACGTACTTTTAATTCGCTCTTTGTTTTACCCACATCATTTTTACCACAAGGACAAGTTATAAGATAAATAACTGCCTTAGTGGAGCACGTAATAACACCTTTGATTGGGATCGATTTCCCTGTTTGTGGGTGTTTGAAGGATCTACATTTATAAGTGCCAATGCATTGAGCACAGCCATTACATTTGTAATTTCCATCCAGTAGGGACGCAAATAGACGTTGTTCAGGAATATCTTGGGGTGGTAAATCAGAGTGTACCAATTGGTCTCTGAGATTTCTGCCCCGCGAGAATACAACCAAGATAAGGTCCAAAAACACATTACCGAGACTATCATCGGATTTTTGAATATGCCAATGTTTGTGAACAATTCCCTTAATTTGTTCAGAACGCTTTGAATAGCGGGTAGTTAGAACACAATAATGCGTCTTTTTGCGAGACTGACCTTGAAAAAGGTCATGTCTCGTTTTCTTTTGAATTTTCTCAATGGCAATATTAATCTGATCATTTTTGTAGCCCCTCTCCTTGAACTTTCTTTGCGTCTCAGCCATATTTCTGTCGAAATCATTTTTTTTTTGGCAAATTCTTTTGATTCGACAGGATTGGCTGTAGGGCAAACTATTTTTCAAGGGAAGTGGGTGACAACTATCAGTCCTCAACAAACTGTCACGATCAGTAGGCTTCCTGTAAAGATCAGTGTATAGAACATTATCTTCACACAATATCAGAAGATCAAGAAAACGGATTTGACGTGTATCAGATTGCATAGTAAATATCAAATGATCAGAACAGGAGTTAAGAAAAGCATGTAATGCCTGGAGCTGTTTTGCATCACCCCTACATAGAACAAAAATATCATCAATATACCGTTTCCAAATAATGATGTTAGGCAAGAAAACATTTTTGAGTGGATTGAAAATAGACTGTTTCTCCATGTAACCCACATACAAATTAGCATAGTTAGGAGCCATGGGGGATCCCATAGCAGTACCTTTCGTCTGAATGAAGAAATCATTTAGAAACATGAAATAGTTACTTTTACCGCCATCAACAAAAGACAGTACTGTGCAGCTGTCTTCATCAACCTGGCCAAGGCCATCGACTCTGTCAATCACCAAATGTTTATAGGCAGACTCAATAGCATTGGCTTCTCAAATGACTGCCTTGCCTGGTTCACCAACTACTTCTCAGATAGAGTTCAGTGTGTCAAATCGGAGGGCCTGTTGTCCGGACCTCTGGCAGTCTCTATGGGGGCCACAGGGTTCAATTCTCTGTATATAACAAAGTCGCTCTTGCTGCTGGTGATTCTCTGATCCACCTCTACGCAGATGACACCATTCTGTATACATCTGGCCCTTCTTAGGACACTGTCCTAACAAACCTCCAAACGAGCTACAACACTCCTTCCGTGGCCTCCAACTGCTTTTAAATGCTAGTAAAACTAAGTGCATGCTCTTCAACGGAATGCTTCCCGCACCCTCCCGCCCGACTAGCATCACTACTCTGGACGGTTCTGACCAAGAATATGTGGACACCTACAAATACCTAGATGTCTGATTAGACTGTAAACTCTCCTTCCAGACTCATAAAGCATCTCCAATCCAAAATTAAATCTAGAATTGCAACAAAGCCTCCTTCATTCATGCTGCCAAACATACCTCATAAAACTGACTATCCTATCGATCATTGACTTCGGCAATGTCATTTACAAAATTGCCTCCAACACTCTACTCAGCAAACTGGATGTAGTCTACCACAGTGCCATCCGTTTTGTTACCAAAGCCCCATATACTACCCACCAATGCGACCTGTATGCTCTCGTTGGCTGGCCCTCACTACATATCCGTCGCCAAACCCACTGGTTCCAGGTCATCTATAAGTATTTGCTAGGTAAAGCTCCACCTTATCTCAGCTCACTGGTCACCATAGCAACACCCACCCGTAGCACGACATCCAGCAGGTATATTGCACTGGTCATCCCCAAAGCTAAAATTTCACTTGTCCGCCTTTCCTTCCAGTTCTCTGCTGACAACGACTGGAACGATTTGCAAAAATCTCTGAAGCTGGAGTCTTATATCTCCCTCTCTAACTTTAAGCATCAGCTGTCAGAACAGCTTACCGATCACTGTACCTGTACACAGCCCATCTGTAAAAAGCACACCCAACTACGTCATCCCCATATTATTACAAACCCTCTTGCTCTTTTGCATCCCAGTATTTCTACTTGCACATCATCATCTGCACATCTATCACTCCAGTGTTAATGCTAAATTCTAAATATTCTGCCACTATGGCCTATTTATTGCCTTACCTCCCTAATCTTCTACATTTGCAAACCCTGTACATATATTATTCTACTTTTCTTTTCTATTGTGTTATTGACTATGTTTATTTGTGTAGCTCTGTGTTGTTTTTTTGTCGCACTGCTTTGCTTTATCTTGGCCAGGTCGTAGTTGTAAATGAGAACTTGTTCTGAACTGACCTACCTGGTTAAATAAAGGTGAAATATATATATATATTTTTTTAAATAACAAATTCTTACTTGCAATGACATCCTACCCCAGCCAAACCTGGACGACGCTGGGTCAATTGTGTGCCGCCCTATGGGTCTCCAAATCACAGCCTGATTGGGATTCAGCCTGGATTCAAACCAGGGACTACCGTGATGCCTCTTGCATGGAGACGCAGTACCTTAGACCGCTGCGCCACTCAGGAGACCAAACATAGAGTCATTGAACACTGGTCACTTTGATCATGTTAATTGTTCTGAAATGGTTTCTGTAGTTATAAACAGATAAGATTAGCATTCCTGCAACATTATTTTGTTATTTAATTTACATGACCAAAAGTATGTGGACATCAGAGATGCTCGTCAAACATCTCCTTTCAAAATCATGGGTATTATTATGGAGTTGGTCCCACCTTTGCCGCTATAACAGCATCCACTCTTCTGGGAAGGCTTCCCACAAGACGTTGGAACATTGCTGCGGGGACTCACAGTTGGCGTTCCAAGTCATCCCAAAGCTGTCCGATGTGTTTGAGGTCACAGCTCTGTGCAGGCCAGTCAAATTCGACCACCAAGATCTTGACAAACCATCTATGTATGGACCTCGCATTGTGCACGGGGGCATTGTCAAGCTGAAACAGGAAAGGGCCTTCCCCAAACTGTTGCAAGAAAGTTGGAAGCACAGAATTGTCTAGAATGCAATAATGTTAAGATTTCCCTTCACTGGAACTGAGGGGGCAAACCCGAACCATGAAAAACAGCCCCAGACCATAATTCCTCCTCCACCAAACTGTCAAGTTGGCACTATGCATTCCGCCAAACCCATATGGGTCCATCAGACTGCCAGATGGTGAAGTGTGATCCATCACTCCAGACAACGGGTTTCCACTGCTCCAGAGTCCAATGGCGGCAAGCTTTACACCACTCCAGCCAAAGTTTGGCATTGTGCATGGTGATCTTAGGCTTGTGTGTGGCTGCTCGGCCATGGAAACCCATTTTCGGGTGCTGATGTTGCTTTCAGAGGCAGCTTGGAACTCGGTAGTGAGTGTTGCAACCGTGGACAGATCTTAAATTTTTTATACGCGCTACACACTTCAGCGGTCCAGTTCTGTGAGCTTGTGTGGTCTACCACATTGCGGCTGAGCCGTTGTTACTCCTCTTCACAATAACATCACTTACAGTTGACCGGGGAAGCTCCAGCAGGGCAGAAACTTTACGAACTGACTTGTTGGAAAGGTGGCATTCTATGACGGTGCAACGTTGAAAGTCACTGAGCTCTCCAGTAAGGCCATTCTACTGCCAATGTTTGTCTATGGAGATTGCTTGGCTGACTGCTCGATTTGACACACCTGTCAGCAATGGGTGTGGCTGCAATAGCCAAACCCACTAATTTTGTATATATATTGCAATTTGATCTTTGAAAACCTAAGCTATGTGTTTACTCGGTTTATATGTAAAAACTGCATTATCGACATTAACAGATGATCCCTGCATACACATAAATACACATCAAAATACACATCAATATTCACATCAGTACAGGCCAATACAGAGAGAGAATTATATCCCCCCAGGCTCTCGGGAATGAAGCACATGGACGTCTATTTCACATTCCACTCAGGTTGGGTGGGCCCTACCACCTGGAGCTCACCAGATATGCACGCATAGTAACTACTGTATTGGCATTCTATTTTTCCAATAGTTGGTATTTCACTTTCAAAGTAGGCCATCACTGAAGCACAGAGCACTTTCACTGCCTACCAATTTCATCAGAGTGAAGATAAGTGGTCTCCATCGCTTGCTTGTTCTAACCACCTTGCATTCTCTGTCTCTCTCCCTCTCTCTGAGACATTAAAAAGACATCACACTCCGGTTTGTGTGTGTGTTTATGTCATCATCACCATCCAAGTCTTATCTCACTGTGGTAAGTCCACACTACAGTATTAATATCAGTCATACCCAAACTGTATGGTTCAGAATATAAGATTCTGAGAATCTCCCTCTCTCCCCCTCTCAATCCCCCTGTCTCTCTCTCATCCTCCCTCTCTCTTAGGCAAGATGCCTCCCATGTAGTTTATCTTATCTGATATGAAGCTCACGAAAAACATTCCCCAAGGCCGGCTCGGGCCTTATGTGACTCCAGGGATTTGGGAGCAGCAAGGAAGCCCACACTCACTTCTCACCTCCCCCACTGAAGCACACAGTTTATGACTGTAGAATACAATATGTGGAACTCCCTGTTGTCAGTTCCATTGCTTCTATTGGGTTCCATTATTTTACATTTATTGCATCAAATAAATCCACATCAATATATGATTTGTATTCATTCTAATTCTCTGAACTCCGCTGGTTTTATGATCCCAGAAAGAGTAGATTGACACTAACTCAAAAACCTGTGGCGCTATATCATCACATACAGTGCAATGTTATGTAAAAAAAAAAAAAAAAAAAGATGAATTATCGTCTGTGTGTAACCGATTATTTTCACAGAATCCAATTCCACAACCATTAATTGACTAGATTTGAATCATTTGGAAAGCTCGGGCTTTATTATTGGGTTCAGTCTGGCATTTTAAATCTCACTTGGGGGATACTGTATGCAGGGTGCAAAAAGGGAAATGAATGAGCTACAGAGAAATGCTTCTACAGCTGATTCTCAAGATCTTGCACACTAATAATGTGCTATTGAGCTCAAGCTACTATACTGTCTGAGTCAAGGACTACATGCTTTCTGGAAAGTTTTGATTACAATACTGGGTGGGGTGAATACATTTTATAAGGCATACATGTTTTTTTGTTAACTACGGTAGTAAATGGTATCCTACAACAAAGTGTGTTTAAATAATTTCTAACTTTTAACCATTTCTGCTAGTTGGTTTTGGGGTTCTAGCTTGCTTGAGCATGCTAACTGAGGAGTGTTAATTCACCTGTTTCCATACATTTTTCATTTTAAAACATTTATCTTACAAAGGAGTTGTTTAATATAACTGCTTAACTATTTATCTGTACATGAAATTGTATTTGGGTTTAAAAAACGTTTTTTTAATCATCTTTACAGGAAAATGCCACGGGCACTATCTGATGTGTGGAGACAATTCACTGCAGCTAATGTAGAAGGAAATGCTGTGTATATTTGAAAATACTGTGCCAAATCAAATGTGAAGAATGCAACACAGATGCAGAATAATCTGACCAAGCGCATAAAGTTCCCTCAGCACTCACAACATCTTGACAAAAGTCCCTCTACTTCCATTCAAGGTGAAAATGATGAATCAGACACCTCATCGATAGCAACAGCTCATGGTCCACCTGGAATCAGAAGTTTTTTTTTACTCAATGGAGGAACGTAGTCAGATAAATGCTGATGAATGTCTTGACAACGAGACACCCTCAAGAAGGTTGGAAAGTGACAGTGAAGATGAGGCCTTAGCGTCTGATGTTCAAGAGGTGGACATTGAGGAGGTCCAGGGAGAAGACATGGAAGCCTGAGAGGAAGACAACCAAAGCTTAAGTTTCTAGACTATTATTTTACAGATATATGTCAAACATATTTGGGGGAGATACGATAGATCATTGGGGATCATTCAATATTACCTTTATTTTGTTCATCCCATGTGAAGAGTCAACTCATTTAATTAAAGTTCAATTCTTAACTAAATTGTTTTTTAAATTTATATTGGAAGGATTTAATTATTTACAATTATGTCTACTTACGATAAGGTAAAATGTTTATGTTTCTGTCTCCATATGATATGGTAAATATATCCAATGCAAAAAATATCTACATTTAAATGGTATTAATATAATTTGCATATATTTCTATTAATTCCCATACATTCCCGCTAATTCCTACGGAAAGTTTCCACCTCAGAATTTTCCCGAAAATGTGCAACCCTATCCAGAACAGATACAAGCCATATTGAAAGAATTGTAAACATTACACCGAGCATGCAATGCATACTGTGTAACGATTTTCGTCCTCCTCTTCTGAGGAGGAGTAGGAAGGATCGGACCAATACGCAGCGTGGTAAGTGTTCATCATATTTTTTATTAAAACTGAACACTACACAAAATGAAACAGTTCCATGTGGAAAACACAGACACAGAAAATAATCACCCACAACCAAAATGGGGAAAACAGGCTACCTAAGTATGATTCTCAATCAGAGACAACGATCGACAGCTGCCTCTGATTGAGAACCATACCAGGCCAAACACAGAAATACAACATAGAAAAAAGAACAGACTACCCACCCCAACTCACACCCTGACCAAACTAACACAAAGACATAATAAAGGAACTAAGGTCAGAACGTGACATACTGTTTCAAATGAGCTTTTTATCATTATGATGTTGTTAGCAATATGACAAAATTATAACAATTGTCATATTGCATACCAACTATGACATGTGTCTATCTATATATTACTACGGTACACACCACCAACACCACAGACACAGACAAAGACCATACCCCACCATGGGGAGCTAGGTTAAGTAGGCCCATTGGCAACCGCAATCAACCTCCACCATCATCCAATGAGGCCACTTGCCTCCCTGCGTTTGGGTAAACATACTAACACGGCTGATGGGTCTCCCCCGAACAATAGGGGGCCATTACATGAGACAATATGTTCTAAAACAGCCAAGAGGCTTCCTCCAATAGCCAGTAAAAAAAACAGCTGTTCCATTTCAAGCTAGCTGAGCCTCACCGGTAGAACCCCCCCCACCCACAATGCTTATTTGGGCCATATTTATTGATGCAGCAATAAACACAAAGGATCAATTTAGGCGGGAGCCTCGCAATCTATGTCATGTCAATCCTGTTTGCGATGTTCTAGGGAGCAGTAGGGCGAGTGGAGACTGCATTATCACTGCAGTGCCAAACCCCACAGCGAAGATGATTGTACATTTCCTTTTCAACCCCCCCCCTCTACTCTAGTCTCCTTGGCGGCACCCCTTTTCATCACCTCCCCATCACTTAGAATGTCTGCTTTCCATTTAGAATGTCAGGGAGGATGGTGGAGGTGGTAAGGTTCAGTGGGCTAGTCCAGGCCCTGGTTGATGCCTCTCAGGATATGGGGAGTGAAAATACCACCTCCTGATGGGGAGGAAATAAGACACCTAATGATTATGGACGGTCAGAACACATATTTTCGTTTTTTATCGGCCCCCGGAAGATATGGATGGAAATGGGTTCTCCTAGACGCTCCTATATGGCAGCTTCACATGTCTCACGTTTTCAAAGTAAACTATATGATAGTCCATATATTGTGAGAGGCATACGTGCTAGGGAGGCATGGGGATGACAAAGAGGTTGCATGCCGTAAGCCATACTACTGAACAATTATTCCAGCAAGAATTTATACTATATAAGGGCTGTTTTTCACTGTGATAGAATCAAGCTTAATTTCCTGCATATCTGGATTTGATAATCTTGAAATAATAGAGAATACAGTCTGGGACATTTACTCAGTGCCTTTCCTTTTAGTCGATTTGGATTATTTTACTCATTGACCTGCTGCAAGGATGCATCTCTTCATCACTGACAGAATCACTCAAGGGAGAGATATACAAGAGAAAAAGAGAAGTCTTCTATAACGGAAAGTACAGTACCCTACTACACAACAACGAAATCCTGTCTCACCCAGATATAGCCTTCCACAAATGGACATCTGGTACCCTCCCAATACTGCCCCTCCAATTTGTATTCCTAATTATGAGCTATTTAGCTGATAATGGTGTAAACGGCTTTCTTTTGCCCTCCAGCTACGGAAACAATTTGTGAAAGCCAAAAAAAAATGTCTCACTCGAAATCTTCAATTAGGGAAGGGAAAAGACTCGGCAGGGGGAAGAAAGAAAGGGTCAAGTTGGCCGCCTTATATTGGAAGATATGATGCAAGGCTGGGCTAGTAGAATCCACTCTCTCCATCAGAGCAAGGCACCTGCTTGCAGCATTGAAATGCCCAGATTTGCAATGCAAGACAATAAACTGCAGTATGCATGAGCTCCATTGTACATGTTATCCTTGAAATCCAGGGGGGGGGGGGGACTACTGTGTACCTCTCATTATGTGTGGTGGGAAAAGACGGAGCCTTCTATCGTCCCCCAAGGCTAATGGACCGGTGAAAGGAACCTAGTGGAGTTTCATCCCTTTCATTGCACATGTAATCTGACAACCGATCGTCAGTGCTGCATGCGCACTATCGTCGCGGTGGCACACGCGCGCACATTCCCTGCATGTTTCGGTCATCAACGACTTGATGTGGGCCGCCGTGACAGCTCTCAGGGTGCGACGTGCGGGTTAGCAGGGTGGGTGTCTCAGGTCTCTGACGGAGACTCGCAGGCGGGCCCTGTCAGTAGCAAGCCTAGAGCAGATGCCAACTCTCAAACCTGAATGAGGAACAGTGAGAGAGGGCCATGAGGATGTACCGCAGTGGTTTTCATGACAATATCTCAGCGGCAGGTCCACAGAAACATACACCGCCCTGAAAACAACACAAACAGATAATTCAATCCGTTTCAGTGTGGTTTACGGGGTGTTGTGTTAGGAATGATGCGGCAACTCCCACAAGGATGTCACGATGGCTTCATAAAGGTGTTATGAATGCCTATGTAGACCATACCCCTTTGCGTTAAGTTACTACACAGAAGAAGCACAAGGGTACCCACAACTCCCAATCGAACACAACACACGCAACGAACTCCCACAACAGAGTCAACAGGCACGGCTCCAGTATCTAAATTAAAAGAAAGCATTTTGCAAGACACAAAACCGAACATAGGTCTTACATCTTAGAGCCTGTTGCACAAACGCAACTGTTATTTTCTCTACGAGAGCATCTTTATTAGATGTGTGCTTTGGGTCCTCCCCCCTCTCTCCTTCAGGAGCCAAATAACACACTGATAAGTTCCACAGTCCCTCCCACCAGAGCTCCACAATGTGCAAACACAGCTCTCTCTCTCTCTCCTCTGGATTAAAAGCTCTTAATTGTCCCTAATTATACAAACTCATTGCTTTTTTCTCGATGTCTCTGCATTTCTCTGGGTTTTTCTTTCCCTTTCCACGGGGCCGTAAACCGTGTTTCGGGACCGGATTTAATAAGCACTGTTGCCTTGTGAGGGTTTCTGGCTTAATGGGTGCAAGGGCTTGCTTGATAAGTCTCCATTTCATCACACACACTTTATTAATTCATTATATAATAAAAACTTTGAGCAATTTGCTTTCCTTAATGGCTTCTTTTAGCAAGAGATTTGCGGCCAATTAATTCCGTCGCCAGGGTACTACCGCTCCTTTGTTAAGCGGAGTATGTCGAGAGTGACGTCAGGGTTCCACGTTTAGGGGGCACAGAGCATTGTGGATCATTTGGTTAATAACATTTATGATTTTACACGAATAATGCATGTGGTACAGTATACACACACACATCACAAATAGATACATTATCCACACAGCATTCAAATAATTACAAGGATATATTTAATGAATACTAAGGAAGGTACAGTAGGTCTTCATGAACACCCAAAGGCAGCTAAGGTTTGTTTCAATTACAAGCTATTTGGGGCAACAAAAAAACGACTGATGCTCTCCCTTTTGAAGCATCAATGAATCCCGCTGCCTTCTACTTAAGAGACCTGCTAACAACCCTCAGACAACCTAACCCACCCAGGTCGGCTACCTATACACATGTAGCGGGGGTTAATCTCTCTTTAACCCCTCGCACAGCCAGTCCAGCCTCTCCACCGGCGAGCCTTACAGGAATAATTCAGGATAATTAATAGACAAATTCCACCAGTGAGATGAATGGGCTTGACTTGACGTGGCTCTCGGAGCACCCCGTCACTGCACTGACCACCCTTCTTCCTCTCCTGATAAGGCGGCAGACTGGGCAATTTACTGTACAGTGTGGCTGGAGAATGAGACGAGTGTTGAACATATATTATGGATGAAGACAAATATGTCGACCTAGATTGTATGTTGTCCATAACCATATGTCAGGAAGAACTGCAAACACAAACAGACAAAAAACAACACAAAAATGATTGTAAGTAAACAGTAACAAGAGTGCATGACCTAACTGAAGTAAACAAATAGAAAATAGAAAAGGGAAAGGGGGATACCTAGTCAGTTGTACAACGGACTACCTTCAACTGAAATGTGTCTTCCACATTTAACCCAACCCCTCTGAATCAGAGAGATGCGGGGGGGGGGGGGTTTGCCATAATCGACATGGCACTTCTTCGGTGCACGGGGAACAGTGGATTAACTGTCTTGCGACATATTTTGTAACTTGTCAGCTCGGGGATTCGATCCCGAAACTTTTAGTTTACTGGCCCGACGCTCTAACCACTAGTACTCGAAAGACTATAACACAGGAAGTGAAGAAGTGAGAAGCCAGCTGAAATTGTGCCTCTGTTTCAGTCTAATGAATCCCCTGCACATACACAGGCGAGGGTCCCCAGAGCTCTGTGCACATATCTGTGTCCTTGATTACTCATTATAGCTGACTGGCAACTCACTTCGGCCAACAGAGACAGGAGTGAACCAGACCTCCATTACCCTCTATGCAAACAAACAAACACACCCCACACAGGTATTGTCCTCATACACCCGAACACATGCGGAAAGAGAATAAAAGAGAGAAAGAGAGAGAGAGACAGAGAGAGAGAGAGAGAGAGAGAGATGGAGAACGAGAGAGAACGAGACAGAGACACCAAGAAGAGTAAGGTGATGGGAGAATACCAATGTCAGTCAGTAAGCAGGCCGGTCCTCAGGATGCAGTGCGAATCCTGAGCATGCAGGTAATACACTGTGAGGGGTTGGCAAAGGTCTGGATTCATTTTAATAAGGGCCTGGGAGACCTGCGATGCTACTTGACGCTCAGAAACTCGGAACATCAATAGACTACGCCGTGTGTGAAACGATCTTCAAGTCTGTCGTAACAATTTAGAGCGGACATTTCCCAGAGTAAAAAGGATATGTGAACTTATTATTCCACCATCCACTGCTGTGAGAGTCTATCAAGCTCGATTGGTCAAGTTCATAAATATAATTACTATGAAAGGTGGTAATAGCATTTATATTTACCATTAAAATCCCAACTGAATTTGGGTATGAATACCATTTCAACAGAAATAAATAAAAGAAGAGGGATAGAAGTAGATAGAACCAGAGAGAGTGGAGCTATGGTGAGGGACGTCTAGCTACAGGAGGAGTCAAAAGGCATCCCACTAAAACACTGGGGTTGAATTTAATCAATGCCCTGCAACCCAGCTGCAGCAGGATGTGTGTGTATGTGTGTTTGTGTGTGAGAGATAGAGTGTGTGTGTGTCTGATCCTCCCGCCCATGATATTGAATGCATCTAGCAGGAATACATTTGGTGTCAAACAAGCGTCTCAATGAACAGGGGTTAGCAAGGTCTGACCCCGGCACAGTTGACTCTGCACCACCCCAGGGCCTAATCCTTTTTCACTTATCAATCATTTACACAGCTTTCAAGTGTAGCCCTCAACCCCCCAACTTCCACAGTATGAGTGCCAATATTAACCTTCACACTCAAACAAACCTGTGGAGAACTGGGGAGGATGGTGTAGAAGTGTCACAAGCAGATAGACTAATCCTTCGAAAACCTGAGTGAAAATAATGTCTATGAGTGCTACAGGGCAAGCGCATAGGGAAGTGAAAGGGAAGTTGAGTAAGTTGTCCAGTGAATGATCAAATGTAAGTCTTGTGGATGTTTCTGTCACACCCTGATCTGTTTCACCTGTCCTCGTTATTGTCTCCACCCCACTCCATGTGCCACTTGTCTTTCCCAGTGTATTTATCCCTGTGTTTCCTGTCTCTCTGTGTCAGTTTGTATTGTACGTCCAAGTCAACCAGCGTTTTTTTCCCCGGGTTTCCTGCTTGGCCTTTTCTCCTTTTTCTAGTCCTCCCAGTTTTGACCCTTGCCTGTTTCTGGTCTCTGTACCCGCCTGCCTGACCATTCTGCCTGCCCTGACCTCGAGCCTGTCTGCCACTCTTTACCTCCTGGACTCTGATCTGGTTATGACCTTTTGCCTGTCCACAACCATTCTCTTGCCTATTCCCTTTGGATTTATTAAACACCTTAAACTCCAACCATCTGCTTCCTGTGTCTGCATCTGGGTCTCGCATAGTGTCATGATAGTGTTAGTATCAAGAAGTCAAGCAAGCTGATCGCTTTGCGAAATATGACAGAAGAAAATGCAATGTAGACATTACAAGTTGGTTCAAAATCATTAGGCCCTAACAAGTACATGTACAATGTCCCATTTTCAAATTTGAATAATGCATCATATATCCTGACCTGATAGCACTTAATTTGTTAACCGTGAAACAAAGGCATTATTTTGCAAGTGTCTTCAGATATTGTCCTCACTCTCCTCATGTCTTCCTCCAGCTTAGCTCATATCCTGGAGTCATACATCATTCACCGGGAAAGAATAGCACATCTCAATGTAACTTTGTCACACTCTTTCAGTGTTTTTCACACTAACTCATTCAGAGAAGTGTTCAGTAAGTTGGTGGTTGAAGATATCCCTCTAGTGGTGTGGGGGCTGTGCTTTGGCAAAGTGGGTGGGGTTATATCCTTCCTGTTTGGCCCTGTCCACGGGTATCATCGGATGGGGCCACAGTGTCTCCTGACCCATCCTCAGCCTCCAGTATTTATGCTGCAGTAGTATATGTGTCAGGGGGCTAGGGTCAGTTTGTTATATCTGGAGTACTTCTCCTGTCTTATCCGGTGTCCTGTGTGAATTTAAGTATGCTCTCTCTAATTCTCTCTTTCTCTCTCTCGGGGGATCTGAGCCCTAGGACCATGCCTCAGGACTACCTGGCATGATGACTCCTTGCTGTCCCCAGTCTACCTGGCCGTGCTGCTGCTCCAGTTTCAACTGTTCTGCCTGCGGCTATGGAACCCTGACCTGTTCACCGGACGTGCTACCTGTCCCAGAGGTCTAGAGACAGCAAGATCGGAAGAGATACTCTTAATGATCGGCTATGAAAAGCCAACTGACATCTACTCCTGAGGTGCTGACTTGCTGCACCCTCGACAACTACTGTGATTATTATTATTTGACCATGCTGGTCATTTATGAACATTTGAACATGTTCTGTTATAATTTCCACCCGGCACAGCCAGAAGAGGACTGGCCACCCCTCATAGCCTGGTTCCTCTCTAGGTTTCGGCCTTTCTAGGGAGTTTTTCCAAGCCACCGTGCTTCTACACCTGCATTGCTTGCTGTTTGGGGTTTTAGGCTGGGTTTCAGCACTTTGAGATATCAGCTGATGTAAGAAGGGCTATGTAAATACATTTGATTTTATTTATCCGTTATTTTACCAGGTAAGTTGACTGAGCACACATTCTCATTTGCAGCCACGACCAGGGGAATAGTTACAGGGGAGAGGAGGGGGATGAATGAGCCAATTGTAAACTGGGGATTATTAAGTGACCGTAATGGTTTGAGGGCCAGATTGGGAATTTAACCAGGACACCGGGGTTAACAACCCTACTCTTACAATAAGTGCCATGGGATCTTTAATGACCTCAGAGAGGTCAGGACACCCGTTTAACGTCCCACCTGAAAGATGGCACGCTACACAGGGATTCTTTTACATTTATTTTTTAGACCAGAGGGAAGAGTTCCTCCAACACCACTTCCAGCAGCATCTGGTCTCCCATCCAGGAACTGACCAGGACCAACCTTGCTTAGCTTCAGAAGCAAGCCAGCAGTGGCATGCAGGGTGGTATGCTGCTGGCATTGACTTGATTCTGGTCTCTTCTTTGACAATGGACACACTGTTCATTACAGAGGCGCACACACTGTGTTTTGCAAGGCGATGGAGAAAAAAAACAAGTTCAAACAAAACTAGGGTAATCGGCTATGGGGTTACAAAAGACAGGATCTGCTTCTACAAGATCCACAATCAACACTTGATTGTGTCTGTCACTTTACGTCTCTTTTTAGTGAACACATAAAAACACTGAATTCAGGAAATGAAGCATTCTTGGAAAACTGAGAATAGACTGGAATTGTACAAGAGTTCCAGTCGTCGTGAGTAATGATAATTCACAGAACAACAACGAGCTAGACTTTGTAAACTCTACATGCATAATGGAAACAGAGCAGTAAGTGAATATATTACATTCCATGACTACAACAAGACTTTATGGATACGTCCCTCTTTCGCATATTTCAGGTGTGTTTGATTGATTTTTAGTCACTAGACTGACTAGAACATATCTAAATGTGTCCATTTACAGTATAAACCACTTGAATGTGACTGTCACAGAGAATTTAATTAGCCTAACCCACATATTCTCTCTGGGACTTATTCTAGGCTTTCCCATATGGACAAGAAGTTTTCTGAACAAAGTTGAAACATTAGCATTTGGACACTAGCCATCTGCATTAACAATCCATTCCTAATTCATTTACGTCTCTTTTTCACAATTGGATCAGGAGCATATGGCCTGTTTGTCTAGAGTAGTGGACTAAACCCTAGACAGCCTCTTCAAAACACGACTAAAGCTGCTGGGAAAATGGATATTGATAGAAAATAGGATCAATAATCAATCATATTTAAAGATGCCAAAGAGGGAAGATGAAACTGTGTATGATTGAGGTGAAAAGGACAAGGGGGTGAAAAGGACAAGGAGACTGAATCACCCCTTCACGGTGAAAAAAATTGGCCATAGTCCTGTCTTTAACAAACAATAAGTATGGAGATGAGCAGAGAGGTCAACCAAGAGAGGTCAGTTTATTTTCTAATTATGCGCCGTGGATGATGTCTGAATGACCCAATGACCCATAATCTTGTGCCCACCCTCAGCCCAGATGTAAGCAGTGCTGGGACAAACCCTGGAGGATTGGGAGCTCCCTCCCTCGATGTTTGTCCGGGTCAAGACACCAACGGCGGGCCAAGCGGTGCTGGAATGCCCCTACATTGTGAGTCTGTGCTCCTTTGTATGGCTGACAAATGGAGTGGCTACTGATGCAATGTGGGGAAGGAGGAGGGGAGATGGGGCCCCACAATGGCAGCAGGTGCTGAGGGGGACCTGACATTTGCACAGTGGCTTCCGTGACACACAAGCTAATGCCCATAGAAAGGGGGCGACTGTTTTGCCAAAAAGGCTCCAATATACAGACACATAAATCCTGGACTGACTTCTGTAGCCTTATTTTACAACTCCCTCCCCTTCTCTTTCTCATCAAATCCCTTTAGGGGAGACAATTGCCCAGATGCATGTCATTGTTGCAGAGGTCAAGCCAAGACAGACCTTCTCCAATGACAACAAGCATCCTCTCTTCTCTCTCTTCAACTCCCACAGTTCAGTGTGCCAGGCATATGGCTGACCACGCTCCAGCTTCGGTCACACTTTTGTGCCATGACGGCAGCTGTGCAAGAGTACTTTTATGTCCATTTGTTCTCCGGCCAGAACATAGATTCCCATTGCCTCAAAATAGTCGGTTCACTGTGCAATTCCTATTTGGGTTTAACACTATGCCTTCGCAACTCACATTAAGAGCCACAAATAAATATAGATTGCTCGGCTCACTTATATGAAAATATAATATGGGGTTGCACTTGAGCAATGGAATACGATTTTAATATGTATAGTTGGCAAGGGAATCCGATTGTAATATGTATAGTTGCAGTACTCGCTGCCTTTATAATGTGGAACACACAATAACAATAAGTCCCTCCAACCTGCCATTCTCGTCACTGTCATGGCTGTCATTAACAATTTGGCAAATATTGCTCTAAAGTGGGAGGTCTACTGTTCCCCGCTTTTTCCACTACTGAATAAAATCTGTTTGGAGCAATGTTTCCTTTTCTCTATATTTATCTCCTGAATAATGTGAAGAGTGAAAAGGAGATAAAATGTGGAACAAAGAAAAAAAGGGAGGTTCAGAATAAGTTGGTATGGATGGACTGACGGGGTGGCAGCACACTAAGCTGATTCTGAAAGAGTGGAAACGGGAGGTTCAGAATAAGTTGGTATGGATGGACTGACGGGGTGGCAGCACACTAAGCTGATTCTGAAAGAGTGGAAACGGGAGGTTCAGAATAAATTGGTATGGATGGACTGACGGGGTGGCAGCACACTAAGCTGATTCTGAAAGAGTGGAAACGGGAGGTTCAGAATAAATTGGTATGGATGGACTGACGGGGTGGCAGCACACTAAGCTGATTCTGAAAGAGTGGAAACGGGAGGTTCAGAATAAGTTGGTATGGTTGGACTGACGGGGTGGCAGCACACTAAGCTGATTCTGAAAGAGTGGAAACGGGAGGTTCAGAATAAATTGGTATGGATGGACTGACGGGGTGGCAGCACACTAAGCTGATTCTGAAAGAGTGGAAACGGGAGCGAGTGGGGGGGGGGGCGCGAGTAATGTGTAACTAATTGTGTGTATGAAAAGGCATTTATTTATATTTTTCTCTCTTTCCCGCCCTCTCTCTTGTCTGTGGCTGGACACAAATAATGAAAGCGTAATCCGCTTAGATGGGAAATCTATGGCGGGGGCTGTGCTGTATGAATTAATAAACTGACGATGCAGAATCATCAATGAGGTTAGGTGGGGTAGGGGGGGAGGTTGTTCCATCAATGCCTTAGGTCTGTGACAGTAATGAATATGGCCCCCAGTCGACACAAAGGCCCATTATTGTCTCGGACCACCATGAACATTAATAAAATATCATAGGGCATCTCATTAAATGAGAGGGAGCAGATATGGAAAAACATTCCAGCAGGGCCAACCGAGTCACGAGGGTTCAGGAGGGTTCAGCACAACAAGCTGTGGCAGGTGGAGAAGAAACGATATAAGAACAAGCAAGGCATGAGTGGACCAAAATACATATTTCCATTATCTTTCCACAATATACAGTATATAAATGTATACAGTTGAAGTCAAAATAGTACATACACCCTAGCCAAATACATTTAAACTTGTTTTTTTACAATTTAATCCTAGTAAAAATTCCCTGTTTTAGGTCAGTTAGGATCACCACTTTATTTTAAGAATGTGAAATGTCAGAATGATAGTAGAGAGAATGATTTATTGTAGGTTTTATTTCTTTCATCACATGCTCAGTGGCTCAGAAGTGTACATACACTCAATTAGTATTTGGTAGAATTGCCTATACATTGTTTAAATTGGGTCAAACATTTCAGGTAGCCTTCCACAAGCTTCCCACAATAAGTTGGGTAAATGTCGGCCCATTCCTCCCGACAGAGCTGGTGTAACTGAGTCAGGCCTCCTTGCTCACACATGCTTTTTCAGTTCTGCCCACAAATGTTCAATAGGATTGAGGTCAGGGCTTTGTGATGGCCACTCCAATACCTAGACATTGTTGTTCTTAAGCAATTTTGCCAAAAGTTTGGAAGTATGCTTGGGGTCTTTGTCCATTTAGAAGACCCATTTGCGACCAAGGTTTAACTTCCTGACTGGTGTCTTGAGATGTTGCTTCAATATATCCACATAATGTTCCTGCCTCATGATGTCATCTAGTTTGTCCCTCCTGCAGCAAAGCACACTCACAACATGATGTTGACACCCCGGTGCTTCACGGTTGGGACGGTGTTTTTCCGCTTGCAAGCCTCCCCCTTTTTCCTCCAAACATAACGATGGTCATTATGGCCAAACAGTTCGATTTTTGTTTCATCAGACCAGAGGACATTTCTCCAAAAAGAATGAGCTTTGTACCCATGTGCAGTTGCAAACCGTAGTCTGGCTTTTTAATGGCAGTTTTGGAGCAGTGGCTTCTTCCTTGCTGAGCGGCCTTTCAGGTTATAACCTCACATGGTCTCTCCTATCATTGCTATGCAGACGACACACAATTAATCTTCTCCTTTCCCCCTTCTGATGACCAGGTGGCGAATCGCATCTCTGCATGTCTGGCAGACATATCAGTGTGGATGACGGATCACCACCTCCAGCTGAACCTCGGCAAGACGGAGCTGCTCTTCCTCCCGGGGAAGGACTGCCCGTTCCATGATCTCGCCATCACGGTTGACAACTCCACTGTGTCCTCCTCCCAGAGCGCTAAGAACCTTGGCGTGATCCTGGACAACACCCTGTCGTTCTCAACTAACATCAAGGCGGTGGCCCGTTCCTGTAGGTTCATGCTCTACAACATCCGCAGAGTACGACCCTGCCTCACACAGGAAGCGGCGCAGGTCCTAATCCAGGCACTTGTCATCTCCCGTCTGGATTACTGCAACTCGCTGTTGGCTGGGCTCCCTGCCTGTGCCATTAAACCCCTACAACTCATCCAGAACGCCGCAGCCCGTCTGGTGTTCAACCTTCCCAAGTTCTCTCACGTCACCCCGCTCCTCCGCTCTCTCCACTGGCTTCCAGTTGAAGCTCGCATCCGCTACAAGACCATGGTGCTTGCCTACGGAGCTGTGAGGGGAACGGCACCTCAGTACCTCTAGGCTCTGATCAGGCCCTACACCCAAACAAGGGCACTGCGTTCATCCACCTCTGGCCTGCTCGCCTCCCTACCACTGAGGAAGTACAGTTCCCGCTCAGCCCAGTCAAAACTGTTCGCTGCTCTGGCCCCCCAATGGTGGAACAAACTCCCTCACGACGCCAGGACAGCGGAGTCAATCACTACCTTCCGGAGACACCTGAAACCCCACCTCTTTAAGGAATACCTAGGATAGGATAAAGTAATCCTTCTCACCCCCCTTAAAAGATTTAGATGCACTATTGTAAAGTGGCTGTTCCACTGGATGTCATAAGGTGAATGCACCAATTTGTAAGTCGCTCTGGATAAGAGCGTCTGCTAAATGACTTAAATGTAAATGTTATGTTGATATAGGACTCGTTTTACTGTGGATATAGATACTTTGTACCGGTTTCCTCCAGCATCTTCACATGGTCCTTTGCTCTTGTTCTGGGATTGATTTGCACTTTTCGCACAAAAGTACGTTCATCTCTAGGAGACAGAACATGTCTCCTTCCGGAGCGGTATGATGGCTGCGTGGTCCCATGGTGTTTATACTTCCGTACTACTGTTTGTACAGATGAATTTGGAACCTTCAGGCGTTTGGAAATTACTCCCAAGGATGAACCAGACTTGTGGAGGTCTACAATTTATTTTATGAGGTATTGGCTGATTTCTTTTGATTTTCCCATGATGTCAAGCACTGAGTTTGAAGGTAGGCCTTGAAATACATCCACAGGTACACCTCCAATCGACTCAAATGATGTAAATTAGAAGCTCAGAAGCTTCTAAAGCCACGACATCCTTTTCTGGAATTTTCCAAGCTGTTTTAAAGGCACAGTCAACTTAGTGTTTGCAAACTTCTGACCCACTGGAATTGTGATACAGTGAATTATAAGTGAAATAATCTGTCTGTAAACAATTGTTGGAAAAGTAGATATCCTAACCGACTTGCCAAAATGATAGTTTGTTAACAAGAAATTTGTGGAGTGGTTGAAAAACTACTTTTAATGACTCCAACCTAAGTGTATGTAAACTTCCCGACTTCAACTGTATATACACTAAATATACAACATGATGTGGACACCACTTCAAATTTGAGGATTTGGCTATTTCAGCCTCACCCGTTGCTGACAGGTTTATAAAACCGAGCACACAGCCAAGCAATCTCCATAGACAATCATTGGCAGAAGAATGGTCTTACTGAAGAGATCAGTGACTTTCAACGTGGCACCGTCATAGGATGCCACCTTTCCAACAAGTCAGTTCGTCAAATGGTATGGCCTGATAAAACTGCCCCGCTCAACTGTAAGTGATTTAATTGTGAAGTGGAAACGTCTAGGAGCAACAACGGCTTAGCCACAAAGTGGTAGGCCACACAAGCTCACAGAACGGGACTGCCAAGTGCTGAAGCGGGTAGCTCATAAAAATAGTATGTCCTCGGTTGTAACACTCAATACAGAGTTTCAAACTGACTCTGGAAGAACTGTTCGTCGGGACCTTCATGAAATGGGTTTCCATGGCCGAGCAGCCGCACACAAGCCTAAAATCACCATGTGCAATGCAAAGCATCGGCTGGAGTGGTCTAAAGCGTGTCACCATTGGACTCTGGAGCAGTGGAAACGTGTTGTTTGGAATGATGAATCACGCTTCACCATCTAGCAGTCCGATGGACTAATTTGGTTTTGGTGAACACTACCTGTCCGAATGCATAGTGCCAAGAGTAAAGTTTGGCCGAGGAGGAATAATAGTCTGGGGCTGTTTTTCATGGTTTGGGCAAGGTCCCTTACTTCCAGTGAAGGGACATCTTAATGATGCAGCATACAATGACATTCTAGACGATTCTGTGCTTCCAACTTTGGTGCAACAGTTTGGGGAAGGCCCTTTCCTGTTTCAGCATGACAGCGCACAAAACGAGGTCCATACATAAATGTTTTGTCGAGATCAGGGTGGACAACTTGACTGGAATGCACAGAGCCCTGACCTCAACCCCATCACACTCCTTTGGGATGAATTGGAACACGGACTGCGAGCCAGGCATAATTGCCCAACAGCAGTGCCCAACCTCACTAATGCTCTTGTGGCTAAATGGAATAAAGTCCCCTCAGCAACGTTCCAACATCTAGTGGAAAGCCTTCACAGAAGAGTGGAGGCTGTTATAGCAGTAAAGGGGGCACCAACTCCATATTAATACCCATGATTTTGGAACGAGATGTTTGAAAAGCAGGTGTCCACATACTTTTGGTCGTGTGGTGTATATATGTGACTGGTCACAGGATCGAAGAGGTTTGACGTCAGTTCGTACTTCACAGTCCAGCCATGTACATTTTTTATGTATATATACTGTATAGTTTTTTTGGGGGGGGGGGGCTTTCATGTGCCTTAATTCCAAAGGTATTTGTGTGATCTGTAAATATGAATAAAATATTGAATTATGAGCCTAGTTTAGACAAGGAGAAAGCATTGAGCTATATAGTGAGAAAGAAATCATGTCATGGCTGGCTGAGATAATGGAGTGGTTGGACATTTTATTTTATGCAACCTTAATTTAACTAGGCAAATCAGTTAAGAACAAATGCGTATATTTACAATAACAGCCTACCCAGGCCAAACCCTAACCCGGACGACGCTGTGCGCCACCCTATGGGTCTCCCAATCACGGCAGGTTGTGACACAGCCTGGGATCGAACCAGGGTCTGTAAGTGACGCCTCTGGCACTGAGATGCAGTGCCTTAGATCTCTTCCGCTACTCAGATGAGTCCTGAATGGCATGTCATGTCACAGGCTTGTGTATAACGGAATGGTGGCTTCCCTGGTCAGTATATAGATCATCTTTGCTAACTCAGATTAGTTTTTTTGAAAGATATAGAGAAATCAAGAGAGAAATCCGGACACATTTTTTTTTAATATACTGTCATTGTATATAATACAATACATATTTACAATATAGCTGGAACATATTTACATATTTAATCCTGAGTGGTGCAGCGGTCTAAGGCACTGCATCTCAGTGCTAGAGGCATCACTACAGACCCTGGTTCGATTCCAGGCTGTATCACAACGGGCCGTGATTGGGAATGCCATAGTGCGGCACACAATTGGCCCAGCGTCGTCCGGGTTTGGCCGGGGTAGGTCATCATTGTAAATAAGAATGTGTTCTTAACTGACTTGTCTAGTTAAATAAATAAAAACATATATATATATGTATATATAACAACTGCAAATGTCACAGCAGATAAATGGAAATAGTTTTATTTATGTGAAATAAAACAGTTCAACCTAGCTTGAGAAAATAATTTGATTAAGTATGCATTTTTTGCACAGGCAAATTAAAGGGCTACTGCACAGTTGGTTTTTTATTTGGAGCCTGCTGGACATTGCACTGCTCTGCTAGATTGTACTCATATAACACTTGCCCTGGTATGCAGAAAATCCATTTAGCACTTTTCTATTAATGGGGCATGCTGAGAAACGATGTTGGCACAGGTACAGAACCTGACTAATAATATCATCGCTCATCACTATCAGTGTGGCGTCCTCCTGCACATCTCCTGTTGAATCAGCTCTCTGCCAGCACTCATCAGCGGTTATACACATCTCCCAGTCACAACTGGTCCTGCTAGCCATTTAGCACCGCCACCACTAAATGTAAATATAGATTTACTCAATATTTCTGCCGTGCCTGAGCTCACACTGTTTTGGCCTCGGGACCCACGGCTGGTTAATGAACCGTTGGTGGGGGACCGGGCTAAAGGCCAGCTGATTTTTCAGTGCCTGCCATTAGCGTGAGGGGACAGCCACAGACCGGCGATGGATGTGTTTGTAGACTAAGGAAAATGATGATGTCATGGCGGGCGATGACATACGAGCGGCCAGCATGTCAGCATCTCCAGATGGGCTGTGAAAGCCCCATGACATTTCAACTGTCAGGAGCTCAATTGGAGATTACCTTTTTCCTGGCTGGTGCAGGGATTGATGTGGCTCCTAGCAAGACTAATAGAGGGCCAATGATAGCTGGGTTGGTTGGATGTCCCTATGCGCTATATGGCTACTGAAAGAGACTGGAGCCTTCTGTTGTATTCAGCATTGGAAAGAGAGAGTGAAAGAAGTTGGACTACAGTAGTACACTGCATTCTGGGAATTGGAGAGTGCAAAAAACCTAGGAGGGTAAACAAAGCAGAACATGGCTGCTCAATGACACGTGGACGTGTTGCGTCTGGGTCAGGATCAGGCCTGGCTGGGCCCAGGGAATGCCTGTGTGGAGCAGGCCGGTAGTAGGCAGCAGGCTGGGGGAGGGAGTTGACCTCTGGCTGTGGTTTAGTGAGTACAGTAAGGTACCGCTGTGGTTGATTAGCTGGGTCCGTGCTGCCCCGCGGCTATACGCTGCTCCTGCTGCAAAAACAGAACTGTGGGCCTCCATTCTAACTTCCCCCTGTCAGTCAATTGTTGGCCCACCGCTCAATCACTACTCTCTCACTGTGCCCTCGTTTCAACACCAAATAGAGGAATCAGCACGGCCTTCACCTTGTTCAGCCCCTGTGGTGCTAAGTCAATCAATGAGCTGGACAGGTCTGTGCCGTAGCCTCAGGCTACAGCGAACAGGCAACTGTCAAGCGTGGTCAGTTTGCAATGCTGCTAGAGACAAATAGGAATGGCCTCACTCACTTTCGTAAAATGTGAAAGTCTGAATGTTGAGTAGGTGGTTTGGGTTAACCTTGAAGGTCTGAGTTTACCTGTGTTATATACAGTTGGTTTGCAGGAAACTAATTATGAAATGGTGCAGGTGCCGCGCCATTTAGCCAACCATACAATATGCACAAATCAAATTAAAGTTTATTTGTCACGTGCGCCGAATACAACAGGTGTAGACCTTACAGTGAAATACTTACTTACAGGCTCTAACCAAAAAATGTATTAGGTGAACAATAGGTAAGTAAAGAAATAAAACAGTAAAAAGATAGTGAAAAATAACAGTAGTGAGGCTATATACAGTAGCGAGTCTACATGCAGGCACCAGTTGGTTGGGCTGATTGAGGTAGTATGTATATGTAGATATGGTTAAAGTGACTATGCATATATGATAAACAGAGAGTAGCAGTAGCGTAAAAGAGGGGTTGGCGGGTGGTGGGTGGTGGGACACAATGCAGATAGCCCGGTTAGCCAATGTGCAAGGACACTGGATAGTTGGGCCAATTGAGGTATTATGTACATGAATTTATAGTTAAAGTGACTATGCATATATGATAAACAGAGAGTAGCAGCAGCGTAAAAGAGGGGTTGGGGGGGCACACATGCAAATAGTTGGGTAGCCATTTGATTACCTGTTCAGGAGTCTTATGGCTTGGGGGTAAAAACTGTTGAGAAGCCTTTTTGTCCTAAACTTGGCACTCCGGTAGTGCTTAAAATGCGGTAGTACAGAGAACAGTCTATGACTGGTGTGGCTGGGGACTTTGAGAATTTTTAGGGCCTTCCTCTGACACCGCCTGGTGTAGAGGTCCTGGAGCGCAGGCAGCTTAGCCCCAGTGATGTACTGGGCCGTACGCACTACCCTTGCGGTCGGAGGCTGAGCAATTGCCGTACCAGGCAGTGATGCAACCAGCAGGATGCTCTCGATGTTGCAGCTGTAGAACCTTTTGAGGATCTCAGGACCCATGACAAATCTTTTTAGCTTCCTGAGGGGGAATAGGCTTTGTTGTGCCCTCTTCACGACTGTGTTGGTGTGTTTGGACCATTCTAGTTTGTTGGTGATGTGGACACCAAGGAACCTGAAGCTCTCAACCTGCTCCACCACAGCCCGGTCGATGAGAATGGAGGAGTGCTCGGTCGGTCCTCCCTTTCCTGTAGTCCACAATCATCTCCTTGGTCTTGGTTACGTTGAGGGATAGGTTGTTATTCTGGCACCGCCAAGTCTCTGACCTCCTCCCTATAGGCTGTCTCGTCATTGTCGGTGATCTGTTGAACTGTTGAATGTTGACCTGTTTAAAGGTCTTACTCACGTCAGCTATGGTCTTACTCACGTCGGCTACAATATAGATCTACAGAGTTGAGAAGAAAAAAATAAGTGGCTATGAAAGTGGTGCATGATCAGAAAGTTGAGGAGCAGCGAGGAGACGTGAGACTTGTATCCTGGCCTGGGGCTGCAGGGGGAGATGAGAGTGAATCATACATGTGCCTTACAGTGACACAAGACAAATCTGCAGCTGCTGAAAATTAACCAACTTATTATGAATGAGGAATAAAGCCCTGCAGTCTTAATTGATGATATGCTGGATGAAATTTGCCGTCAATGATGGATGGCTTGAAAATAGGAGCGAGAGCCTCAGCAAAGTCCTATTTCATATTCAGTCATCCCTTCTTATGAGTTCTACTATTTTGCGTTATTGATTGGTATCTGATGAGTTATTATTTTGTAACATACATGAATATTGGTTGACTAGCTCTTATAGGATTCTGTGGTATTTTGGCTTAGAACAGACGTGTAATTTGATGAGTACTTTGATGATTCATCTGAATGTAAGGAAAGCAATAAGCTACAGTATTTTTTTTGAGAAGCTTTGGCATTGCATGCTGTGTTATATTACATAGTCATGAATGTGTCATACACAAAACATAACATTTAAAATCAGTTTGACCTTTAAGACTTACTCAAGTGTGTAACGATAAAGCTTACTGTCATCCATAAACCCATAACTACAACTTAAAGTACTTCCGATTTGAGAACTCTCCTGTCTGTCTGACCCTGTTCAACACAGACAATGACCTTAGCCCAGACATTCCAAACAAACAGATAAGCACTCCCTAGGCTCTTCCTGACCAGCAGTTCAAAGAAGAAGAAGAACACTCTGTGAGAGAAAAATATCAAAAAACAGCCCTTGGAAGCACCTTTATAATTGTCTGTGTGAGTTTATGGACACGGAACAGTTACAAGTTCACTCTGGTCAGGGCTAAAGCGCTTGCTCTGGGATTTTGTACTCAGGGAAAACAGTCTCACTGAGTACTGAGCTCTTACACTGTTCTGACTCCCGCACAGTGTAAACTGAAGTCTTTTCAAACTCTTCTATCACCATCTAAATAAACCTACAGTGTACGTAAGGTCTGTGGCCTTGTCAAAGAGCACCTGGGAGGCAATTTCCTGTTATTTGTGCTAATATTTAAGAGTTACTCGACTAGGAGTGTTTCTAACGCCATAGCCATAAATATCTTTAGAGCTGTAGCTAGGGCTGTTGCGGTGACCGTATTATCCACACACACCGGCAGTCATGATTCATGATCGCAGTCAAATTCCACGTGACAGTTGAGTCACAGTAATCTCTTATGCACTCTGGACATTCTTTGGTAGTACCGAAATCACTAACGACCATCTGGACCTAATGGCCTAGTACTCAGCTCTCTATTGTCCCTGTAACCACTTTGACGTCAATTCAAATGCAAAAATACCCCCACATCAAACACTTAATCATCAAAACAGTATCATGCTTTTAAAACTCACCTTTAGGCTATATCACCTAACTGTGATGATCCTTTTGAAGAAATCAATTCAACAACAGGTTCAAACTGAGTGGAAATCATTGTTGAATGTTGTTTCAAAGCCAAACAACAAAAGGGACAGAGCTTTCTAAGGTGATAATTAATTCAAAGCATTTGCATGTAGAACACCCATACACATATTAGAGCTTGCATTCAAATAATGTATGCCTATACTGCATATGAGCCCCACTCCCAAAACATGTATTAAAATATTGATTGTGCCTCTATACAACACAAAGCCTAATTGCCTAGCTCATTTTACACACAGCAGAAAAACACAAACATAGATTTAAGATGTCTTTGGTACATAATTGGTCAAGCCTTGTACTTAAAATTAAACAAATTCTAGTAATCACATTTGAGTGTGGACTGCGTTATTATGCATACTAGATGGTTACCTAATGCTTCGCTCCAAACCTAATATCCAATAGTCTGCGAGAGAACATATAGGCCTAGGCGATGCTGTTGGTTCCTTGATTGTGCAGGGTGGCTTACAGAGTTAGCCTACAATTATAGTGACTTTGTATTTGAATATGTTTTCATATTTTCATAATTAGTAGGCTGATATTGCCTTTAGCTACAGAATATCTCACCACTGTGTGTTCCATCTCTTCCTCTCTCTCCTTCAGTCCTTTCTCGAGCACACAGAAATAGGGTCTGTCAACAGTTTACAGATATACGTTTAGTTGTGAAAACATTGTTACTATCGATGTTTGCAAATAGATTTCACTTTGTTTCCCAAATTCAGCACTGGGTAGCTGCTGGAACATGGTTGGAGAGCCCATGGGCGGAATATTACCTGTCCCCAGTGGTGGGCCGTCAGGGCCAGCAAGGCCTTCTCTGCTGGCCTAAACATCATCAGAATATATATTTTTTTTAATATATTTTCCCACAAATATATATAAAATTATTCCCTAGAGTAAGAGTTATACTCTTCATTTCATAGCTTTCCTCTTGGTTGCACTGCTTCCAGCCCCAGGTTGAGATTTGGAGGGCTGGTCTTTATGTTAGATCTTTTATCCAATCATATTCAGCCATCATGTGTTGCCAGGGGTCTAAAATCTGCCCTCAGGCCTTCAGAATCAACAGTGCGGGTGCTTGTAGCTTAAAGTGAATGGAAATTAAAATTTAGTGTCAACCAATCAGCTTTAGAGTTGGCTATTGTACGCCTGCTGGCTGGCTCCAGTGTTACACAGGAGCCAGCTAGCAGGCGTAGTGCGTGCACGTCTTTTGATTGGATTACCAATATTGAGAGGCAGGTCCTATATGGGCAGGTCTATGCAAACCTCAGAACTAGGAAACTGAATTTGATAAACTAATTAATTTGCGTACTACTAAGCTGTTTTTTTAACCCACAATGGCGGAAGGAGGAGAAGATATCGATTTGGTCGAGGATATAATTATAACGCCATTCTCAAGACAAACTTTTCAATAAAAGTTAGACATTGTCAGGAGAGGACGCCGATGCTACAAAGCCTGTCACAGGCGGGAAAGGGGTTCGTTCGCCACTTTCAAAGTTCCAACTAGGAGCGCTATCAATGGCTCACAGGCTCCGAGAAGCACTGCAAACTGTACTGCTGGGAATGCCTATTATTTGCAAGTGATAGATTTGGTGTTTGGAGCCACACTGGCTTTGCAAACTTGAGTTGTCTAACCAAGGCAGCAATGAGACACGGCTGGGCACTTACAAGCAATGGTGCTTTTGAAAACTTTTGGGGACACCCGAGTGGATCTACAGCTCAACGGACAAGCGCGCAGGGCAACGGGAGCTGCACAATGAAAAGGTATTGTACTCTTCCCCTGCAATTCTATGAATAAAAATGTACATTTCAAGGTGACGCAACACCTGGTTTTATACTGCGTTTCTGTCTAAATGTATAGTGTCTAGAGCCATCATAATGATGGTAATAAGAGGTGGATTAATTCGGGTGGGACTGTGTAGAACCTGTGTAGGACCTCACTGAAGGCCCAGCCTCCAGGCCCACGGCACGCCACTGCCTGTCCCGCAGCGAGAAGCTACATGCTCCTCAAACAGTGGTTGATGTGTGAAGTGAAATAAGTGCTATTATACTGTCAGCGCATACATTTCTATATGCAATCTGGTGTGAAAGCAGAGTTTGGAAGATTGTCACTTAAAAGAGGAGGATCCCAGCTGCTACCATATTCAGGCCTATTTCTCAGCTGCTCTGCTATAAGCCGGAGAAGCCTACCAGGCATGATTTAAACTGTTGGAAAGTGGCCTCTGTTTGCAATTTGAGTACATAAGGATGTATTTTTTCCCCTGCCCCTGTTACTACCCATTTGATAATGGGCTATTCTAAATCTAAACCAATTTTACATACTAGTAAAGACAAGATTAAATTGAGAACAGTCTGATGGGTGAAAATATGATAACTTGATGATAATTCAGGGTGGGCTGCATAAGGCAACGGACAGAGTACAAGTTATTTTGTGTGACCTTTTCATAGTCAATAGCCTATAGTTGCATCATGTAGCCCATATATTTTTTGATTTAGAATAGATTCTAAGGTTTGTATCATTCACAACTAAATTTGACAAATAACTCTCTAAATTGAGCATATAGGACATGTTTCAAATGATGACTTTTACGTTCAACATAGCCACTTCATACACAGCATCACGCCCTAACCTTAGAGAGCCTTTTTTATTCTCTATTTGGTCAGGTCAGGGTGTGATTTGGGTGGGCAAATCTATGTTTCTATTTCTTTGTTGGCCTAGTATGGTTCCCAATCAGAGGCAGTTGTTTATCGTGGTCTCTGAATGGGGATCATACTTAGGCAGTCCTTTTTCCCACCTTCAGTTGTGGGATCTTGATTTTGTACAGTTTGTTGATCTTTTTTTTTTTTTTTTTTTGGTGTTCATCAAAATAAAGAAATATATACGCCTACCACGCTGCACCTTGGTCTCATTCCAACAACGGACGTAACACACGGCCTCCTTCCGGAATGTGGGGGTGCATATGAAGTGGCTATGTTAAGCGTAAATTTAACTAAGTTCAACCATACTATTCTTACAATAAAATCATATAATATAAAATAATGTCACAGCATTAGCATATAGTATCTGCTAAATGAACTAGCCTTTGGAATGGCGCATAGCCAGATAACCTACAGTAGGCCAGCTCCAATTCAGTTCTTCTAAAATAAATTGTATTCATATCAAAATGTTTCTTTAGACCAGCCTAAAATAAATAATGGATTTATTGTGATGGTATATATTACATTTATTTATTATACTTTTTTTTTTTTTTATGTAGATGTTACAATGGCGCACTGATGCTGCTGATGCTAAACATGTTTATGTTAATTCACAATCAATTACCGTGACACCGGCAGTCCTTTGCATGACAATAACTTGCTGACAAAATGTAATGACCTCCACAGCCCTAGCTGTAGCATTTGTCCTTTCTTTTCCATGACACATCTGCTCCGTGACAGTGGGCACAACTTTGAAAAACATGACATGTTGCTTCATGCTTTTTCAAATAACTTAAGTGCCTGGGCAGGGACCTTGAGCAACACTAAGCACGTTATTATGTGTACGAGTAAGACAATTCTGATGGGGGAAGTCACTCAAGGAAATAAGTCAGATTGCCTTCCCCAAAGGGATTTAAGGACTTGTTGGAGATGTACAATGTAGAGCGGATCACAGGTTATGGCACAGGAGATCTCTTTAAATGATGTGGTGACAGTGGTAGACCCATGGCATCCCTATTCATATAATTAAGAGGAGCAAGTGAGAGGTAGTCCTTGACTGCGCTGCGACTTTAGACCAAGTTATTACCCTTACACTATACTACTAAGTGGGTCACACGTCATTAGGTAACTGCCAAAATAAAGGAAACTCTTGAGTAAATGAAGGATAAAAAGTATATTGAAAGCAGATGCTTCCACACAGATGTGGTTCCTGAGGTAATTAAGCATTTAACATCCCATCATGCTTAGGGTCATGTATAAAAATGCCCAGTGTCTCAGTCACCTGATCTCAAACCAATTGAACACTTATGGGAGATTCTGGAGCAGCACCTGAGACAGTGTTTTCCAGCACCATCAACAAAACACAAAATGATGGAATGTATCAGGACGGGACTTTGGTCCTTGAGACAAATTTTACAGCATGAGGAAAAACCTACTGTAACGTCACATCTAAAGTTTCCATTCGGTGCCATTATTTTTGACCAAATTACTCATGTCCATTAGTTTCTGTGTGGCAAATTAGAAAAATGTTACCAATATATGCTTGAGTTATTAGATGTTTTAATCCAATAATAACAATAGGTTTCACAGCTTCACAGACCACCATAGAGGCTAAATGCATTGGCCCTCTCTTTCTTGTTACATTATGGATCACTTGCACAGGATCACAGTATGTAGACATCAATTATACTAGATTGTCTTCACACATCATTCTATAGTTAACATGGATGCTATAGGCCCTACCGCACTACAACAGGAGTATGACCGATATAGTGAGATAGGTAAAACACACGTGTCAGCATGACTTTCCTTTAAAATGAAAAGATTGAACAAAAATACTAATCCACTGTCTGAGAAAGAAAAAGGTGTTTGACCACATAATTGACGCCCATACACTCGTGTCATGTGATAAGAATCTCCACTTCCCCCACCGTTTCATCTTGGAGGCAGTCAATGAACCACGGGCCGAAGTGACAGGGGCGGATAAAAGACAACCTAATTAACACATCCCAGTGAAATAATAAAAACGGACTATGAATACATATTGTCCCAGATGATTAAACGGAAGGTGTCGGTACTAGTGAGTGTGTGTGCGTGTGAAGCGGGTGGAGGATGCGTGTGTGTGTGTGTGTGTGTGTGTGTGTTTCGATAAGGGGTGAGGATAAGACTGCAGCTGTCTAAGGCGTGTAATACGCTAGAAGGTTCTTTTAAAACAGAAGAGCCAGCCGGGCCCTCCCGCCCCTTCCAACCCAGTGAATGAAGGCAAAGCACGTCTACCGTGTGTACCCACCCCCCAATACCCTAGCCTACCCTACCCCAGCATCCACCCATTTCTGCTACAGACAACACTAGCTAACGAACACAAAGCCATCCTCACCAAAGGGAGAAAATAATAACAAAGCTATTCAGAGAGACAGTGATGAACCTCAGAGCCCCCCACTGTTTGGAGCAGCGGTAGTCATTGTTGGTCTAGGAGTCCTATGCTGGGGAGTGTGCATAAGCTTGTTATCAATAAAAATGCTTCCTACCTACTACAGCTTCCAGTAAATCTACACAAGACAAGTCTGTTAGGAAAACCATCAAACGGATCACTAATACCTTTGACCTTACACAGCTGGTTAAAGGGCCAGCCAGGGTGACTTGTTGCTCTAAAACACAGATTGAGTTGGTGTTCAGTAATAAACCAGAGAGAGTGACTAAATCATTCAATATGGTTACTGGGCTATCTGATCATAATCTGACACTTATAGCCAGAAAGCTGTCTAAGAGCAGGTTTAACCTCTCTACTGTTAGAAAGCCGGATCAACTAAGAATACCTAAACGTGAATTAAACTATTTTGAAAATGCAATTAAGGGAATTAACTGGAATGATCTCTTGTCCTATACAGACGTGGAAGCTGATAGTCAGGTTTTTCTATCCACAATCCAGACTACAATAAATGGTTTCCTAAAGAAAATCAAATCCAAACCTGTCCAAAAGAGCACTCTTCCTTGGCTAAATGGAGAAATCTGGAAATTGATGAAAGAACGAGATTATGCTCTAAAAATAGCCCTAAGATCCAAATTGGAGCATGACAGGCGTAGGTTTACCATGTTGAGAAATAAGGTGATGAAGGAAATCAGACAGGCCAAGGCAAACTTTTTTATTAACATAATTGGTGAAGCAAAGGGAAATTCTAAATTGATCTGGGAGAATCTAAAAAAGTTAACAGGGAAAGACCATAGTAACACTGCAAAAACACTAGAAATCATGGTGAATAACAATCTAACACAGGATGCAGTCGAAATAGCAATAGCCTTCAATTCCTACTTTAATAACTCTGTCAGGGTACTGACACAGAACCCCTCCACTGGTTTCTTGGGTTCAGTGCTAGTGAATGACACTCAACCGGTCTTCATCATAAGGGAGGTTTCTGAGTCAAAGGTGAACAAGGTGTTTAGCTCACTAAAGAACTCTAAAGCCAAAGATGTGTTTGGGCTGAACTCTACCTTTCTTAAAAACTACAAAGAGTCACTCATTGGCCCCATTACTAAGGTCACCAACACATCTATTGGTCTCGGGGTGTTTCCAAGGGTATGGAAGTCGGCCATAATAACGGCCATCGTTAAATTGGGCGACTCTGCTGACGTGAGTAACTACAGGCCCATTAGTATACTACCTGTGGTGTCAAAGGTTGTTTGTGTAGCAGAACAACTGATTGCCGACCTCAACAACAGCCCCTTCACATTACACTCCATGCAGTTTGGCTTCAGCGTGAAACACTCCACAGAAACGGCCAACTGCTTTCTTTGGTAAAATGGGAGTCCAAGGTGGACTGTGTTTCTGGACCTAAGGAAGGCTTTTGATACTGTTAACCATGAGATTCTCATCACAAAATTGTCCAAGTTCAACTTTTCCCCCGATGCCTTGAGATGGATGAAATCATACCTTGAAGGCAGAACTCAGAACTCAGTGTGTCAGAGTGAGCAATGAGCTGTCGCCCACTCTTAGCTCTGATGTGGGCGTGCCCCAAGGGTCAATACTGGGGCCCCTCCTGTTCAGCCTGTACATTAATGATCTGCCTTCTGTCTGTACTGGGTCTGAAGTTCCAATGTATGCAGATAATACAGTGATATATGTGCATGCAAAGAGCAAACAATAAGCTGCACAAGAACTCACTACTGTAATGGTCCAGGTTACATAGTGGCTCAGTGACTTGTGTTTGCATCTCACTGTGAAAAAAACTGTTTGCATGTTCTTCACAAAGAAGGCAACAGATGCTACTGAGCCAGATGTCTGTGTCAGGGGAGAAGCTCCAGGTGGTATCTGATTTTAAGTACCTTGGCATCATACTTGATTCCAACCTCTCTTTTAAAAAGCATGTGAAAAAGGTAATTCAAATAACCAAATTCAACCTAGCTAATTTACGATTTATATGACATTGTTTGACAACAGAGGTAGCAAAGCTGTACTTCAAATCTGTAATACTCCCCCACTTAACATACTGCTTGACTAGTTGGGCCCAAGCTTGCTGTACAACATTAAAACCTATTCAGTCTGTCTACAAACAGGCTTTCAAAGTGCTTGATAGGAAGTGCAATAGCCATCATCACTGTTACATCCTCAGAAAGCATGAGCTCCTGAGTAGGGAAAATATTGTGCAATACACCGACGCGTGTCTTGTCTTCAAGATCCTAAACAGCCTGGCTCCCCCTCCACTCAGTATTTCTGTTAAACAGAAAACCCAAATATATGGCAGCAGATCCACAAGGTCTGCCATGAGAGGTGACTGTATAGTTCCCTTAGGTAAAGCACCTTTAGTAAATCCGCTTTCTCTGTGAGAGCTTCCTATGTCTGGAATACACTGCCATCAGACACACATAACTGAACCACATATCACACTTTCACAAAATGCATGAAGACATGGCTAAAGGTCAATCAGATTTGTGAACATAATCCCTAGCTGTGTATTGCTGCTTTCCATGTTGTCTGTTGTCTGTAGCTTGTGAGGTGTGGAAACACTTTGTTGCTTTGTCTGTATGCTACGTCTTGCTTGTCCTTATGTTGCTCTGCGTGTGCTCACTGCTCAATGATAGTCTATATTGTAATTGTTTTCAATAACCTGCCCAGGGACTGCGGTTTAAAATTAGCCGGCTGGCTAAAACCGTCACTTTTACTGAAACGTTGATTAATGTGCACTGTCCCTGTAAAAATTAAATAAATAAACTAAACAAAGGAATTTGCGTTTGAAATATTGGCAGAAGTTTAATTGTACATTTACTTTTGATGTGAAATCAAAATGATAATGTGTGTGTGTGTGTGTGCGTGCGTGCGTGCGTGCGTGCGTGCGTGCGTGCGTGTGAATATGTACGAGCAGGCATGTATGTTCGTAAACAAACTGCATCTGTGCAGTAATCTTTGATTGATCAAGCGAGCACAAAGTGGAGAAGTACTGTAATTTAGTTTTTGCGTCATCCGTTGCGTCTTGCAAATTGGACTCCTTTCTTTCATGTGTGAATTGCCTACAAATCAGTTTGGGGGGAAGTTTTTACGGACTCGGAGATTAACATATTCTCCCATTGGCCCAGAAATAAAGGCATATTTAGCTGAGCAAATACAGCACACCTGGAACGAATGGCTGTACCTCTGTTCTTGATCATGTGCGATAGTGCTTAACAGGCAATAAAATAAAAAACGTAAAGGACATTACTTTCCAACCAACTTCAATAAAGGGGGAGATTAATGGACTTGCATGCAGACCACTGAAGTGAACCGGAGGCTCGGGGGATTGGTAGGTGAGATAGAGTTGCAGAGTTTGAACCTATTCTTTTTTTATTGCTACTAATATGGAATTGACCATGAAGTGTCAACTCTTAAGGCACCCTCAGAAGACCCCACCAACAGAGTGTACAGGGTTTACGTAGGGGTCTGGCCATATCGTATACTGTACTCAGCCAGATGGTCAAACTGGGCCTAGAAGGGTGGGAGGTTAGGGAGCAGAACTCAGCAGCCACCTTAGTTCACTGGAGCACCAGACCTCTGCTTCATTGGTGACACTTAGTATCCTGCCCCATCCATTTCAAATCACATTTAATGAAATCTATGATACAACACAATAGAATATTATTTGATTTAATATGATTATAACATGGACTAAGGTGAGGTTTCCCCCATAGGCTGGTCAATTTCAAACTCTTCCCATCTGCTGGGCTAGGATAGGTTACCAGAGGATGGGGTAAGCTGATCCAGATCTGTTCCTGTAGAAAACTTCAGATCTGTTGACTGAGGACATCTCCTAATTGGAGGTCCATCTGGCTGACCAGCCTGGACTGTCATCAGACACTTCCCGGGGGGTGAGAAGATGGGAGTACAGGGAGTTCAGTTCAGTATCAATGCCTGCTCTCTCTGGTACAGTATGGGAACACATGCCGTTTCCTCCTACACACATGTATCGCCACACATATCATAAGCATCCACACTTAGTAATACGTGTTTCTAGTCCAACACTGAATGTTAATGTCAATCAGTCCCTCGCAACAGTGATGCTAAGCCAAAACAATGTATTCTAAAAGGAGTTCAGATTCCTTGTCTGGACTGGGTATAAATGGTAATTGGACAGTCATTGCTTTCATGGCTTTCAGTGGACAGATGGAATTTTGGTAATCGTGGTTGTAAGTGCCTGTTATACAGATGGATTGGAGCAGATAAGCCATAGCCGGGGCAGGCAGACACATTTCCAAGTCTCGAACGAAGATGTCAAGATGGTATCTGCGGGATCATTGAAGTGTTGTTAGTTCCATTTCCATATACAGGTGATAAGGGTTGGATTCAAACCTTTGTGATTAAAGATTATTATCACCGACATGGCATACTGGCATACGTCTGAAGCTAGGCCTTATCTGCTAGGAAGACCAGTATCAAGCTTCATGTTTTAACAGTGATTGGTGTGAGAAGGAAGGTATTTCTGACATCAGTGATATAATAGCTACAGTTGAAGTCAGAAGTTTACATACACCTTAGCCAAATACATTTAAACTCAGTTTTTCACAATTCCTGACATTTAATCTGAGTAAGAAATCCCTGTTTTAGGTCAGTTAGGATCACCACTTTATTTTAAGAAAATGAAATGTCAGAATAATAGTAGAGCGAATTATATATTTCAGAATTAATTTCATTCATCACATTCCGAGTGGGTCAGAAGTTTACATACACATAATTCGTATTTGGTAGCAATGCCTTTACATTGTTTAACTTGGGTCAAACATTTCGGGTAGCCTTCCACAAGCTTCCCACAATAAGTTGGGTGAATTTTGGCCCATTCCTCCTGACAGAGCTGATTTGAAGGCATCCTTGCTCGTACACGCCTTTTCAGTTCTGCCCGCAAATGTTCTACAGGATTGAGGTCAGGGCTTGGTGATGGCCACTCCAATACCTTGACATTGTTGTCCTTAAGCCATTTTGCCACAACTTTGGAAGTATGCTTGTGGTCATTGTGCATTTGGACGACCCATTTGCGACCAAACTAACTTCCTGACTGATGTCTTGAGATGTTGCTTCAATATATCAACATACTTTTCCTACCTCATGATGCAATCTATTTTGTGGAGTGCAACAGTCCCTCTTGCAGCAAAGCACCCCCACAACATGATGCTGCCACCCCGGTGCTTCACGGTTGGAATGGTGTTCTTAGGCTTGCGAGCCTCCCCCTTTTTCCTCCAAACATAACGATGGCCATTACGGCCAAACAGTTATATTTTTGTTTCATCAGACCAGAGGACATTTCTCCAAAAAGTACGATCTTTGTCCACATGTGCAGTTGCAAACTATAGTCTGGCTTTTTAATGGCAGTTTTGGAGCAGTGGCTTCTTCCTTGCAGAGCGGCCTTTCAGGTTATGTCGATATAGCCAACTCGCTGTTGGCTGGGCTCCCTGCCTGTGCCATTAAACCCCTACAACTCATCCAGAACGCCGCTGCCCGTCTGGTGTTCAACCTTCCCAAGTTCTCTCACGTCACCCCGCTCCTCCTCTCTCCACTGGCTTCCAGTTGAAGCTCGCATCCGCTACAAGACCATGGTGCTTGCCTACGGAGCTGTGAGGGGAACGGCACCTCAGTACCTCCAGGCTCTGATCAGGCCCTACACCCAAACAAGGGCACTGCGTTCATCCACCTCTGGCCTGCTCGCCTCCCTACCACTGAGGAAGTACAGTTCCCGCGCAGCCCAGTCAAAACTGTTCGCTGCTCTGGCCCCCCAATGGTGGAACAAACTCCCTCACGACGCCAGGACAGCGGAGTCAATCACCACCTTCCGGAGACACCTGAAACCCCACCTCTTTCAGGAATACCTAGGATAGGATAAAGTAATCCTTCTCACCCCCCTTAAAAGATTTAGATGCACTATTGTAAAGTGGCTGTTCCACTGGATGTCTTAAGGTGAACGCACCAATTTGTAAGTCGCTCTGGATAAGAGCGTCTGCTAAATGACTTAAATGTAATGTAAATGTAAATATAGGACTCGTTTTTACTTGGGATATAGATATTTTTGTACCTGCTTCCTCCAGCATCTTCACAAGGTCATTTGCTGTTGTTCAGGGATTGATAATGCACTTCTCACACCAAAGTGAGTTCATCTCTAGGAGACAGAACGTGTCTCATTCCCGAGCGATATGATGGCTGTGTGGTCCCATGGTGTTTATACTTGCGTACTATTGTTTGTACAGATGCATGTGATACCTTCAGGCATTTGGAAATTGCTCCCAAGGATGAACCAGACTTGTGGAGGTCTACAATTATTTTCCTGAGGTCTTGGCTGATTTCCTTTGATTTTCCCATGATGTCAAGCAAAGAGGCACTGAGTTTGAAGGTAGGCCTTGAAATACATCCACAGATACAACGCCAATTGATTGAAATTATGTCAATTAGCCTATAAGAAGCTTCTAAAGCCATGACATAATTTTATGTAATTTTCCAAGCTGTTTAAAGGCATAGTCAACTTAGTGTATGTAAACGTCTGACCCACTGGAATTGTGATACGGTGAATTATAAGTGAAATAATCTGTCTGTAAACAATTGTTGGAAAAATTACCTGTGTCATGTACAAAGTAGATGTCCTAACCGACTTGCCAAAACTATAATTTGTAAACAAGAAATGTGTGGAGTGGTTGAAAAACGAGTTTTAATGACTCCAACCTAAGTGCATGTAAACTCCCGAATTAAACTGTACATCTTAGGCCTACTTTTTTAAACTTCCTCAATGCGTATGAAAGTGGGACTTCATGCATGCAACGATGGAAATACGCACACATACACACAACCACAGAATCAGAAAGCAAGCAGCCAATGACTGAAAACCTGCACACTAGCTGCAGAGAATGTGCCAATACTGCTATTAGTGACACATTACCAACATATAGGTACGGAAGCTGTTACAGAAAGAGAGCTAGCAGTCACTCCCTCAAGAGAGCTGGGGTGGCACATAGTCACGCTTTGGGAGAAAGAAGAAATTCAAACAATGTGCCAACGACACATTAAACAGGGATATTCATTGCCAAGTAGGCTCAGAATGACAAGCGGAGAGGAGGTAGAACAACTAGAAACATCTTACGTTTCATCAGGAAAAGGGTCTCTGTAATTCACACACAGATAGTTTAAAACACAAACAGCTGGGCTCTGTCAATGTAGATCAGATCTACGTTGCTCTTCTTCTTGTTATGTTTCATTGTTGCAAATCATCCCCCGCTGATGAACTGTACACAGCCACAGTAAAGGACGAAGACAGAATATTCTATTAGGTTGTCATGAAAAGGTCCTTTCTCGCTCACCTTTTCCTGGAGCCTAATTGGCGCAGACTGGCTGGGTGTGTGTGGAGTGTGTGTATTTGTGGAGCTGGTGTGTGGCTGTACACTCGTCTGTCTGGGGAAACACCGTTCCCAAATACACCTGCAGAGCAGTCGGTCTTATCAACGCATAAGAAACAAAAACAGACAAAAAGATATGTTGTATTGTCACATACACTGGATAGATGCAGTGAAATGTGTTGTTTCACATGGTCAACCATAGTAGTACAGTGCCCCTGGAGCAATTTAAACAAGTTAGGGGAAAAATGGCTAGTCTCAGAGGGTTTTCAGCGAGATAAAGTGCTCCCTGGAAACCAGTCCTACCTAACCCTGGGAGAAAGTATGGGTAGATACAAGGCTCCCGCTGGTATAAGTCTCTCTGACTGTTCCCACTGCTCCCAGACCTGGAATTAGGCCCACAGAGCTCCAGCGGAGCAGTCCTGTCCAGGGCTAGCAGGCATTAGAGGACTGGGAAGGATGGAGCTGTATAGGGGTCAACCTGGCAGCATGAGGTCCTAGTTCTTCAAGAGAACACAGTTTGTTTGTGCTCAGGCACCCGGTAAGAGCTGTTCGCTGTTTTCAGACCAGGCCCCATTAAGGAGAACCAACATCTTCTGGCAGCCCCCTTTCTTATCCTAACTGTTCTCTGTTCAGGTGGAGCTGGACTGTTTGTTGGCTAACAATCGCTTATGAGTCTAAATCATAGGGGCCTGTGCCTGCCTGCTGACCACACTAGAACCGCCACCAGCCAGGCAGGCCTGTAAGTGCCACAGCCCATGATCATTTTTGGGGATGGTGTAATTGCCTTGAAAACATTCTAGCATCATTAGACCTGCAGTCTGTAAATGGCATTTGCAGGGGGAATGAAAGGGCACAGCTAACAGCTTCTCTGTAGGATAGTAAAGGTTATTTTTAATCACTGACAAGGAATCCTTCCATATACTTCACTACTCCCAATGTTCCTTGGACATCACTTCGCCTAGACTCGCTACTCCACTGCCAGCATCAACCGTAGGCTACGCTAGCTAGGCTACTACACTGGGGAGCGTAGAGAGATGGTGGAAGCGCAAATAGGAGTCGGCAACTCTGTTATTAAAGTGGTTGGTTGCAGACAAAAATATTTGACCGTTGACCAGGCATGTGTCGGTACAAGGGAAGGGCCTAATTAGGGAGCCGGAGAGTGGACTTAGGTTACAGAAACAGTGGGGTGAGTTTGACCACCCACCACTAAACAATGTCAAGGTCAGGGATGATAGTGCCTCACAATGATAGTGCCTCCCTAAGCTATACACTAGACATTGGTTAATTCGTTTTTGACTGTAAGGTCTGGCTATCACAACATTTGAAATAAAAGAGAGTTAAAGGGTAACTCGGGGTCTGAGAGGACCAACTATAGATGGAACCAGATTCATCCCTAGTCATTTTAACCTTGACATTAAGCCATCAACTCCATTCATCTTTTCAGTGAATCGTCTAAATTCAAACAATTGAAAGCAAGTTCTGGCCACCTTTCAGAAATTGAAATACAGCTCTATAACATAAATCGCCAAAGTGTTAGACTAAAACACTTGTATTCAGGTGAATACATATCAGTCAAACCTCTCTTAGTTCAACAGTTGAACACAAAAAAACAGGTATTTCGTTTTCAGAAATCACAATACAGCTCTCTGCAAATTAACCGCAAGAAGCCAAAACAGTTATAACATTTGACTAAAACATAATCATTTCAAGCCTTGCTTGCATTTGATACAATCACATGTTTGTCTCTGTTATGAGTGTGAATACTTGGAAACAGATTTACAAAATTACAATCACTTGGAGCTGATTTCCTGGTGTTTTTACAGTAGTTTATGTCCAACAATAACAATTCTACTCACATTTATTTTAAACATGTTTCTCCGGGCCAAATGTGTTCCGCGGGCCACCAGTTGGGGAACTCTGCAGTTAGCAATGACATGACTGTCTAGGAGAAGGCTTCCCTTGCCTTTTGGATTATATTTTCAGTGCCGTTGTATGCTCGGCTTTTCACAGAAAATACAGACTTTTAAAAGCCTAAAAACTGGTACCTCTCAACCTCCAGGGCAATATTTAATAAATGGAACGCAAATTGCTATGCATGAAAACTAACTTTCGAAAGTGCACAGCAACACAAGGCCTTCATCAATCGTTTTTTTCTTCTTCAATTTTCCCTTTACAAAAAAAAAGGAAAGACAACATGCAGACAAGATACAAGTTATTGTTCACCAGCCTTCCCCTCCTCCACTCCTCCTCTCTACCTCCCCTCCATCAACAGCAAGTCTGTTTCTTCAGCTGACAGCATGAAGACTGACACACATCACACACACACACACACACACACACACACACACTCCACATCGTGATGCAGAATCTAGGTCAAAGATGCATTAAAATTGCAACAAAGTCCTGGGCTCTGCCATGGAGTTGCTGCGGAAACAATTCAAATTGATGTGGAAACCCTGGAGGGGCCCGGTGTACCTCACGTGGCGGGGACAACATTTCAAAAGTTTGCTGTGTAGTGTCAGGGACTTTGACACACACATTCACAAAAAAAGAGACACACAAACACACCAGGGCCACCACCAACAAAATGTGTTCCTACCATCTCAGCAGTACCTAAGAGTACACCCTTGGGCCTTGTACAGCTAACATAAGGAAGAGATGGATGTAGAGGGAAATAAACTTCACCAGCAGTTAAGAGCAGTGGCACTGACCTTATACAGTCTGTGTCATCCCTTCGATCTTATAACCACAGGAGATGAGAAGAGAACTGGATAGAAGGAAAGAGAAGGAAAGAGAAAGAAGGAGAGAGGGACAGCTCCCTCAAGAGCTCCTTTTTTTTGTGTGTAACGTCATTTAGTATCACTTTTTCACTCTTCCTTCTGTCATTTATTTAAATGAACAGTCTTTTTATTTCCCCCAAAAGCCGCCTTGCTCCGGAGACTTGTGTCCTCAGGTGGAGAGCAACATAACATTTTATGAAATATCCTCAACGAGAAGGCTCCAATCGATCACCTCAGAGGTGAGGAACTAGGCATGAAAAGCATTAGAATGTATCCCAAATGGCACTCTATCCCATTGATAGTGCACTACGTTTGACCAAAGAGATGTGTGCCCTGCTCAAAAGTAGTGCAATAGATAGGTAATTGGGTGCCATTTGGGACACACTGTTGTTTGTATGCGGAGCAGAGGGTCGAGGGCACAGACAGATTGCTCTCGGATTGATACAAGTGTCCAAAGTCATTGCATGTCAGGGATTTGGCACAGCACAGAACAGAGAGTCATATAAAAGGGAATAAACACACAGACAGGCAAGCATGACTTGTACACACACAGGCATGTATGCACGCAGGGTTGGGGAGTAACGGATAACAAAACAACTGTAATCCATTATGTTACCAGCTAAATTATTGTAAAACTAGATGATTGCCTCTAGGATTACTTTTAAATTCAGAAAGATTATTTTCTCAATGACATTCAAGACCACTGTAATGGCACACCAAATGTGTTTGATGGATTGTGGGAAAAGAGCAGGAACAGTTTATTGTAGGCTACAGTCCAAGCTATGTCTTCCAATGGTGCAACTGCTGTCGGCATTCCAGAGATTATCCAACTTGAATAAACACTTGAGGTAAGGACGGCACTAGTGGTGTAGCCTACGGACGGTACGGACATCCCTTACAGTACATACCCTTTTCATTGATAACAGCTTTGCACACTCTTGGCATTCTCCAAACTTTTGAATTGTACTGTATATTGGAGAGCCGAGTATATAACAGCCTACTTCTCCATCAGGTGATAATAAAGCCAAATGGATAATAAAGTGATACTTCTGGATGTATCTACTTCCCCTCAGATGGATTCTTAGATACTATTGATATGTCACTGTGTCCAGTATGAAGGAAGTTTGAGGTATTTTTGTGAGTCAATGCTAACTAGCTTTAGTGCTAAGTAGCATGCAGATAACATGCAGGTACCATAGACTTCCAGTCATTGTGCTAACGCTACTTAGCAATTACGCTAGTGCTAGTTAGCAATTTCCTTCAAACTGCACGGAGAGACATAAAAATGGTATCCACGAGTGCATCTGACTCTGGGGAAGTATCCCTTTAAGACTATACATAATTACTAGCATATAATGCCCCCCCCCCCCTCCCCCCCAAAAAGGTACAACATTTCAATAATTAATTGTGTTCAATTCCAATTCCTGCACTTGCTGGTAACATTTCAAAAATGGTGTCAAATTATAGGAGTGATTTTCAAAGGGGGACTCTGATGGGGCCTAATTAAGTGAATCCTCATTATTCCGAGCTACAGTCACCTTTCTTGTGACCTGAAACAAAAATCCTCGCGGCATACCAGCTGGGATCTCACACAGAGAATGCATACACACACACACGCATTCTACACACTGCCATATACCTTGAGGTCCAGCCTGCTTGTGTCTCTTTATCTCCCTGGGCCTGCATGTATGTGCCCCTATCAAGCTGGAACAGCACTGGAAGACCCCAACATCTCCCCATTCACAGCCAGAAATCTCACCTGTGCACAGGTCGCACGCACACACACACATATGCACACACGCACCCTTCAGAACATGTAAGACTATATAGCTAAGTCTTTTTTTAAAGCAATTTGCATTGAAAACTGCTCTCTGTAATGACATTTCAAACACACACACACACACACACACACACACACACACCAATGCATGCGGCAATATCCCACTATACTCAGCCATTCTCTTTACATTTAACACACTCAGAAAACACACATTATCCATTCCAGACCCTTAAGGTTATGGTGGTTTTACACTACCAGGGGGCTTCTAAAATAAGTATTTCAAACACACACAACCCTCAATGGCAAATGAATACATGAAAAGAGGAAGAAAAGTTATCACACTCTCTCTCCTTTTTCTCTCTCCTTTTTATATTGTAATTGTCTTTATCTGGTAATGAATGTCATATCTGCTATGCTTCCACCAGCAGCATGTGTTCCTGCACGAGTGAAGGGAGGGCACAGTGGCACACCAAATTCCTAATTATCAGAGAGGAACACACTGCGAGTGACCTACACTCTCACACACACACACACACACACACACACACACACACACACACACACACACACACACACACAGCAACTCAACGTCACATAAAAAGGTAAAGGGACACAAACAATGTGAGGCACCCCGTCCACATAACTGGATGACTTCTTGCCCACTGTGTGTCACCACCGCAGGGGTGGCAGTAATATATTCCTTATTAACGGAGAACACAAACCTGCCTGGGTGTTTTAATGGTTGGTGAAAAAAGAGAAAACAAGCAAGTGTTGGCAATACATCAGACTGGCAATACATCAGACGGGTTGGGGGATGGTTATTTGGAGTGAACTGATATGGATTCCGGGGGGTCCCGACGGCAGCTATGTTGTGGTTATTAGTCATCTGAGCAGATAACAGGTTGTTTCTTAATTGGAAATCCCAGCAGAAGCCATTCGTATCCACACTGTAAAAATTATCAACAACTTCGGAGGGCCGGTACGGGATTCACTGTTCCTGTGGTACTTTACCATCCTACCGGATGAGAGATTGGAGGAGGTGAGAGGGGGGTCCAAGTAATGAGGGAGCGTTGGAGTAATGAGGCCAAATCAGTTTTGCCGACAGAGTTCCACTTTCTGAAAGCAACATGCTGTCGAAAGAGAGCTTGTAATTATGGGCTCCATAAAAGGAGGTGAACATTATTAAAAGATACTTCACTTAATTAATTCAGCCACATCTAGATAAAGTGGTGCTAACAAACATTCACTCTTTTGGTATAGGTAGAATATGGTGCTGCTTTGTGCTAGTAATAAACTCAGCAAAAAAAGAAATATCCCCTTTTCAGGACCCTGTCTTTCAAAGATAATTAGCGAAAATCTAAATAACTTCACAGATCGACATTGTAAAGGGTTTAAACACTGTTTGCCGTGCTTGTTCAATGAACCATAAACAATTAATGAACATGCACCTATGGAACGGTCGTTAAGACACTAACAGCTTCCAGACAGTAGGAAATTAAGGCCACAGTAATGACAACTTAGGACACTAAAGAGGCCTTTCTACTGACTCTGAAAAACACCAAAAGAAAGATGCCCAGGGTGCCTGCTCATCTGCGTGAATGTACCTTAGGCATGCTGCAAGGAGGCATGAGGATGGCAGATGTGGCCAGGGCAATACATTGCAATGTCCGTACTGTGAGATGCCTAAGACAGCGCTACAGGGAAACAGGACGGACAGCTGATCGTCCTCGAAGTGGCGGACCACATGTAACAACACCTGCACAGGACCGGTACATCCGAACATCACACCTGCGGGACAGGTACAGGGTGGCAACAACAACTGCCCGAGTTACACAAGGAACGTACAATCCCTCCATCAGTGTGCAGACTGTCCACAATAGACTGAGAGGCTGGACTGAGGGCTTGTAGTAAGGCAGGTCCTCAACTAACATCACCGGCAACAACGTCGCTTATGTGCACAAACCCACCGTCGCTGGACCAGACAGGACTGGCAAAAAGTGCTCTTCACTGATGAGTCGTGATTTTGTCTCACCAGGGGTGATGGTCGGATTTGCTTTTATCGTTGAAGGAATGCGCGATACACCGAGGTCTGTACTCTGGAGCGGGATTGATTTGGAGGTGGAAGGTCCGTCATGGTCTGGGGAGGTGTGTCACAGCATCATCGGACTGAGCTTGTTGTCATTGCAGGCAATCTCAACGCTGTGCATTACAGGGAAGACATCCTCCTCCCTCATGTGGTACCCTTCCTGCAGGCTCATCTTGACATGACCCTCCAGCATGACAATGCCACCAGCCATACTGCTCATTCTGTGCGTGGTTTCCTACAAGACAGGAATGTCAGTGTTCTGCCATGGCCAGTGAAGGGCCCGGATCTCAATCCCATTGAGCATGTCTGGGACCGGTTGGATCGGAGGGTGAGGGCTAGGGACATTCCCCCCAGAAATGTCTGGGAACTTGCAGGTGCCTTGGTGGAAGAGTGGGGTAGCATCTCACTGGCAAAGAACTGGCAAATCTGGTGCAGTCCATGAGGAGGAGATGCACTGCAGTACTAAATGCAGTTGATTGCCACACCAGGTACTGACTGTTACTTTTGACACATTATTCCACTTCTGTTAGTCACAGTCTTATGTTCATACAAATATTTACACATGTTAAGTTTGTTGAAAATAAACGCAGTTGACAGTGAGAGGACGTTTCTTTTTTTGCTGAGTTCATGAACCCAATGATGTTGTAGGTCTGCATATGCCCATCTCCTATTGCCTATCCTGCGCTGAGCGAACCATCAAAAAAACTTGCGAAGGGCAAAGAGATGATATGCCAAGCTCAATATTTGCAAATATCTGTTCTGTGTATTTACCTTCGAGAACGCTGGGAAATTTTGTGTGTGAGAGTGAGGTCCATATTTACCTTCTCTGGTCATTTACTTCCCATGAGCACTTGGGTTCTGCTGAAGGGGAGGAGGAAGGAAGCAGAGAGTGAGAGAGTGTGAGATAGAAAGAGAGCGAGAGAGAAGCAAAAATATATATATTTTCTTGGAATGCGTTTGCTTCCCAGGCTACAGAATGATCTGTCTTCCAGTGTGAAGCTATCTCTTCCTCTACCTTGAGCTGTGCCATGAGGTGCAGCACTAGGAGGGCACACTGGCAAAAGGAGTGTGAGAGAGAGAGAGTAAGAAAGAGACAGAGAAAGAAAGAAACAGAAAATGAGAAAGTGAGAAAGATGAGGGAGAGAGGATAGAGAGAGAGGGACAGAGAAAAAGGGAGCATTGAAAATGAGCAGAGGGAGGATGGTTATTTCTCCTTCAGCGCTACATGCACTTCATCCCTTCCTCCATCTCTCCGCTGGGCTATCATTAAGAGGCTTTAGGAGTCTGGCGAGAGGAGAGCCAATCTGCCAGGTATCTCTTCCTCCTTCCCCCTGAAATAAAATTCTCTCACCTCATGGAAAATTCATCAGACACCTTGTCTCTTAAATTGCCGGCGCGGGCTAGTTCGATGTGAGGCGTATTCCCAGGGAGGAATGTGCTGTTTTTTACTATGAGGCCAGGTAGGGGCCTAGGAGTGGAAGCTTGTCAATTGCCTGCCTTCCCCTCATTATACAGACAATTTCAGAGGACACATAGGTGGATACAGGTCCCTTGCAGGGAAATGATAGAGTACACAGCAGGAGTTATAGAGGGGGAGATCCATATGAACTTGTATGAACCCACAGGAACCTTCAAGAGTGTCTTTCTGAGATGACAATATCCCCGCTTCGCTTGATATCATCATCACCGGTATGCATTACATTTGAAATGGAAAAGGCCAAACATGTTATAACAGCAGCATGGATATCATACTTTAGACAATAAATATGGTTGGATTTAAATTAATTGAATATGTTTTGGGTTGAAATACCATTTCACTAATCTCTAGTTGGGTTACACAATGTATTCATTTCCCTGCACTCCCCTACACTAGGATATGTACAGTAGGATGTTTTTGGGGGGGAAAGGGGTATCAAATGTTAATGCATTCCCATCTTGCAGTTGGAATATATATTTGCAGTGGGTTGATATAAAATATTTAAGGAATACTTGCCCATAAGACTTGTTCACTTGCACATACAGCACCAGGTAGACAACCACAAATGGAATAGCATAATAGCATTCTATCGGTCCGTATGGTGATTTTCCATCTAAACATCTATGTTTGGCTCCAGTGAACCAGACAAATCAATGGTTAATGAGGTCAAACAGGTCCCCCATGCCAAATCACTTATTTGGTGTGTGCTGGATTGCCTGCAAGTGATTGTATTTGTTGTAGAGTATGTATGTGTAGGTGTTTGAGTGAGTGTATAATGAAACCAGCTAAATAATTAACATTGGTGCACGCATGTGTGCAATTCATCATGAACAGAAATCCATATTCTTTACATTGTTGCAGATATCAAAAGTGAAAGACAAAAAATTAGGTGTGTCTTTCTTTTTTTTCTCCACTCACTAATTTCCTAATTGTATTGTTATGTATTATGTCCAACTTAATTACAGTAAGTGAGCAAAAAATACATAAAAATCCAAGTAACCTGAGATTGAGGAACATAGCTGACCTTCTATTCAACTGCCTGCTTGTTAGCACTGAGGAGTCTCTACATAAAAAGACATGTGGGCCCATCCGTTGCCAAACACATTTCATCTTCCCTATGTCATCTAACACTGAACCGCGCCTCGTAGACAGAGACATGATATCCCGGGATAAAGGTTCAACTGGTTATGACAGAAACCAGAAGAGGAAAAAGACCAGATTGCTAGTGGCATTGAAATCTACTTGCTCCCTGTTCGTCCCCCGGGGACATCAAATGTGTGAAAATGTATATTTTCTGTGTTAGTTCAAAAAAAGCCCAATTTATTCTTACTACATCCCTAGCCCAAACAGTGCAAACATCTAACTTCAACATTTGTGGGCTGTCACTAGGGGTACATTTCCTCAATCGCTCTATGTAGTATTTACATTATGATATAATGAAATATGGCATTATTTTCTGCTAGTTATGTATATGGTTTACATAGAACGGGGTTGAAGCTCAGAGGGGAAGGACAACTCTTATGAGACATAGATACCAAAGATACCAAACCTCTAGTAGAATTCCAGTCATTGGCCTGTATCACAGTGCCCCCTACTGGTAGAGACAATACCTGGGGTTAGAATACAAATATATATATATAATGTAGGAAAAAAATATGACTGTCTGCCTTGTAGAATGGAGAATCATGTCAGCTCTATTCTTTACATTTATATATGCAACAAACCATATGCCAATGGCGGACTACCTGAGGTTTGTTCAGAAGGGCTCAATATTATAGAATGTTCAGATAGAAATATGTCATGTAGTAGAAATATGGTTGTATGTCTTGTAGGATAGTGAATCGTGTCAGCTCTCATTACATTTATATATGCAATGTTCAGACCATCTCTCTGAACACTCCACTGTTTAAAAAAAATACAGATAAGTAAATACATGACCATAGTATATATTTTTACATACTCACATGTAGAAGAAATGTACTGTTATATCATCATGGCAACTGCTTTTCCTGATTTAGTTTTGGAGACTGCTCATTAAGAAATGATATTGGCCATGATTGTAGCCAAATGAGAGATGTCTTGGAGGTGTGGTTTGATGTAGGTGTGTTATGCTCGCATATTATACAGTACAACGGGTGGGTCTAATCCTGAATGCTGTTTGGTTAAAACCGCAATCCAGCAGGTGTTTACTCCACAAGTTGATGTACCACCGGCGAGATCTTTGATATTAAAATGCCTATTTACTTAGTTCCATCTGACTGTCTAATCAGCCCAGCTATATATCCTCCAAACACCGGCTTCAAGGGCATTGTCACTTTTTTTACAACGGGTTGCCAAACATATTCATATAATGATTTTCACTTAATTATAAACCTGGTAACTTTGCTCCTGGATGCTGATTGGCTGACAAGAAAAATTATTTTTACTGTTGGTACGTTGTTAACCAGTTGATAATAGCAATAATGCACGAGGAGGTGTGGTATATTGTCAATATACCACAGCTAAGGGCTGTATCCAGGCACTCCTGCCTAAACACAGCCCTTAGTCGTGGTTAGAGTGTTGGACTAGTAACCGAAAGGTTGCAAGATCAAATTCCCGAGCTGTCATTCTGCCCCTGAACAAGGCAGTTAACCCAGCGTTCCTAGGCCGTCATTGAAAATAAGAATTTGTTCTTAACTGACTTGCCTAGTTAAATAAAGGCTAAATGAAAAAATTATATCTATCCAGACAAGGGAGCGATTTGGGACCTGCATATCAAGTTGCTCCACCATTATCCATCAATAAATGTTTTATTTATATACAAGAAACATATATACACGTACATTTTCTTACATGGGATACTACTACACATTTTACACTGATGGATGATGATGCACCCACACAACATCACACCTCCTCCTCCATGCTTCACGGTGAGAAACACACATGCAGAGATCATCTGTTCACCTACACCTACCGAAAAGGACAGATTTCCACCTGTATAATGTACATTGCTCGTTTTTCTTGGCCCAGGCAAGTATTTTCTTCGTATTGGTATCATTTAGTAGTGCTTTCTTTGCAGCAATCCAACCGTGAAGGCCTGATTCACCCAGTCTCCTCTGAACAGTTGATGTTGAGATGTGTCTGTAACTCTGTGAAGCATTTATTTGTGCTGCAATTTCTGAGGCTGGTAACTCTAATGAACTTATCCTCTGCAGCAGAGGTATAACACTTGTTTGGTTATTACATGATTCCATATGTGTTATTTCATAGTGAGTGATGTCTTCACTATTATTCTACAATGTAGAAAATAGTCAAAATAAAGAAAAACCCTGGAATGAGTGGGTGTGTCCAAACTTTTGACTGGCACTGTAAATGTGGGCCCATTTCAGTGACATAATCCACTACGGAGGCCTAGACTAAAACCCAATGTATGCTTGATCCAAAAATGTGGTCGTAGGCACCATATGGAGGGTGTGACACAATTGCAGAGCCACCAGAGGCATGCAAAGACCACATCAAGCTCCGTACCGCATCCCCATGTACCTCCGAAATTTGAATTAAGTGATCTCTGTATACCTACGAATTGACATGATTGATTGGCGGTAGGTGTGGGCGAAACATCCTGTAGAAAACACAAACACACTTCCTTGACAACAACTCTGCACTGCGCAAGAAGCATGACTGCCTTGACTTCTAGATGAGGCCATATCACTGTAAATGCAGCATGGCCAATCCAGACATCGAATTGACCATGCAACCAGATACACAATGCACTTCTCTCTCCAGAATGCGCTCTCTCCCGCCAATTTGTGCACATTTATATTTCCATAACTTCATTGTGTGAATTCTTTGTGTTTGGTTGTTAGTGTACATCAATTCCCCATTAAATATATCACCAGTAGTACATTTACCATTATTTCCTATAAATCATAATCTACAATGTGTGTTACAGTGTGGTGCCAAGATAACAACATCTACCTCATCGTGATCAACACAAAGGAGATGATTGTGGACTACAGGAAAATGAGGACCGAGCACACCCCCATTCTCATTGATGGGGCTGTAGTGGAGGAAGATTAAAGCTTCAAGACAGTCGTGAAGAGGGCACTACAATGCCTATTGCCCCTCAGGAGACTGAAACGATTTGGCATGGATTGGATCCTTAGATCCTCAAAATGTTTTACAGCTGCACCATCGAGAGCATAATGACCTGTTGCATCAACGCCTGGTATGGCAACTGCTCGGCCTCTGACCGCAAGGCACTACAGAGGGTAGTGCGTACCGCCCAGTACATCACTGGGGTCAAGCTACCTGCCAGGAACTCTATAGCAGGCAGTATCAGAGGAAGGTCCTAAAAATTGCCAAAGACTCCATCCACCATAGCCATAGACTGTTCTCTCTGCTACCACACGGCAGGGCTTCTTAACAGCTTCTAACCCCAAGCCATAAGACTCCTGAACAACTAATCAAAAACCCAGACTATTTGCATTGTCCCCCCAACCCCAATTTTGACATGGTTGCTACTCTCTGTTTATTATCTATAGTCACTTTACCTCTACATGTAAATATTACCTCAATTACCTCACCTAACCTGTGCCCCCGAACATTGACTCTGTACCGGTACCCCCTGTATATAACCTTGGAACTGTTATGTTATTGTTGCTCTTCAATTAGTTGTTATTTTTCAGTTTTTTTATGTATTTATTTTTTACTTAAGTTTATTTTAGTAAATACTTTCTTGACACTTATTTTTCTTAAAACTGCATTGTTGGTTAAGGGCTTGTAAGTAAGCATTTCACTGTAATACAATTTGATTTGATTTTGACTTTGGTTACAGTAATTTATGTTAATGCCTTCAATATTACTGTTCCAGTATTCCCATTTTCATTGTCGGAGTGGACAGATTGTCTGGAGATTGCACAACCTCTGCTACACTCGTGGAAAACACGTTTTGGTTTATTTCATTCCATTTATGAGTTCTGTCAATTTAGTCATTGTCTTTTGTTCGGAGTGCTCTTGTCAATGTTGAGTAAGGATGTGCACGCATAGAAGTAGGCTTATAGGCTACCTGGCCTGCACGCAAATGTAGGCATATAAATGTGCCCATTTGTGGATCTGAAAGTATTTCTGATTGGCTTAATGACCTGTGGAGCATCTCAAAGTAATGTTTTCTTCACCTCAAACATCAAGCAAACAAAGTCTGTTTTTACATCCATTGAGAATTACAATGGTTTCTCAATGCATTTGAAAAATATTTCCAGCTCTCTCCCTTTCGATAACCACTCAGTGTGAAAGGAAAAATGTAATGCTCTGATCCAGTGGAAACATCATAAAATAGGCCTACCTGACTACTTCCTATTAGTGCTTGACTTGGACTGAAATAGGTTCCGGTACTAATTGTGGGTGCTGATACTGTTTATATTTATGTGCAGGAGCTCCACAATACTTTTGAGCTAATATTCTATAAGAGGAACAAGAACATTTGAAGTGCCGGTACTCAGCTCCGGTGAGCTCCTGCCCAAGTCAAGCACTGCTTCTTATCCCTTGCACAAATAGCCTACAGCTGTGTTTGTCCTGAGCTTATTGGTGTGGGAAACTCTGAGGGCCCAGAATATTTTATACAGTGTTGCAAGTTCACTAGTGTAAACTCCGGGATGGACCTAAGATACAATGTTTCAAGTTCATTGAAGACACGCCATGTGTAGCCAATGTGATTTATAGGATATTTTTTTTTATCAGGATATTTTCAAACTGGAGGCAAAAATGTATTTTTTTCACAGCTTTATGTAGGCTATTACATAGTTGGCAATGGAAGTTACTTCATAGGTTTGTATAATTTTCATTTAGATTTGGATAGAATTTTGATTAACCACATAACAATGATTTTGAGATGTGAAAACATTATTATAAATTAAATTAAACTGTTTCACAAAAAGTTGCATGTAAAAACCATAACTGGCATGCAGATTTATAGAAATAGTAAGAACACTTGGCATTCCACATGAAAGGTTGCCGACTCCTCGTGTAGCCTATTACCAGCAACTTCAGGAGAGTGATGGCAGAATCTGAAAGTAAAGGGGCTGAATAATTTAGCACGCCCAATTTTTCAGTTTTTGATTTGTTAAAAAAGTTTGAAATATCCAATAAATGTCGTTCCACTTCAAGATTGTGTCCCACTTGTTGTTGATTCTTCACAAAAAAATACAGTTTTATATCTTTATGTTTGAAGCCTGAAATGTGGCAAAAGGTCGCAAAGTTCAAGGGGGCCGAATACTTTCGCAAGGCACTGTAAAACAATTGAAACACGCCATGAAAAGATACACGTCAGAACAAGTCAGATTAATATGTAAGCGTCAAGTCCAATAGCTTAGCTATGTCCATGACTGCAGCCAGGGAAAAGGAGGAACTGTGAGGAAGAGTAAGGGCTTTCAGAAAGACCAGACATTTAGTTACAGAAAACAGTGATGATATTCAAAATAAGAGATAAAAGTATCGTGCGCAAATTCAATTAATTCAATCCTCGAGTACCCCCAACCGCACACATGTTATGGTAACCCTGGAAAAGCACACCTGACACTGATTCAACTTGTCAACTAATCATCAAGCACACAATGAGTTGAATGAGGTGTGTTTGTCATGGGCTACAACGGAACTGTGTACTGTTGGGGGGATACTCGAGGACCAGGGTTGGGAAACACTGACTTAAGTGATATTTATTAATCAAACATGAATAGACAAATGTATCCATGTCTGAGTCCGCCCGCAAAATCAAGGGGCAGGCGTCTCTGGTCTCCATGTGATACTGGCATGACCCTGACGTTAATATTTAAAGAGTGCACCCGACAAGTGTCCTCTGTGAAGCTGTAAATCAAATGGTAGTGCAGGGATCAGAGAGACAGATGGACAGACAGACAGAGACAGATGCAGACAGATGCACAGACACACACACACACACCAAACAAACAGTATCTAACATAAATATACTATGAAACAAAGATACATTTTATAAAGAATGGTAGTAAAAAAGCTTTGGAGCACCTTAAATTAAATGTTGGGCAAAAAGGCAAACTCAGCTCCATCATTCATTGAATCAGAGGGCTCATTCATCACAAAACCCACTGATATTGCCAAGTAGTTGAAATATTTTTTAATTGGTAAGATTAGCAAACGTAGGCGTGACATGCCAGCAACAAACGCTGACACTACACATACAAGTATATCTGACAAAATTACGAAAGACAAGCATTGTAATTTTGAATTCCATAAAGTAAATGTGGTAGAGGTGAAAAAGAATTGGTGTCTATCAACAATGACAAGCCACCTGGGTGTGACAACTTGGACAGAAAATTACTGGGGATCATAGTGGACGATATTGCCAATCCTATTTGCCATATATTTAATTTAAGCCTACTAGAAAATGTGGAACAGTGGGGACTGTGAAGAGACACACCCACAGGCGCAGACATATGCATACACACACACACGCAGTAACATAAGCACCATATTAGAGGTCGACCAATTAATCGGAATGGCCGATTAATTAAGGCCGATTTCACGTTTTCATAACAATCGGAAATCTGTATTTTTGGACAACGAAAGTTTTTTTTTTACAGCTTTATTTAATCTTTATTTAACCAGGCAAGTCAGTTAAGAACACATTCTTATTTTCAATGATGGCCTAGGAACGGTGGGTTAACTGCCTCGTTCAGGTGCAGAACGACAGATTTTCACCTTGCAACCTTACAGTTAACTAGTCCAACGGAATAACGACCATTGCACTCCACAAGGAGACTCACTGCCTGTTACGCGAATGCAGTAAACCAAGGTAAGTTGCTAGCTAGCATTAAACGTATCTTATAAAAAACAATCAATCAATCATAATCACTAGTTAACTACACATGGTTGATGATATTATCTAGCGTGTCCAGCGTTGCGTATAATCTGACTGAGCATACAAGTATTTTAAGTATCTGACTGAGCGGTGGTAGGCAGAAGCAGAGGTGTAAACATTAATTCAAACAGCACTTTCGTGCGTTTTGCCAGCAGCTCTTCGTTGTGCGTCAAGCATTGCGCTGTTTATGACTTCAAGCCTATCAACTCCCGAGATGAGGCTGGTGTAACCGATGTGAAATGGCTGGCTAGTTAGGGCGCGATAATAGCGTTTCAAACGTCACTCGCTCTGAGCCTTGGGGTGGTTGTTTCCCTTGCTCTGCATGGGTAACGCTGCTTCGAGGGTGGCTGTTGTCGTTGTGTTCCTGGTTCGAGCCCATGAAGGAGCGAGGAGAGGGATGGAAGCTATACTGTTACACTGGCAATACTAAAGTGCCTATAAGAACATCCAATAGTCAAAGGTTAATGAAATACAAATGGTATAGAGGGAAATAGTCCTATAATTCATATAATAACTACAACCTAAAACTTCTTACCTGGGAATATTGAAGACTCATTTTAAAGGGAACCACCAGCTTTCATATGTTCTCATGTTCTGAGCAAGGAACTTAAACGTTAGCTTTCTTACATTGCACATATTGCACTTTGTTTTGCACTTTGCAAGCACTTTGTTTTGCACTTTGCAAACACTTTGTTTTTGCATTATTTAAATCAAATGGAACATGTTTCATTATTTATTGGAGGCTAAATTGATTTTATTGATGTAATATATTCATTCAGTATTGTTGTAATTGTCATTATTACAAATACAAATAAAATAAAAATTGGCCGATTAATCGGCATCGGCTTTTTTTGGGTCCTCCAATAATCGGTATCGGCGTTGAAAAATCATAGTCGGTCGATATACACTCGTACACATGGGTTTTGTATTGTAGATATGTGGTAGTAATATAATGGCCTGAGGGAACACACTTAATGTGTCGTGAAATCTGTTGTGAATGTATTGTATTGCTTTTAAAATTGTATAAATTGCCTTAAATTTGCTGGACCCCAGGAAGTGTAGCTGCTGCCTCGGGGATCCATAATAAGTACAAATACAAATAACAGTGAAGGTATGCAGGAGCTACGGTGTCACCTGTCAAGAGGGATTACTTTCTGGGTCTCTGTAAATTATAAAGGGAAAAGGTTGCCCCCCCGATCTGGTATTGATTTATCCGCTGAGGCAAGGATAGTATATTACTGTATATTGACGAGATAGTCAAGTTACATCTGTAACAATGGAAATACATGTCTTCAAAAGGTGGAAAGCAGATAGGATGAGGCGAGAACAGGTGAGACCATTCTAGCCAATGTGAGGGCAGATACACACATAAACAAGAGGCCATAAAGATAGATAGATGGCTCATCTTTGTATCTGTGCCATTATAGTTTATGTGACAGCAAGGGCAGCGGCATTTAGGCAATATCCATTTTAAAGTTGTATATTGGCTGATTGCTCTGAACTCTTAGGAATCCCCACCAGTTGACCTCTTTAAAATGGTGGAAGCCTCCAATGGCAATGTCCATGCTAAAACGGATTATATCCATGATGAGTCCTTTATCTCTATGACAACAGGCACAATTCCCATATTTAAAAAACGACAACATTTTTTTAATGTAACCTTTATTTAACTAGGCAAGTCTATTAAGAACAAATTCTTACTTACAATGACAGCCTACCGGGGAAGGGGCAGAACGACCGATTTTTACCTTGTCAGCTCGGGGATTTGATCCGGCAACCTTTCGGTTACTGGCCCAACACTCTAACCCCTAGGCTACCTGCCACCCCAAAGTTGTTGCCAAAATGCCCCGCTTTGCCAGTTCCTCTCTGGCTGAGGTCGGACACTCATGGGTGCAGTGGGATACAGACTTGACTGACCTATACCGTATCTCAGTGAAATGAGCACACACACAAAGGAAAGCAAACACACTGACACACACACTGTAAAAGCTGTCCTGCAATGTTATATAGTAATTATATCACACTATGTGACCAGGCCTTTGAAACACACCCATTTGCATCACTTCCATCATCCCCATCACATACAGCAATTAACAGGAACGTCTCAAACGGTAGCAATGGCAAAACACATAGTTATTCCGCTTCAAGTCTTTAAAGTCTTACCAAAAAGTAGTCTCTCTTCAAGAGCCCTGCCAAGCAAAAATAACTAGAACCAAATCCTTGGCAATGATCAATTGTCTTAGTTCTACAGGGCTCAAACCCTTCCCTGGTGGTCCAACTCAGCATAACCATTTTCCAACACTATCACTATCAACACGTATGGACTAGCCTAATCAGCCAAAACTGCAGATACATTTCAACCCAATTGTTGGAAGGTGGATGTGTTGTTCCCAAGTGGCCATGTTAAGAGCATTGAAGCATGTCTGTGCTGACTAGTACCCTTTTCACATTATAATACCAACCCAAACTGTACTAGTATGTAAAGGCTTAAGTTGGCACAGCTCCGCTCAGTCTTGTGAAAAGGGCATAGGACTACTAGACTAGGGTTGGAGAGTATGACTATCGGTCCTGGAGGGTATAGAAACTAAATATGGCATTCAGAGCCACTCCTAGTGAAGTACCCAGTGGGATCTCCCACCATGCACTTCACCTGCCAGCTCCAATCTGCTCAACACCACTAACTGCTGCTGGATTGTGTAATTGCTGGCAAGAAGCTATTCATATTTTATCATGTGTTAAATTAATTTGGCCCAATTTTGTAGGGAGCAGATTTGCTGAGGCTGGGTCTGTGAGAATTCGATATCAATAAGTGTTCTCGTATTAAATAATGGCTAGACCTTGGCGAACCCCTTTAGGGTGTTTATTTGACCACATGTTTTTTTTTTTTTTAATTAGAATGGACAGAACAATGGGGCGAATGCTGGCGCACTGCCAGTGAGAACAATTATGTGTACACACACAGACCGATACATACACAATATTTCTCACACACACACACACACACACACACACACACACACACACACACACACACACACACACACACACACACACACACACACACACACACACACACACAGTGTGTGAGGCCCCATAGTATACTGACTCATGCCCGAGTGCAAGAGCCCCCTCCAAATGCTGCTGGTCATTTCAATCTAAAAACTGCACATTTCAGTACAGCTGAACTTCACTCATGCATCCCAGTGGCACTGGGTTATGAGGTATGAAATCACAGTAATAACTTGCAAAGTGGCATGTTGCCACCGAGGCGAGCTAATTTAGAAATCTTACTGCTCCTCACTTTCCAATAACTTGATGGAAGTGTGGCACTGTATGTACAAATCCTATCTGCCTGGGAACATGTTAATTTCCATAAGCAGCCATAACTGTCTCGGCTGGTGTAGTTATCACATCACATTTGTATCTATGCCTTCATCTCCAATAACACTGCTCTTCAAAAGTGTTCTCTCCCCATCTCTGCTTCTTGATCTCTTTTGCTGTCTCTCTCTCTCTTTTGCTCTCTTTCTTTTGCTCTCTCTCTTTCATTTGCTCTCCCTCTCTCCTTCCCTCCCTCCATCCATCCTTCTCGTCATCGCCCTCCAAACACATACCCACACCTCAAAATGCCATCAAATGGCAACACAGTAGACAGACTGCCACTTCCCCTCAATTGCCTCCTACACCCCACAGCAATGGCAAACACTTTTGGTAGCCCGAGCATGCGTTGTGGACTATAGCAAGCTCTGGTTACCATGGGGACCGCTGCATCACCACATGCCTGTACGGTGGGGGTGGTTATGGGAGAAAGAGAGAGAGGGAGACTTGTGTCCATGGGGCTTAGTGGAGGAAGACTGCAGTCGACAAACTCACAGCGATCTTTGGCCCCCTATCTAATGCTGAACTACATATCTGAGGAGGGGGGGGTGGGGTCACTAACACCCACTTCTTCAAAAACGCAGTGGAATTCATGCTATAGCCTCTTTATAACTGGAAAGTCTGCATAGCTATATGGCGGAGTATATTGTGAATAAATATTGTCATTTTAATTAATTCTGCCATAAGAAACTGATGTATGGTAGGTATGCTTTTAAATTAAGCTATTTCTCTTACCTTCGTCCTTTTTGTTCTACCTGAAATGTTATGTCAGTATCTTAGCATACCTGTCTCCAGCCATGTATCAGAATGCCCAGGGGGCCACAACATTGGATTTGACAGGAAGCTAACATTTCACACACAATGCTCCAGTCTGTTCATCACTAGGGGCATTAATAATCTCCCCAGCATGTGTTTATCAGTATTGGACCTGTAGTCAGTTGTGTGTCTACGTGTGTGTGTGTGTGTGTGTGTGTGTGTGTGTGTGTGTGTGTGTGTGTGTGTGTGTGTGTGTGTGTGTGTGTAGGCAGACTGAAACCTGCCAGCCTGTTGGGGTGCCGACCGATCCGAGGGGACGGGCAGTGGACGGCGGCGGGTGACCACACACACGCAAACACACACACACTCTCTTGGGCACCGCTGTGTCTAATGCGTTCAGCATAATGTCAACCTTTGGGGATGTTTGCCTTTGTGTTAATTACACATCACCAGGAGCCCTCATGAACACACACACACTAAGATATACACACATACACACACCAGTGACCGAGTGCCAATGACCAGTCTGGTGTAGCGAAGAGTAGAGGAGGAGGGTGGATAAATATGGCAGCACCAGTATAAGACAACAGTGGGTAATGAAGCGTTGAGGGAGAGGGTTCATTACAGATTTGCCTCAGCCTCGGCTTAAGGTTAGCCCCAGCCTCGGCTCTTATGTCTTTAATGAACATACCGAGCCCTCCGACGCGGTGGGGTGGCATAATATGCTCTGCATAATCATCCACTACGGCGTTAGCTCATCATCGCTTGGCACATCCCCATGCCCCCGTTCTAGTGCCTAGCTACTGCCAATACTGTAAGACGAGCTGAAACCCTGAAAGCACAAACAATTAACCTCGGAGCATTAAAACGGCCCTCTCTTCTGCTTCCGGCCAATCAGCTCTCATGACCGCCTGCTATCCACCCAGGCCATTACAACTCTGGGAGAAAGCAGCTGGAAGCTTCTGTTTCTTTCAGTTTCCTCTAACCGCAGCAAGAAAACTGGTGTTGTGGAGAACCACAAGGGTGTGTTGTTGGCCAGTTATTGTTTGGCCCTGGGTGTCCAGTCCACTCCTCCTGGGCAGCATGTCAGGGGCAGAGTAATGGTCTGCTAGGTGAGCCACGGGAGTTTTAATTGCATCGCTGGGGAGCCGGGCACTTCCAATCGTCAATTATGGATACGGCCGTAGCATGTGTAAAAGATGTATGGCGTTTCCCTGGGATAAATTGTTCTCAATCGATCACATTGTTAGGTAAGGGAGGGGATATGCCCGCTGTTGATGGTGTGTGTGTGTGTGCATTTGTGTATGTGCTTGTTTGCAAGTGTGTGTACATTCTCCCTCTAATTGAGTCTGCCGTGATCTGTGGATTGACTTCACCTTGGTGACCTTTGCACAGAGGGGTCAACAGCTGCAGAGAGTGGATGAGAGGCCTGGGTAATGATATGCCACTGTTGCAGCACTGCTCTCCAAGAATCAAGCACTAATACAGCCCTGTGCAATGGCAAACAACACAGTAAACACAACATATAGCATTGATTCCTCCATCCCAAACTCAACACAAGCCCTAGCGACTAAAGACATATAGTGTACCGCCGTGTAAGTCAGACTCAATAACAGTTCAGGTTGAGGTGGATGATACTCAATTCAAGCCAGGAGAATAGTGCTCCTCTACGGCTTTATTTCCACTGCAAAACAGTGACAACTATATGATATATACTGAAAAGAAATAAGAAAAAGTGAGCTTCAATTTGACATATTTTGACGAGGTAAAAGTGGGATGCTGAGTGGGCAGCTGCTATTCAGCCAGTAACGTGTATTTCAATACCCCTGAAAAATAAATTAAGCAATACGTCTCTATCTTGGTTTGGAGATAAAATATGAATTCAGTGGTGTGGTTTTCTGAGAAGTGTGATTCAAATGAAATCAAGGCATATCAGTGGTGGGCGATTCATTTATCTTAAAGTGTGGCGTCAGAGGTGTGTGTTTTATCTCAGAGATGCCTGTGGCCTCCGAAAGGTTAATAAATGGATTCACCTTAAAAGGATGTTTTGGGATTTTGGCAATGAAGCCTTTTATCTACTTTCCCAGAGTCAGATGAATTCATGGACACCATGAGTCTGTCTGAATCCCGATCTATCCCTTTAAACCAGAGAATAACTATATGGAAGAGAGGAAGGAAGAGAGGGAGAGTGTGCAAGAGTGCAGCCATTACCTTTAATGCAAATTCACTTAGCAGTCAAACCGACATGCCACAGATGGAGTGGAGTGTCTGGACTCCGGTCTTCAAAAAAAGCATGCTGCAGCTTACCTACTAAGCAGTCTCCGACCATAGGATGAGCAGGGCTCACATCCAGCGGAACATTACCACACGTAGGGGGGTATGTCACCGGTGATTCGACTAAGGCTGCAGCTAGCGATTAGCTGAGGGTCAGAGTGTTAGACTCACTCAGGAGAAATGATGAAACGCTTCCTTGAATTGCAACCCCCTCACCCCCACGGTGGGAGGGATTTAGCGACACCCACTGCGGCAGACGAGCTGGGAAAAAGTTGGGCAGTGGTTGCATCTGTGAGGAAACGGCTTCACATCAGCTCCACGCTGCCCCGAGGGGCCCCACTCGCCATGATCTCTTAGTGTTTGTTTACAGCTCTAAAGAAAGGGACAACGTTTTTTTTTTTTAAATGTCCCGAAACATCCCGAAACGGCTCCCGTTTACAGGAGACTCACTTGGGGCCGCTGTGCCTTCATTCATCACTTGTCGGTTTACGGGATTCTATAACCAGCCATCCCTGTTATACTGTTATATGCAAAGACATATAACCCAACTTATTTTAATCTCTTCACCTTGCACCATTAAAATGCGTCACCATCTACACATGGCTGAAAATCAAGGAAGGTGTGAAGTTAAAAAAAACTGTTTTTAAAATCGGCAGTCAAAAAGAAAGGGGAGATTCTGGGCTGTCAGAATGCTTTGGGGAGCTATTGAGGATATGTGGCATATTAAAAGAAAAGTTGAAAAAAGAAAATGTCACCGGTTTTAAAAACAGCTCTCTTTTCTGTAAGTGAGTCCATCCTTCCATCACCAGCAAGGAGGGAATTCAGAGGAGACATATCAGGTCGAATGAAAGAGAACTCTCCCAAGCATTCAGACTGAGTGATTGAAACAGCTGTGGTATGTGAAGGGAGACAGAGAGAGAAAGAAAGAGAGATGAGGGAGGGATCACAGCAATCAGTGTAGCGGCCTGTGCGCCCCGAAGGGAATCTGTTAAAAGTGCAGTGGAGAGAGCATGCACGTTCTGTGCCGAGCTGCCCAGTCTTCTGGACAGTGAGGGTACAGGTTAAAATGGCTCTCTCTGTCATACACCTCTCCATCTCTCTCCATCTCGCACTCAGTCTTTTCTTCCCATTTCTTTCTCTTCAATTCTCACAAATTTCTTTCCTTCTCTGTCCTCTGAGGTCGGTTGTCTTTTGGAAACATCATCTCTGATTAAAGAGACAGCGGCCATCTCTTACAAGTCCCTCCTCCTCTTCCCCCTCTCTTGTCTCTCTTCTGTTCTCATTGGCTCTGGAGAAGAAGCATTTTCCGACTATTAAGTCATTCGCCAGGTTTGTTGGCTAGGAGAAGTCAGCATTGTTTATATTCAGAGAGGCACCATCTTGAACACGGTGCGCTCTGATTGTTTACCCAGGGCTCACCGACCGACACTTAGGCTGGAGACACTTTTCCCCCATTGTCACCTCGCTCCTTCCTCCCTGGCCTCTCTCCCCATACCTATCCAGGCAGTTTGGCTTGTTGTGGGCACTTGTGGACCCAAACCAATTCCACCCGAGAGCCCTAAAGACAAATTTAACATGATAACATGTCACAAACCTTGGGCCTGGATTGTGCAGAGGGGATGACGGGGGGAGCCGTGGCCTCTATGCACATTTTTAATTTGGAAATGAGAGGAGTCAACCTGCAATTGGATCCAATATGATTTGTGTTCGTGAAAAAAAGTGTCCAATTGAGATTAAACAATAGCCAGGCAAATTACTGGCTGTCATTTCAGTAACAACGTTGATATGCTGAAATCGGTGTACATTTAAGTACAGATTATGAAATACAAAAGGTGGCTGAGTTGTTTTTAACTAGGCAAGTCAGTTAAGAACAAATTCTTATTTACAATGATGGCCTACCCCAACCAAACCCTAACCCGGACGACGCTGGGCCAATTGAGCGCCGCCCTATGGGACTCCCAATCACGGCCGGTTGTGTAACAGCCTGGAATCGAACCAGGGTCTGTAGTGACTCCTCTAGTACTGAGATGCAATGCCTTTGACCGCTACACCACTCGCCACAATGGGTCCAAAAACAAACCATGTTAGAGGCCTAGCTGAGAATATACAACATGCATTGGTTTAGTAAAACAAAAGATATCAGTGCCTGAATACCCATCAGTGTTTCCCCTATATTCAAATAGCAGTGGCACTGCTAAATTGATGCCACCACTCCAAATTGATTTATTTTAATGAATTAGTGAATTTAATGAATTTAATGAATTATTAACAGTGACAAGTTACAACCACTTACCTGTATCATATACCCCACATTTTGGAGTCTGATCTTTATTCATAATGTTATAAATGACCAAAGAACTGGTAATGATCACGGTGAGGAGGTACTCCAGAGTTTAAGTGACTCAGCTAGCCTCGAATTGATCTAAATACACTCACTGAGATAAACTGTAATTTGACCACTGGTAGAGTTCCTTTGCAGTCTTTTGTGGATTTCAGAAATAATTCAGCTAAAGTTGCTAAATTAAGACTTTTCTTACAAATAATGTGTACTTGTTTGAAACCAATCAGTTCATCATTTGCTCTAAAATGCTCTAGAATATTCATCCAAGTATGCAAGAGGTTAAGTAGGCCAAGTCCATGGCACAAGTACACTCCTTCAAGTGAACGTATTAAGAAAATGGGAGCGATTGTTGCCAAGTAGAGACTTGTCTTGTGCAACATTAGACAGGACAAAGCCCATATACCTGGATAATATAGACAGACCTCTTGAGGAAAGCTTTGAATGCAGACCGGCAATTTGAGGTATATTGTAACACACTAAAGGAGGCAGAAGACCCGGTCTGATGGACTGGCTTCATTTACCAAATGCACACATACAATACATACACACACACACACACACACACACACACACACACACACACACACAGGCACACCCACGCACCGTAAACGTTATTAAAGTCAGCACTTCTCGTTGGATGAATGTTGCAACGCAAAGTACACCTGAAGGCAAATAAAGCTAGCAGGAAGTAGGTTGGAGTCTCTTAGCAGGGCAGCTATTAAACAGGCCAATATTTGGAGTTGAGGGAAGGCTTAAAAGTTAAAGTATACAGTAGTTACCCAGAACAGTCTTAAACAGCCCTCATCTGAGCAGAGAAGATTAAAGTCAGTGGGACATTGCGGGGAGGCGATATGAAGTGGAAAACGGTCAGGAACGAGCTGGGAATAACAGCCGCCTTGACTCGCCTCTCGATCCAGGTCACCCCCTGCGGCCTAGCTAATGTACAATAAACCAATTACAAGCCATTAATATTTAAGGAGCTCATTTCACTCATATGCGATTTATAAAAACTGTGGAAGGATGAGTAAGGAAAATGGCTGCCCCCAAACAGAGGGAAATTAGCATAGGGTTGCATTTTGCTTTATTAAGACAAATTGTCCTGGCGCTCGAGAGCAATTAGACAAATGGCTCCCATTCTGAAACGTGCCATCAGGCGGCAATGAAGGCCCTGGAAGTCAGATTTTTCATATTAACACCACATTTGATTATCTGCAAGGCACTTCTGCAGAATATAATTATGTGCATCTCCAAATTCAATGGAGCATGCATGGGGTCTTGGTTTAGCCACACATTTTGGCAGGGGAAGAAGCAAACCTCTCCTTTTGCACAAAGTGTGGTGGTTTATCAAAGAAGTGTACGCCAAACTCACTTGTGATCTTGTTTGGGCAAGAGCACTGCCGTGAGAGAGTGTGCGTGCGTGTCTATGAGACTGGGCAACCTCAACTCCAGATGGTAAATGAGAGGTCCAAGGATGAGCGGGTTTCTGGAGCGGTGCAAGGGGGGACAGGATGGTGATTTCGAGAGAGAGAAGGGAAGGGAGGAGAAACAACGACTTGGGCAGCTCTGGCAATAAACAACCTCATCCTCAAGGAGGCACCGTGAACCATCACAATCAAACCCCTGTGCCCAACATCTTCAACACAGCGGTTAGCAAACGATTCCTTTATCATCGTACTCCCATGCTTTGCTGTTAATATGATCTAGACTGGGCACAAGCATATTGTCTATGGAACAGAGCATCTGACTCATTGGCCAGCAGCTTTTATTACATTATCGGTGTCTAAGGAGACACACATTCTCATGACGGTCAAGGGATGTGTCGCTTCGCTCAGTAACCGTCTTCTCAAAGGGTTACAATTATCACCTAGTCGTCTGGAGTCGATGGGATGAAAAGTGGAACTTCCTTCACAATTATAAGTCTAATATTTTGTCTGAGAGGGTAATATATAGCTCAACTACAATAGATGCATTGTATGATTCCCAATGTGGCTGGGTGACCCAGAAGCAAAAGTCCAATAGTGAACCAGAGGTACTACCCATTTTGGCCATTCTCCCCAGGGGATGGGGAGTTTGTGTGTGCGTGCGGCTACTGGACAGGGACCTTTGTGACTCGGCGAAGCCCCCTTTCCTGGTTTGAAGCAACAGCCCAATAGATAACAGCACTGGCATTGCCTATTATAGCTCGCCAGGGGAGTCTGACTGTGTGTGCGGCTACTGGACATGGGCCTCACAGTTGACGGAAGCCGCCCTTCCTGTTTAGAAATACTGCAGCAAAGTTTGAAGGGAGGCTTGATATCCTCGGAGGAGCCTTTGCCACGCGTGAGCACCTTTGATCAGGGTACTGGGTCAGCCTGGGTGTAACAAAGTTATTAGGGAACTTATTAGGGCAGTCAGGGAGCCGCCTAAACCCCCGCTGATTCCATCATTACCAGCGCTGCAGCAAGGTTATTACCATCCCGCTGCGAGGGCTTTGTAGTAGGGTTTGTGGCTCGGCTTGTGTTTGTGTGCATCGGCAATGGCGGGAGCGACACAACGTTCTAATGGGAGATGAATCTGGTTGGGAGGAGAGCTGAGGGATATGATCAAATCCTGGATGATAAATGGTGGAGCTCAGGCCAGAGTTGTCTTCAGGACTCTGGGGTTTGGTCGTGGTCTTTTAGAGCTGACCTTTAGAAGCATTAATGCAGGCTTGCTTTCTGGAAATGGGAATTGGGCATTATTTGTAAAGCTAAGAGAGAGCAGGACACCAGAGCAGAGGTGGATAATAGAAGAGGGAGAGGGTTAGCAGGACAAACTCTGCACAAAATTGGTAATATATCCACACACGCAGAGATATTACACAAAACAATAACCTTCTGTGATTTTGGCTGGAGCATGGGTTTCACAGTTTGGAGTGTGTTGGGTTGGCAGGCATATTCATTGTCAACGTCGCTTTTCTTTCTCCCTGCAATTGTAAATGAATGTTTATCAAATTGGAAACACCATTGCACATGTGATCTGTGATGATGTTAAGACAGTTCTACTGCAGCAAATGTCCATCAGAGAAGAAATTCACAGCGAGCCTCCATCAACGACAGTTTCCTTGTGAACACACTTAAAAAAAAAATCTAAGACCTTAGTTTAATTAAGTTCAGAGGGGATTTTAATAGCTTGGCTGATCCAAAACAGTCATTTCTCGACCTGTAGACCATGACACTCTCTCTCCCTGGCCTCCGCGGGTGGGCACTGGATGGAGTGCCGGGCTCATTAGCAGCCTCGCCATCATTAACATAGAGGCATGCTGGGAGAGGGAGGGGCCGGTGAACTTGATCAGAGGGGTTGAGCGCAGCCGCCAGGCTCCTCCCCGATAAATATGGCTGGGCCAGCTAACAACCCAATTATTTACATACATCTTCATTAGGTTTATCAGTAGAACTGCTAGTGTAGCGCAATAAGGAGGGACCCCTACTCACAGACCACTTAGTGTACACAGCCATCGATCCACTCTATGCTACACTACACTAGAGATTAAGAAGTGCAGTAGGATTGGGGGAAAATGATGCAAGAGACAAGTAGCGAGGCCAAGCCTTTTCTCCATCAACCTTCTTAAATAAGTTGAATATTTATAGTCATATTTCTGTTTTGTACAAATAAGGTGTTTTTACACGGAATAATGCTTATGCTGAAAAATATGTATCAATATTGACAAACTTTGTAATACAGTTGACCAGTGGTGTCAAAATCATTCCATGGAGGGCCTAGTGTCTGCAAGTTTTTGTTTTTTCCTTTCAATTATGACCTAGACAATCAGGTGAGGGGAGTTCTTTACTAATTAATAACCTTAATTCAGGAATCAAGTACAAGGGAGGAGCGGAAAACCCGCAGACACTCAGCCCTCTGTGGAATGAGTTTGACACGTGTGCAGTAGACCAGGGTTGCCATTAAGTGTTATGCTACTTTAGTTGTTTTGTTCAGGATGGTTTCACTCTCTTAGTTTTGTTGCTGCCACACACTGATTAAAAGCTTCTCAGGACAGTCGGAAGCCTCAAACACATGTCATCATTACATCAAGGCATATGCCCTCTGTGTGTGTAGCAGGCGCTGTTGGCAATGGAGAAACGCTATTAGGAGAGCGCAGGTTGAAGAAGTTTGCCAACATCAATCTTATTTCAAACAGAACTGAAAAGCCTGGCCGACAGAATTGCTTTTCAAATGCAGCAGGCCATGCTAGGCGCTCAAACCACAAGTACATCTGATTTGATCCCAGGAGCTGAACACAGGCAGAACCGCTGATTGATACCACCAAGTGAAGGGACTCGGGGGTAAAGAAAAGAGAGAATGATAGAGGGAAGGGAAGAATGAGTGAGGGAGGAGGGAAAAGCCAAACTACCAGTTCTACAAGGGAAACCAAATAGCAATACAATGACGTGAGGAGTTGCTCTGCTCTCCGGAGACGATTTAAATAAGTCAGAACAAATAGACCCTAGTGGACACATTTCCCCCAGTGTTGCAGCAAGGTCTGGCTTGGCAGAGAGAAGGGGTTGTTTGGGGGCAGCAGCTTTGATTGGGATGGACAATTATTGACCTCCACTCTCTCATTCTTGGTAGGAGATGATGGGCGATAAGGGTCTACTTAGCAGGTTATGAGGGCACAGGTACAGTGGGTGACCTGGCTGTACCACTGTACAAAGTATAACTTCCCTTCCTCTTCCTTGGGAGATCAGGTCGATCCACAGCGGTGAAGATGGGCCTTAGAATCCAAAGGATAATCGGCCAACGCATTACCATCTCCGCAGTCAGGCAAACATCTACAGTTTCGGTGAGTAAATGAAATTTAAAGCAATGTGAACAGGCTAGACCTTATATTCAGCAACTCTGCTTCCAGCAGACCCCTCTGACAACACTGCTGGCTTCAAGCATTGTCGCTGGGATGTTGGCTGTTACTGCAGAAAGGTAGCCATAATTGGAAATACAGTAGGATTCTGATCATCTTAAGAGGCTAGAAGCAAAGCTGTAAATCCCTGTTGATTATGGTTTCCCCTTTCTTGTTAAAACCAATTAAACGGCATGGCTCGTGTTGTTTTCAGACAATGTGAGTAACAAGTGTGACTCCCGAGGAACGGCGAGTTAAACAGAAGCCTTTTTGCACCATTTTCCCAGGGCAGTTCCAGGTTCTAGGGAACACATTTACACCTGTTTGCCTCATCTTTCATGATGACGCGTGCTTTAGTTATAAATAATCCAGTGTGGAGAGAAAAAAAAAGAGTACGAGAAAAACCAACAAAATTGAGGGCTGGCCAAACTTTTCACCAGATAAATATAAGGTTGCAATTTTCCAGATATATTAAGTTGGTTTCGAGTAGGAACTTGTTTGGTAGGTTTGCTGGGAGGATTTATAGTCTTTGGTAATATGGTTAGACGGTGAGGCCTTGTGAACTAATTTGCCTTCCCAGGCATCACCTCACCTCACATAATACGCTCCATCTGGTACAGGAAGCTCAACCAGCAAAAATGTGTGTTGCGTGTTATTGTCAAGGCTGTGCTTCTGGGAATACAAAGATGAATAGTCAGTATAGAAATGGGGTCAGGCTCTTTGACAAAGGCTGCAATAACAGTAAAACGCTAAAGCACATCTTACTCTAAGGCATTCTTAGATCTCATAAGTTTGAATGATTCCCATTGTAAAAGTGAAGGTTAAAAAAAATTTTTTTTTTTTTTTTTTTAAAGGATGGCTGCATCTCGTTTTTTGCAAAATACTATTGCTCCCCTCCGCGATACCATCGCACGTCAAAGGCGTTTTCACCCGCTTTTAACTTTGTCTTAAAAAGAAAAAAGAGAATGGTACTCAGGATATCAAACATTAAACAGCATTTTTTAATTCATGAGTGTATCATGTTCTGTTTCAACAATAGAGGGGAAAAGAGCTGAATCAGTGAACATGCTGCGTAATTGATAGGGATCCAGCTAAATCTTTCCAAGCTGCCTGAGGGAACACAGAGCTTACCTATAGAACCCATGTATGAGGAAGAATTTGAATTTGAAAAAGACACTGAAAAGAAATGTAAAGCAGAGTTACGCTTCTTAGGACCTATAGAACGCAAATAAAGGAAACAATAACAACTATAAGAATGTAGATTAAAGAGAAAATGCCAATTCAAATAAAATGGAATACAGTAATAAATATTGCTTAATCTTGTATCAATAAGTAGTGTTATATATTTTTTTACAGGATCTGTATCCCTTGTTTGTCCGAGGTGAAAATGGATAGGAATTACACTTCTGAAAGAACAGACAAGTACAGCACACAAAAGCTACTATTAATTATTGCTGGTGTTAATTAGTAAGCGTGTTTCTCCACCGGAACTCTATGGTTTCCTTGTCTGCGCGTTATGTTCTTGTGATCTCTTCCTCCCTTGCTGATGCCACGTTAAAAATAAAAGCAAATGGTAGAGACCAAAGCAAAAACACTCCCGAACTACACCCTCGCCCCTACCAACACGCTCTGAGGGCCCTCCGTTGTCATGTGTTGCTGACGAAACACAGAGGTTGAATTCCAAAGAGTGGTGATGGGATCAATAAACCCATCAACTTTAGGGACAGACTCCAGACTTGAATGACGCAATTCATGTTCCACTTTTAAATGTGAGCATGAAATTCAAATTAACAAATTGTTTTAAAAGATAGAAACCTCAGTCACAGTTAAACATTTAATTAAATGTGTCAAGTCTGGAAATCAGACAAACAAATGCACGATGCATATAATTAGGCACGCCTATCCATTCTTTTGTATGAAATTGCGCAAACATATTGCAGTGCGTGTCAGGGATAGCACTTGGCTCTGATGCCTGCAACCTTGTTGGCTCAGTCAAAGTGGCTATCTGAGGGTCTAATTAGCCCCTATGCCCTCGATAATTTTCACTCCCTCAGCTTTGGGACACTTGTGCAAATGGCGGTGGTACGGGTAAATGTATCAATGGAGGGGCAAGGGGAAGGGGGTGATTTGGGATCCAGCCTGTGTCTTGTCGTCTCTCCTGCAGAGAGAGCAGTGACATGGCTCTTGGCCTTTACCCTTTGCTTCATTAAGCCCAGCTAAATTTGCTCCCTCGTTCCCGCTATTATTCTCTCCATCTGCATTGTGCCAACCAATCACATCCCAGCTTCAGGGCTACATTGCTGTTTATTTCATAGAGCACCAGAGAGATTTGTTTTGTTATGTAGTCGTCAGGGGAGAGGAGAGGAAAGGAGGAGAGGAGGGGAGAGGAGTAGAGTAGGAGCGGAGAGTAGGAGCGGAGAAGAGAGGAGAGGAAAGATGCCAACAGTCTGGCTTGTGTCCTGACAAGACGGTGAGGAGACACGGACAGTCATCAGGATTGGGGTCAATTTCACAAATCAATTTCTAATTCAATTCTCTCTCCCTGTAAATTCCATTTAATTCAATTCAAATTATAGGTCAGTCTTAGAATTCAGAAATAATTAAATTCCTCTCAATTTCAATGTTAGGTCAATTCCAATAATTAAATTCCCAATTCAATATTTTACCCAACAATTCCACAAATACCCATTTTAATTCAATCCCCTCAGGGTTTCAGGCTGATCATGTCATTGTTCAGATTGCATAGCTATACTAGAAATATAGGAAAGAAGATTGAAATGATTAAAAACAAATCCTACAGTAATATTTTTGACTATGTGCATTCATTCCATTAACTGGGAAATGTACAAATATTGAACATTGAATTTTGAGTCCAAACAGTCTAATTAAATTCCAATTACATTACTTGAAAAACAACATTTGAATTTGACTCAACATAAATTTTCCACTTCAAGAGTAAATTGGAATTGATCTCAACCCTGGAAGTCATCACACCCACCAAATCAGAGAAGAGCTGTGATTCCAGTTCTGTATGACAGAGGTCCTTCAGGTTACCCCTACGCTCCCACTAGGGCAGGAATTACAAGAGTGTGTACACATTACATACACATGTCAAGAGAGCTGTAACACACTGGTATTGTCATGGGAGGACTACACCACCACACACCCTCTCCCTCAAAACACAAACTAGCTTTCCTTCGGCTTGTGTTATTCATCAGCAAGTTAGGTAGTCTGGATGTGTATCTCAGAAACAAACTGAGAAGATAAACTCCCAGAGCTTCCTTCACTGGGTCTCCCTTTGGAGGAGCATCTACTGGACTGGAAAAGGCTGTGCCAAGTCAAGCGTGACTGTCCTCAGTTCAGTCATACACATGCATATAAATACACATACACAGAGAAATGCAATAACATTTCACTTTTTTTGCAAGAATTGTGCGGGAGTCATTTTCATCACGTGCACACACACACACACACACACACACACACACACACACACACACACACACACACACACACACACACACACACACACACACACACACACACACACACACACACACACACACACACACTGAAAGTCACTCAACAAATACAAAGAATCCCTACTGTATCTCCAGCTTCGAAACCCTGACACACAAACACAGTGCAGCAGCAACAGCAGTGGAACCCTTAATTGGCTCAGAGATTTCAACACACAACCATCCACAGCCGGATTGTTCAAAGACACAAGAAAAGGAGGATGGTTTTAACGATAATCAACATTTCACGGAGACAAATTGTTTCCTAAAGTGTCTGGAGAAGAAAGCCACTTGGTTTCCCAGAGCCGGGTGGCCAAACAAAGTGTGTGTGTGTGTGTGTGTGTATTCATTAGTAAAAGAGGGGAGAGGCCTAATGGGGCCTGCTTACCTTTGGTCCTGGAGGAGAAGCTGAGGGAGAGCTGGGCAAAGAGGTCTTGGTTCTCAAACTTCTCCTCTTTGACTTTGATCCAGAAGCAATTCTCTGCCATTTCCTGAGGTACTACCTGCAACAACACAATGAGGATGAATTTATCACAAGGTGCAATCAGAGGCTGTCATTCCTTCCACAGCCGGTCTGGCTACCACTCCACTTAAATGTCATTTCTTCAAACCCCACTCATTTTTGTGTGTGCGCGCACGTGCGTATGCACATTGGTGATCACCCATCATGTTGCACATTGCACTCCATTGACATGCGTCAAACACAGCACAGAATAAAACATGTCCATGGATTTAAATGATTGGTATAAATACTCCAATGTATCAGTTTCGCTTAATAAGGTTGAGAGGTTTGGCAACTTCGCTGCATGAGAGTTGATGAAGAAGCTATTACATAAATACTGGAAGTCAAATGATAATCCAACATGAATAAAAATGGAAGAATCAAATGCAGAAATCTGGCTAAAGACAGAAACAACATTCAAGGACCGTGTAACACATCACGGTAAAATAGAAGGATATATTGCAAAATGACATAGTAAAATTGTAGTGTACTGGGAAAGATGGGCTAGTTTGGACATCTGAGGGTAGGAATTAAGATTAGAGTGTACTGTATATGTTAGTGAAAATAGCTGTAAGTAGCAATCAACAGCCCTAGATTAACACTGAGGTATGTGTTAAACTATGTGTTAAACTAAAGGAACGATCTACCATACCAAGGGCTATTGCAACAGAGGCTACGGCCGAGGACATGAACACTTATAAGACGTCCAGCTATGATTCTCCACAGAACCATCAACAGGCAAAAGGACAATATACGGACAAAGTGGAATCCTATTACACCGGCACCGACGTTCGGCGCATGTGGCAGGGGCTACAGTCTATTAAGGATTACAAAGGTAGACCTAGCCGTGATCTATCCAATGACGTGTCTGTACCATGCACGAGGGCCCCCGCCATCCCAGAGGACAGGGTGATCTCGCTCGCCGAGGCCGACGTGAGTAAGGTTTTTAATCTGGTCAACACATACTGATGGTATTCCAGGGTGCGTTCTCAGAGCCTGCACAGACCAGCTGGCAGGCATCTTCACAGTCATTTTTCAACCTCTCCTTGTCCCAGTCTTTAATCCCCACATGTCTCAAGCTGACCATCATCATTTCTGTTCCCAAGAACTCTAAGGCTACCTGCAACAATGACTACCACCCTGTAGCACTAATATTTGTAATCATGAAATGCTTTGAAAGCATGGAACATCACCTCACTCAAATGTGCATACCGCCCCAACAGATCTACACACTATGCAATCTCAATTGCACTCAACACTGCCCTCTACCATGAAAATTATGTTTGTTGACTACAGCTAGACTACAGTTGTGTCATCAAAGTTCGTCACCGATCGTGGTACCCTGACACTGAACACCTCCCTCTGCAACTGGATCCTGGACTTTCTGATGGGCCGACCCCAGGTGGTGAGAGTAGGCAACACCTCCACCATGCGGACTCTCAACACAGGAGCTTCGCGGGGGTGTGTGCTTAGCCCCCTCATGTACTCGTTGTTGACCCACAAATGTGTGGCCACGCACGTCTCCAAATTCTATTTTGCTGACGACACTGTGGGAGTAGGCCTGAACCAACAGGGAGGAGGTCAGAGAACTGGCTGTGTGGTGCCCCGAACAACAACCTCTCCCTTAGCATCAGCAAGACCAAGGAGCTGATTGTGGACTACAGGAAACATGAGGGTGGGAGTGCACACCCCCACCAAATTGACAGAGCCACAGTGGAGAAGAGCTTCAAGTTCCTCGGTGTCCACATCACTGAAGACTTTACATGGTCCTCTCACACCAGAACAGTCATGAAAAAGGCACGGCAACACCTCTTCTCCCGCAGGAGGCTAAAAAAATGTGGCTTGGCCCCCAGCTGCAACATTGAGAGCATCCTGACTGGTTGTATCACCATCTGGTATGGCAACTGGCCCCACACATCATTGGTGGCGAGTTCCCAGCCATTCAGGACGTACATGCCAGGTGGTGTCTGAGAAAGGCCTGAAAAATTGCCAGATTCTATCCCCCCGAGAAATGGACAGTTCTCCACGCTCCCATCCGGCAGGCAGTACCGGTGCATCAAGGCTCAGACAAACAGAACCCTAAACAGCGTATTCCCCTGGACTGCTATAAGACTGCTATATGGCTAACATCTACTGCTCTCCCTCTCCCACAGACTATCCACACTGACTCTATGCCCATCCACGTCCATACCCACTCAGACACAACCTACGTTGCAGTTAAAATGATTTTTGATTAGATGTATTATTCCATTAAGCTGCTGTCCATTGATTATTGATTGCCGTTACCATTAGTATTTATCCTGCTAAAGATCATTATAATATAATATATAATGTTTACATGTATATATTACCATTGCGATATTACCAAGTATTTATATATTCCTAATACCAGTAACTGTTTAGCCCTATTTATATGTACAGTATATCCTACTACCAGTCACATATGCTACTGATTTCAAACTACTTCCTACTGTCAATGTCTCACAGTAGTTATAAAAGGTTAAGCACGAGAGGAGAGAAGAAATTGTAACATTGTTTAGGCCTATTAAAGAATTGAAGTTATATGTTATCGCCAACCCGTAGGCATACTCACTGCCAATGAATGAATTGTGTTGGATAAACTAATGCAAAAATGATAATAGTTAATAATACAACTACCAATAATAATAATCCTACAATATTGTGCTGAGATATTGTGAAAATGTATAATGTATTAGCCATTGATATGAAAACTATTGAGCAGTATTGATAGTGATATTGAGGAAATTTAAAGTTTAATTGATCAAATAACTGTTTAGATACATTTTGGATTTCATTGTTACAGCCCGGGCTCATAAACCTTTCAGGCCCTCATTCTCGAGACAGCTTAAGCTGGAGTGACGTACACCCAGAGCTCTGCAAAACTCAGCTGTGTGAGTTACAGTACTTAATGACAAGCTATAGGCTCTCTGCCTAGTTTGAAGGTAATTTGCCTTAGAAGCCAGCGTCGGTATATTGGAAATTTAGTGTGTATTTTTGTTAGTTTGAAAGTTCATATGCCAGTGTTTATCAACATACAGTGCATTCGGAAAGTATTGAGACCCCTTGACTTTTTCCACATTTTGTTATGTTACAGCCTTATTCTCAAATCCCCATAATTACAAAGCAAAAACCGTTTTTATTATTTTATTTTGCAAATGCATAAAAATAAAAAAATACCTTTATTACATAATTACTCAGACCCTTTGCTATGAGAATCGAAATTGAGCTCAGGTGCATCCTGTTTCCATCTATCATCCTTGAGATGTTTCTACAACTTCATTGGAGTCCACCTGTGGTAAATTCAATTGATTGGACATGATTTGTAAAGGCACACACTTTTCTATATAAGGTCCCACAGTTGACAATGCATGTCAGAGCAAAAACCAAGCCATGAGGTCGAATGAATTGTACGTAGACCTCCAAGACAGCATTGTGTCGAGGCACAGATCTGGGGAAGGGTAAAAAATGTCTGCAGCATTGAAGGTCCCCAAGAATACAGTGGCCTCTTGTCATTTTTAAATGGTTTGAGTTTGGAACCACCAAAGAATCTTTCTAGAGCTGGCGTGGTGGTGGCAGCATCATGTTGTGGGAATGTTTTTCAGCGGCAGGGACTGGTAGACTAGTCAGGTTTGAGGGAAAGAGGAACGGAGCAAAGTACAGAGAGACCCTTGATGAAAACCTGCTCCAGAGCACTCAGGACATCAGACTGGGTCGAAGGTTCACCTTCTTGGCACACAGCCAAGACAATGCAGGAGTGGCTTCACAACAAGTCTCTGAATGTCTTTGAGTGGCCCAGCCAGAGCCCGGACTTGAGGACACAACCGAACATCTCTGGAGAGACATGAAAATAGCTGTGCAGCAACACTCCACATCCAACGTGGCAGAGCTTGAGAGGATCTGCAGAGAAGAATGGGAGAAACCCCCAAAATACAGGTGTGCCAAGCTTTTAGTGTCATACCCAAAAAGACTCAACGCTTTAATCGCTGACGAAGGTGCTTCAACAAAGTACTAAGTAAAGGGTCTGAAAATGTATGTAAATGTCATATTTCAGTTTTAGTTTTTCTTTGCAAAAATGTAAAAATCGTTTTCTTTGTCATTATGGGGTTTTGTGTGTAGATTGATAAGGAAACAAATTAATTTAATCCATTTTAGAATAAGTCTAACGTAAGAAAATGTTAAAGAAGTTAATGGGTCTGAATACTCTCCGAATGCACTGAAGTGTACATATTTTGGATCTAGCTTTATTAATCTACCCTGCAATCTAAATAGCACTATTTTGTCTTTGTGTGGGGCACAAAACAATAAACAAACCAAAATCAAAGATTTGCAAGGGTTCACATATTTTGGTGTTAGTTTGTGGTTTACATATATTTTCCTTTCACATCAACATAAGTACTAGCTCTCAAAGTCCATTAAAACACTAGACAGAAAGCCTTACCATCAAGAGGGCCATCTCTTGATTACATAAATGTGACGGTGCTAAATAATTAGGTGCGCCTAGAAGACCCCAGCCAAAATTGAGACTCTTGTTGAATTCTCCCGAGGGAAATTGAGACGCCTTTCAAATCGGCACACACACAGAACAAAATGGCCCCTTTGTATACTGTGGCTCCGACTGTGGCTCGCCGTAACGTACAGTGGCCCCGATGGCGGGCTTCTGTACATACAGAATGACAATAACCACCTCTTGCTGTATTTGCGCTTGATAATTGGCTAGTAATGTGTGTTGCGAAGTCCTTCGGGAAGTCCATTACGGGTTGTGTTGAGTGCTGCAGACTGTGATGACACTCTGAGAGACGCACTGTTATGGCACTCAGTGTGGGCCAGCACAAGTGGTGTCTCATTGCAGCCTGTGTTATTAGACCCTCGACAAGACGGAGTGACGCGAGTTGCAAGGGCGGGGCGGCTCTAGAGAGACAGTCAGGGGACCCCACTTGACGGGAGGTGTTTGTTGTAAAAAAAAGAATGCGCAGGCGATAAAGAAACACAAGCAAACGACAGTGAGTGCAGCTCGGTGCAAAGTGCTGTAATGGTGGCCATGGGTGAGATGATGGAGAGTAGGGCCAATGAGAATAGGAAAGAGTGTGAGGGCTGTTGTGGTGATGGCCTGATAAAATACTGTAGTGCCTGTGGGCCGCTCTCCCCCTCATAGGCCCATTCAGGGCACTATGGAGTGGCCTACTCCAGCCCTGCTGTAACTAATTCACATCAGGTCCTGACACTGTGGATCTGCTCTGCAAAATATAGTGTACAGTATCATGTGCATGCTTACAAGAGAAGTTATATTCGAAGTGAGCCGATGTACAGCTGAACACTGCAAATGTCCATTGTGCTAAAGGAAGCACCGTGGATATCATGGAACAGCAGAGGGCGGAACATTACATGCTGCCGTGATGTAGGATTTGAGGCTGAGTTTCCACAGGCAGCCCAATTCTGATATTTTGGCACAAATTGGTCTTTTGACCAAACAGATAATAATTAGTGCGAAGATCATTATTGGGCTGCCTGTGAAAACGCAGCCTTAGATGAAGACACTGATTAATCCCTGAATTAATGGCCACATGCTGTCATTGAAGTAAAATACCATTAGCATACCATATGGAACAATGCCGTTTGAATATGAATGACTTGCGTATTTAACCTACACTGGTTGATTCATATGACAGGAGAAAATGTTAATTGGACACAACACTCCTACTCTTTGGAAGCTAGAGGTTACTCATGTCATGTAAGAGTGGTGACTTTAAAGTTCGATGGCCATTGGCAAGGCAACCTGCTGTGAATGCAGTTCTAATGGTCTGAGAATCTTTAGGTGTCATGGCTGTCATGCGCCTTTTACTGAGGCTTCCGTCTGGAGTTTCGCAGAGTGTTGCAGAGATGTTTGTCCTTCTGGAAGGTTCTCCCATCTCCACAGAGAAACTCTAGAGCTCTGACCAAGGCCCTTCTCCCCCGATTGCTCAGTTTGGCTGGGCGGCCAGCTGTAGGAAGAGTCTTGGTGGTTCAAAACGTATTCCATTTAAGAATGATGGAGGCCACTGTGTTCTCGGGGACCTTCAATGCTGCAGACATTTTTTGGTACTCTTCCCCAGATATGTGCCTCGACACAATCCTGTCTCGGAGCTCTACAGACAATTCCTTTGACCTCATGGCTTGCACTGTCAACTGTGGGACCTTATATAGACAGGTGGTGTGTCTTTCAAAATCATGTCCAATCAATTTAATTTACCACAGGTGGACTCCAATCAAGATGTAGAAACATCAAGAATGCTCAATGGAAACAGGATGCACCGGAGCTCAATTTCGTGTCTCATAGCATAAGATCTGAATACTTAAGTCAATAAGGTATTTCTGTATTTTGGTTTTAATAAATATGCAAAAACGTCCCAAAAACTTTTTTCACTTTGTCAATTTGTGGTATTGTGTGTAGATTGGTGAGATTTAAAAATAAATCCATTTTAGAATAAGGTTGTAACGTAACAAAATTTGAAAAAAGTCCAGGGGTCTGAATACTTTCTGAAGGCACTGTATATAAACCCTGGATAGCTGATGCAATGTATTGGCCATTGAGAGATTTTGAAGCCACTGGTCATCCATATTTGCACATTGAATGGAATTGTACAGCATTTCAATTAAATGTTTCAAGGACAAAATTACATGTGCTTAAGTATTGTTTTGTTGCCAGGACAGTAACATTAGTAAATTGAAAAGGAAGGAAAATGGAAAATGTTTTAATATATTATTTCATTTTTTATTTGTATGTTTAGATCGCATAATATAATTTAAAATGTATGCATTAAGGTATCTGTAATAGAATAAACGCATCAAAAATTAATGTAGACAATATAAATGCATTTCTATAGCTTGCAAAATATGTTTAATAATGAAAGAGTACCAAGATGGCTGTGTGGTTGCTTCAATACAGCGCCCCCTGTCAGTTACCCAGGGTTAATACACATTATTGGTAGAGTGGCATATAGGAGTTCATGAAGCACCATCCCAAAATGGATTAATTCCAAGATAGACTGGGAGGATGTTCCCATTAAGTGTAGTAAAGTGTTGTTAAGCGGCTCCAGGACAGTAGTTCACTAAAAGTGAGGGTATATGGTGGTGGAGGTTGGGGACTTCTCCACAGCATCCACACTGCTGCTGCAAACTGCCTGACTTTACAGTAAATGTGTTGCTGTTCCCCAGTGGTAAGGTGTTCTAACCATAGGAGATAAAACATTACTGTGTCGCTGCTTGAAAATGTTAAAAACCAAACTTTATTGATGTTGGCTGCTTTTACTATTCGGAGCTGGTGTTTTTTTTCCCCTGCTGTTTTAAGAGACATCTCCTTTGCATGAATTTAAAAAGCAAGAGACGGACACAAACACTCACTCTCCATCCTAAGCTCTCTGTTTCGTTCTACCTCTCTCTCCCCTCCCTACAATCTCTATACAATCTCCTTCAGTTCTTCTGCTCGTTCTCCAACATTTAATTACAGTGAGGTTGTACCTGCCTGCTATTCAACCAGTTGAAAGATAAGGCCTTCACCTACAGTTGAAGTAGGAAGTTTACATACATTTAGGTTGGAGTCATTAAAACTAGTTTTTCAACCACTCCACAAATTTCTTGTTAACAAACTGTAGTTTTGGCAAGTCGGTTAGGACATATACTTTTTCCATGACACAATTAATTTTTCCAACAATTGTTAACGTACAGATTTTTTCAATTATAATTCACTGTATCACAATTCCAGTGGGTCAGACGTTTACATACACTAAGTTGACTGTGCCTTTAAACAGCTCGGAAAATTCCAGAAAATTATGTCATGGCTTTAGAAGCTTCTGATAGGCTAATTGACATAATTTGAGTCAATTGAAGGTGTACCTGTGGATGTATTTCAAGGCCTATCTTCAATTTCAGTGCCTCTTTGCTTGACATCATGGGAAAAAACAAAAGAAATCAGCCAAGATGGCAGAAAGAAAATTGTTGACCTCCACAAGTCTGGTTCATCCTTGGGAGCAATACCCAAACGCCTGAAGGTACCACATTCGTCTGTACAAACAATAGTAAGCAAGTATAAACACCATGGGACCACGGTGGGGGGGGGCTTAAAAATAGAATCCGTAGCTGTGAAACTACAACGTCCGTTTGCAACATTACAACAAAGATGTTACTTCAAACACCATTTTTCCCTTTGGACATCACTGCACATCACGGCACATGTGATAAAACAGCAGAGTGTGTACAATAATTTACCTCGATGCAAGATCCTCCTCTGCCCCATTTCAAATAACAAATGCACCTGGGGCGACCAGTGGCGCTGTTTGAATGATGGCAAACTTTTCGGTCCTTCGCTTCTCCTATTTATTTTTAAAGCCTGTAAATGTGTGTATTCATATAGCTACAGTACACTAGTGGTTATGGGGTGGTTATAGGAAAGGGGGGCATGATGACAATATTCTAGGTCCCTCCTTCTGCTGTTTCTTTTTAAAGCTCAGGCCACAGTAGTGCTTGGCACCTCCATGGCTCCATCTGCTCCGAACAGAGAAGACAGATGACTCTGGTACCACTTAATAGACACAAGAGACACAGATTGCTTTTCCTCAGGTGGCTCTGAATGCCTTTGAGTGCTATCTAGCCATTTCATTTGCATCTCCAAACCCTAGCGCCTGCGGAGGCAAGGTTAATGCAGACGCACATTCAGTCGTTGCCGTGCCGGGACAGAGACGGATGTGCCAAGGTGGTGCACTCATGAATGAACACACACACACACACGCACACAAACACATAGGAATACACAAATAAAGACAAATACACAGACAATGACACACACACAAACACACACACACACACACAGTGATGATAATGAGATGCAAGTGGCTCACTTGTTGTCTCTCTAACTGTATCCACAAAGGAGTTCCCATCCCGGGCAGCTGAATAATGTTATAAATAATATGACCCATCACCAGGCCTGCATGGGTCTAGGCACGGCTGTGGAATTTGCATATGAGGTGTAGAAGTGGTGACATAAACCTGCGTCTTCAACACATTTCGGATGCTGCTGTAATCAATCTTTACCATTTCCATTGCGTGGTTTCCTGTTACATTGCAATCCTTGCTCTCACTCTATTCTGAGGCAAATTGTAAAAAAAAGTTATAAAATAGTTGCAGAAACTGGTTGAGGCTGTTGCTGGATAATTTACAGAATCTTGTTGTTTTTGTTTTTTTATATATGTTTTCTAAAAGTGAAATGACCATCAAATTTGAAAAACTTCATGTCTCTTATAAGATGTGCATCCTTGCTATACAACTATAATGCGATTCAGTGTGATTTCAACAGCAATCTGCAGTCCAAGGGAGAAAAAAAAAACGATTTCCTTTTGTCTGTTAAAAAGCATGGTCACACACCACTACATTAATGCTGGTGCAACTCCAAGATTCCTTAGAGCAATGGATAAATTGATCCCCATTGATCCCCATTGATATTGTATTCAAATTTGTCGGAATGTTACAAAACACATTGTCTTTATTCAATGCTAAGAGTGTGTGTGAATGCAAGGACACTCGAGCAGCAGAAATTGTTTGCGCGAGGATCTCTTCGAATGGGTGCCGAGTGCAGAGCAGCGTGCCCTGTGGCTGAACGCTTGCCTGAATAGACCGAGGGTAGTGTTGAATAGAGTGCACTCTCTCGATTTGTACCTACAGCTACATCTGAAAGGCCTGTTTTCTGTGCACCATGCTTCTATTCAGAACTGTATACAGTGATTTAACAAACACAAATCCAACAAGTTCATGATTTACACATAAGACGGGACTCGATGTCTCTGTGGAAAATCGGGTACATGTCTATTATGGTACAATACTAAAGAGTGGATTTGTTTTATTCATTTCCGGCCTCAATGTACACTTAATGGAAGAGAGTAGATGATGATAGTCAGGATCAATTAGACAGAGCTTATTGTGTGTGTGTGTGTGCGCGTACAAGCGTGCGCATGTTGGGGAGGCGTTACTATACCTTGGACCAGTTCACCCTCTTCATGACGGCCTCAGGCTTGTAGGTCTTCTTGGCCTCCAGTCCATAAGGCAGCTTGATGACAGGCATGGCCATCATAGGAGGCGGAGGGATGCCCGGCGCCCCGGGGATGGGCGGAGGAGGTGGGGGTCCACATCCAGGGGAGGGGGGTGGCCCTCCTCCTGGAGGTGGCGGGGTGGGGGTGGAGGGGGCATGCTGGCCATGCCAGGAGGAGGCGGAGGTGGGGGAGGAGGGGGAGGGCAGCCGCCTGGTGGGGGCGGAGGCGGGGGAGGGGTGGAGGTGCCAACCCCCCCGGCAGAGGTGAAGGTGGGACTCCTGTCCCAGCCGCCGTTGGTCCGGCCGTGATCTGAAAAGACGGGAAAGCAATGTTAGAGACGGGACACAACATTCCCGTCATCCCAGCACTCATAGGCCGGGGACCTGGAGGCCAGAGCTTTTACCACTATTACATGGATTACACTAGTCCGGCTAATGCACCTGGGTGATGGGTGAGGATGGAGGTAGGAGTATTTAGGGGGTAAAGGGATGGGCATTATCGTACTCACTTCAATTACAGATGATTGCCTTGATCCTGTGTGTGTTTGTGCTTCTTTGCACTTGCACACGTGTGTGTGTGTATATTTGTGAAGAGAGTTTATAAAAGCATGACTGAGGACTATCGTCCAAGTGCTATCGTCCCTTGGGCTTGAGCCTCATTGCAATTGTAGCAGTCATTTTCTGCGATGAGCACTATCAGCCAGCCAGAGGCCTGCACCTCACACTGGAGAAAGTGGGTCGCTCAGCTCCCTAAGACTACCAGACACATTAAATACAGTGGGGCAAAAAAGTATTATTCAGCCACCCATTGTGCAAGTTCTCCCACTTAAAAAGATGAGAGGCCTGTAATTTTCATCATAGGTACACTTCAACTATGACAAACACCATAATTTGCAAATAAATGCATAAAGAATCCTACAATGTGATTTTCTGGATTTTTTCCCCTCATTTTGTCTGTCATAGTTGAAGTGTACCTATGATGAAAATTATAGGCCTCTCATCTTTTTAAGTGGGAGAACTTGCACAATTGGTGGCTGACTAAATACTTTTTTGCCCCACTGTATGTAGATACATAAACAAGAACCTAATGAGCTGTAGGTAAATATTGCAGGGTTGTATGCCACCTTTCCCATTACATGTTGAGTACGCTGGTGGCGACATGCACGTGGATGGAGCACAGTGAGTGTGCAATATCTGTACAGTACAGAGTGTGGGAGTGTGAGAGGTTCAGTGTGTGTGTGTGTTGTGTGTTTAAAGCACCCATAGCCCACAGAGGATGCCCTTACATGGGCAGGATACAGACAATAAAGGGCAGATGTGTGAAAAGGCTGAACTTTGGGTGACACATGTTCTACAGGGGACGCTGCCAGTAATTAGTAGTGGGCCGCAAAAAGCCATTATAAACGAGCCCTGAATGCTGATTGGCTGAAAGCAATGGTATACGGTCTGACAAAACATTTATTTTTACTGTCTAATTACGGTTGTAAACAGTTTATAATAGCAATAAGGCACCTCAGGGGTTTGTGGTATATGGCCAATATAACACGGCTAAGGGCTGTATCCAGTGGCCATCGAGGCTGTATCCTCGTGCCTAAGAACAGCCCTTAGCCATGGTACAGTATATTGGACATATACCGCATGCCTTATTTATTAAATATACACCCTTCAGAGGTCACCCACAGTGCATTCGGGAAGAATTCAGACCACTTGACTTTTGTTACATTACAGCCTTATTCTAAAGTGGATAATTACATTTCAATTTTTTTGTCAATCTACACACAATACCCCACAATGACACATTTTTAGAAATGTATGACAAAATATATATATGGAAATATCACATTTACATAAGTATTCAGACTCTTTACTCAGTACTTTGTTGAAGAACCTTTGGCAGTTACAGCCTCAAGTATTCTTGGGTATGACGCTATAAGCTTGACTCTTTAGGGCATTATGACTCTTTATGTCATTAAGGCTTAATGAATGCTACATTTCACCACTCAATAAGTTAAGTGTTACACAAATCAAAAAAGGAAAAAGGAATGCCCATATTTATGGTGACCTCTGTGATTACTGTGTACTTAAGGAAAGATTATACACCCTTTTCTCACTCATTTCTTCACATGAGAGGAGCTCCGTGTCTGTGTTCATGATCTTTTTAATTGAATCAGACGCCGTTATATCTGCATTTTGCTAATAGATTAAGTGTATTTAGAGAAATATAGCCACCTGAAATGGAGTTGTTAATGAAGATGCTAATGCTATGCTAACGGCATCTATTGCAGTGGGGTTCTGCGGCTAGACAATGTATTGTATCGAATCCTCACATACTTGAGCACTCCGTTCCCTATTGACGCGTGTGTGTACACAGTGTATATGCAGCCGACATCTAACCATTGGGGGAGAACCCAGGGGATTGTCTGGCCACGGTTTAACTCCTAGAAAAGAAACGCTGCCCCTGCCATCTTGAAGTCGACAAGATGGGTCTCACAAAGGAAGGCTATTAGGCGGTAGACAGGGGCAAAATTAAACCCATTACTGATAAGACAGAGACCAGCCAGCCCCTTGACAAGTCTGCCCGATCATAGTGCTTTACAGCATAAACATAATCATTGATAAAGGCGGTGGGGAGGGGGGCAATTAGACAGCCTATAGCGTAGATAGGATTTGACCTTTGGGATTTATTAGAAGACAACTGTCTTTCTTTCCAAAAGTTTGCCCCACAGCTTTTCCACAACGTCATTTCCAAAAACCAATTTTGCTTACCCACCCCACTCGGTCGATTATGTGGGTAATGTGGGACCAGTCTCATTTTTAAAGGTATTACAATTACAGAGTGTTTGATTACACAATGCCAGCAGTGGGTAGTTTATTAGGTAGGAAATTAAAAAGGTGTAGAGTGGTGAGGAGCGTTTGAAGCAGGCTGCCCCAACACCCATCGACACCCATATAGGTCTGTCAATCTCTGAGCCCGTCGTGGCCCATTTTCTCTTTCAAGATTAATACGAAAGAATGAAAGCAAATTAGCTGCTAAATGAGAGCACCGTCTTTTCTGCATTCAGGAGCCCTCTGAGCCTCCTAGCTCTGGCTGCTCCCGCTCACTTGTTTTCCCTCTCTCTCTCGTCCCACCGTGCTCTGGGCCCTCCAGCTTCGTCTACGGAATGCTAATCAACCCAGCGTTTGACAGCACCCGAGGGATCCGCCGCCATCATCTCTCCGCTCTCCTCCGCCTTCTCCCACAGGTAAATCACTGGTGTACCATTCCTTTCCTACACCATAAAATCATATAATCAAGCATATTCCAGAACCTTCTACCTAGCAACATAGCTTTGTTTGGGTTTTATTGGTTTCTCTGGTTGAAACAACAACACTGAATAAAAATATAAAAGCAACATGCAACAAATTCAAAGTTACAGTTCATATAAGGAAACCAGTAAATTTAAATAAAATCATTAGGCTCTAATATATGGATTTCACATGACTGGGAATACAGATATGCATATGTTGGTCACAGATACTTAAAAAAAAAGGTAGGGCGTGGATCAGAAAACCAGTCAGTGTCTGGTGTGACCACCATTTGCCTCATGCAGTGCAACACATCTCCTTTGCATAGAGTTGATCAGGCTGTTGATTGTGCCCTGTGGAATGTTATCCCTCCTCTTCAATGGCTGTGTGAAGTTGCTGGATGTGGTCGGGAACTTGAACACACGTCTATCCAGAGCACCCAAAACATGCTCAATGGTTGACGTCTGGTGGGTATGCAGGCCATGGAAGAACTGGGACATTTTTAGCTTCCAGGAATTGTGTACAGATTGTGACATGGGTACATTATCATGCTAAAACATGAGATGATGGTGGCGGATGAATGGCATGACAATGGGCCTCAGGATCTCATCACGGTATCTCTGTGCATTCAAATTGTGATTGATAAATTGCAATTAGGTTCGTTTTCCGTAGCTTATGCATGCCCATACCATAACCCCAATGCCACCATGGGGCACTCTGTCTGCCATCTGCCCGGTAGTGTTGAAACCTGGGATTCATCTGTGAAGAGCACACTTCTCCAGCGTGCCAGTGGCCATCGAAAGTGAGCATTTGCCCACCGAAGTTAGTAACGACGCCAAACTGCAGTCAGGTCAAGACACTGGTCAGGATGACTAGAATGCATATAAGCTTCCCTGAAACGGTTACTGACAGATTGTGCAGAAATTATTCAGTTGTGCAAACCCACAGTTTCATCAGCTGTCAGGGTGGCTAGTCTCCGACGATCCCGCAGGTGAACAAGCCGGATGTGGAGGTCCTGGGCTTGCATGGTTACACGTGGTCTGCGGTTGTGAGCCGGTTGGATGTACTACCAAATTCTCTAAAACAATGTTGGAGGTGACTTATGGTAGAGAAATGAACATTCAATTATCCGGCAACAGCTCTGGTGGCCATTCCTGAAGTCAGCATGCCAATTGTGCACTCCCTCAAAACTTGAGACATCTGTAGCATACTGTTATGTGACAAAACTGCATATTTTAGAGTTGCCTTTTATTGTCCCCAGCACAAGGGGCACTTGTGTAATGATCATGCTGGTTAATCAGATTATTGATATGCCACACTTGTCAGGTTGATGGATTATCTTGGCAAAAGAGAAATGCTCACTAACAGGGACGTAAACAAATTTGTACACAACATTTCCGACAATTAAGCTTTTTGTGAGTATGGAAAATGTATGGGATCTTTTATTTCACCTCATGAAACATGGGACCAACACTTTGCATGTTGCATTTATATTTTGTTCAGCATAAGAGGCTGTTTATAGACCAATGGTGCTGTTTTAAGGCTGGGTCTTGGCAGCTCCAGCCTGGTCACTGATCATGGCTAGATGTGAGTCAGAGAGAGCTGAGGCGGGGTGAGCAATGCCTCCTAATTGCTTCCTGGCGGCTATCCGTCTTGCTAGGCTCATCTGGGGCTCCGACTATTGTAGGAGAGTGGAGTGATATGAAACCTAATCCGTTCATTGAGGGATCCAAAGCTTCTGGAACTCGACGGGGGGGACGAGGTCGGACGGGTGGGTAATTAACTTGGACTATTATGCAATTAAACCTTCCCCCAATTTTGGCACTAATGAGCAAAGCATATATTCAATTATAAAGTGTTTACTGGGGAGAATTACATCACAACAGTCAAATGTCCACATTTGATTATCTTTTATGGAACACCTCAGTTGAGAGGTTTCAAGTGCATCTCCCAGATTCATATAATACAATTTTCTTGTTAAGTATGATGAAAGAAAATTAAACCTCAGTGCAATCTCCAAACTTCCTTCTCCAATTACAGACCAAGAGTGTGGCCCTATTATCAGATTCTGTGTTTTCAAAGGAATATAATGTAGATCACTGCATAATTATCAAACAGCAATCATATGTAAAGTTCAGAGCAAACATCATACTTGACTTGGAGGGTGAGTTGATTGAGTTTCTGGTTGAAGATTAGGTTTCTCAATGTCCAGGCAATACCGGTCAATCATGTTAATAACAGAAAGAAAAAGGGAAGGGAGGGACCCGGATGCAAAGGGATCACCCACCTGCACCTTGCTCACAGCTTCACTGATGAGTTTCTGAGCCTCTTTAAGCTTGTTTGTCTCGCTAGTTAACTGGACAGATGGCAAACACAGACACAAAGGACACACAGACACAGGCACAGACACAGAGAGCAACAGAGAGGGACACAGAGAGGGTGGTTAGCTAGACAGATAAAAGGAACAACAGTACTTTTGTTAACAGAGAACAGAGGCTCACATCAAACACAGAAAAAGGTCAAGCAGAGGGGTTATAGAGAAATTCCCTGGTACAGTTAAAACATGGTTATGATGAAATTAGTACGGTCTGTCTGTCTGTCTGTCTGTCTGTCTGTCTGTCTGTCTGTCTGTCTGTCTGTTGCATCTGTACTACCTGTCAGATGGTATACCAAGTTCACATTTATTTAATATCCTCAAACAAGCAAATAGTTAACAGCATTAAAATGTCACCATCCCATTAAGTTGTACTGGATATTAGATGAAAAAACCTAGTCATCTACAAAGCATAGATGAAACAGCCATTTATATGATAACACAGTGGTTGACAAGTATTTGTATCCTCAAAATCCATTCAATCCCTTTGGAACGCTATGTTGAAATATGTTCTAGCAAATCACATTCACCACTTTTCCATCTCATACAGTCGAAGACGTAAGTTTACGTACAGTTAGGTTGGAGTCATTAAAACTCGTTTTTCAACCACTCCATAAAAGCATTGTTAAGAGACCTATTATTTCACTTAATCACCATTCCAGTGGGTCAGAATAAAAATAAATCAGTCAAGACCTCAGATTCAAACATGTTGGACCTCCACAAATCTGGTTCATCCTTGGGAGCAATATCCAAATGCCTGAAGGTACCACGTTCATCTGTACAAACAATAGTATGCAAGAATAAACACCATGGGACCACGCAGCCGTCATACCGCGTTCTGTCTCCTAGAGATGACAGTACTTTGGTGCTAAAACTGCAAATCAATCCCAGAGAACAACAACAAAGGACCTTGTGAAGATATTGGAGGAAACAGGTACAAATGTACTGTATCTACATCCACAGAAAAATGGGTTCTATATCGATATAACATGAAAGGCCACTCAGCAAGGAAGAAGCCACTGCTCCAAAACCGCCATAAAAAAGCCACTCTACGGTTTGCAACTGCACATGGGGACAAAGATCGTACTTTTTGGAGAAATGTACACTGGTTTGATGAAACAAAAATAGAACTGTTTGGCCATAATGACCATAGTTATGTTTGGAGGAAAAAGGGGGAAGCCTAAGAACACCATCCCAACCGTGAAGCATGGGGGTGGCAGCATCATGTTGTGGGGATGCTTTGCTGCAGGAGGGACTGGTGTACCTCACAAAATAGATGGCCTCATGAGGAATGGAAAATTATGTGTATATATTGAAGCAACATCTCAAGACATCAGTCAGGAAGTTAAGCTTGGTCGCAAACGGGTCTTCCAAATGGACAATGACCCCAAGCATACTTCCAAAGTTGTGAGAAATAGCTTAAGGACAGCAAAGTCAAGCTATTGGAGTGGCCATCAATCACAAAGCCCTGACATCAATCCTATAGAACATTTGTGAAAAAGTGTGTGCGAGCAAGGATGCCTACAAACCTGACTCAGTTACACCAGCTCTGTCAGGAGGAATGGGACAAAATTCACCCAAGCTTGTGGAAGGCTACCCGAAACATTTGACCCAAGTTATTAGTTCATTTAAAGGCTATGCTACCAAATACTAATTGAATCTATGTAAACTTCTGACCCACTGGGAATGTGATGAAATAAATAAAAGCTGAAATAAGTCACTCTCTACAATTATTCTGACATTTCACGTTCTTCAAATAAAGTGGTTATCCTAACTGACCTAAGAAAGGGAATTTTTACTAGGATTAAATGTCAGGAATTGTGGAAAAACTGAGTTTAAATGTATGTGGCTATGGTGTATGTAAACTTCCAACTTCAACTGTGTGTGTGTGTGTATTTTATCCCGAAGACTCTGTGTTAGAAATGTGCCAAATGTGCCAAAAGTCACATTCTAACATCTTAACAACAGCCGTTGAGTAGATGGTACATACTCAACCGTGTAGTGAAACATATTTATATGGAGTTGTTCTTACAGAGTTCGCCTTTACTGTGGACTGAGGAGTATTAAATATTTAACATGTATAATGGAAAAGGAGATTCCATAAAGAGACTTCCATAAAGGAGACCGAATAAGGACTTCCATTTCTTGAACTTGGTCATAAAGTGCAGGTGAATAGGGAACTTTTCTTTTACACTCCATCCTTAACTATGGACCATGGAGAGTTCAAGGCCATAGACAATCTCTATTTTATAGACCATATCCCCTGAGGAATGTGGATGGCATACAGGGTCTTAACAAAACATGAACTTTAACAGTTCAAGCCTAGCTTAGACTTCAGCTGCGATGGATGGAATTTAAGTACATTACACTAGTACAGTACACAAAACACTCATGTACAGAGGAGCTATATTTTAAAGACCATATCCCAAAGGAAAGTGGATGGCATGTTGTGTCTTAACAAAAGTTTAACCTCACAAGCAGAGCTTAGACTCTTCAGCTATGATTGATGTAGCTTAAGTACATTACACGAGTACAATATAGAACACAATAAACATGTATTAAACATAAGGTATTGAAAGAATGTACAAAAACATATGTTTTAAGATGTAATAGCCAGAGAAACAGCAGGTAGACTGGCAGAGCCAGAGAGTAGTCTGCTACGCCTTCCAACCTTTTCCTAACCATGCTGGTTCAGCTACATGACCGCCAGGTTGTGTAAGCCCAATAATGGCACGACACAGGTAGGTCCAAGGTACCTACCACACCTCTAAATGATTTATCTCACCCTTATCCAATTCTACAAACACCTCCCCTGCTCTCTCTGAGCAGAGGTGGGTTCGTACGGGTTGGAAGGTGGATTAATTCTATTTGTTGTGTTTTCATTCCGTTTTGTCAATGTATACAGGCCATTCCTGTGCTCGATCGGATCACGGGGGATAATCAAACAGACATCAAAAGGGGTCTGCTTGTTGCGATGTGAAAGTTCGCTGAGACAGACTCTCATTAAATGTGTCGGTTCACAGACAAGGTGAAGTCGTAGGGGCTAGGAGACAGAGTGAGACGCGTGTGCTTTTATTTCCATGAAGAGCTCTGTCGACGAGATGTGAACAGAGTTCCAACTTCATTCATATTCAATAAAATGGCAGATGCACCACCACAGCAGCTTTGATGAAGAATCTGAGTGTAGTGTGTCTTTGCATGGATTTAGAGGTGCATCGCTCCGGAAGATAATGGCTTTGTACAACACCGTGTCAGAGGTGGATTAGGTTGCATAATACAAAGGCTTTAGTCCTTCGGCTGTTGCAGTTTCAACCCTTTTAAACAGTTTTCAAAGGAAGAAAAAGGCCTGTATGTCTAGTCTTTGTGTAGGCTACATCATCGAGAAGGACACACTTTCTAATTTAAATAATTGTCTTATTAAAATGGGAGTATCTTGCTAGCGCCTACATTTTCCCATTTCAATTGTGCTATATTGCAAGATTTCCACACCGCAACCAAAGTTTTGCTGTGATTACAAAATGTGTACCTCCTGATAACGTGTTGTGAGATAAACAAAATAATATGTGCCAGGAAGCCGTGGACATATTGAGAGCTATGACACATGTACTATGCCTGAAGAGATCAAATTGACGACGCGTGTCTGTTCTTAGCAAGAGCTTTCCTACTGAGCAACCTCCTACCTCCAACTCAAAAGGCACGGGTCTCTCTCTTTCTGTCCCTCTACGTGCCTCCAGTGCAATAGGAGAAACCCTTCGGGAAAACCACCTTATGAAACACATTTAATAAAGGAACCAATTTGACCATGAGCGCATTCCTGCCATATAGTGTGTGACAACATACATGTTAACATCGCCCTCCTTTTAGGCCGTGCCAACACACCCACGGGATGTTACTTGAAGAACTTGTAGCCATATTCATGGGAGCTCTCACTGAGCGCATTAGATGTTTCCCTGCTGAGGCAGATGTCTGTTGATGTGCGAAGCTCCAGCCGCACCGAGGCATTTGAAGGAGCGTTCACAGACGGCAGGAAGAGAAGGAGCTGACTCTCGGGGGCTTCACTCTGCTACACTACCTGTTAATGCACCACAAACAGACTGGCTTCAAAAGACTGGGGGCCTGTTAGGGGGTGGGGTTGGGGGGGAGGGGGGAAAGCCTAGAAAAAGAGTACATAAAAAGCAGCACTCAGAGAAAGCAGGTAAGCAGAGTCTGACGCTGCCTGATGCAGAGAGAGAGCAGGAGAAAGAGAAAGATAGAGAGGGAGATAGATAGAAAGGCAGTGATAGAGAGCAAAGAAAAAGAAGGGATGATAGAAAGTGATGAGGGGGGAGGAGGTGCGGTGGAGCCCCAGCCACCGTGGCGGCCTCATGAATATGTGCGGGAGGCGGGTGGGCAGTCGTTGGGGCGCTGAGCGAATGATGAACGAGTTTGGCCGAGAGAGCAGGTAACGAGTGTCGACATGGCACTCAGGCAGATGAAGTGGGGGAGTGAGGACTGCACACAAATGAAGTGCAATCGGGGAAGAAAGAAAAGGAACTTAGCCTTGGCCTGGCCAGGAAGAAGGCCAAGCCGCGCGCTGCACCTAAATGAGAATAAATGGTCGTTGAGGCTGCCAGGGATCTTAATGATAGCGACTTGTCTTTGGGAAAAGTCCCGGCGATGCGTGACAGGGCTAAATGTGCAGGTGCGGAAAAGGGATGGGATGGGGGAGCGTGGACATTTGCAACTGCAACAGAATTTAGTTTGGAGAAAAACAATCTCGGATACTGAATGCCATGCCATCTTTCAGCATTGGTTTATATTAAATTCGGTAAGCAGGGAAGCAAACTGCCCTTTCGTCTCAAGGCAGCACTGAAGTGTTTAAAATTGGGTTAAGGAGGAAATAGCAGTAATTTTCTGTGCTCAGGTTTGAGGGGTTTTGTTTGGAAGAGACAGGGATGCCAAGGCCAGAGAATAAATGCAATCCATCTCTTTGATGATACAATTGCATGGAACAGGCTCCCATGGAGCAATTCACCCAATATCGAATGCAAGATTTAAAAAAGAAGATTGACCCTTTATTGAATCAAACGCTCCCACATGGCTGAAAAATACCCACTTAGAAGGAGTCTCGCATCCGTGATTGGGGTAGAAAGGTTTCAATTTGACCAAATTAGTAAAAGTCATTTTCCTCACAACCGGATTAACTTGGACCATCATGCTTTGGAGAAACAACTAAATGCCTTCTTTCATATGATGTGATCAATGTTAGATGCTAGCCCCAATCTTCTACCTCTATGGAGAGCATGTGGCTTCAGACTGCAGTTTGGGGTTGTGGGTGTGCACGCCCCCCCCCTCTCCTCTGGTGTCATTACCTGGGTCTTCAGGTTGCAGATCTGCCCTTCCAGCTCTTTGATTTTCTCCTCCTTCTTCTGGGACTCGGCCTGGGCATCCTGCCGAGCGCTGAACTCCTCATCGAACTGCAACAATTCAACACAGCACAAACACACACAGACACACACACACACACTGGTTAGGGCCAGGGTGTCTCAAGAGAACGGCCTACTGCGGGGCATGTCAACATACACAAAAAAACACAGCCTCGCATGCACTTGTCCCCCATCTCTATTCATAGGCCTCTGGTGGCCCTCTACCCCGTCGTCTTCTGTCTGTGTTTTGGGTCTGGCTTTCATGTGTTGGTGATGGACCTAACCTTTGTGGGAAAGCAACCAGTGTCAGGACAATGTTTTCTCTGTCACCACAGGAGCGGTCACTGCTCGCATTCCAGGACGCCTCAGATGTACACAAATGTATGCACTCACTACTGTAAGTCACTCTGGATAAGAGCATCTGCTAAACAAATGAATTGTCCCCCACCACACAGAGGCAGGGATGATGTGGGGAGTGGAGGCATCTGCTGGCTGGTGATACTTGACCAAGCCTTTAGAGAGGAGTACCTTGAGTACCAAACTCTACCCTGCCTTTAATCAGACATAATGGTCTGAGTCACAACACTTCTGGAGGATTCTGTTGGATGGACCATTGACTCATACAGTATTACTGTTCTACTGAAAAATATACAGTGTCAACTGATTAAATGTACTGTCTATCATTACATTGGAATAAAGTACATTTGTCCTTCCTTTGAAGATGAGTGTGGACGCTTAATAAAGTACTGCAACCCAGTTCTAAAGTATATAAAAGCATCAGAAGGTATGCTATCACATTGGGCTGAGCGGATGAGAGGAGACTCCATTCTTCCCTAAACACTGTAGCTTTTATTCTAAAACGTAACTCATAAAACACATCTCAGAGAGTTTGCTGAACCGTTTCCTCTCCGGTGTGTCTTTGCTGCACAAAATGACCTAAAGTAATAAGTTAATACATGAGAAAGCTGGTTATTTGAAGGCCCCTATTGCAATGACATGTCCATAAAGGGTTCTGAACAGTATCTGTACATATCGTAACTCGCACCCCGTCGCGGACACAAACACGTTTATATGTTGGAGCATCGGCATTGATCCTTGCAAAACTGAGACAGATCATGTACTTCTGTTGCCAGCTATTGATCAGGGCCCAGAAATCAATAGCTTGTCTGGGAGCTCTAGGTGGAAAAACGTTTCTGATGGGAGTGTGGTGGTGGCATACCAATGGCATTGAGAGGTTGATGCATTATACTTCACCTTCTTGGAGAACTCAGCAGCCTTCAGATCGCTCTCATCCACTTTGGCTTTATCCACACACTGATCTGTAAGACAAAAGGGGCCGACAGCAGTGACGGCAGTAAGCAACCATGAAGTGACTCTGATTCTCTCAATTATACTGTACATTGTTAACATCCTATTTAAGACTCCAAATCAAACGTAAAGTGAATATTACAACGGAGAGAGAGAGAGAGAGAGAGAGAAAGAGAAAGGAAATAGAGGTAATGAGTGAAGAACCTGTCATCTCCTTCTTTTTCACATATCCCCCTGGGAATTTGTATTCTGTTCGGCAGGTTTGCTGACCTTCATTTAAAAAAACCAAGCCCTGAAACATTTGTTTTCAACTCATTAAAGCACAGCGATAGAAAAAAAGTTAGAAAATCTAACATTAATAGGTTTTTCATGGATGGGCTTGGAAACTTTTAATGAGCCTTTGTTGGCAAGTCACAGAACTGTTAGTGACAATAACAAAAAAAAAGAAAGGAGATCTCAGTTATTTCATGATATTATCTCTATTTGAAGACAATGAATGATTGCATATCTAATTTAGGGCAAACAGACACGGTTTCCTCTATGATTCCTGGAAAGCTGCTGATGAATGTCTTCAGCAGAGTGAAAGCCTTGTGAAATCTCCATGAGCTTATGATGAGACATGATGTGCCACAGTCACACCTAACAGATCATGTATTATGTATGCATAATCAGACTACCTTATCTTATATATGTCAAGCAGGTGCAGGTGTTTCTGGGTAGGCTCTCGGGGGGGGTAATAATAGAATGGCAACGGAATATAGCGACATCCCCCACTGTGTCCGCGGAAAAATATGTCAGAGGATGATTTAGACAGACTTGAAGACTAAATGTAATTCATACTGAATCAACAAGACTAGCATAAAAAAACAGATAGTGATTTAAACTCTAATTGTCTTATTTTCTTTCTGTCTGTAACAATATGTAGGTGAGGGCGACCTAGGAGGCAAAAGCAGAAACCAACAAAAAACTGTTTAAAATGTATTCATAATGACATCAGTGTATAATGGTTACCTACTTTGGGTGCAAATTCACCCTTCTTAATGTCAGAGGAAGCACAGAGATCTGGCAGACCTACCGATGAGGTGGGTGAAGTCTACATCCAATCTCTCCCTGTATCCAAAGTCTGGGTCCATCCCACTGCGATGGAGGACCACCTGTGAGACACATTCCTCTATCACCTTGTAGTACTGGGGCCTGAGAGAGCAGGGAGCCAAGCACAACACAGTTAGCATTAACACCAAGAACAGGAGAATGACAAACTTACACAGCCCTAATTCTCCACAAATTATCCCCTTAGTCAACCTAGAGGTCACAGAATGCCAGATCGAAAAGGTTTCACAGTTGAATTTTTTTTTTTAAATCAAATTTGATCACTTGCTTTTGCGCAGATCTTGAAATCACAAAATTCATCTTGGTGGTGTGGAACTCGGAGAGGTTTGGCTCGCGTCCATTCAAGGTGACAAACGGGGAGTGCGGCCAACCGTCACGATGCCCGCTCGCCTAATTTGCAATCATCTTTGCCAATTAAGGGCGCTCATAAACCAAAAATGCTAATCTAATCAGTGTAATCTGTCTAATTAAAAGCACAATGGCATGGAAAACATGTCTGCGTGTTTTGGGAGGGTGACATAGCGAGGGGGTATCGTCAGCCGGGGCTCATGTTCACACCACACAGGTTGGCGTGTGACCTTTCCCCAGTTATATTATCAACTTTAATTGCGAGTGACATTTAGCAAATACAATGTCAACTTAAGCTGAGCCCCGTAGTGGCAAATAATTAGGTTCCAAGCATGACCTTGAATGGTGCCAGCAGAAATGCAATTTTCCCACCAGAAATGTCTCATCTCCTCTCCCCCCGAGCACACGGAGACTGCATTTTAATGATTAGGGATCGTTTCCGAGGAACTATCGCCCGGCTCAAAAATCCACACTCGAGGTACATGGATAATTTATCACTTGCTCCCGGTCAATGCTAGTTAAATCCGGGATTCACAAAATGAATGTGGATCTTTCCAGGTTACGAGAAGTTGTTGCCAGTCATATCACACTTACTTTATGATGCCTCTGCCAACTTATTTGATTGGGATTACTTCCTCGGGGCAGTATGGAACTGCATGGAAAGCAATGATCGGTGTGAAACAAAAAATATGTGAATGTAGAAGTATAACCTACACTCCAAATAGTTGTAACTTCATTGGACAACTATCTGGAGTTTGCTTAATTAAAGTGATGTTGACTGAGTGACAGCCGGTGAACTACTGTACACGGTTTAAAAAAAATGTGCATAGACTATATGGGGCAGTTTCTCAGATAAATTAAGCCTAGTCCTGGACTAAAAAGCAGTGTCAATGGAGAACTGGAACCGCTCATATACACACACACAGAGACAGAGAGAGTCATTTTGTACTGTGGCTATGTGAGAAGCCTCATAATCACACTGTGGGTGAAGGAGGTTAGGCACAGCTGCCAGCCGGTCCTCATGTACCCTAATATGTTTTCCTCCCACACAGAAAGATCTGAGGGACGCCTATATTAGGAGTGCCAGCAATCTGTGGACGGCAGATTTGCTGTGCTCTAATTTCCTCTTGGCTTCTGTCGTCGGACGCAATGCTTCTCACTGATACTCAGGGTGAGTGGTGGGGAGGCTCAGAAGGCTGATATCATAACATGGCTATGATGCAGATAAGAAAATCAAAGCTTGTTTCAAAGTCCTGCTCTTTTTCTACTTCTTTTGGAGCATTGATGTGGCTCAAATAGACAAATTCCTCTGAGCGGCCTCTTTATGAACTAGATAGGCTGGATTTGTCGGGATGCATTTCATTTCAGAGAGATCACGTCAAAAAAACAAAAGTGCAGAGCTCTGAATATGAATGGGGAAACACGTGCGAGTGCATATTGACAAACAATTTACATGATCTAATTTCTGCTTATACCATGTGCATTATATGTGGGGCTTTATTTGTGATGACAAGGAGCAAATGGTGGTTCCCTCTAAAATGTGGGCAGTCCTTATCATATCAAACAGATATTAGAAGAACCAAAACAAGTCAAACCAGATTTCCATTAAGCACAACGTTTTTGTAAGCATGAAATGGCAAATGTTTTGTTCCAACGACTGGATTCGCCCACTCGTGATGATAACGAGCGAGCACACGTCGCCCCTGTGTGGCTTAGCGCTAACCCGGCTTACGACTGTCACCGATGTAGACCACATTATTATCTCAATAAGCTGCCCTATATTCCCGGCATCCCCCGCTCCTCCCTGCCACCACCACTGAGATAACTGGGGAAGGGAAGCAAGCGAGCGAGTGACCCAGAACTGTCAAGCCCTACCAGAGCCTGGACAGGGCAGGGCACCAGAAGTCGACATACAGTGCCTTCAGAAAGTATTCACACCCCACATTTTGTTGTGTTATGGCATGATTTTTAAAATGGATTAAATTGAGATTTTGTGTCACTGATCTACACACAGCACCCCGTAATGTCAAAGTAGAATTATGTTTTAGAAATGTTTACAAAATGAAAAGCTGAAATGTATTGAGTCAAAAAAGTATTCAACCCTTTTGTTATGGTAAGCCTAAATAAGTTGGGACTAAAAATGTCACATAATAAAAGTCACATACTAAGTTGCATGGACTCTGTGTGCAATAATAGTGTTTAACATGATTTTTGAATGACTACTTCATCTCTGTACCCCACACATACAATTATCAGTAAGGTCCCTCAGTCTGGCAGTGAAGTTCAAGCACAGATTCAACCACAAAGACCAGTGAGGTTTTACAATGGTTCGCAAAGAAGGACACCCATTGGTAGATTGGTAACACAATGAAGCATGGTGTAGTTATTAATTACACTTTGGATGGTGTATCAATACACCCAATCACTACAAAGATGCAGGCGCCAAGTGACAACATGGCTTACAGTTGCCAGAGGAAGGAAGTCGGAAGCAAACCTTTCAGGCATTTCACAATGAGGCCAATGGTTTTTAAACGACGGCTGTGATAGGAGCAATGTTCCCTCAAATTTCAGGCCTGCAGAGCGGAAACATTCAGGGCTTGAAATGAACCTATTTATCCACTTGTCCTTCAGACAAGGTGACTGAAAATGTTGTTGTGCTGTTTGATGCAAGAAACCACTTTACAGAATAAAATGCATTATTATTCCCATACCATTATTACAGAGAATCAGACAAATTATGCTACCGTCTGTCTGCCTGTTGGTTACTTAGCTTATTCAAGCCTGTCTCAAAATACAACACTCCCCCTTTAAATACAAAAAAAAGCACTTTACCTTACTAGCTTTTCAAATGCACACGTTTTCTGCTCTTGTAGGAAGCAATCACTCCCCTATTGCTGACTACAAATGATCTTTAACTGGGCTAATAACTTACTAACTAGAAAATGATGTGAACAAAATGTGCACACGTGCCTATATACAGCCCTCGCTTTGATCTCAAAACAAGGTACTCAAAACCGCTCATGCTGTAAACAGTCCAGTTCAAAGTAAATGGCACAGATCCATATATGGCAATGGTCTATGTGCCTATAGGGCTACTGCAGCTCAGATTTGTTACGACGCACCGGTCAGTCTGTGTAGAGTACGGGCTGGGTCATGTATGTCAATGCAATAGAATCCTATTCCGATGCGTTCTGCCTAAAATATCTTGCAAAGTTCGTTTTTCATACTAAGTCTTGTATACTTCGTTTTGTTTCGGTATGTTGCATTGAAAGTGGCTAATATTGCGTTGATTCTATCACAGTTGCCACGGGAAAGGGAAAAGTTGATAGTGTTAACTAACAGGGGAAAAACTCTAGAAAGTTGAGTGAAGTTCAATCTCATGCTTCTCTCTGTGGGCTGATATTTATTCTACAAGACAGTCTCGGGGAACTGCGCAGTAGTCTCGGGGATACTGTGCGCCCGTGCACGGGCGCAGTTTAGAGGGAACATTGGATAGGAGATAACTGAGGATGGATCAACAACATTGTAGTTACTCCACAATACTAACATAAATTACAGAGTGAAAAGAAGGAAGCCCCCCCAAAAATATTCCAAAACATGCAACCTGTTTTCAATAAGGCACGGTCCTGAATACAAAGCGTTATGTTTAGGGCTGTAATCACTGCCCTAAAGGGGGGTTGAATTCTTATATAATCAAGATACATTAGTATTTTACTTTCCATAAATTACATTTAAAAAAAAATACAAAATAAAGGCTTTCTTCCACTTTGACACAGTATTCTGTTTAGATCGTTGACAAAAACATTTTTTATATCCAACTTTGTAAAAACAACATGTGGAAAAAGTCAAGGGGTGTAAATACTTTATGAAAGCACTGTACGTCCCCAGCACCAGTCCTTCCATCTTTCACTCTGTCACCTTCCCCCTCTATTTGGCTTCTAGCACCAGCACAAGCTCCCCCTCCCAACCCCCTGCTCCACAAGACCAGTGTAATCCCCATATCGCTCCTCTCCAAAGGAGAAGATTGCTCTATATTTACCAGGGGTTTGAATTGCTCCCATTTGTTAAGCATGGCACTCGCAGATTAATTACTGAAAATAAAATAAGCCACAAATGTTGCCCATTATTATTTTCTAAATTCTTCATGCTCTGTCAAATTGGTTTTTGCTAGACAACCATTTGCTAGTCAACCATTTGTAGGTCTTGCCATAGATTTTCAAGTAGATTTAAGTCAAAACTGTAACTAGGCCACTCAGAAACATTCACTGTCTTCTTGATAAGGAACTTCCATGTAGATTTGGCCTTGTGTTTCAGGTTGTTGTCCTGCTGAAAGGTGAATTCATCTCCCAGTCTCTGCTGGAAAGCAGACTGAAGCAGGTTTTCCTCTAGGATGTTGCCAGTGCTTAGCTCCATTTAGTACATTTTTAATCTTGAAAAATTCCCCAGTCCTTAACAATTACAAGCATACCCATAACAACATGCAGCCCCCACTATGCTTGAAAATATGGAGAGTGGTACTCAGTAATGTGTTGTTTTGGATTTTCTCCAAACATAACTTTTCGTCCTGAATACAAATTTCTTTGCCACATTTTTTGCAGTATAACTTTAGTGCCTTGTTGCAAACAGGATACATGTTTTGGAATGTTTTTATTTAGGTTAGTATTGTGGAGAAACTACAATGTTGTTGACCCATCCTCAGTTTTCTCCCATCACAGCCAGCTAAACTCGGTAACTGGTTTAAACCTTTGAGTCACCATTGGCCTCTTGGTGAAATCCCTGAGCGGTTTCCCTCCTCTCTGGCAACTGAATTAGGAAGGACAACTGTATCTTTGTAGTGACTGGGTGTATTGATACACCATCCAAAGTGTAATTAATAACTTCACCATGCTCAAAGAGATATTCAATGTATGCATTTAAAATGTTTACCTATCTACCAATAGTTGTCTTCTTTGTGAGGTATTGGGAATCCTCCCTGGTCTTTGTGGTTGAATCTGAATTTGTAATTCATTGCTTGACTGAAGGATCTTATAGATAATTGTATGTGTGGGGTAAAGAGATGAGGTAACCACTCATGTTATTAAACAATATTATAGCACAGAGTGAGTCCATGTTTATTAGCAAATTTTTCCTCCTGAACTTATTTAGGCTTGCCATAACAAAGGGGTTGAATACTTATTGACAGACATTTAAACTTTCATTTTTAATTAATTTGTAAAAAAGATTGAAAAACATAATTCCACTTTGACATTATGAGGTATTGTGTGTAGGTGTCATGTGTGCTCCCTCTCCGGCCTCTAGGTCACCAGGCTGCTCGTTATGGCGCACACCTGTTACCATTGTTACGCGCACCTGCGCATCATCAGACTCAGCTGGATTCCATCACTTCCCTGATTACCTTCCCTATGTTTGTCACTCCCTTTGGCTCCTTCCCCGGGCATTATTGTTTCTGTTTCATGTCTGTGCATTGTTTGTGTTTTCTTGTTTTGTATTATGTTACGTTTATTTATTAAAACACTCACTCCCTGAACTTGCTTCCTGACTCTCAGCGCATTTGTTACAGTGGGCCAGTGACAGAAATCTCAATTTAATACATTTTAAATTCAGGCTATAACACAGCAAAAAGGGGGTTCTGAAGGCACTGTAACACCTTTGAAATCAAAGCCTCCATTCTGCTGGAATATTGGCATAGGCATGTCTCTGTTGCATGGCCCTTTGATCAGGAAGCCCTCCTATACACCTATGGACAAGTTTCGCTCCATCACCTGACTTGGCCTGAGTGCGAGTGACGACGGTGGCCAACTCATCAAAACCTGAAATGATTTTACGGGATCCCTTTAATCTAAAATTAAAGACATACCCTTTCCCAACCAGCCAATTTAATCTGGAACATAAAAAGATATGCAGGTTCAAAGTAGCCGAAAAAGGATATATTGATGATGAATTGAGGCCAAGCTGGATATAGAACCTTTAGTTAGACCGACCGACCGCACCTCGCAAAGCCCGATGATGTATGTGGAATTATATGTCTTCCTCATGAAGTAGGGGAGGAGAGAGAGCAGAGGGGAAAGTATTTTTAAAAGCTTATCTTTAATAAGCACATTCATTTTTTATGACCATTTGTAGTGATCCTTTTGGAGAGCTGTGGCGTCAGTAGTGGGGAGAAGACGCAGACAGGAAGTGCTGAGGTGGACTTGCTGTACTCGCTGCTTAATGTGTTTTCTATTTCTCACCTTCTCCAACAAGATGAGGAATGCATTATTCATACCGGCCGAGTGAGCAGCATCTTGTCTATGGTAAATTCTTCTTCTCTCTCGTCTATCCTCTTTCCTTCTCTCTTTTCTGTAAAATATGTTCATTCTGTGAAAAGTCTGACACAGCAGCAAATTGATCACTGTCATTGCCATCAAAGGAGCCGCCGCAGTCTCCATCCTTTTTCCTGTGATTGACACATTTACACTGCCGAGGCAGGCTGCCATTTGAATAATTACCTAATCGTTCAAAACTACAGAATATTAGATCTGTTCTGATATGACCCTGGCACTTTGCACACAGTGGTTAGAGTCAGACAGAGGCAGAGAGAGACAGAAGGAAAGAGAGAGAAACAGAGCGAGACAGATAGACACAGAGACTGAGATGCCTTGAGAGGACATGTGAATCTTTAATTAAAGGATTAGATTTCTTTTTATCATCAATTGCACATAAGGTCCAATCGAAACTTGACTTCCGCTTTTAACCCAACCCCTCTGGATTGGAGAGGTGTGGGGGCTGCCAATTTGGGCGCCCGGGGAGCTGTTGTTGTGGGGGGGGGGGTTAATAACTGCCTTGCTCAAGGGCGGAACAAGAGATTTTGGGGGATTTGAACTGGCAACCTTTCGGTTACTGGCCTAACGTTCTAACCGCTAGGTCATCTGCCAAGGTAATGTTTAATGCTTACATGCCTTCTGACCTCTCAGTGCTACACTTTCACCACTAAGCACTTCTGAGTAAGCTACCTTCTTATTTATCATCACTCATCAATATTAGAATTAGAATTCCTAAAACCAGGTCTCAAGCAAGGATAACACTTGAGGCCCATGCGATTTCCAGAGTTGGGAATGGCTGCCTTTTCCTGTTACGCTCCTTGCCTGTGGAATAGCCTGCAGACTAAACTTAAACATGAGACTCTTGTCCCCCTGTCGCCCATTTTAAATATTCATTGGAGCATTTTTATTTTTGTATTGCTTGTTACTGTTTCAGGTAATGCAAGTTGTTGTGCTGTTAGGGGAATAACCTGTTAGGGGAATAACCTGTGTGTAAATGTAATATGTTGCTGAATTTTTTTCTGTTATCTGTGATCGTTTTGTTTGTCTTGTGTAGTTTCTTAATCATTGTACCTAAACTGTAAGTGTAAACATGTAGACCAAGGGCCCAGCTGTAAAAGAGACCTTGGTCTCAGTCTGTGTTCCTTGTTGAAATAAAGGTATAATAATAAAGTACTAAGGATATAAAAGCATGTATGATAGATTGGTAGATGGTAGATTGCAGGAAGTAGCTTTACATCTGAAAGGCTCGTAGCACACTGTAATCTACAGGAGTCAGTGACGTGTTTTGTTATCTGGCCCGTGGGACGTGGGTGTTTGGGGGCAGAAGTCACCTGATGTAGTAGTCATTCCTGATGAGAAGGAGGTGCTGTAGGATGGACAGGAAGTAGGTCTCCGATCCAGTGTCTTTCACCATGTTGGACAGGAGATGGTACACCTCACCCATATCAGTGAGAAGGGGATTAAGGTATATAACAGCATGGCCTTTTTGCTTGTACAGTATGAGTGAAAATGTACTAGGCATAATGCAGAAAAAAACTAGAGATTTAATAAAGGAAAAATATACAGCAGTACAATCTATGTGCCCTTTCTAACCTATTCCATTATTAGCTTTCACTACCTCTCCTCATAGCAATCTAATAATATAGTGACAGTGCATTCTAAAATACATCAGAATCATTTCGATAGATCCTCGATTCACTGTGTTTTGTTTGCTTTACAATTTTTCCCCTCAATCAAGTACTCAGACAGGCGTCATTGTGTACAAGCAAACACTGCGACAAATCCTCACATCCGTTTTCCCATCGGGGAGCTGCAGAAGAGTAAACAGCTAACATGAGGAGGGGAATTGGCAATAAAGAATGGTCCCTGTGGTCTACCTGTCACTTGACACCTTTCAAGGAGGAGGAAATTAATCACATGAAAACTCCATTGGGTTTGAATATTTTAAGGGACAATCATGAAAAGGGGATCAGTCACTGTGGAAAATATTGCTGAAATTCAAGTCTTCACGATTGTGCCTTGTCATGTCCGTCGAAGAGAAAAGATGTGTTCTTAAACTTGCAAAAGGTATTGATTATGTGTCGGACAACTCGGCTCCCCAAGGAGCGTGAGCGATGGCTTTTGATGTCTAAAATAGTTGTTGAATCAGATAAGAAATCATTGTCTGTTGGGTTTTTTTCGTCAGAAAAGTGGTGTCTTAAAAATGTTTTTAAAAATATGATGTCCGTTTCTCTTAGTTGAATTGCTGGCTATTTGTTTTCCAAAAAGAACACGAACTGTCAGAGGCTGCGAAATCAAGCACTTGGCACATCTCACAGTTGATTTGTATGGAATTGAAACCATAGGAAGCAACGTTCAAATCAAGGCCAAAGTGACTTTACAAATAATATCCAAGTGGGATTTCAGAATAATATCATGATCAAATTACCATCTATTGTATGTCTGTGTTTATGAGAAATATTTACAAGGGATTTTAATCTATAGCCAGATTTAATTTCATCTTGTTTGAACTACAACAACAACAAAACAGTCCCAAAACTGTAAAGAAAAAGTGAGGGGGTTATGCATAACTGTTTGATTGAGAAAGGATCCTCCCGTGGATATTCATCTTTTGAAAAGCATGTAAAAAAAAAAAACTAAACAAATAGCCCGATTTGAAATATGTGCACACATGCAGAAAACAAGAAAATAGAGTAAGGTTGGAAAGTGCATTGTTAAACTGAGAAGGATGAAAAATCGATAGCCATCATAATATGTAATGTGCGTTTTAAACAATGTCTGCTGAAATATTTGCGTGCTGACTGTGGCGTGATACACTGTATGGTTCGAAACACTTTCACAGTCAGTGGCTCTGCGTTCATTCACATATGTCTGTGGTCAGCAAGCAGTAAACAAACCTATCTGATTAGTGTAATTTATTTGCCCAGAGGGCTTAAAAGGAGGGACCAATGGCTTGCCTTCCTCAGATTATGGGAGGGGAGAGAGGACATGGTTGGACTAGCTTCGTTTTGGGTTTTTTAGAAAAGGCCATGTCAAAGTTGGGTAAAGCAAATTACATCATTCCAATGGAAAAACTGTTAAACTCATTGTCTCAAAATATTTAAATGATAATCGAGCGTTGATCGCCTCTGAAAAGTTAACTTTAGCATGAATGAGCATCACCTGACAATCAGTACCGAGACATGACATGCAAAATGACAGAACACCGCATCATTCTCTCCAACTGTACTCACTATTTCATACACCACATGATCCGGCCACCGCAATCACTGCAAATCTATCCTTTTTAACACTGTTTGACATTTTCCTATTCACTTCTGCCACAATTGTAATTAAAACGGTTCTCCCATATCAAATTCGGCTAGCGCAGGAGATGGGAATACAGGCTTCTCTGAAGTATCGTTTCCCACTCCTGTATTAGCCTGGATGAAGTCGATGAGAATTACCAAGCCGGTGAGATGCAATTATAGGCTCACCACACTGGTATTTGAGGAGGGGGGGTACTGTAAGTATGGAAGAAGCCCGGTCTTGGAAAGTGTCCAAGCAGCTACATCTATCAGTAAGCAGCAGACATGAACAAAGCTCTACCTACAGAACAATGCAAATCCAAAAGCACACACTTCTCTTTTTCCCCCTCGCTCTCTTTCTCTTGCTACATTTGACTTCTACTCATGTTGTGGAGCTGGGGATCATGAATAAAAATGAGCAGCAGTGGAGGTGCGATGTGGACCAGTCAGTGGTAGGGTCAATCAATCACTATTCCACAGCATCATTAATATTCATTAGTGGCCCCAAGTCACCCCCTCAGCACCCGGACCTGGGCCGGACACAGAGGACACGCGTCTCTCTGTGTTAATATTCATGAGGCAGGCAGGGAAACAAGCTACAGAGGAGGCAGCCGGGAATGTGTGTTTGTGTGTGTGCATGTTTGTGTGTGTCAGAGAGTAGAGCTAGCATGCACATCATGAAGACTATTCACAGATCAATACCACATTGTCCTTGGAAACAAACATTGGGCCTGATCATTTGTGAACCTGCTCAAGCACATCATTAATCCAGGTGCAGTGTCCGTTTTTTGTGTCCCTTCCCTCGCTCTCTCTCTTTCTCTCCCTCTCGGAGCGTCAACAGTAACTGTCACTCAGCACAGCACTCAGTGGCGGATATTCGAGCACTGTGGGATTTGGGGAGACAAAGGTTGGCAGAGAGAACATCTGTATAACAGTATCTGGCCTTGCACCGTCTACCTATCATGTCAGTGTTTCACACATCCAAATGCCCTTAGAGACGCTCCTTGAATTATTAGGCACCTGGCCAAATATGCTTTAAAACAAGTCTCAAACTCGGGACCCAATTAGGGCTCACTTTTAACCACTCATAAAGTTTCCAGTTGAGCGGACCTAGCGGGACGACTTGGAGAAACCAACTTGTCATATCTAACTAAATGGAAAAGAAGAAAGGTAAGGTAATTGCTCAAATGGACACAGGTGTGATTAACCAGACAAAACAAAGAGGTGACTGAAGAGTGACCTCGTGTACCAGCCAAAGCAACGGCACTAAAACATTTATCCACTGTACCATAACAAGACTTAAAAGTGATATCCATTAAATAAACAGAGTTTGTTCTGAAGACAAAACAACTGGTAGTGATTGACAGCTGACTTCTGTGTCTTGCATCATCTAGGTAAGATCTAGACGTCCGAGAGATGAGGAATGGCGATGAGAGGGGGAGAAGAACCGAGGCAAGAAAGGGTGAGAAGAGATTGTTTACCTGGTTAAACAGGTAAGAGATAGGTGAGGGAGATTGCACTATACATCCTCAAATTCTTCTCTAATGAATCCGACCACGCCTGCTTTAGACCTGTAAGCCTGGTAAGGCCGACACAATACACTCATTCCCAGCAGCCCTTTTCCATGGCCGGTGCAGTGGCACAGGCGGACAAAAGGATATTCCATCTCAGCACGGATGTCATCAAGGCGATGGGAGAGCTCAATGGAGTCCTCCTCCTTGTTCTCGTTGAACACCTTCAGTTGGATGTCCAGCTCCTCTGTCTCTTTCATCTCCTGTAATTCAGAGACATGAATAGACTGTGGTATTAGACAGAAAAGGACTCGATACCTCATTATCGATTGGTCCAACGGAACGGAAAATATTGGCCTGTGTTGTATTGTCATGTGATTTAATGAGATAGACAACAGAGCATTGGACGCATATACAGTACCGTGCAAATGAATTAATGTATATACAGTGTTATCAGTACAACATAAACCTACACAACTCAACTAGATTGTACTAGCCTAAAATGGTTCTAGGGGTGTGTACGTTTAAACATTCAAATTATTAAGCAAAATGGGGATCCTTAACGTTTTTTACGTAACAGAAAGTAAACAGCATAGAGGGTATATTTCCGCAACCGCACAAGGCTCAACTTCTCCTCTGTTTTGGTGCCCTTACTACCATGCTGTGAACAGCGTGAAGAGAAACCGTGCACATGCGCAGAAACTGTGTGTGGCTGTGTAAGAGTGAAGTGTTGCATCTCGCTCATCTCATTATCCTAGCGTATTCATATCGTTGAGGATATGTCACAGCATGCCATTGCAAGATACAGCTTTTGATTGCCCGATAGATCAGCCGAGTGCACGGTTCTGCCTATACTGTGCCCCTCACTTCCCTCTCTGTCCCTCACTAGTTTGCTATTAAAGATACAAGTGTTTTCGGAAGTATTGCAGTTTAAACATTTGTCATATCCCTAACTGGTTCCATTAACGGAGACCATTGTTGATGGTTGCCATGTCACAGCTGTATGGGAACTAAGATCTAGGATTCAGGCTCCTGAGTGGCGCAGCGGTCTAACGCACTGCATCTCAGTGTTAGAGGCATCACTACAGACTCACTACAGGTTCGATTACACTCACTACAGGTTCGATTACAGGCTGTATCACAACCGGCCATGATTGGGCCTATAGAGCGGCGCACAATTGGCACAGCGTCGTCCGGGACAGGGTTTGGCCAGGGTAGGCCGTCATTGTAAATAATAATTTGTTTTTAACTGACTTGCCTAGTTAAATAAAGGTTAAACAAAATAAAAATGTATAAAATAAAATACTCATCACCCCCCTTCCCTGACAGCCTGGTATCCCCGAATCACCCAGCTCTCCACACCTGCTCATTCCACAAGGGGCTTTAACGGTGCACTTTACAACTTTCCTATGAATCATCAGAGTTGGAGTTTACCGATGACACCATGCCAAATGTAACCCAATTTCTGCATCTATCAATCACCTCGCTGCTCTTCGGCCATGCCATCTGTCTTCGGAAACGACAGTTCAGAGATGGAAGCAGCACGCAATGCCACAGATATAAGGGGACTCGAGGACTGTGGGCCAATAGCAATACCCCAGTACTTCATCATGGGTCTGGTTCATTTTTATTTTCCTCTTGGTAACTTGACTATTTATTGGCTCCACAACACAACAATTAGTGGGCCCTGCGTCAGTTTAAATGCTTGCATTAAAGCTTCAAATGCGGCATTAATGAATTATTGTAAAGGAAACTCCATCATATCGGGGGGCAGAGAGGAAGATAATTGAACTAATGACAGCAATAATCAAGCGGAGCAGTCAGGATGACTTATTAACAAGTGGCAAATTCCCCTCTGCAAATTAGGTCATGAGTGATGAGTGGATGCTTATTTGTCTTAACCGAGTACAAGGATCTGACTGCTGATTGATGATGCCCAGAGCGAGCTGTGATCAGTGAGGTGGTACCACGCGGTGAGGTGAGCTAGAACGCTCCAATATAATAATGGGAGCAATATACATGCAGTATACAAATGCATAAAGGGATGTGCATTTGCTAATTCCTGTAATGGCCCAGAAAAATTAGGAGTGTCAAACATAAGACATGCAAGGGAGTCCAATCCAGACCACAGGAGGTTAGAGCAAAAAAATGTATTTTTGGGGGGGGGGGCGGGGGGAGGGGGAACAAATTCAATATACTTTAAAATGACTAAAACCAAATCGAAACAGTGTATACATGATAATGCACCTACATTCATACAGTTTCTTCACTATGCCTAGCTCGCTATTTTTTGCTAATAGTGACGACAAGGAAATCTAACCAATTTTCAGGGTGGCTCACCGGTAGGATCTTTTTGAGGCCACAGCGGAGGAACTCATTGCGCAGATGTATCCTGAAGTCCAGATCGTCCGGAGAGGTGACCAGGGCGTTGATCAGCTGCATGCAGGCCACCTGTTGTTCAGCACACAAATGCCGGAGAGACCGTTAGAGAGAACACATTTATGGCATTCATTCTACTGAACGTTAAATGATATGGTGATATGGTGATTTATCATGCTTGACCTCTGTGTACGGTATCAATCTATGTTATGATGTAGCAGGCACTGTTGAGTAAACAAGAGCTATGTGTGAAAAAAACATATGTTTACACATTTTCCCAGAGATTAAAAGAAAGAGGAGAGCAAAGAGATGAGAGGAAAGAGGAGAGATAGGCCATAGTCTGAGTATGGTGTAGAGGGAGCAAAAAGGAAGTAGAGGGTAAGAGGAAGTCGAAAAGAGAAGAAATCCGGGGAGTCCGCTGACCAGTTATGCATTTGTAATTGATTTATTGGATTAGGGAAGAGACGAGGGATGGAGGGATGGGAGAAAGAGGGCAAAGGGAAAACGCTGATGGGCCTTAACGGACTATAAGGCAGCTCTGGGAGAAGACAGAGTGCTCGTCCGACAGGCCAATTTATCAGGAGCTGAAGGAAGGATCTCCGTGAACGACATGTGAAAAGTAGTCTTTAGAAAACCTCTATCGGCACGTTTGTGTTGGCCCGCATTTTTTTTATTAACGGTCCATTGTGAATGCTGTCCCCTGGGCTGTTTTTCACACCGATTCCTCCTGTAAGTGTTTTCCTGGAGAGACTCATACAGAGACTCATACACATGCGCACATGTACACACACGCATGCACACGCACACACCCACATACTCTAGCCCAATTAATGCCCTCGGAGAACATGGCTAGTGGGAATTCAGCTGGCGATGGGGAATAAGAGCCATCTGGAATGAACAGCATTGGTTTGTTTTTGGTGTGTTTTTCCCCCTTCTATAGCCGGAGGACAGAGGGATCCAACAGGTTTGTATTAATCCAGTGGAGTGAGGGCACACAGTGTTATGGTTTATGGGAATGTGTCGGTGCTAATGGAGACTCTTTATACAGACATATGCGCCAGGGCTGCCGCGCCCCGGGAAAGCAGTGTGCTTAAAGGGATACTTTGGGATACTAATTCTGGCAATGAGGCTCTTTGTCTATTTCCCCAAAGTCCCCAGAGTCCCCAGAGTCCGACTAACTCGTAGATACCATTTTTATGTCTCTGTGTCATTTTGCGAGTCAATGCTAACTAGCATTAGTGCACTGACTGGATATGGGTATACTATATTTAGCAGTGGCTCACAAAACTACCTACAACTTCCTTCATACTGGACACAGAGACATATCGTATCCACAAGTTAATCTGACTCCGGGGAAGTAGATAAAGAGCCTCATTGCCAAAACCCCAAAGTATCCCTTTAAGGAGAACTCCAAGGCTGTTCTGTGCTGCTGGTGGTGGTGTGGAAGGGGATGTGACAGTGGCTTTGAGAGCATGCCAATGGAGCCAAGCAGCAACATAGCAGACCTCTAAATGATCCAATAGGGTCTCCAGAGCCTTGGACCAAGAACTGGGCATCCAAGCCTGAAGAGTACACACCAGGGACGCTAGACTAGAAGCCTTGCTGAAACTATCTCCACTCTCATCACTTTACTTCCATCTTTAGCCTTTCAAAAGCAAGAGAGATATTTCAAGAGTTATTTTGTCTGGATGAGTAGCTAGGTCCATACTTCTCTTCCTCTACATGTAGATGTGTCCTCCTATCATACGAAGCAGACAAACCCCGACAATGTTTGTTGTGTGAAATTGGTTCAGGGAGGGTTATTGTGGTGCTTGTTTCCGGGGTTGGTGACAACGCGAGGGGGGAGCTCAGGCATCATGTGAACCTGAGCTTACAGTAGGAGATTTCTGTCAGTGTAATTAAAAGTGGGCCTGCTGGGATGGTTTAAAGTTGGGATGCAGGCTGGCTTTCGCTCTACAGTGGAGCGTGCAAAGCCCGAACCATCGGCAAAACCCATTTTAATCACATTAACAAAGTCAGGATCCACAGCACCATCGGAAGGTTTTTAAAAAGTATTCTAATTTCTTTTAACCTTCTGCATCAGCAAGGTAGTTTAATTAACTTCACAATTAGCGGTGGCTCTTTTCATTCGCAACAGTTTTAGGATTGAGGAAAACAATCATTCTACCCCCCCCCCCCCCCCCCCCCCCGCATTCCCTCCTTCCCATAGATCCACCACTCTGCACATTACAAATTATTTCACTAATTATTAAATACACGGTTTGCAGTGATTTGTTCCTCAAAATATTTGGAGTGCAACAAAGTGCCAGAGAAAGAAAAGTAAAATACAGAAGAAAAGACAGGTGTATTACTGTGTGGCAGCCCTTTTCCTCTGGGTCCTCAGAGACCCACCTCGACAACACTGAGAAAAAGCTGAAAAATATTTATTACGAGGATGAGAAGGGAAAAAAACATCTCAGAAAGTCAACATCTCTCTTCTGGTCTCGTGTTATTTTTAGTCCTTTTTCAGAGTAGGGCTTCTCTAGTGAAGCAGATTATGATTATTAGGGCAGGAGAGAGAACCTTCAACGCATTTTAATAGCCCACGGTCGACTCCGTGTCAAACACTGGCTCCAAGCCGAGAGGCCATTTTTGTGAATGACACTGACTAGAGCCGAGTTCTGTCCATTGCGCATACTTGGGTGATTTATTGTATTATGTGCATATATGTTAGTTTTAAAAAGGTGTTTCTTTCCACAACTTGCCTCAAAGGTCAACAAGTTAAGATCATGGATAAAACTTGGAAGAGTTGCTCAACTAGTTTGTGAATTGAATGCAGAATAATGATGTATGACTCGAATCCAAGCAGACTAGCACTAAAAGAATACGGGCATTACAACATGTGATACTCTGTAAGTGGCAGGTTGAAAGAGTGTTGTGAATTGAAGCGGATATTTATGAGATGGGTTCTAAGGGAAAGATGTGGAGAAAGGAGTGCATGAATCAATGTGTGCATGTGTGCGTGTGTGTGTGTGTGTGTGTGTGTGTGTGTGTGTTTATGTTATATGAGTGTGTCTATATCCAACAGGCTTTATATATACTGACCTGGAGCTGTTGGGCTTCGTGATTCTCCAGTCCCTCCACTATCGGCGCAAATCTCTCCTTGTTATTCCTCTCTGCTGCAATTGTCATGGCAGCCAGAATCTTATCCAGGCTGAGAGAAAGCAAATACACAAAAAAGTCAACAAGCGCCTTTATCACCCCACCGACAGGACATTTAAGATAAGATCATTTTCACCTCATCCCCATATATCATCTCGTCTCTTCCCATGTCATTGTCAGGGGCATTCTGTGGGGACCCAAGACAAATTGTTGTATTTGTTGGCAACACTGTGCATTGTATGTAACCAATTTAGCCGCCACAGTTCATTGCTCTGGTGATGCTCATACAAAGCCTGTGTAGCTGATATCATCCACAGTAAAAATCTATTCATAATAAAATGTAGTTGATGATGCAAGAGCAGGAGCAATTCATTACAGGGAAAAGAGTACAGATCTAACGTATACAAACACATATTGTTGTTAAAGCAAATTAAACTGTTTACAAGCGCTCACGGCACCTTTGCTGAATAAAGATTAGGCCCATTTCAGACGAAGGCATCACACTAAAGAAATATGTTGCTGTGCGCCTGCACACAAATGGGGGCTGCAACACAAGTAGGTGAAGTCAGTTTAAGTAGCCACTTCAGTAAACGGCAAACAAAAGTTATTTAGCTGGCGTCACTTTATCACACCATCAGATCAGACATGGGGGCCTCTCTCATCGGGGTTGTAAATGCTAGGTTCGCTGTCGTGCCTTTATCTCCTATACACAGGAGAAGCACAACAAAGACTAGGCGAGAGAGAGAGAGAGCTGCGTGGAAGCTTTTTTTTCTTCTTTTTTTCTCCTCAGCTCATTCTTTTTTTTCTTCTGTTTCTCGCCTCTTTGCCATCCAGGATGCGCTGAAGCGTTCGTGGGTCCCCAGGGAGGAATGATGTCTCATGACCCAGCCATGCCTGTGATCCTCCCCATTGCTCAAAAATAGTCTCGCAGAGGAGCAAGGAGAGGGAAGATGTGGGGAGAACCTACACAGGGTGCTCCCTGTCTACCCACCGAGTACCTCCCAACCCAGTGATGGCATGGGAGGAGGATGGAGGTCTGTTGACAAAAACGAGTCATTTATAGGTTATATTAGACTGATGTGTGTTACGTGAGTTTGCCTCCATCCAAATCGTTGCACTGGGAAGGGGAAACTCTGCCAGGGATAAAATATTAATCATAATTTTATATTTTACTGGAAATCCTAGGAAAAAAATGTGTGACCTATAACCATTATGTGAAGTATATGTGTGGAATAAATGTAACATATACAGTACCAGTCAAAAGTGTGGACACGCCTACTCATTCAAGGTTTTTTTCTTTCTTTTGACTATTTTCTACTTTGTAGAATAATAGTGAAGACATCAAAACTATGAAATAACACATATGGAATCATGTAGTAACCAAAAAGTGTTTAAACAAATCAAAACATCTGTTATATTTTAGATTCTTCAAAGTAGCCTCCCTTTTCCTTGATAACAGCATTGCACACTCTTGGCATTCTTTCAACCAGCTTCACCTGGAATGCTTTTCCAACAGTCTTGAAAGAGTTCCAACATGTGCTGAGCACTCGTTGGCTGCTTTTCCTTCAGTCTGCGGTCCAAGTCATCCCAAACCATTTCAATTGGGTTGAGGTCAGGTGATTGTGGAGGCCAGGTTATTTGATGCAACACTCGATTACTCTCCTTCTTGGTCAAATAGCCCTTACACAATAGCCCCCCTGTTGAAAAACAAATGATAGTCCCACTAAGCGCAAACCAGATGGGATGGTGTAACGCTGCAGAATGCTGTGATAGCCATGCTGGTTAAGTGTGCCTTGAATTCTAAATAAATCACAGACAGTGTCACCAGCAAAGCACACCCACACAATCACACCTCCTCCTCCATGCTCCATGTAGAGACCATCCGTTCACCTACTCTGCATCTCACAAAGACACGGTGGTTGGAACCAAAAATCTCTAAATTTGGACTCATCAGGCCAAAGGACAGAATTCCACTGGTCTAATGTACATTGCTCCTGTTTCTTGGCCCAAGCAAGTCTCTTATTCTTATTGGTGTCCTTTAGTAGTGGTTTCTTTGCAGCAATTCAACCATGAAAGCCTGATTCACGCAGTCTCCTCTGAACAGTTGATGTTGAGATGTGTGTGTTACTTGAACTCTGTGAAGCATTTATTTGGGCTGAAATTCCTGAGACTTTTAACTCTAATGAACTTATCCTCTGCAGCAGAGGTAACTTTGGGTCTTCCTTTCCTGTGGTGGTCCTCATGAGAGCCAGTTTCCTCATAACACTTGATGGTTTTTGTGACTGCACTTGAAGAAACTTTCAAAGTTCTTGAAATGTTCCAGATTGACTGACCTTCATATCTTACAGTAATGATGGACTGTCGGTTCTCATTGCTTATTTGAGCTGTTCTTGCCATAATATGGACTTGGTCTTTTACTAAATAGGGCTATCTTCTGTATACCCCCCCGTACCTTGTCACAACATAACTGATTGGCTCAAACGCATTAAGGAAGGAAATGTACTTTGAACAAGGCACACCTGTTAACTGAAATGCATTCCCGGTGTCTACCTCATGAAGCTGGTTGAGATAATACCAAGAGTGTGCAAAGCTGTCATCAAGGCAAAGGGTGGCTACTTTGAAGAATCTCAAATATAATAAAATAAATGTTGGTTACTACATGATTCCATATGTGTTATTTCATAGTTTTGATGTCTTTACAATTATTCTACAACGTAGAAATAGTAGAAATAAAGAAAAACCCTTGAATGAGTAGGTGTGTCCAAACTTTTGACTGGTACTGTAGAAAAATGGAGCAGCCTTTTTCTATGTGATAGGGGTGATAAAGCTGCAGACATGTGCAGGGGAAACAGACATAGTGGTTTTAATGCCTGTTCAAACTGTAACTTGAAAAAAGCGCTACATCTGCTTAACTCCTCGCGTTCGCCCTTTGATTCCGTCACTTGGTTTGTGGTGTTGACAATGAGCCAACGTCACAGCGTAGCTCTCTAGCAGACGAGGTTGTCGGAAAGTGAGGCCTCAGCTCTATTTTCTGTCAATCAGCTTAAACATGGCTGTGATCATTGGAAGGATTGACAGTCGTCTTCAACACACACATCTTTACATTCCTACATTGAACATAGCAGGGGCCAAAACTATGGTCCCGCAGACGCATTCAGAGGAGCCGATATGCGAAAAACAGTTTTAACTGGGTTCTCGTATTCGTCAGTTTGTTTATTTTCCTCTGCTGCATGCAGACCTACTTTGAAGTGCCATTGTTATTCTAGTCCAGCTCTGTGGCAGACACAATAAAAAAGAGCTCTGCTGGATTCAATTTATAATCTGTCAGCGAAGCTGTGTGTTCATGGCCAACAACACTGAGCACTTAAATACATTACACAGCCCAAACTGCTAAATCAGAACATGTTAACTGGCAGTGCACCGATACAGCTCAAAGCCCTTGCTGCAAATGCAATGAGTGCACAGAATGTATTGTGCTGGGGCCAATGACAGATTGTCTACAACACAGGAGGTTGGTGACACCATAATTGGGGAGGATGGGCTCATAGTAATGGCTGGAACGGAATAAATGGATCCATGTGTTTGATACCATTTCATTCACTCCATTCCAGCCATCATTATGAGCCGTCCTCCCCTCAGCAGCCTCCTGGGGCTTACAAATATATTTTGTTAATCTCGTAATGTACATGACGGTATTACGTTGCTAGAGGGAGAAGTGGGGAGGAAGACAATGCATGGGCACAGAGAGTGACATTGAGGATATAATAATGGTGGATGATGCTAATGAAGTATGTTTGCAGTGAACTTACATGTTTTCCTCTCCAATGATACAGATAGCAGAGAGGATCTTGACGATCTCAGTCATCATACTGGTCTGTTTGGGGTCAATGGCCCTGGCCAGGAGCAGCAAGCTCCGCTCATCTTCCAGAATCCTTTGTAGTCCATACTGTAGACATGTAAGAGGAAGAAAAGAAAGGTGTCCATAGGGTATAAATTAATGAGAGCATTTGCATTCATAGAGATCGCTCACTTACAGTTTTTTTTTTAAGAACTACTAACTTTACAAAGAACCTCTAGTATAAGTAATAGTTAGCCCTAATTCTCTTTTACGGAGGGACATAGAGGCCAAGGGAAAATTGAGATTATGATGAATTAAGCCAATTCAGGACAGGGCTGTGGGGACAAATACTTATAGTCCTCTACTATCTTTAAATCTATCTCAGATTCAAGCAATGGGCATACTTGACCACGTATGGGGATTTTATAAAGGGTAACAATATCAATAGCTCATCCATCCTTGAACAATGTGCTACTTTTGAGAGATGACAGATGAGACAGTGCTGCTTCCCAAAAAAGAATAATTAAATATTTGGTGACAATGGGCTCAACATGGCAAATTAGCTCCGCTTTACGTGCTCGTAATAGCACTTGTCACAGTCCAGCCATTCTAGATAGGAAAAACAGCCAACCTGGTCTCATCATACAGGATTTTGAGATGACTACATACGGGGTATAAAGTGATATCACTTTTTATTGATTTCCTTTCTACCGCTCTTGCTCCTTTTCAATGTGAATAAGACTTTATTCCAGGATTGCCATTGAAATTGAGGCATTGAAGCTGTAGAAATTCAGTCTATGTTTGGAGCACTTTAAAGTGAATACAGAACCACCTCTGCACTGTACTGTCCTTCTCTTCCCACCTCGGATTACTTTGAGTCGATGTAAAAAGCAGAATAAATTATTACATTGATTGTTCAAGTGGTTGAGGGCCAACTTTGGGTGCCAATTGAGTCCTGCTATATAGCTATCTAAAAACACTCAGGAATCAAGAAAAACTGCAGTAAGTAAAACTTTCGTAATGAAAGCCTAGGACCAACCCAACAAGTACAAACCTTATTGTTCATGAAGGCCTTGAGACATTGGATCAGCTTGTGCTGGTTTCTTTTGTCAATACTTTCTTGCCTGAAAAAGAGTGAGAAAGGACAGGAATGCTAGATTTAGATAGTATGTAGAGCATATTGAGAAGAAAAATAGTTGAAATGTAAGAAGCTTACTGTTTCTTATCCAGCAACTTATCCAATGCATCCAAGAGGAGGCCCAGTCCTTCATGGCCAAAGTTGTTCACCCAGCTAGGAACGTTTTAAATAAAAAAACAGACAAACTAAGTCAGACAACGTACATACTGTAGTTCGGAGCCAGACTAACAGCTGTTGAATCATACATAAAAAGTAATTGGTGGTATTGGTTTCATTGTCATTGAGGAGAATGATCATCTCCACACAAATTGTCTCTATTTTTCCTGGTTATTTCTGTGGAGAATCTATAGATGAGAGATAGAATCGCCAATCAACACAGCCCCCTTTTTTTATAACACTAAATGCTAGAATGTGTATCACATAATCATTTACAGGCAAATGAACAATCATCCATCATATGTCCTGCTCCTGTGGTCTAGCAGTGTGATTCTAGGCCCCCAGCAGCATGCTGTAGTGCCACCAAAAGATTAAGCAATGCAAGAAAGATAACACTGTAATCGATAATGGATCGCGGGAGATAATTGGCAATAAACCACAAGCGTATCTGGAGACAGCAAATGATCCAGTGCAGATGAGACTGTTTGTCAGCGATGGGATATGTGGAGGAGAGTGAGTGAGGCAGGGGCTGACCCCCCGATCACACCTAGATTATGTCATTAGCATCACTTGCTCTTGCCGCTCGATTGTCAATAACACAAAACGCATTGAGCAATTTGTAGCATTAAAGGGACGTAATTCAATGATTTATTTTGCCTTCTTGACAATGATTCAACGCAATAAGAACATGCATATTAAAATCATTTGTATTGACTCGGCAGTCAGAGAAGACCCTCGATTAGGAACGATGCTTACTGGCCCGAGGCTGTTTCTCCGAGGTGAAGTGAGGTATTTCTTTGATCTGCAGCAAAATTAATGGAGAATTATTAAGACTACTGAAGCCCTCCGAACCCATTCCTCAAAATGCATTACCGGGCCAAGCCCAACTCAATTTGTAACTTACTACCATTACGATGTACAGTACAGCATAATGATCTTCTTTGTTATAAAACCACTCAGCATAATGTCCAAAATGTATAACTCTGTTTACTGAGGTGAGCCTCGCGGTTCAATGTTTGCCACTTCCCTTCACGTGATCTGCTTTGCGGCAGGCAGCTTATTGCATGCAAACACAGTTAGCTAAACCCGATAGCAAAAATGTGATCTCGGGGAAACAATCGAGCCCCGCTCAATGTAATGCCCAATCATGTGCTGTTTATGACAGCCCGACATCAATACGGAGGTGGTAGGAGCAAGTGACTTTACGTGAGACATCAATACGGAGGTGGTAGGAGCAAGTGACTTCAGGTGAGACATCAATACGGAGGTGGTAGGAGCAAGTGACTTTACGTGAGACATCAATACGGAGGTGGTAGGAGCAAGTGACTTTACGTGAGACATCAATACGGAGGTGGTAGGAGCAAGTGACTTTACGTGAGACATCAAAAAGAGGGGAAAGACGCAACATGGTTGATGGTGACGCGAGCGCTAGGGGAAATTAAGCAGATATCTGTGAAGAGGTATTCTGATTATTACACAGTGCTCTGTGTGACCTGAGATGCAGCCGCCGATACCGGGTGGTCGTATACAATGTCTAGGAGTCTAAAACAAGTGGCCGCAAAAACTGCCATGACAACCAAATGAGATGCATCGGGTGATCACGTTCGTAGCTCAGGCAGATTACATTGAATCTAGCATGACCTGATACACTGGACAGTGATATCACACAATCCGTGTGGTTGAAATAACCTGTGCCTCAACATATCCACTTCCTCAACAAGCTGGGAAGTAAACAAATCAAAAGCGTTGCTACTTCACAGAAAAAACTGACAGCTGGTTATGTGAAGATGCCTCCTTTCCCCTGCATGTTGTCACAAGCTTTTATTGTTTTGAGGCAACTATCTCTTCACTGCAAGGAAATCAAGCAGCTTTCGTTTGGAGGTGACTAAAGTGGATGAATAGTGGAGCTAGGATTTAAAGTGTGGGTCCAGGGTGGGCAGTCTCATCCTGTCTGTATGTCTGTGTCATCTCTCTATGTTCTCCATCCGTCTGTCTGGCTGTCCATCGGTCTGTCCGTCTGTCAAAGCTGCAACAGCACAATAGGCAAATAGGATCCAATTCCCTTTCAGCTTCCTCCTTTAATCAATTTGTGGCATGAATTCAAGGATCTCATTAACTTGGGGTGGAACTTGTTCTTGAAATATTGATGGATATAATCTTGCAGTTAAGTGTCAACAAATTCCACAATCATGTACAGTACATTCCGCTGCCAAAATGAAAAAGTAGCCATTTTTTATGTATACTATTTCTGCTGGTAAAGACACAATTATGCTGTTTTTATGTTAGGTGCCACAAATCCCAGAACTATATGAGATGATTTCAGTCTGGACCCAGAGCACGGATGCAAACGTAAACAATGTGTTGATAATGCTTATTTGCGCACGGCATAGAGATATATAAGGAATTTCCTGTCTGTTCAGATAGCAACAAATCTTCTACATTTCGTTTCCTATGTCAGCTTCATATTTTGTGTTAATCTTCCCTGCCAACAAGAATAGTTATTGGGAGGCAATAATAACTAATACTTCATCTGTCTTCAAGTTCCCAAATGGAAACATTTATACATCTGACCTTTGCTGCCACCGTGTATGTAGCTCACGAACAAGGCAATGCAATTCCCTATAATGAAATAATAAGCTGCCGTGGTGTGTCACTATCAAGCATGCCATATGTGGTGTTGAATGGATTTACTGAGTGGTGTTAATCATATTGCTACAGACAGATTTGGCATGGGAAATGTAATTGATGCTGGAGAGAATGCTATGCTTTTGTGCAACAGCCAATGCAACCGACTCGACTGGAATTGTTCATTGCTGACTGTGGAATCTGAAACGCATTCAGTCTTTCTGTCTGACTGATCAGTTGGCCTGTGTTGTGATGCCTTAAGGAACATTGATTTCAGCCAGTAGCCCAACATTGTTCAGTCTTGTTGTGTTATTTAATTGGGACTGGCATCGGGGAGTATTGTGTCATTGAGAGCAATATATTTCATATTGTATTATGGGCTGAGCCATACCTCTGTCCCACTCTGCCACTCCTGACCCATTCAGCACTGTTGCATTCCACTTGAGGCCTTGAGCTCTTAGCAACAAATTGCTCTTGACATTAGAACCTGAAACCCGAGCACAGGGAGACTTCCAGCCTTATGATTCTGCATTCTGAAGGCTACAGCCATTTCCCACCAATCGACGCAATGGTTTACTGAAAGAATCAGAATAGCACGCCCAATGGGAATGATGTCAAATGCCCACACATATAAATCTGAAAGATCTAGAAAAGTTCCACTTATGACTAATTGAAAGGTGAAAGGTGAAATAAAAAAAAACAAATAAAAAATATCAAAGGTCAAGCACGGAGGTGGTAGTGTGATGGTTTGGGGATGCTTTGCTGACTCAGGACCTGGACAACTTGCAATCATTGAACGAACAATGCATTTTGATCTGTATCAGAGAATTCTAAAGGAGAATGTCTGGCCATCTTTCCGTGAGCTGAAGCACACTTTGGTCATGTATCAAGACAAATGTAATGTTTTGGAATGGCCAAGTTAAAGTCCAGACATAAACCCAATTGAGATGTTGTGGCAGGACCTAAAAGAGCAGTTCATGCTCGAAAAAAACACCAAATGTAGCTGAGTTAAAGTAGTTCTGCAATGGCCAAAATTCCTCCACAGCGATGTGAGAGACTGATCAACAACTACAAGATGTGCTTGGTTGCAGTCATTGCAGCTAAAGGTGGCACACCCAGTTATTGAGTGTAAGGGAGCAATTACTTTTTTACACAGGGGCATTGGGTGTTCACTTTTTGTATTACATAAATGAAATAAGTATTAAAATATTGTGTTATTTGTTCACTCGGGTTCCCTTTATCTAACATGACTTTTTATGCTAAAATAGAGAAAATCCGAAAAGGGGTAAATACATTTTCCCGGCATATGCTGTAAAGTTTATTAACTACAATGTAAATCAGTCATGGTGATAACAAGAAAATGCTGAATAGCAATGACTGCAGTTAGCACGCAACATCTCCATTTTGCTCTTTGGTCAGACAGAAGATGTTAAGTTCACATTCTCAAGAATGATACAATTTCAAATTTGTCCATATAAAACGTTCATCAGTATCCTCAAACAATTGCCTGTCTGAAAGGTTATGACCTTTGCAAAACCAAGAAAATAGTGTTGAGTAGCTAATTAATGAATAAAAAATACATACATCTTTGTGAATAAGACTTAATGAATGGCATAGCCTTTCCACACCCTGACCATGACCTCCTGGATATCTCCGCTGCCCTCTGGGCATCAGATGTAATACACAACACAAACCAGGAAGGAGAAAGGTCAAAATATGAAACACCTGGAAGAATGATTAATATAGAATGTTGTGTTCTCAATAGGCACTGATGGAAAGAAAGAAAGAAAGAAAGAAAGAAAGAAAGAAAGAAAGAAAGACAGAATGAAAGAAAGAAAGGGGAACACAGAGATGGCATTGTGTTAGGAAAAAAGGGTGTAATTGAGACGCAAACCCAATCATTTCACTTGGTTCTTTCTTCCTTCTTCCTAGAAGTGGATTGAAATGCTCAGATGTCCCGACCACACACAGCTCTCAAATGAAGTACACTTTTACTCCACTGCCTCCTCTGTCCTCTCTAGCAGATCCATTTTTGATGACGGAACATAAGTTGGTCCACCCTCCATCCACTCAGATACGGTACCAGTTAAAAGTTTGGACACACGTAGTCATTGAAGGGTTTTTTCTTTATTTTTACTATTTTCAACTTTGTAGAATAATGGTGAAGACATCGAAACTATGAAATAACACATAAGGAATTGTGTAGCTAACGAAACATTTTTAAATAAATAAAAATGTATTTTAGATTTTTCAAAGTAGCCACCCATGGCATTCTCTCAGCCAGCTTTTTTGAGGAATGCTTTTCCAACCGTCTTGAAGGAGTTCCCACATATGCTGAGCACTCGTTGGCTACTTTTCCTTCACTCTGCAGTCCAACTAGCACCATCTCAATTGGGTTGAGGTCAGGTGATTGTGGAGGCCAGGTCATCAGATGCAGCACTCCATCACTCTCCTTCTTGGTCAAATAGCCCTTACACAGCCTGGAGGTGTGTTTTGGGTCATTGTCCTGTTGAAAAACAAATGATAGTCCCACTAAGCGCAAACCAGATGGGATGGTGTATTGCTGCAGAATGCTGTGATAGCCATACTGGTTAAGTGTGCCTTGAATTCTAAATAAATCACAGACCGTGTCACCAGCAAAATACCCCCATACCATCACACCTCTTCCTCCATGCATCACGCTGGGAACCACACATGCGGAGATCATCCGTTCACCTACTTTGTGTCTCACAAAGACACGGTGGTTGGAAAAAAATATATTTGGACTCATCAGACCAAAGGTCAGATTTCCACGGTCTAATGTCCATTGCTCCTGTTTCTTGGCCCAAGCAAGTCTCTTCTTCTTATTGTTGTTGTCCTTTAGTAGTGGCTTCTTTGCAGCAATTCGACCATGAAGGCCTGATTCACGCAGTCTCTTCTGAAAAGTTGATATTGAACTCTGTGAATAAATGAACTGTAATGAACGTATCTTCTGCAGCAGAGGTAACTCTGGGTCTTCACTATTATTCTACAATGCAGAAAATAGTACAAATACAGAAAAAACCTGGAATGAGTAGGTGTGTCCAAACTTTTTTCCAAACTTTTGACTGGTACTGTAGGTACGGGGGAGGGGGGGTGAGAGCAGAGAATATAAGTAATTATCTTTGCTTTGAACACAGTGACAATGGGAGCGCTCGTACCCTGTAGAAACCAGTGTCGAAACCATGTAGAAAACACTGCAAACGTATGGCTAATTTCACACCGGGGAGAGTGGACAGCACCAGGCATCGGTGGAGTGGTCATGTGATTGACTACAAAGACACATTAACCTTCCTGGCTAGCAAGAGAGGGAGGCAACAGAGATATTGGATTTCAGAGAGTCGGACAGGGTGAAAGCCCAGCGGCGTACTCCGAGGGACAATATTCCCGGTGTCAGCACCCTGCGAATATGATTGCCTGGCATCGGAAGTGCCCGACGCCTCTACTGGCATTTGAGTCTCAGCAGGATACCCCCCCCATAAAAAGATGGTGGTCTCAAAATGACTGCACATCAAAACCCACAACATAAATTAATGTTCCAGGAATGTGGAGTTAAGGGAAGGAGGGTGGAGATGGAGGTGAAGGTGGGTGGTTGAGTGCAGACAAAGAAAGCGCTGAAGGCAGCAACATGTGTCAAGGGAAAGTGAAGAAGCAACATCATGATGAAATCAACTTAGTGACTGGGGACAGGGAGAAAGCTCTGCGCACTTCCCCAGACACTTCTAAATGACCCCCCGCGGAGCGCAAAACACTCCTGAAATGTGCAATTATCTCCTAAACAGCACAAGGCTCCTCCTGCGCAGATGATAGAGGGAAATGGAGGGAAAAACTACTGTGGAGTTACTAAAGCATTTGTGATTGATCAGGCCCATTAATTGAAATGGGGCTTGTATATAGCTATACCTGTGTGGAAGATCTGAGGATGAATGCCGCGGTTTGATGTGGTGAGCAGTATAGGACCTACACAACTCCAGATCCCTCACCCCCTAGTGGGTTGCTCTCTTTTTATCTTGACAGCCTGGAAAGGAATCATAGTGCCACCTCCCTCATCATAATGATAGAATATCTTTGCAAAGAGCTGCTATATACAGTGGGGCAAAAAAGTATTTAGTCAGCCACCAATTGTGCAAGTTCTCCCACTTAAAAAGATGAGCGAGGACTGTAATTTTCATCATAGGTACACTTCAACTATGACAGACAAAATGAGAGAGAAAAAAATCCAGAAAATCACATTGTAGCATTTTTTATGAATTTATTTGCAAATTATGGTGGAAAATAAGTATTTGGTCAATAACAAAAGTTTATCTCAATACTTTGTTATATACCCTTTGTTGGCAATGCCAGAGGTCAAACGTAAGTCTTCACAAGGTTTTCACACACTGTTGCTGGTATTTTGGCCCATTCCTCCATGCAGATCTCCTCTAGGGCAGTGATGTTTTGGGGCTGTTGCTGGACAACATGGACTTTCAACTCCCTCCAAAGATTTTCTATGGAGTTGAGATCTGGAGACTGGCGAGGCCACTCCAAGACCTTGAAATGCTTCTTACGAAGCCACTCCTTCGTTGCCCAGGCGGTGTGTTTGGGATCAGTCATGCTGAAAGACACAGCCATGTTTCATCTTCAATGCACTTGCTGATGGAAGGAGGTTTTCACTCAAAATCACACGATACACGGCCCCATTCATTCTTTCCTTTACACGGATCAGTCGTCCTGGTCCCTTTGCAGAAAAACAGCCCCAAAGCATGATGTTTCCACCCCCATGCTTCACAGTAGGTATGGTTTTCTTTGGATGCAACTCAGCATTCTTTGTCCTCCAAACACGACGAGTTGAGTTTTTACCAAAAATTTATATTTTGGTTTCATCTGACCATATGACATTCACCCAATCTTCTTCTGGATCATCCAAATGCTCTCTAGCAAACTTCAGACGGGCCTGTACTGGCTTAAGCAGTGGGACACGTCTGGCACTGCAGGATTTGAGTCCCTGGCGGCGTAGTGTGTTACTGATGGTAGGCTTTGTTACTTTGGTCCCAGCTCTCTGCAGGTCATTCACTAGGTCCCCCGTGTGATTCTGGGATTTTTGCTCACCGTTCTTGTTATCATTTTGACCCCACAGGGTGAGATCTTGCGTGGAGCCCCAGATCGAGGGAGATTATCAGTGGTGTTGTATGTCTTCCATTTCCTAATAATTGCTCCCACAGTTGATTTCTTCAAACCAAGCTGCTTACCTATTGCAGATTCAGTCTTCCCAGCCTGGTGCAGGTCTACAATTTTGTTTCTGGTGTCCTTTGACAGCTCTTTGGTCTTGGTCATAGTGGAGTTTGGAGTGTGACTGTTTGAGGTTGTGGACAGGTGTCTTTTATACTGATAACAAGTTCAAACAGGTGCCATTGATACAGGTAACGAGTGGAGGACAGAGGAGACTCTTAAAGAAGAAGTTACAGGTCTGTGAGAGCCAGAAATCTTGCTTGTTTGTAGGTGACCAAATACTTATTTTCCACAATAATTTGCAAATAAATTCATTAAAAATCCTATAATGTGATTTTCTGGATTTTTTTTCCCTCATTTTGTCTGTCATAGTTGAAGTGCACCGATGATGAAAATTACAGGCCTCTCTCATCTTTTTAAGTGGGAGAACTTGCACAATTGGTGGCTGACTAAATAATTTTTTGCCCCACTGTATATTGTAATAAAGTGTTTAGTTGTATTCTTGCTTTATGGTTATTTCCCTTTCTTTTTTGCTCTTTGTGGATTCCACCACACAACAGGAGTTCTTGAGGGAATCCTGAAAGTTAACTCAAAATATTTCTATCTATATACTTTTCCACTGCCCCTAAAAGACAGAGTAGTTTCTGACAGCAGACCACTGTGAACTGTCATTCCACAGAGAACCACATGCCTGGGCAACATGACAACGTCCACAAAAATTATATATTTACTATAGAAATAGAAGCTCTGCATTGACAAAACGATAAACAAGGAAACGGAAGTTGTAGAAATTGCAATGGCCATGGGGTAGTGGATGTAGAGCAATAGCATGACAATTATCCCCCTGTACCTGTGCCGTAATCCCATTTCTAACTAAATCAATATGGAATTCAAATCAGATACGTGCATTATGTATGCCTCGCTCCAGGGCTCCTGTAGATATGGCTACCGCTGAGGTTAACATATGGTGTCATAAAAATAAATGGGCATCTCTCTTAAAATGTGCTCAGTCACTGAGGACATTTGGATCTTTGGCTCCTTTACTGCCTCTGGGAAAAAAGGCTGCAATGAAGTCAGCGACGTGATAGTTTTAATCTAGCTAACCCACTCTTTTCTGAGTGTGTAGAAATTATAGTGGAATGTACAAGAAATGTTAACGTGAAAGATTGCCTCTTAATTAAGCATGGTTCATTATCAATTGTAAAGTTTAAAGCAGGCCTGTCTGTCACAACTTTTTGTGTGCTCTACTGTCCATGATAATCTGGTAAAAAAAAACAAATTTTAAAATCAGTTTAGACAATTTATTGCTGGAAATTATTAGAATGGGAACAGAAAACAAATGGGGAGAGTCAAATAAATAAATTGGGTTAACTACAAAAACAACACATTGCAATATCAAAATCCATGCCTCTTGGGCCCATGCAAAGATTATTTTCTCATTTCCAAAACCTATTTCTCCTTAACAAGTGCCAGTGCAAAAAATGGGCTTGTCTGTAGCCTAGGGGGGTGCAGGACAGTTTATAATAACATTTGGAGTCTGGAGAGTCAAGTCCCACAGCATAGACGACCCTGGCTGAGTTCTTCAAACCCTTTTTCACTCCATCACCATGGTAAAACAATTTATTTCACGGACCGAGAGGTGAAGTTTTGATAACTTTATTTCTTACTTCCTGGAATCAAAAGGCAAGTTTCCATTACGTCCCAGAGCGGAGCTGGGAAGGGAAGGGCAGCTTGACCCAAAAAGGCAGTGCTGTGACTATCTTGCCCTCTCTGTGCTTGTAGGAGAGCTTTTCAAAAACTCCATCATAGAACTCCAAGAACACGGACATTCTAAAGCTAGCCGACATGAATATTATGGCTTTCTGTCTTGGTTACAACAGATTTGGCCATAAGATTTAAGGCTTTGGGAACGTATTTCCTGACAAATATGCCACTGAAATATGAGAAAGCACAATATACTTTTGAACCCCTTTGAAGACATCGTGTTTTATAAAGCCATATATCAACTTTCTTGGACCGGCGTCGAACTTGATTTAGCTGTAGAAAACACATTCTCTCCCCTCGCTGTAATAAAGCATCTCTGGCAGACTGGGCTGGCCCCTACGTGTCTTCCCAAACTCACTCCAGAAACATCTGTCAACACAGTGTTGACTCTTTATTACATGAATACACTTCCCATAACCAGGCTTCAGCTCTCAGCTTGAGGAGACACTCTCTTTACATCCAAAAGACTAAGAGCTCTTCACTGACTGTCAACCTGGCTGTAATAAGCCATCATCCACTGAACATTGTGGTAGATCATGTTTTAGTGGATTTACATTTATTTTTCTGTTATTTTACCAGGTAAATTGACTGAGAACACATTCTCATTTGCAGCAACAACCTGGGGAATAGTTACAGGGGAGAGGAGGGGGATGAATGAGCCAATTGTAAACTGGGGATTATTAGGTGACCGTGATGGTTTGAGGGCCAGATTGGGAATTTAGCCAGGACACCAGGGTTAACACCCCTACTCTTACGATAAGTGCCATGGGATCTTCAATGACCTCAGAGAGTCAGGACACCCGTTTAACGCCCCATCCGAAAGACGGCACCCTACACAGGGCAGTGAGATATTTTTTTAGACCAGAGGAAAGAGTGCCTCCTACTGGCCCTCCAACACCACTTCCAGCAGCATGGTCTCCCATCCAGGAACTGACCAGGACCAACCTTGCTTAGCTTCAGAAGCAAGCCAGCAGTGGTATGCAGGGTGGTAAGTAATTTGTCATTGTAAATTACAAATAACTACTATGTCAGCTTTGGTGACATGTCACTAAAATGGCTCACTCTCAGTTGGTTATTCAGTAAAATACAATAACTAAGGCCTATTTTTATTTAAGGTTGGTCAATATGACTGACTATCGGGAATATAGCTGCTGTTTTCGAAAATGGAGTATATTTGTCATTTTAGACATGCCCTTTTTCCCCCAAACGTCAAGAAACCTCCTATGGTTTTTGGAAGCCAGCTTTTGGGATTCAGCAAAGACCTTCGACAAAGCTGTTATTCCAAAGACATTTACACCAAAGCTTCTCTAACAAACAAACTACAGACATGACAAAGTGTAATGGAGGTCATGTACGTTTCAAAAGTGTAACTTTTCTGAAAACCATCTTTCACATTCAGTCACTTGGTGGGTGTTTAATTGTTTCTCAGTCAATCATTTTGTTATCTTCGGTCAATCAAGGCTGATGAACTGCCTTGTGTAAAGAAGCATCCCCACTTCAAAGCTACTATTAAGCCCATTACCAGCGCTATGCGTTACCTTCTGTAGTGCATGGCTACAGGCATTAAGCCAGGGTAAAGCTGGTGAGACCGAGAGACACAGACACCCTGGCAGTAGCTGTGAGATCACTACAGTACAATGCTCCATCTTGACTCTCCAGCCCTGACCCAGAGAAGGAGAAAACTCCTAGCGTCAGCAGCAATTCACAGATGCCTGCACACAAAGGCCCACAAATTGCCACAGAGAAATTGTCACAGTTATGCTATGAAGATTTTACCACATAATGAAAAGTTGGTGCCAAGTTCAATTTTGGTCTGAATCTGTCTGGAGGATCTGAGAGTCGAGCACATTTTATATGGAACTCACTGCTGGGATTTGAAGGGAGTCAGACTAATACTAAAGGCTTAGCACAAGGAACTCCAAAGCTGGGCCCTTGAAAGTGTGAAGCAGTGTGTTCCCTGTGTAGGACCTAAGAACGCTCTTACTCCCTCTTTTAAGTTATTGGTGGAGTATCGGGACAGGTAGAGGTAGTAGCTCAGAGGGGGAGAGCTCCAACCATGTTTGTCACGTCCTGACTTTAGTTCCTTGTTTTAGTTTCTATTTTAGGTTGGTCAAGGCGTGAGTTGGGGTGGGCATTCTGTGTTGTTCTAGTTTTGGTTTTCTATGTGTTTGGCCTGGTATGGTTCTCAATCAGAGGCAGCTGTCAATCGTTGTCGCTGGTTGAGAACCATACTTAGGCAGCCTGTTTTTCCCACTTGAGTGGTGGGTGATTGTTTTCTGTGTCTGTGTTTCCTCCGTACAGAACTGTTTTGTTTTTCGTTTCTGTCTTTCACTTTGTTATTTTGTATTTTCGTGTTCAGTGACTTTTCATTAAAAATTACGAACACTTACCACGCTGCACATTGGTCCGATCTTTTATACTCCTCGTCAGAGGAGGACGAATCGCGTTACAATGTTGTTTGAGAGGAAAATGATCCCCACTAAGAAGTGAACTTAGTAGTGGGAAGCGGAGCCTGAAAAATATAAATGTACATGACAAAAGCTTGTCGAGTTTGTGCATGAGTGGGTGTGAAAAGAAGTTTAGAAATACTTATTTGCTTTTGTGATATTCAATTCCTGCACTTCTGCTGCCAGCCCTGTTGCACTTCTCTCACACTGTAACACCATAAAAAAATAACAATACGACACCACCACACTTTAACTCCCTATACATAACTGAGAAAATAAGAGGCTTTGATTATCTGTGAGTTGGCATCTCGCATCAAGTCAGTGGATTAGAAGTTAATGAATTACCACTCGTTGGAAAGTGGTGAGAGCCGGCTTCGTGACAGGTCTAAATTAAGAAGTGAATATCCAAATGAAAGAATTAAAAAGGGCTTAGAAAGAAGTGTGAGATGAATAATTGGTCAAGGAGTAATTGTTTTACAAAAGAGGGGAGTGGGGGGAGAGAAAATGGCAGCTTGAGGAAACTGGAAGCATAGAGACGGATGGGGCTTGCGGGTGCTTCGGGCGATGCCATCTGTGAGGGAATGTTGGAGGGCTGCTTGCCACACATCTGTTTTGGACTGACTGGGAGACGAGGGGGGATGAAGGAACTGCAGCACCAGCCCTGCAGCCACCTGGGCCGGCAAACAGGTGCACAGCCCAGCCAATTAAACTATTACACAAACACAGGCCACCGGGAGGACATTAACTGGCTGTGGCGCATTACAGAGCAACACAAGTCTCTCAGAGAAAAAGACTAACACTACTACAGAACTAGAAGCTTTCACTTTTTCTGCTGAGTTAAGGAGAGGTAATGGGGGAGGGAGGTGCCTGGCGATCCACAAACAGCACTGTTTTAATGAATTCCCACTTGGTCTTGGTCTTTCGTTTCTTGATTGAAAGGTATAGCAAGCATTCTTAAAACACACAGACGAAAGAAAACAAAGCATTCAAAGTAGTTTTGTATAGCCGAGTTTAGCGTTGATGGTCTATAACTGCTTATGGAAACGTGGTGGTTAGGGGGAATTTTGTATTGGTCAAATAGGTGTGCTGTATTGACCTTTCTCCCTGTGTTATCGCATGCCACAATATATATTTCTCACATGGTCTCTGAAAATACAGGTAACTTCCAAAATTAAGAAAAACACCTAAATAAAGTGTCTTAATAGGGCATTTGGCCACCACGTGCCAGAACAGTTTCAATACACCTTGGGATATATTCTACAAGTGTCTGGAACTTGTAGGTATGCAACAATATTCCACCACAGGAAATGCCATAATTTGGTGTCTTGTTGAAGGTGGTGGAAAACACACAAAAAATCTTCCAATTGGGTTGAGATCTGGTGACTGAGACGGTCATGGCTTATGGTTTACATCGTTTTCATGCTCATCAAACCATTCCGTGACCACGCGTGCCCTGTGTATGGGTGCATTGTACACCAATGGAGCATAGCCATGATAGCCAAAATAATGGCCAACAGGATTGAATGTTAATTGTTTAAATAACTCAGGAACCACACTTGTGTGGAAGCACCTGCTTTCAATATACTTTGTATTCTCATTTACTCAAGTGTTCCCATTATTTTGGCAGTTACCTACCTGTAGGTTACGCTGCGCTGAGTGATCAGCAAGGGTGGAGAGAGTTGAGCTGCATGTAATTCTACAGTTTATCAAAAATAGGTATACAGATAAAACACCATACTGCCCTGTGTTCATTTTTCACCCCAAACTACATTGCCAAAAGTAGATATCAGGTATTTGTATAGCAGTACCTTAATAACTATAGAATACCGCTACCACGGAATTACAATCTGATAGATACAGAATATATCCTTACTAAAACAACGCTAAAGGGATTTTAAATAAAATGTATAGGAACATATTTGATGCTCAAACATAGGCATACAGTTTGTCTTCTATGGTCAATGAGAGAAGGAGAACTGTGGCCCTTGGCAAAACTACAGGATGATTTGCATTTTCTCTGAATGCAAAGTTCCTCCTTATACCAAGGTAGTGCCAAAGGAGGAGCCAGAGTTGCTGCTCAGGTCACTTAGACAACCCCTTAGAGCAGCCACACAAGTCTTTGACAGTGTAGTACTGCAGGGTGATAACTTTGTGGCTGTCAACTATTTGTGTCATTTTACTCTGGCCAGGAAGTCCTTTTGACGTAGGATATTTCTTCAAAGATTATAGGCATCTACTTTTGTTTAAGTGAAATTAATTATTAAACTAACCATGAAAGAGCACTTGCAGTAAAGCTTGTCCTTATGTAGTCCACAGGTGGTAATTAAAAAATAAAGTGAATTAAGCAGCTGTGTTTTGCATGGCTGTTCCCAACACACAGACTATTGCAGAGAAAAGGTTACATTAACATGCAATCAGAACACAGGTCGGCAAGTTTGCATTTCCTGTGTGTTGTGATCCGTGACAATTAAGTGCATTCATATTAATTGTGAGTAACCTTAGCTATGCTCCAAGAACATCTCCTCCCACCCTCAATTCCCTTAGTGTAACACTGAAAGTTGTGAAGAGGAGCAGAGTAGCAAGAGCAGGCTTCCAACAGTACTGTGTTTCCCCCAGCTCTTCCCTGTCTCACCCCAGGGTGCCTAGACCTGTGTTTCTCCCAGCTCTTCCCCGTCTCACCCCAGGGTGCCTGGCTAGACCTAGCCTTCCTTGGGCACCCATGATTGCTGCCGCAGAGCGCCGCTCCCTCGCTCAGTGATCACAAGTTCAGTGGTTTGAAAACACCCAGAGGGCGGATTTGGCCTCCCTTGGTCCCCTTGGCACCAACTGGCCTGTCGCCGTGTGAGGAGTGATGTGATTTTCATAGCTAGCGGTGCAGAACTTTACAGTTCGGCAAGGCACACAGGGAGCGTTACGTGGGCTTTTCAAGCAAAAGTGATTTACGCTCATTTCCCATGATTAATGGGCAGGTAGACGTAGCTAGCGAAGTTGGTGGGTAAACAGCACAAAGGCAGGTCTGGGAACAGTTATTGTGTGATCAGGTAAAGCCGAACAATAAAAGCGTGTCTTTAGCTTAATGAAGGCAAGAACTTGGGAGGTTACCTTGAGGCTGTGTATATCCTTCCTTGGTGTTTTGTTCAAAGAAGCAGAAAAGCAACATTTTCGTTTTTTCTGTTTCAGCGGCCTCATTTATCAATCAAGCGTATGGACACATCTGTGCGTAAACCAACCATGTGTGGGATCATTTCCACGCAAAGTGTGAGATTTATCGATATGAACATTTGCTTGAGAGAGTGTGTGTAAATTCACAGCCATGATCATGCGTACCCATCAGTGCCAAGTGGTGGAATAAGAGAACTGCTTCTCAGGCGTAGAACGGGGAAAATTTTAATTTTATTGCATTTCCATTGTGAATTCATACGTTGACAGGCTATATCATATTATCTGACCACATCAGTACATTTGTTACAATAATAATCCATATAAAGTACAGTAATTTGTCAAAATTAGAGGCACGTGTGAAAGTGGGACTTTTTTTGCAGAAAGTACAGATTGGCTCATCAGATATCGTTTAAGACTTTAGAAAGGCAAACAGATGCCATTCCAGTGCGCATCCAAGTGCTATCCACCCTTGGGTTTTTGGCAACAGGAGTTTGCCGATTAGCCACTCACATCCCCAGATGAGCCAATGTTTTGGATGCAATCATCAGCAAAACGAACAATTTCTGTACACCATCGCACAACACGTTGAAGTCAACCTTTCTTTGCCATGATGCCATCAATGAGTTCCCAAATACAAACGGAGCAATAGACAGCACGCACATGGCCATAAAAGCACCATCTAAAAACTAGTACAACTATGTGAACAGAAAAGGCTTCCACTCTTAATGTGCAGGTGACAGGTAATGTGATGCGCAAAATATGCTGCTGAATGTTTTGATTTTCACTGGTCAAGCCAGAACTGAGTGAGCCAAATGAAACATTTCGGTTGTACTCAATCTCTGACACTAGCGCCTCTATTTCCGTCTCAGAAAAGTTTAGCTATGTTTGGTTGTGCCATTGTATGTCAAGGTACGGCGTTGTATATTCCCCAAAGACTTTAAAGGGATGATTTTGACAATATATTGTTAATTAGAGGCGTTTTGAAATACAAATAGCCAAGGACCTTGGCTATTTTTATTTCAATTGGTATTTAGCAATGTTATCTCCTACAGGTGTGCATATGACATTTGTTTTAGTTGTTTTTGATAAATAACACTTTTCTATGCGTACAAACATTCTAAATTCTGTTTATAAGTAGTATTTTAGAATAGTTTCAATGCATTATTGATAAATGAGGCCCCTGGTTTCTAGCAACACAATTAATCAGCCACAGTGAGAGAGCGAGATGGGCGGGATTTTTGGGGGTAAAAATCTATTAATTGCTTTGGAGTGCAGAGCACATCGTGTTGTTCTGTGAGTTAGCATGATCTTTCTAGTGAGACCACACCAAAGCCTATTCGTTTTTCAAGCTATTAGGATGCTAAGATAACGCCTCCGCTGTATCTACTGGATCAAATAAATGGCCCGCTGGGCCACTGCCGGGTCATCGCCAAGAACTGGGAGTCAGACATAAAAGAAGAGCTGCCACTCATCTGATGACCACTTTATATGCACTGTTCATTGATTCACATTAAGCAATCTCTCCAACAGTGGGGCTCGGTGAATAATTGAGAGTGTTCTGCTATCATTGAGGATTCCTCTGTGCTGTTGGGACCAAATTACATTTGAAGATCTACAAGAACGGAAGATGAGAACTTTGTGGTTGGAAAAAGGCTCCCCAAATGCAGTCGCCATGGCCTAATTATGGTTGAGTGAAGGGCCAATCAAAGCTTGCTAGAAACGGGAAAAGGACTGAGACAAACGGGGAATTATTTTAAAGTAGTGCATTACTATGATCAAAACAGATTTAAAAAAATAGGGGGGTGTGGGCAGCTAAACCCACTCTTGGTGATGGGAGAGAGGGATATTAAAATCAAACTGGTTGATCTTAGGGTGAGGGCCGCCTTGCAATTTAAGGTCTCAGATACAGAGAATGGCTGGCTTGGCTGATGTGGAAAAGTGGACTTCCTATAAGAGCCTAATGGATAGAGTGGTGATGGAATGGCAGACTATGGGCTTCCGCTCGTTTAGTGGGCTACACCATTGGCTATGCTCGTTTTAATGGGCTATGCTACGGGCTATGCTTGTTTAACCAAGCCCATTATTCCGTGTGGGCCTAAAAGATCTCCAGACATACATCCTATATGCGATGGAAGGAATCCAGCAGATGCCAATTTGGTCTGATTTCTTAGGCTGCATTCACACAGAGAACCCAATTCTGATCGTTTTTCCACTATCAGATCAGCATTGAAAAATATCTGATGGGTAAAGATCTGATTTTTTTTGACCAATCACAATTAGTCGAAAAAACGCAAATTCGTTTTTTGGGGAGAACCAAACTGAGAATTTAGTGAACATCAAGAACAGGTTGGCTAGAATGGAGGTTTATTTGGGGGCACTTTGCACTGCGGAAACCTTATGTTCCACCAAAGAATCAAGAGGATTAAGTAAGCAAGAGAGTAAGGACACTTACCTGACAGGGTTACTGGTGAGAGAGACGCGAAGGGACTCCAGGCAGATGAGCAGCTTGTCCTCAGTGATGCCGGAACGCAGCTCGTGGACATACTCCTGTGACGACAATGTACACTCATGCTTGCTGTTCCTCAGTCCTCCCTGGAGAGAAAACGCACAACAGAAGAATGTCATTATTATAGTCCTGAAACGGTAGTCATATTACTCTGTTAAAAAGTGACCACAAAATATTTGCCAATCCTGACACAGGAAAACCTACATGCACAAAGTAGATGTCCTAACCGACTTGGAAAAACTATAGTTTGTGAACAAGATATTTGTGGAGTGGTTGAAAAACGAGTTTATATATATATATAAAACTAGATAGAAAGTCGAAATTATAATGGACGTAAACGTTTTTTTAAAAACTGCCCTTTTTCTGGCCCGTAAATTGATTTTAATGAAGAAATTGTTCCCTCAAATCTCTGTGGCGCTCCATTGAATTTTGAAATCCTGACGTGGCCTTCAAGCAAAAAGATTTGCCCACCCCTGATCTAGCCACTGATATTGATAACTGCATAACACAAATCAAAGCCTTGAACTGCGAGCCTTCAGTTGGGGGGAATTGTAGGTGCAATTAAGCTAAAGCCCAGATGATCTCTTCTGACAGGAGGAAGGGGGTCATGGCCATGGGATCCCCAGGTATCACACCTCCTCACAGCACACATCAGGAGTAGTATGTCAAAGCACTGTGGACTCCAGTAGGTGAGAATGATTACCTGTACTAGATACTGCGTGTCTTCCTATCTTTACCCCTGCCCAACTCAGACATCAAAATAGCTCCAGCACCTCTGTCAAATACAGCAAAAAAATAAAAAATGAATTGCAACAACACAAGTTAGAAATGTTCTTTCTGGATCACAGTGATTTGATCGATAATTTAAATAGCAAATGAGGTCATGTCATTTACAATCTCCCAAGGGTGATACTGTCAAGAGGAGCCAAAACTCTGCCACCGTATTCAGAGAGTTCTATGGGGATGGGAATGGCTCCAGATATATTCTCTCACTTTGACTTCCATCAATCAGCTAAAGCTGAACTGACACGGAGGTCTATCCCACAGAGAGCTATTCAATGAGGATAGCTGCCAACCCTCCCGACTAACATACATGCTGAACACAAGCGGCCATGCTTCCTCTAAATGGATTCCAGTGTAGAACCTCCAAAAGAGAGGCTTTGTAACATGCTGCACACTGATGCCTTCACAAAGACCCTACCTGCTGCTGGCAGAGATAGACCGACAGTCTCATCTCCCATGAACATACCACTACCCAATACTGGGGGTTGGATTGGGCTACACTGTTGTAAAGCTATTGCAAAATACCTGATGAGTCGATGCCTCGTATCTAAAACAACATGGCTGTGGACAAAGATGGGGTCTCCCGAGTGGCACAGAGGTCTAAGGAACTGCATCTCAGTGCTAGAGGCGTCATTACAGACCCTGGTTCGTCTCCAGGCTATATCACGACCGGCTGTGATTGGGAGTCCCATAGGGCCGCGCACAATTGGCCCAACGTCGTCCGGGTTAGGGGAGTGTTTGGCCAGGGTAGTCCGTCATTGTAAATAAGACTTGCCTAGTTAAATCAAGGTTACAAAATAAATATATGTATTTTTTAATAAAGATGGATGTGGGAAGGGGGATAGCCAGGACTGGTGACGGAATTGTGTAGGGATAATTAAGAAACAAAATCACTGAGTCTATCAAGTATAGTACAGGGTCTGTACAGAAGGGTCTCCCTTCTCTTTCTGTTAAGACCAACTGTGTTATAAAAACTATTGGTTGTGTATACATGGTTTGTTTCCTCAGATCAATATCAGGTAATAGTTCAAGGACTCGCAGTTTCCAGAACCTTAAGATCATTAGATAATTGTATCTTACCTGAAAAAGTCACACCAAATTGTTGTTTTATTAAATGACAATTTTTTGGGGGTGAAAAGTCAAAGTTTATACTGACAGATGTAGCCAATTTAATAGCTTACTGTATCGTTATAGAACCTGCATGAAAAGCATCCTCCAATTGCAACGTCTGTCTATGCCCACACACATTCTCAAAGAAATTGCCACCCTAAAATCTCATTAGAAATGAAAAGGTGTTTTTGGTTTAACAGTAATGTTTTAGGTCTACGTTATGGTACATATATTTTGTTCTGTTATGTCAAATGCTAATGAATCATGATTTTATCTTGCAAGACAGTCATTCCGCTTTGATCTAACTTTACTGAACGAGCACCATGGTGAGAAGTGACGATCTTCTATTTGTAATAATAATAATAATAATAATAAGTGATGAGTATGACTAGTAGGCAATAGATCTTGATGAGATGTCCTTTTCAGCGATTGGAGAGCCCTTCGTGGTGCTGAAAGAGCAGCGGCCAGGATCGCACAATAATGTTAAAGAAGCTCATCCAAATTGTGGTGCGGAAGGATAGCGCTGTCATTCGGCCAGTTCAGGAACAAACAACAATTTGCAGTAGGCCTATAGCCTAACAGCCATACGACTATGTGGTATAGGTACTTGTAGGCTATAGCCTAATGTAAATACAAATAGCTTAATATTATTGTTCGCGAGGAGAGCTTTATTGCGAGTAGGCATTTCATTGTATTGTTTAGCTTATCATAAAAAAACTGTTTTGATTAGCTTGAACACATTACTACAGAATAAAAGAAAACGGAGAGGTGTACTATCAATTCATAGAATGTGTTTGCATATATTAAATATTCTATCAAATCAATTGACCAAGTAGTGAGTATACAGTGCCTTCAAAAAGTATTCATACCCTTTGACTTTTTCCACAGCCTGCATTTAAAATGGATTACTGGCCTAAACACAATACCCCATAATGTAAAATTTCTCCCATCTATTCCGATCAATATTTGTTTTACCTGCCAAGACGCCAGGAAAACATTGCGTGCATTCCCACTAGTATCTAAACCTAGTCAAGACAAAGACATTGTGAGTTCTCTCAATCCATTCTCTGTTCTACTATTCTTTCACATTTATCATGTGAAAAAAATCTGCAATGTAAAACAATATATACTACATTGAATGACTATTCTTGTGAATCACATTGTCAGATTACCTTACACAATGTGGTATTGTTGAGGGTGTTCTTTCAGATAAACGTGAGAACAAAGTTGGGACAAAAACATGGGATTTTCGCGAGATGGGTTATTAACCTAACCCAGTTACAGGTAGAACTGAATTAATGGAGGAGCAGGGGAAAAAGTGGGTGAAGAAACAGTATAAAAAAACAGTATAAAAAAATGTATCTTAAATGTATTCATTCCAGAACATATTTCGTTTCCCACCAAGCATGCTGCACCAACAGGGAGTTTGGGTGTAATAAGTGACTTATTTCATCTGGAGGGAAAATTGGTCTGGTAAACAGTCTTCCGCATGGCAGAGTCAAAGAGAAAGAGTCAGTCTGGTCGATGTGAAAGATGAGGGAAGGACAGCAAGCTAATGACATTGTTGAGAAGGGGGGAAAAAAGCTCAGAGTGGGATTCTTGTTATTGTGAAAGGATACGTTTGGTCAGTATTTCCCCCCAAAAACATCTAATCAAGTAAAAAGTGGCATTGCTATGAATAATTGGAAGGTTTTCCTTCTATGAATCCATGTACAGCATACAATATATTATAATATTGTCCAGATCGTCCAGATCCCACATCCAATATTGTCCATTCATTCGTTTTTTTAATTGGGAGAATAGATTTGGTTGCATCACTACCTCCACAGACATTCTACCTGACTTAAACACTATCAACCTTACCGGGAGGTGAGCAGAGCTGCTTCAATAAAAGTAAAGATTTTATGAGAGCTCAAATGATTTGCACTTAAACACATACACTGTACATTATTTCCCATGGCCCTTTCTAATCTTCTATTTCATCCTGTAAAATCTAAATTCTCTCTCTCTCTCATATTATGTCTATATACAGTGTTGTAATGATGTGCAGATACTTAAAATACAAAAGGGAAAATAAATAAACATAAATATAGGTTGTATTTGCAATGGTTTTTGTTCTTCACTGGTTGCCTTTTTCTTGTGGCAACAGGTCACAAATATTGCTGCTGTGATTGCACACTGTGGTATTTCACCCAATAGATATGGGAGTTTATCAAAATTGGATTTGTTTTCGAATTCTTTGTGAGTCTGTGTAATCTGAGGGAAAGATGTGTCTCTAATATGGTCATACATTTGGCAGGAGGTTAGGAAGTGCAGCTCAGTTTCCACCTCATGTTGTGGGCAGTGTGCATATAGCCTGTCTTCTCTTGAGAGCCATGTCTGCCTACGGTGGCCTTTCTCAATAGCAAGGCTATGCTCACTGAGTCTGTACATAGTCAAAGCTTTCCTTAAGTCTGGGTCAGTCATAGTGGTCAGGTATTCTGCCACTGTGTACTCTCTGTTTAGGGCCAAATAGCATTCTAATTTGCTCAGTTTTTTTGTAAATTCTTTCCAATGCGTCAAGTAATTATATTTTTGATTTCTCATGACTTGGTTGGGTTTAATTGTGTTGCTGTCCTGGGGGTCTGTGGGGTCTGTTTGTGTTTGTGAACAGAGCCCCAGGACCAGCTTGCTTAGGGGGCTCTTCTCCAGGTCCCTTTCTCTTTAGGTGATTGCTTTGTTATGGCAGGTTTGGAAATCGCTTCCTTTTAGGTGGTTGTAGAATTTAACGACTCGTCTGGATTTGGATAATTAGCCGGGTATCGACCTAATTCTTTTCTGCATGCATTATTTGGTGTTTGACGTTGTACAAGGATGACATTTTAGCAGAATTTGGTGTTTGTCCCATTTTGTTGGTGAGCAGACCCCAGACCTCGCAACCATAAAGGGCAATGGTTTCTATAACTGATTCAAGTATTTTTTTGCCAGATCCAAATTGGTATGTAGAATTTTATGTTCATTTTTATGGCATAGAAGGCCGTTAACCGCACACTTGTTGTTTGTGTACATGGATTCTATAATGTTGTATGTTTTTCCCCCCAACACCAGTTTACATCAATTTGTGTAGCAGACCCACATGCCAAATTAAGCTTTTTTAAATTAAAACTAAGCATGAGAAGACTTTGCCTTTGTTTTGGTTTGTTAATTTGTCAATTAGAGTGTGCAGGGTGAATACGTGGTCTCTCAAATGGCAGACGTGGTTTATCTATACATCTCCGTTTTGGATAGATAACTCTTCATGTTGTTTTTTTGTCTAGAGTTTTCCAATTCTCCCAGAAGGGGTTCAATTCTGTGGATTCTGTCTGTCCCATTGTGGTGTTGAGGTTGTGGTCCAGGTCTGAGGTGGGCTGTTTTAGCTGGCTTCTCTGGGGGAGTATCCTGCTCTCTGTCACACCTCAGCTTTCTCACCTTCTACTTCAGTGCCATGTGTCCCTCTTTATTAAGATCATCTCTTTCTGGGACCTCTTCCCAGGACTTATGTCACTCTTTCTCACCCATGCTAAGGTCTTTCTTAGTGCTTTCTTTTTTTTTGATCTCAAGATCCCATTTACAATTCAGTTAGTTTGCTACACATCTGTCGTCAACCCTCAATTTACAACACAACAGTTGTTTTTCTCTTCTTCTTTACCTGTAACCTCTATCCTTTCTCTAAAGTCCAATACACCTGGACCTCTGCACAAAGCAAACTCAAAAGCCTTTGTATGTTTCCCACCTTGTGATTCACAGAAAGCACGTGTAACACAACGTGCCAGTGGGTTGTTGTTTAATACTTATACAATCTCTCTGGATAAGTTATATTCAGTGTATTGAAAAGACTATGTCATGTTTTTTTCCGCAAGCTCTTTGGAACAAGCAGACTCACTCTATACAAATCCAATCAGAATAAAGGCTAGTACTGCACATATTTACATATTCCCCATTTTTAATGAGGCCACTGAGTCATGCTTTTGAATAGAACATGTGAAGTGTGTGTCTACAAATAATTATGATGCATGTATTGTAGTCAAGAATAATGACAAGTACTCTAATTGAGAATAATGACGTGTATTCTAGTTGAGAAAAATTAGGTGAGTATTCGCGTCGTACGTACAGTATGCATGCGTGACACCTACGTGATGTCAAACCCATGTTTTTCTTTAGAAGAGACTATATCTGCCAACATGTGTTTACATCACATCTTATGGAAATTTCTTGATATAATTTTTTCCACTCAGCAACTCCCATAAGGCTGACCACTCTGTACGGAAGGTTTATGACTCAGGTTTCACTCTCCGTTGACCTTAACCTCTTGGAAATGAAAGACACAGGCCATAATAGGCTGCTTAATGACCCTGGCCCAAATTAATCTGTTGGGATGATTTTAACATTACTGCCACCACATCACATCAATCATGAGGGCATCCAGCGAGACTAACCAGGCTACTGAGTAATTGAGTTTCCCCTTCAGGCCAGGGGAACATAGGCAAATTGACAAAAAGAGACCACCGAGAGGGAGGGAGGGTGGGAAAGAAGGGTTGAGAGAGGGAAAGGAGAGAGACACAACAAACACCATTGTAAATACAACCCAGATTTATGTTTATTTATTTCCACTTTTGTACTTTAACTATATTTGCACGTCGCTGCAACACTGTACAGAGCCATAACATGACATTGGAAATGTCTCTTTTCGTTTGGAACTTTTGTGAGTGTAATGTTTACTGTAAATTTTGTATTGTTTATTTCACTTTTGTTTATTGTCTATTTCACTTGCTTTGGCAATGTAAACATATGTTTTCCATGCCAATATAACTGTTTGAATTGAATTGAGATGGAGAAAAAAGAATTGATACAGAGAAAGTCAAGAAGAGAGAGTGAGAGAAAATGAGAGAGATGGAGAGGCGGAGAAAGATGACAACCTGATTTCTAGAGGACAGACACAGACCCTTTGACCACAGATGAGAGAGACTCATCTCCTGCTTTTATTGAATCCCATATTCATCGATACCAGTATTTCCTGTCAAAGAAAATAGTACTGGGGAGCAATTCAATGTCATTTTGGGGATAAAGGGGACATGGCTGGTCTCTCTCTCCTTCCCTCCATCCATCTCTACAGTATTGCTATTCCTCTCTCTTGTTCTCCTCACCCAGGGCGAGGTGCCTGAAACCGGGGCAAATGGAGAGGGAGAGCAGGCCACGGCAGGCTGCACCGCCACATGTCATCTTCACCTGTAATGAGACAATAACAAGCTGGCAGCCTCCACCACCGCCCGGTCCCCCCACTCAACAAGAGTGATAGATACATTATTCAAGCTCTTTGTCAGCTCAATGAGAAGCAACGTGCCAGGCATAGGGTCTGGAACTGTGCATCAGGAGATGCCTCTCTGTCTCTGTCCTTGGCTCTTTTACTGCCTGCCCTTCCTCTCGGTCTCCCCTTGCATCTATCTCTGCTTCTGTCCTTGGCTCTTTCACTGCCTGCCTCTCCCTCTGCCTGCCTCTCTCTCGCTCTCTGCCTGCCTCTCTCGCTCTCTGCCTGCCTCTCTCTCGCTCTCTGCCTGCCTCTCTCTCGCTCTCTGCCTGCCTCTCTCTCGCTCTCTGCCTGCCTCTCTCTCGCTCTCTGCCTGCCTCTCTCTCGCTCTCTGCCTGCCTCTCTCTCGCTCTCTGCCTGCCTCTCTCTCGCTCTCTGCCTACCTCTCTCTCGCTCTCTACCTGCCTGCCTCTCGCTCTCTACCTGCCTGCCTCTCGCTCTCTACCTGCCTGCCTCTCGCTCTCTACCTGCCTGCCTCTCGCTCTCTACCTGCCTGCCTCTCGCTCTCTACCTGCCTGCCTCTCGCTCTCTACCTGCCTGCCTCTCGCTCTCTACCTGCCTGCCTCTCGCTCTCTACCTGCCTGCCTCTCGCTCTCTACCTGCCTGCCTCTCGCTCTCTACCTGCCTGCCTCTCGCTCTCTATTCTGCCTGCCTCTCTCTCGCTCTCTGCCTGCCTGCCTCTCTCTCGCTCTCGGCCTGCCTGCCTCTCTCTCGCTCTCTGCCTGCCTGCCTCTCGCTCTCTGCCTGCCTGCCTCTCGCTCTCTGCCTGCCTGCCTCTCGCTCTCTGCCTGCCTGCCTCTCGCTCTCTACCTGCCTGCCTCTCGCTCTCTACCTGCCTGCCTCTCGCTCTCTATTCTGCCTGCCTCTCGCTCTCTATTCTGCCTGCCTCTCGCTCTCTATTCTGCCTGCCTCTCGCTCTCTATTCTGCCTGCCTCTCGCTCTCTATTCTGCCTGCCTCTCGCTCTCTATTTTGCCTGCCTCTCGCTCTCTATTCTGCCTGCCTCTCGCTCTCTATTCTGCCTGCCTCTCGCTCTCTATTCTGCCTGCCTCTCGTACTCTATTCTGCCTGCCTCTCGTACTCTATTCTGCCTGCCTCTCGCTCTCTCTATTCTCCCTGCCTCGCTCTCTCTCTATTCTGCCTGCCTCGCCCTCTCTATTCTGCCTGCCTTGCTCTCTCTATTCTGCCTGCCTCGCTCTCTGCCTTCCCTCTCTCTGCCCGCCCTCTCTCACTGCCTTTCTCCCTGACTCTCACTCCCTCTGCCTGCCTCTCGCTTTGTCTCTCTCCCTGCCTCTATCTTCATCTGTGCCTGACTGCCTCTCGTCCGTCTCTAAAGTGTACTAGAAGGGCATAATTAGGGACCGATGGGAGTATATGATAGTAGTGCAACGCATTGGCTTTGTAATTCATCTCAGTACGAGGTCACAATGTGTGTGTGCGCGTGCCACTTTTAACACCAAAAACCAAATAATTATCAGGAAAGAGGTGAATTAATTACTCGCTGTGTACTTTGTGTTTGAGAGGGACACTTTTCAAGAGCTAATATCTTAACACAAATACAATATTGTAACTTTATGACACAAAGGATGAACTGAAGGCACAGATGAACAGAGGGGAAACTAAACCAGGAATGGTACGAAGCCACAATGTAAGCCGAAAGAATAATAGCTACATTCGGTAGTGGTTGCGTAATAATACATTTAGTCATATAAACATCTGGCTCCTTAAATAAATGCCTGAAAAAGTGGGGGAATAACAAAAATTTAAATGCCTCACCTTTATGTGTGATTAATGAAAATTAGCAGAGCGCCCCACTGATCTTTTGAAATATAATACAGATACAATCTAACGCAATTAGTGCACATCAAGCAGTATCAAAGCCAAGTGGCTGGAATCATTTTCTTCCTTAATTTCCCGCTCATTAGGGGTTGACTGACAGGCTTTGGGGGGAGGAGGTTTAGAGCTATGAGAATGTGTGCACGCACGCACGGGCTCACGCACATGCAAACACACACACACACACACACTCATACCCTTACATAAACAAACATCTTGTGTAATAGAAAGTTTGGTGTATTGTGGCGGCTACGCAAAGAGAACCCAAAGGTCAGTGTGGAGAACGGATCAGTTGAGATGCTATAGCTGCCAGGACAATGACTTTCTCCAGCACAGCTTCCCTGCTTAAAAGGACAGCAGTGGCAGCCCCTGTTGTCTGCAGATAAGGACATTTCATCTGCCCGGGGAGGCTGCTCAGCGGGTGATTTCCCACCAGGACCCCATGGCCATGCTCTTTCTCCATCTCCTGCTCGCCACACATCTAAAAGAGTTGTGTCCCAGCGGATGGTGTGTTTTTTTCAAGCCCAGGAGAGGAGAGGGAAGGATGGATGGGGGAGGGAGGGAGGCCAGGCCGCGAGTGATGATGGAAATAATTCCCTGTTTCACAATGCACACAACCCGAGGTGTTGTTTTTCTTCCTCTGCTATTTTCTCTTCCTCCTCTTCCGTGCCTTTGCAGTAGAGACAAAAGTACATCTATCAATGACGGTCTACAAACCTACACTATCTAACCCACTCTATACAGTAGTTTTCACCCTGCCAACCACAACAACTGCACACAGCAGACTGTCTTAATCCAGGCATTCTGTTGACCAAAGAAACCGAAAGGAAGTCACTGCCACACAATTCTACACCAACAAGCTGATCACAATAGAGAAGGGTGGAAAAACTAACAAAACAACAGTTCAAGTAGAGGAGGGAACACTCAAATAAAATGTCAATTTTAAGAGGAAATGTGTTCTTGGATCGAGGCCAAAACATCCGGGAGAGGGGGAACAAACAAAGCAAAGGGCTTGTCTGTTGATTAAAGAGGTCCCACTGGTGACAGCAGGAGTTCCTAGCCCCGAGAAGATTACCACATTAACCCCCCCCACACACACACACACACACTCTCTCCAACGCAAGTACAGCCCTATAACACCTTGTAAAGTCAGTCTAACATTGTGGAGCGAGATGGGCTCGGAGATGGAGATGTTGTTTTGTTGGAGAGGATTGGAAGAGACTAAGTCAGAGTGCATGAGTGGCACTAACCAAAAGGGCAGCTGCACAGGGGACAGCACTATATTATTAGTGCTGTCCACTACAACAACAAAAAGCTGCAACATAAATACAGCCATTTCTGACTGAAAAGTTCTGTTACTGAAATCCCTCATTTGTTTAGGAAAAACATTCCCTATTCCCTCAACCCTTGCTCTCTTTACATGACATGTATGCATCAGATGCACATGACCAATAGGGTCTGACCTACAGTATAGCCAATCATAATCACATAAATAAATTGGTTATATGTGTGACAAATACATTTGAAACTGGAAAATGTTTACTGGTTGCTCTGGTTGCTCAGGAGGTAAAGGGGAAGTCAGATGTGGAATACATTTGACTAGCTGTGGAAAATACTGCAGACCAAGAAAAAGAAGCAAGGGAGCTAGCGCTGACTGCCAAACAGGTGTTGTTAGATTACAGTATAATTTTTCTAACTGTTTGGAACAATGTAAACAACACTAAATAAATGATAAGCGTACCAGAGAGTCTGTTGTAATGTTTTTGAAAAGCCTTTATGACAGCAAAGACTACAAACAGTCACATTAATTTGTGAATGCAATTTCCGAAATTGAACGATTGCTTTGTTATTATAAAACTAAAATGCTTGTTTGCATTTCAAATCATGAATGACTCGTATGCTGTGTGATGACATGAACAAATAAATGATTGATTATTTCAAGTTATATAGGCTACTGTATCAAAGTAAGTTACAGTAATAAGACGAAACAGGATTGCTCTTAGGCCTACAGCTTGATGGTGGTTATACAAGGCTGCTATACTAAGCCTACTAATGATAATGACATTACTTATTATAATGATGATCATAATAATAATAGTAATAATACGAATAAGAAGGAGATCAAGAAAAAGGAGGCTTATTATAATGTTAAATAAAACATTTTGGACAATTTGGAACAGTGTAAAAAACACTAAATACAATTTAATAATACCAGAGAGGCTGTTCTAATGAAAAAAAGTGTAAAGCACAGGAAATGTCAAAAACAGCGGAATTATGTGAATTTTTTTATCCAACATGTTGTGGTTGCGTGAGGCTTGGTGCTGACAGAATCAGTAGTCTATTTAAAACAAATACTGAAACAGGATCTGTCCTATTTCTGTAGATATACAGTATATGGATGATTTATAAAGCCAGCCACAATTAACAACAAGGGTATTGATAGACCTAATTAAGTTTCCTCTCTCCTCACTTTTCTTAAGACAATTAAGGCTGTTTTCCCATCTCCTAACTCCGCTTTCTGACTCCGCCGCATTGTTTTCAACACCAATATGCTGGTTAACTTTGCTATTAAGCACATACTATTGCAACATGGTCAATGAAAAGGTGCCAATTCAACAGCACACTGTTGTGTTTCAGACAGCGTGTTTCAGACAGCGACCACTATCCAACGCAAGAGAACACGTATTTGTTGTAAAATAATAATATTTTTATTAGTGTTGCACCACTGTTCTTATGTAATATAACCATATACAATTTTAGTAGCACGGACTGTGCCATCCCCACGGCCTTCACTATGACATTATATATATATTTTGCTACTGCTAGACAAAATATATCTCGGTCGACCAAACAACTGACCAGTCAACTAAATGGGGTCAGCCCTTGATATTAAATATTGTTATTTATAATAGTTTATTCATTCATAACTTGGATTTACAGAGATACCTTTGAATAAAAGGATACCACAGTGCCTTGCAAAAGTATTCACCTCCTCTTGGCGTTTTTCATATTTTGTTTTATTACAACCTGTAATTTAAATGGATTTTTATTTGGATTTCATGTAATAGACATGAACAAAATAGTCCAAATTGGTGAAGTGAAAAGAAAGAAAATTACTTGTTTAAAAAAAAAAAGTTTTATTTAAATGGAAAAGTGGTGCGCATATGTATTCATCCCCTTTGCTATCAAGCCCCTGAATAAGATCTGGTGCAACCAATTACCTTCAGAAGTTAAATAATTAGTTAAATAAAGTAAACCAGTGTGCAATCTAAGTGTCACATGATCTGAGTATATATATATACACACCTGTTCTGAAAGGCCCCAGAGTCTGCAACACCACCAAGCAAGTGGCACTATGAAGACTAAGGAGCTCTCCAAACAGGTCAGGGACAAAGTTGTGGAGAAGTACAGATCAGGGTTGGGTTATAAACAAATATCTGAAACTTTGAACATCCCATGGAGCAACATTAAATCCATTATTAAAAAATTAAAACAACAAACCTGCCAAGAGAGTGTCGCCCACCAAAACTCACGGACCAGGCAAGGAGGGCATTAATCAGAGAGGCAACAAAGAGACCAAAGATAACCCTGAAGGAGCTGCAAAGCTCCACAGCGGAGATTGGCGTATCTGTCCATAGGACCACTTTAAGCTGTACACTCCACAGAGCTGGTCTTGATGGAATAGTGGCCTGTAAAAATCCATTGCTTAAAGAAAAAAATAAGCAAACATGTTTAGTGTTCGTACAAAAGGTATGTGGGAGACTCCCCAAACATATGGAAGAAGGTACTCTGGTCAGATGAGACAATAATTGAGCTTTTTGGCCATCAAGGAAAACGTTATGCCTGGCGCAAACCCAACACCTCCCATCACTCCGAGAACACCATCCTTGTGGGGATGTTTTTCATCGGCAGGAACTGGGAAACTGGTCAGAATTGAAGGAATGATGGACGGCACTAAATACTGGGAAATTCTTGAGGGAAACCTGTTTCAGTCTTCCAGAGATTTAAGACTGGGGCAGAGGTTCACCTTCCAGCAGGATAATGACCCTAAGCATACTGCAAAAGCAACACTTGAGTGATTTAAGAGGAAACATTTTAATGTCTTGATATGTCCTAGTCAAATCCCAGACCTCAATCCAACTGAGAATCTGTGGTATGACTTAAAGATTGCTGTACACCAGTGGAACCCATCCAACTTGAAGGACCTGTGGCAGTTTTGCCTTGAAGAATGGGCAAAAATCCCAGTGGCTAGATGTGCCAAGCTTATAGAGACATACCCCAAGAGACTTGCAGCTGTAATTGCTGCAAGAGGTGGCTCTACAAAGTATTGACTTTGGGGGGGTGAATAGTTATGCATGCTCAAGTTTTCAGTTTTTTTATTTTATTTCTGGTTTGTTCCACAATAAATAAATAAAATTTTGCATCTTCAAAGTGGTAGGCATGTTGTTTAAATCAAATGATACAATACTTTCGCAAGCCACTGTATGTTGCTTTAAACTCACTCACACACATTTAAACTCCTTCAGCATCAAAACACCTTGCACACCTCAGAATTCAAATTATGTCTCGTGTATATGCAGTCAAACCTAGTTCAACGTGACCCCTCCCTGACTACCAACAAGAATGGTATGTGCGTGTGTTGTTTACCACTCAGAAGTAACTTGCTTCCTCTCCTTTTAGATACCTTAACCCTGTGTGTGATCACCTGCCAGTGGGTCCACTACATTTGGGAGATGCAGAGACAGACAACACCAGACACACAGCGAATACACCAATCAGGCTGACTCATGCTCACAGCCCCCCCCCCCCGACCACACACACACACCTCGATCCCCTGCTGGCTCTGGCCCAGTAATACACAGGGGCTACAGCAGACGATGGGTCTGCATCAGCATATCTCAGTGTCTTAAACCAGTCCATGGAGACCTGACCCGCAGTAAGGCATCATCAATGATGTTTCTAATAGTATCTGAAAAACATCTGAAACGATATTGAATGCTGCAGTGAGAATTGTGGAGCAGAGCTTGAATGGTATTATCACTCATGGCATGAGCATATCAGGAAAAGTCCATCCTATAGGGCCTTCAGGAAATGTTGGGAAGTTCAAGCCTATTGCTAAGAGTTTTGCAAATACTTTTGTGAAGATACAACTTTTGCAAAGTCATCCAAAGTCAGTTGAGCAGTTTTGCTGGAAAGAGGATATCAACCGGAAACTAAGCAAGTCTGATAAATGGGATTTGAAGATAGACTCTAAATGTTGGTGTTCCAGATATATGAAAATATCAATAAAACATGTGATTCTGAGAATCAGAAACAACCTCGGAGAGCAACTCTGAAATGCATCTCTGAGAGATGACAGGACAAAACCAACCGGTTCCAAAGCCAACCGCAGGCTGTTGACTGATAAATAAAATAAAATCCTGGAGATAGGGGGCCGCCAGCGTTCTATGCATGGCAAATGAATATAGAAATAAAATATTTAAAACATCAAAGACTTTATTTTTAAAGAAAGTATGTAATGTATACAGTACATACTGACAGGATGGGAGACAACTTGTTAGGGTAAATAGTCAATTACACACTGAAAAACTAAGAAAACATTGTCAGTTTCTAACTTAGTAAAACAAAAGATTGATTTCACCAAATGTTTTTATTCTGTCATAAAAAGCAGATGTTCAACTTCATAAAACAAATAGCTTTCCCATCTCAAGTGGTAAAATAAAAAAATTTACAAAATCAGTTCAAACCTGCAAGTTCCCTGACATTTCTAGGGGGAATGGCCCTAGCCCTCACCCTCCGATCCAACAGGTCCCAGACATGCTTGATGGGATTGAGATTTGGGCTCTTCGCTGGCCATGGCAGAGCAGTATGGCTGGAGGCAGTGTCATGCTGGAGGGTCATGTCAGGATGAGCCTGCAGGAAGGGTACCACATGAGGGAGGAGGATGTCTTCCCTGTAATGCACAGCAAGATTTCCTGCAATGACAACAAGATTAGTCCGATGATGCGGTGACACACCGCCCCAGACCACGAGGGACCCTCCACCTCCAAATCGATCCCGCGCCAGAGTACAGACCTTTCTGTAACGCTCATTCCTTTGACAAAAAACTCAAATCCAACCATCACCCCTGGTAAGACAAAACCATGACTCGTCAGTGAAGAGCACTTTTTGCCAGTCCTATCTGGTCCAGCGAAGGTGGGTTTGTGTCCATAGGCGACGTTGTTGCCGGTGATGTCTGGTGAGGACCTGCCTTACAACAGGCCTACAAGCCCTCAGTCTAACCTCTCTCAGCCTATTGCAGACATTGCAGACAGTCTGAGCACTGATGGAGGGATTGTACGTTCCTGGTGTAACTCGGGCTGTTGTTGTTGCCATCGTGTACCTGTCCCGCAGGTGTGATGTTCGGATGTACCGATCCTGTGCAGGTGATGTTACACGATGTCTGTCACTGTGAGGATGATCAGCTGTCCGTCCTGTATCCCTGTAGCGCTGTTGTAGGCATCTCACAGTACGGACATTGCAATTTATTGCCCTGGATACATCTGCAGTCCTCATGCCTCCTTGTAGCATGCCTAAGGCACGTTCACGCAGATGAGCAGGGACCCTGGGCATCTATCTTTTGGTGTTTTTCAGAGTCAGTAGAAAGGCCTCTTTAGTGTCCTAAGTTTTCATAACTGTGACCTTAATTGCCTACAGTATGTAAGCTGTTAGTGTCTTAACGACCGTTACACAGGTGCATGTTCATTAATTGTTTATAGTTCACTTAACAAGCATGGGAAACAGCGTTTAAACCCTTTACAACGATTCATCTTTGAAAGACAGGCATTTGAAAAAGGGATGTTTCTATTTTTGCTAAGTTTATACACATATATATATATATATATATATATATATACACACAGTGTATATACAGTTGAAGTCCGAAGTTTACGTACACTTAGGTTGAAGTCATTAAAACTTGTTTTTCAACCACTCCACAAATGTTCATGTTAACAAACTGTAGTTTTGGCAAGTGGGTTAGGACATCTACTTTGTGCATTATACAAGTGATTTTTTCAACAATTGTTTACAGACAGATTATTTCACTTATAATTCACTGTATGACAATTCCAGTGGGTATGACGTTTACATGCACTAAGTTGACTGTGTCTTTAAACGGCTTGGCAAATTCCAGAAAATGATGGCATGGCATTAGAAGCTTCTGATAGGCTAATTGACATATTTTCAGTCATTTGGAGGTGTACCTGTGGATGTATTTCAAGGCCTACCTTCAAACTCAGTGCCTCTTTGCTTGACATCATGGGAAAACCAAAGGAAATCAGCCAAGACCTCGGAATAAAAATTGTAGACTTCCACAAGTCTGGGTTCATCCTTGGGAGCAACACCTGAATGTACAACGTTCATCTGTACAAACAATAGTATGCAAGTATAAACACCATGGGACAACGCAGCTGTCATACTGCTCAGGAAGGAGACGCGTTCTGTCTCCTAGAGATGAACATACTTTGGTGCGAAAATTATAAATCAATCCCAGAACAACAGCAAAGGACCTTGTGAAGATGCTGGAGGAAACAGGTATAAAAGTATCTATATCAACAGTAAACAGTTCCCATATGTCGACATAACTTGAAAGGCCGCTCAGCAATGAAGAAGCCACTGCTCCAAAACCACCATAAAAAAAGCCAGACTACGGTTTGCAACTGCACATGGGGACAAAGATCGTACTTTCTGGAGAAATGTCCTCTGGTCTGATGAAACAAAAATAGAACTGTTTGGCCATAATGACCATCGTTATGTTTGGAGGAAAAGGGGGAGGCTTGCAAGCCGAATAACACCATCCCAACCGTGAAGCACGGGGGTGGCAGCATCATGTTGTGGGGGTGCTTTACTGCAGGATGGTGCACAATGCAAAATAGATGGCTTCGTGAGGAATGGAAAAGTATGTGGATATATTGAAGCAACATCTCAAGACACCAGTCAGGAAGTTAAAGCTTGGTCGCAAATGGGTCTTCCAAATGGACAATGACCCCAAGGATACTTCCAAAGTTGTGGCAAAATGGCTTAAGGACAACAAAGTCAAGGTATTGGAGTGGCCATCACAAAGCCCTGACCTCAATCCTATAGAACATTTGTGGGCAGAACTGAAAAAGTGTGTGCGAACAAGGAGGCCTACAAACCTGACTCAGTTACACCAGCTCTGTCAGGAGGAATGGGCAAAATTTACCCAACTTATTGTGGGAAGCTTGTGGAAAGCTACCCGAAACGTTTGATCCAAGTTAAACCATTTAAAGGCAATGCTACCAAATTCTAAATGAGTGTATGTAAATGTCTGACCCACTGGGAATGTGATGAAATAAATAAAAGCTGAAAAAAATAATTATCTCTACTATTATTCTGACATTTCACACTCTTAAAATGAAGTGGTCTTCCAAAATTACCTAAGACAGGGAATTTGTACTAGTATTAAATGTCAGGAATCGTGAAACTGAGTTTAAATGTATTTTGCTAAGGTGTATGTAAACTTCCAACTTCAACTGTATACACACACTGTATACACATAAAAAATGTAGAACATTACTCATTCAAGGGTTTTTCTTTATTTTTACTATTTTCTACATTGTAGAAAATATTAACTATTCACTTTTAAATAACACATACAGAAAGAATCATGTAGTAACCAAAAAAGTATCAAAATACATTTTAGATTCTTCAAAGTAGCCACCCTTTGCATTGATGACAGCTTTGCACACTCTTGGCATTCTCTCAACCAGCTTCACCTGGAATGCTTTTCCAACAGTCTTGAAGGAGTTCCCACAATTACATTTACATTTACATTTAAGTCATTTAGCAGACGCTCTTATCCAGAGCGACTTACAAATTGGTGCATTCACCTTATGACATCCAGTGGAACAGTAGTGCATCTAAATCTTTTAAGGGGGAGGGGGGGTGAGAGGGATTACTTTATCCTATCCTAGGTATTCCTTAAAGAGGTGGGGTTTCAGGTGTCTCCGGAAGGTGGTGATTGACTCCGCTGTCCTGGCGTCGTGAGGGAGTTTGTTCCACCATTGGGGGCCAGAGCAGCGAACAGTTTTGACTGGGCTGAGCGGGAACTGTACTTCCTCAGTGGTAGGGAGGCGAGCAGGCCAGAGGTGGATGAACGCAGTGCCCTTGTTTGGGTGTAGGGCCTGATCAGAGCCTGGAGGTACTGAGGTGCCGTTCCCCTCACAGCTCCGTAGGCAAGCACCATGGTCTTGTAGCGGATGCGAGCTTCAACTGGAAGCCAGTGGAGGGAGCGGAGGAGCGGGGTGACGTGAGAGAACTTGGGAAGGTTGAACACCAGACGGGCTGCGGCGTTCTGGATGAGTTGTAGGGGTTTAATGGCACAGGCAGGGAGCCCAGCCAACAGCGAGTTGCAGTTATATCATCATGAGAGCCACAATGCTGAGCACATGTTGGCTGCTTTTCCTTCACTCTGCGGTCCAACCTTTCCCAAACCATCTCAATTGGGATGAGATTGGGTGATTGTGGAGGCCAGATCATCTGATGCAGCACTCCATCACTCTCCTTCTTGGTCAAATAGCCCTTACACGGCCTGGAGGTGTTCGACCATGCAGCAGTTCGACCATGAAGGCCTGATTCACCCAGTCTCCTCTGTTGATGTTGAGATATGTCTGTTACTTGAACTCGGTGAAGCATTTATTTGGGCAGCAATTTCTGAGGTTGGTATCTCTAATGAACTGATACTCAGCAGAGGTAACTCTGGGTCTTCCTTTCTGGTGGCGATCATCATGAGAGCCAGTTTCATCATAGCTCTTGATGGTTGTTGCGACTGCACTTGAAGAAACTTTCAAAGTTCTTGACATTTTCTGGATTGACTGACCTTTAGGTCTTAAAGTAATGATGGACTGTCGTTTCTCTTTGCTTATCTGAGCTTTTCTTGCCATAATATGGACTTGGTCTTTTGTCAAATAGGGTTGTCTTCTGTTTACCACCCCTACATTGTCACAACACAACTGATTGGCTCAAAAGCATTAAGGAAAGAAATTCACAAATTAACTTCTAACAAGACACACCTTTTAATTGAAAGGCATTCCAGGTGACCACCTCATGAAGCTGGTTGAGAGAATGCCAAGAGTGTACAAAGCTGTCGTCAAGGAAAAGGGTGGCTACTTTGAAAAATCTCAAACATAAAGTATATTTTGATATGTTTACTACTTGTTTGGTTACTACATGATTCCATAAGTGTTCTTTCATAGTTTTGATGTCTTCACTATTTTTCTACAATGTAGATAATAGTAAAAATTATGAAAAACCCTGAAATGAGTAGGTGTGTCCAAACTTTTCACTGGTACTGTAAAAGCAGACACATAAACACATGTACAAGCATACACACACACAAAGAAATATGCATGCACGCACATACACATACACATACAAATCCCTGCAAGTACATAGTCACACAGCAAGCAAACTAACATCCCAAGCCATTACAATTGAGCTGTACTAGGAATGTTCCATCTTATAATAATCTCCTACTGTCTTGATAACATTTTCTATGCATTTTAGTCAACTCTTTCAATTAAGAGCCAATTAATGTAAGACAAAAGGGAATGCTGTCACTCTGAGGATGGGGACGGCGCTGCTAGTCGTCTCTGCATAGCATGACTTAGGAGTTTAGAAGAGTGTGTCTGTGCCTCTTTCCGTGTTTTTGTAAGCGTGTGTGTGTGTGTGTGTGTGTGTGTGTGTGTGTGTGTGTACGGGAATCCTCCTCCAAGCCTATCTCCCAGTGCTTTGCAGGTCTCCAGTCTGCACTGAATCTCAATGACACCTTAATAAAGACAGAAACAGATGCCAGCCAGAGCCAGCTAGTATACCTGCCTGAGACTCTGGAGAGAGAGAGAGAGAGTCATTTAAAGTCATACAACCTCTAACTGCAGATCCTTATGCTATAGCTACAGGCACTAGAAGCACAAACTGACAAGGGGAAACATGAGAGCACTGCTTATTATAAAGATAACATTGTGTGTGACTAGTGTAAAAAATGCTGATATGGTACCAAAATCTCACACAAGAAAATGCCAGATACCGCATTAACACTCATCAGCTTCATCATCCATGTCAGACAGACACAATTATATTTTATGGACAGGTGCCTTTTGTGCTTCAAAAGGCACAGCATAACAGGATCGTTGAGGACAGGTTATGGATTTTTCTACGGCCAACTCAGCCTAATAACGAGCCACAACACCCGCCCGGAGTAGAGCGTCTTGCTTTCAACGGAACTCCGCCGGTCTCCTCCTTCCGCCAATCAATTGGTGAAGGTCAGCCACCAGTGGCTCAATAAAGTCCTGAAAGGTCTATGCGACATACAACACACAATGTTCAATATGCAAATTGGCCAGAAATAAGAAAATAAAGGGAAAGGAAAAGACAATATTAGACAGCACCTCAAATGGAAGGATCCTACTGTATTATTTAGCATATTTATACTATGTCACGGAGGGGTAAACAAGCTGGTTGTTTAACGAAGGTACTGTAAGTCGCAGTGGATCTCATTTAAAGAGCTTGAAGGCAGACTCGCTTGCATTGTTTGGACTGCGAGGGCCTAATGAACTGGTCTCCACTCCTTACATTTTCTGTGTAGGGACCGCAGAAGTGGCAGTCAAGGGGGCAGTGTAACGCTCTAAAAGCAACAAAGTTTTGGCTTTTTTTATTTTGTTTTTATAAACGAGGGAGAAAACAGTAGAGATGTGCTCTTTGATGTTATGTACACCCATTTACTGCTTTCCCCTCCTTCTCTCACTTCTTTCTCTTCCCAAACCCTCTCTGCAGGGAGCTGACCCAAATCCAGCGTTTGGGCATGAGGTCTAACACACACACACACACACGGCCTGAGTAACTGTTGGTTCACGCTGTTTTTCTCCCTCCATCGTTGCCCAGAAACTTGACAGAAGAACATTTCAACAGGTAACCAAGATTTCAATCATATTTTGTTGACTTATTATATTATTAAATTATATCTGTTTCTCCAGGTCCTGTCCTGCTACAACCATCGGTCTGAATGAAAGGGATCCACACCATGGGTGAAAAGTAAGTATCCGCTCCGACTCTTGGTACTGTCTGTTTGTTTGTTTATCTATCCACATGGAGAATGCATAATTCAACTTATCTGACAAAAAACCTTGAGAGAGGGAGAAAGAAGGAGAGATATATTTTATATTTCTCCCAGAATGAGTTTAACACAAATGTACTGCTTTGTTTTTAAGAAACCAGTTACATAAGAGAGCCCTGTCTTTCTCTGGTCCAGAAGCTACAATGGGAAGCATTGTGATATTAATAAATTGACACTTTCATTTACTTAACGAACAAAGGAGATGTTTCAATGTGTTTTAAGTATTTGTACAATATGTGAAATACACAAAAGAGAGAGTCAGACTAATGGAGAATGATATTGTATGTTAGGGTCTGTATACATAGTACAGTATTAGTGTGTAGGAATGTACAAGTGTGTTAGAGGTTAATATGTGTTGGCTGGGACACTAATGATTTCCGATCGCCAAAAGTGTTAGCGGATAGATGGGCTGCCCGCTGACGGCTGTGATTAATGACAATGAGACTTCTAAACCTGGTGATGATAGGCGGAGGGAGGGAGTGTGTGTGTGGCGTGGATTCAGTATTGGCCACACACACACACGGAAACATATTCATGGGAGAATGGATTTTCCTAAATATCAAACCACTCTGTTGGGTAAACATTCAGTATGATAAGCTTATTCTCTAAATTCCAGTTGGCTTTGATCTTACTCTCATGTGTGTATTGGGGTTGTCTGTAATAATAACCAATTTATTCCCCCTTATTTTCTTCCTGCAAGGGAGTAAAATAAGATTTAAAATTGTCCACCAGTATCCGGTAGGAAAATAACACGTGAAACACATGATGAATATACCGTTGAAGTCGGAAGTTTACATACACCCTATCCAATTACATTTAAACCCAGTTTTTCACAATTCCTGACATTTAATCCTAGTAAAAATGCCGGGTCTTAGGTCAGATAGGATCACTACTTTATTTTAAGAATGTAAAATGTCAGAATAATAGTAGAGCGAATGATTTATTTCAGCTTTCATTTCTTTCATAACATTCCCAGTGGGTCAGAAGTGTACATACACTCAATTAGTATTTGGTAGCATTGCCTTTAAATTGTTTAACTTGGCTCAAACGTTTCAGGTTTTGCCATTTTGCCACAACATTGGAAGTATGGGGTCATTGTCCATTTGGAAGACCCATTTACGACCAAGCTTTAACTTCCTGACTGATGTCTTGAGATGTTGCTTCAATATAGCCACATAACTTTACTCACTCATGATGCCATCTATTTTGTGAAGTGCACCAGGCCCTCCTGCAGTAAAGCACCCCCACAATATGATGCTACCACCCCTGTGCTTTACGGTTGGGATGGTGTTCCTCGGCTTGCAAGCCTCCCCCTTTTTCCTCCAAACATAATGATGCTCATTACGGCCAGACAGTTCTATTTTTGTTTCATCAGACCAGAGGACATTTCTCCAGAAAGTACGATCTTTGTCCCCATGTGCAAACCTTAGTCTGGCTTTTCTATGGCGGGTTTGGAGCAGTGGCTTCTTCCTTGCAGAGCGGCCATTCAGGTTATGTCGATATAGGACTTGTTTTACTGTGGATATAGATACTTTTATACCTGTTTCCTCCAGCATGTTCACAGGGTCCTTCGCTATTGTTCTGGGATTGATTTGCACTTTTAGCACCAAAGTATGTTCATCTCTAGGAGACAGAACGCATCTCCTTCCTGAGCGGTATGATGGCTGCGTGGTCCCACAGTGTTTATACTTGCATACTATTTTTTGTACAGATGAACGTGGTACCTTCAGGCATTTGGAAATTGCTCCCAAGGATGAACCAGACTTGCAGAGGTCTACCATTTGTTTTTTTTAGGTCTTGGCTGATTTCTTTTGGTTTTCCCATGATGTCAAGCAAAGAGGCACTGAGTTTGAAGGTAGGCCTTGAAATACATTGTCACGCCCTGACCTTAGTTATCTTTGTTTTCTTTATTATTTTGGTTTGGTCAGGGTGTGACGAGGGTGTTTTTTTTTGTATGTCTAGGGTTTTTTGTAAGTCTAGGTGTTTATATGTCTGTGGTTGCCTAGATTGGTTCTCAATCAGAGGCAGCTGTTTATCGTTGTCTCTGATTGGGGACCATATTTTGGTAGCCATATTCCTTGGGTAGTTTGTGGGTTCTTAGTCAGTCTATGTTTAGTTGCCTGTCTGCACTAGCCATAATAGCTTCACGGTTTGTTTTGTTGTTTTGTATAGTTTTGTTCAGTGTTTGTTCTTTCATTAAAAAAGTATGTACACTTACCACGCTGCGCCGTGACATACATCCACAGGTACACCTCCAATTGACTCAATTAGCCTATAAGAAGATTCTAAAGCCATGACATAATTTTCCAAGAATGTTTAAAGGCACAGTCAACTTAGTGTATGTAAACTTCTGACCCACTGGAATTGTGATTCAGGGAATTATAAATTAAATAATCTGTCTGTAAACAATTGTTGGAAAAATCACTTGTGTCATGCACACAGTAGATGTCCTAATCGACTTGCCAAAACTCTAGTTTGTTAACAAGAAACTTGTGGAGTGGTTGAAAAACGAGTTTTAACTTCCGACTTCAACTGTATATGTTCGTATGGCAAAAAACGCATATAGATGATCCTCAAATCAAATCAAATGTATTTATATAGACCTTCTTACACCAGCTGATATATCAAAGTGCTGTACAGAAACCCAGCCTAAAACCCCAAACAGCAAGCAATGCAGGTGTAGAAGCACGGTGGCTAGGAAAAACTCCCTAGAAAGGCCAAAACCTTGAAAGAAACCAGGCTATGAGGGGTGGCCAGTCCTCTTCTGGCTGTGCCGGGTGGAGATTATAACAGAACATGGCCAAGATGTTCAAATGTTCATTAATGACCAGCATGGTAAAATAACAGATAAGGTGAGTGAGTATTCTGTGGGGGAATTCTGTGGCGTGTGTGTGTGTGTGTGTGTAAGTGTGCGTGCGTGCCTGTGTGGGTCACGCACATGAAAAGGCTCCTCTCCTAATCAACTCTTATTGGACTCATTCAGCCCGCGATGAGGGGGAAACAAAAGCTGTTTCATCTTATATCTGCACCATTACACCACCTCCATCTAGGGAGCCCACGTCCATTCAATAGCAGTAGAAATACCTATTCATCAAGTCTGCTGCCCGACACACACACACACGCACGCACACTCACCTTATAACAGATGGAGAGATCTTTAACTGCCCATAAATGAACGCTACAACTTGCAAATAAAAGTCCTTGCATCAGCAGAGAGCTGCTCTCTCTTCAGGTTTGGCTGGACTACGCCAACAAAACAAGATTAATTAGCCTGTTGAATGGGAAGGTTCAGTCATGGCAGGTTGCCTTACTGCGGCCCCAGTGAAGCTGAATTGTGAGTCGAGGCATCTTGTCTACTGGAGAACAATGACGGAAGAACCCTTGAGGAACGCTAGAATAACGATTTGGGAGTCATGGCAAGTTGCCTTGCTGCAGCCCAAAGTGATGCTGAAGCGAGAGGCCTCCTGTGGACCGGAAAATAATGCAAAAATATGGCAAAAATAATGCTAGAATAACACTAGAATAATGCTTGAATTACGCAATAATAATGCTACAATACTACCTAGAATAATGCTAGAATAACGCTAAAATAACGCTGGAATAATACTAGAATTAAACTGGAATAATGATAAATAACACTAGAATAATACTAGATTTTTTTATTTTACCTTTATTTACCTAGGCAAGTTAGTTAAGATGACATTCTTATTTTCAATGACGGCCTAGGAACAGTGGGTTAAACTGCCTTGTTCAGGGGCAGAACGACAGACTTTGTACTTTGTCAGCTCGATCATGCAACCTTTCGTTTACTAGTCCAACGCTCTAACCACTAGTCTACACTGCCGCCCAGAATAACGTTAGAATAACGCTAGAATAATTCTAGAATAACGTTAGAATAATACTAGAATAATGAGAATAACACTAGAATAACGCTAGCATAACGCTAGAATAATGCTTGAATAACGCTAGAATAACACTAGAATAACTCTAGAATAACCCTAGAATAACGCTAGAATAACGCTAGAATAACACTAGAATAAAACTAGAATAACTGTAGAATAACGCTAGAATACGAGAATAATGTTAGAATAACACGAGAATAACTCTACAATAACGCTAGAATAACCCTAGAATAACGCTATAATAATACTAGAATAATGCTAGAATAATACGAGAATAATACTAGAATAATACTAGAATAACTAAAATAACGCTAGAATAGTACGAGAATAACGCTAGAATAATAGAAGAATACCGCTAGAATAATACTAGAATAACGCTAGAATAATACTACAATAATTAATGCTAGAATAACACTAGAATAATGCTACAATAACGCTAGAATAACACTAGAATAATACTAGAATAATGCTAGAATAATACTACAATAATACTTGAATAACGCTAGAATAATGCTAGAATAATGCTAGAATAATGCTACAACAATACGAGAGTAATTTTTATAGGGAGCCAAGGAAAGCAACTATTGCCTGTATCAGTGATGGACACTACCTAGAATGTGGACCAATGTGGGGAGGCTGGAGGAGAGAGCTTGAGGACTCCACTGAGTTCTTCAAGTGCCTCAGGACTCGAAGCACATGGCGCCACCCACCCTTAAAGCTTCAATGAAGTACAAAGTGCATATTGAACAAGTGCAGGGCTAGATAATTGCTGTGTTTAGAGAAGAGTTGATGAGAGAGCGATAGAGAGAGACTCGTAAGAGGCAATGTTCCTACCGTTTGATCCAAAAGATCAGAGGCTGTAATGAATCATCATTGTGACTAATACTGGCTGCATGTATGTGTGTTTCCCCACTAATAATTTAGCAGAGGCGGATCGGTGCTAAATTAATATATTTGAATACATGTTTTTACAATTTCTGCAGAGACGTGCTTTTAAGATTGACAAGTTACATACAGGTAACTGCCAAAATAATATTAACATGTGTGGTTCCCTAAGTTAATTAAGCAATGCTTAGGGTCATGTTTAAAAATACTGGGCAGGCCATTATATTGTCACAGGACATCCCTGAATGGTTTGATGAGAACAAAAATGATGTAAACCATTTGCCATGGCTGTCTCAGTTACCAGATCTCAACCCAAGTGAACACTTATAGGTGATTCTGGAGTGGCACCCGAGACAGAGTTTTCCACCGCCATCAAAAAAACACCAAATTATGGAATGGTGTTGCATCCCTCCAAATGTAACGCTTGTCGAAATGGGTAGACCAAGGCACAGCGTGATTTGGGTCCATCATAATTTATTTGAATGTGAACCAGCAACAAAAATACTATGAGAAACAAACGTACAGCCTTGTAGGGCTCAAAAGCAACAACACAAAAACAAGATCCCACAAACAACAGGTGTCGAAAAGGCTACCTAAATATGATCCCCAATCAGAGACAACGATAGACAGCTGCCTCTGATTGGGAAACATACCAGGCCAACAAAGAAATACAAAAACTAGACTACACATAGAAATAATAAACTAGAACACCCCCCAGTCACACCCTGACCTACTCCACCATAGAAAATAAAGGCTTTCTATGGTCAGGACGTGACACCAACCGAGTTCCAAATACTTGCAGAATCTACAAGGTGGATTGAAGCTGTTCTGGCTCGTGGTGGCTCAACACCCTATTTAACACTTTATGTTGATGTTTCCTTTATTTTGGCAATTACCTGTATATTCCTCAGATTCTCATCAGATCATCAGAGAAAACTCCAAGTTATCCAGCTAGCAAGCTAATCCTGGAAGTATAGTCAACCCTTATTAATAGATGTACAGTACCAGTCAAAAATGTGGACACTCATTCAAGTTTTTATTTTTACTATTTTCAAAATTGCAGAATAATAATGAAGACATCAACAGTATGGAATAACACATATGGAATCATGTAGTAACCAAAGAAGTGTTCATATTTTATATTTGAGATTCTTCAAAGTAGCCAACCTTTGCCTTGATGACAGCTTTGCACAATCTTGGCATTCTCTCAACCAGCTTCATGAGGTAGTCACCTGGAATGCATTTAAATTGACAGGTGTGCCTTGTAAATTTGTGGAATTTATTTCCTTCTTAATGTGGTTGAGCCAATCAGTTGTGTTGTGACCATATTATGGCAAGAACAGCTCAAATAAGCAAAGAGAAACGACAGTCCATCATTACTTTAAGACATGAATGTCAGTCAATCCAGAAAATTTCAAGAACTTTCTTCAAGTGCAGTTGCAAAAACCATCAAGCGTTATGATGAAACTGGCTCTCATGAAGACCGCCACAGGAAAGGAAGACCCAGAGATGCCTCTGCTGCAGAGGATAAATTCATTAGAGTTAACTGCACATCATATTTCAGTCCAAATAAATGTTTCACAGAGTTCAAGTACCAGGCACATCTCAACAACAATTGTTCAGAGGAGACTGGGTGAATCAACCCTTCATGGTCGAATTGCTTCAAAGAAACCACTACTAAAGGACACCAATAAGAAGAAGAGACTTGCTTGGGCCAAGAAACATGAGAAATGGAAAAATAGACAGTTGAAATCTGTCCTTTGCTCTGATGAGTCCAAATTTGAGATTTTTGTTTCCAACCGCAGTGTCTTTGTGAGACGCAGAGAAGGTGAACGGATGTCTCCGCATATGTGGTTCCCACCGTGAAGCATGGAGGAGGAGATATGATGGTGCGGGGGTGCTCTACTGGTGAAACGGTCAATTATTTATTTAGATTTCAAGGCACACTTAACCAGCATGGTTTTTAACACTTTTTGGGTTACTACCTGATTCCATATGTGTTATTTTATAGTTCTGATGTCTTCCCAGTTACTCTACAATTTAGAAACATGTAAAAAATAAAGAATAACCTGTGTCCAAACTGTGTTCAAACTTTTGACTTGTACTGTAATAACTGTTAGCGAAGAAACAGTAACGTTACGCTAGAAAAATATTTTGGGGGGTTAAATTAAACTGAGATTCAAAGGAAGAGATCCTAATTTAGTTTTCATGCATTTTGGAGTAGAATTTCCTTTAAAAAAATCACAACAGAAGTAACCTTCTCACAGTCGTTCACAGTTCCCACCACCTCTGCCACTGCTGTTGAAAAAAATCCTAGGGGAAACACTGGTTGTGTGTGTGGCTGTACGGCATTACATTTACATTTAAGTCATTTAGCAGACGCTCTTATCCAGAGCGACTTACAAATTGGCATCTTTGTCTTGTGTATCTATGATGTGTATCTACAGTGAATGCAGAAAGTATTCAGACCCCGTCTGACCACTTTACCATAATGTCCTGATTGGTGGAAGGTTCTCTCATCTCTCCACAGAGGAACTCTAGAGCTCTGTTAGAGTGACCATTGAGTTCTTGGTCACCACCCTGACCAAGGCCCTTCTCTCCCGACTAGGCCGGGCTGCCAGCCCTAGGAAGAGTCTGGTGGTTCCAAACTTCTTCCATTTAAGAATGATGGAGGCCACTGTGTTCTTGGGGACCTACAATGCTGCAGAAATGTTTTAGTACCCTTCCCCAGATCTGTTCTTCGACACAATCCTGTCTCCAGTGTAGATTGCTGAGGATTTTTTTTTAAATGTAATCCATTTTAGAATAAAGCTGTAACGTAACAAAATGTGAAAAAAGTCAAGAGGTCTGAATCCTTTCCAAAGGCACTGTATATCTGTGTTTGTGTGTCCTAGGCTTGTTTGTACCGGTGTCTATTGGAGTCTCTTTGTGTGTGTCTGAGACAGTGAGACATCGTGGCTCTCCAGGCTTTAGCGGCCACTAGCGGAACCCCTCCCTCCTCCTCCTCCTCTGCCCCCTTTTCTTCGGCACCGCTGACAGGTGTGACCTTTCGGCTGGGTGAGCAGCGCATGTTCTTGCCGCTCTCGCCCCCAGACACAGGCCCGGGATTAGTCAGCCTCTCCAAGGATCATGGGGGCTGTGCGCGAGTGCGCAGTTCCTGTCGCTGAGGCCGATGGGGCCACGGTATGAAAAATAGAACACCTAATGCCTGCAGATAGAGACATTCATCAACCGATAGAAGCCCCAGTCTGCGCAGTGGGCCGCCATCCCAGTTCACATATTTCTCCATATCACTTTAAATGCAGAAACAACTTAATTATTTGTGGATGAGATCATAAAAGAGAGATGGGGAGTTTCGTTAGACCACTGTTGCGCTTTAATATAATTTACAGCATTTTTAAGGATGCCGGTAGGAGTTTCTTAGGCTTTAAGTGATTTATTATGTTGTGAGACATCACAGGCTAGACTGTAGTTTTGACTGTCTCATCTCAATCGTTGAGTGGGGGTGGAGCCTACGATGCAGTCGCTTTCCGTCATTAGGCGAGGTTCAGTCGGGCGCCGCCATTGACTGTCTTTTGAATGACAGTTGCTGGCGGTAACAAAGGGCTTGTGGGACACAAGGAGTAAGGCAAGGCATGTACCCTGGGAAACCGTAGCCATGCCAACTGGCGCCGAGCAACCCAACCAGTTAACCTCTGCGGTGAACCAATAGGCCCTGGGGTAGGGCTTGGTAATAATGTGTCTACCCTCCCTCCCTCCATCAGCTCCATCCCTCCTCCTCTCCATCTCTCCATCCATCTCTCTGTAGATCCTGGCATGTCAGATTAATTAGCTTGAGTGAGAAAAACCTGCCCAAGTTAGCGCCGGAATAGCATAATTCAATTTGGGATATCTCCTTGCTCCCTTCGTTTATTCAAATTCTGGCTACTCCGACGAGAGGGGTGAGACAAATCAGAAAAGGACGATCATTGGAAATATCAAAGCCTAAAGGTTTGGTACCTTGGGACCGCTGCATCGCCTGGTAAAATAGTAAGAGAGAAGTCCAACTTCAAAGAGAGAATGTACTAACAGAGAAGTGGTGATACTGTAGCAAGTCACACAAACAACTTTGAAAAATATGTCCCAAATGTTAAGCACAGACTCTTGACTTTATAATTGCCCCTTCAATTAGAAAATCGTACCTTTATCTACCGTTTTCTACAATTTATAAAAGTCTACAGGCTCCCTCACATGCTGACTACACCAGGCCCGCTCGTGGGTCTGCGTGCTCCATTGCGTGCATGTTGATTTTGTCCACCCACAATGGACGCGATTAGGACACGCAGGTTGACATATAAAAACAAACTCTGAACCAACTATATTAATTTGGGGACAGGTCGAATATAATTAAAAATGTATGGCAATTTAGTTAGCTAGCTTGCTGTTGCTAGCTAACTTGTCCTGGGATATAAACATTGGGTTGTTACTTTACCTGTTATGCACAAGGTCCTCTACTCCAACAATTAATCCACAGATAAAAGGGGAAAGGAGTTTGTTTCTAGTAATCTCTCCTCAATAAGGTTTCTTCTTCTTCTTTGGACATTATATGGCGGTTGGCAACCAACTTTAAGGTGCATTACCACCAACAAATGGACTGGAGTGTGGCCCTCATCTTTCAATCACCCATGTGGGTATATGCTCCTAAAAACCAATGAGGAGATGGGAGTTCTATTTTAGAGCCTGGCTACGCAGACGCTTGTTGACGCGCGTGCAGTATGGATCCAATTTTTGAATAACATGTATGTGTACATTTATTTTTGCAACGCTCGCCCACAAGCACGCGACACAGGCGGTGTGGTCAGCATGTTAGCATCTTTAAACATACAACACATCACATTGGACTGATGTTGTTATTTTCTGTCAGAGAACAGGTGAGGAGAGGGTTTTTAAATTGGGCCTGTACATAACAAATGCTACAGGATATGCAAAGGGCTAAAAGACAGCAAAAGACAGCAGGAATTCAAACACACGCCACACTGACTATCAAGATCTCAAGGTGCCTTTTGGAAATACTTCCCTCATCCATCCATCCATCCATCCATCCATCCATCATCCATCCATCCATCCATCCATCCATACACACATCTTCAACTTCTTCTCTATCAAACCTTCATTGCAGTGTTAATGCAGTGTTATTGCAGTCTTAATGCAGTGTTAATGCAGTGTTAGATCATATGTGAGTGTGTGTGTGTGTCTGCGTCCTGATGTGTGTGCTCCGTCTGTGTGTGTGAGTGTGTGAAATTGGTGTGTGGTAGTGTGTGTGTGTGGTAGTGTGTGTGTGTGTGTGTGTGTGTGTGTGTGTGTGTGTGTGTGTGTGTGCGCGCATATGTGTGTGTGATCATTCATGTATGCGGCTTATAGTGTAAACAGTTCATACATGTCTGAGCGTATGTGCTTTCACTCTTTCCCTCCGCTTGTGTGCCGGGGGGCTAGCTGTCAGACGTAGGGGGTTAAACGGTCTGTGAGAATAGGATTTAGTAAGGCATAGACAGCTTTGGCACTAGCTGCTTCAAAGAGGAGAAGGGTACGGCTTCCTCCTGCGTTTGCTTTTCATTCCTGTGGATAAATGCAGTGCTGCTTTAAGGAAGTTAATTTAAAAACAGAATCTTTCTGTGGCACACTGAGCAGTGTGTGTGGTGTGGTGTGTGTGTGTTGGAGAAAGGATAAAAGGGTCTTGGGTGCATTATAAACACACCACATGCTGGTCAGACACCAAATTACACACACCAAATTAAGACAGAGAGAGAGATAGAGTGTAGGGAAAGAGGAGAGTAAGGGGAGGGAATAGACCTGGTAGTGTGTATTCTAACTCAGTCCAAGTCGATGTGGTATTTTTTATTTTTTTATTTTACCTTTATTTAACCAGGCAAGTCAGTTAAGAACACATTCTTATTTTCAATGACGGCCTGGGAACAGTGGGTTAACTGCCTGTTCAAGGGCAGAACGACAGATTTGTCAGCCCGGGGGTTTGAACTCGCAACCTTCCGGGGTTGTTAAGTCCAATGCTCTAACCACTAGGCTACGCTGCCGCCCCGTATGTGATACCTCTGTATCATCAATAAATTCTATAAAGCTCCTTCTGTTGCTTCACATTAAATATACAGTACCAGTCAAAGGAACACACCTACATTACTCACTCAAGGGTTTTTCTTCATTTTAAGACAACGTGGCTTACCCAGCCACCCCCGCAAACACACATAGCCACACATAGGTGTCACATATAGGATCCTGATGCTCTTCAACACAGTGTTTCCCATACTTTTTTAAGGAAGGGACGGGCCTAGCTATCCAGCCTAAAAGAGTTGTTTTAATTATCCATTTTCTTTCCAGATGCCCTAGACGTTTCTTTGGGAGCCTTTTCACCTCGCCCGAAGAAGAAAAACATCTAGCAGAAAATTGCTTCATCATATCAACCTCTATCATGCAAGCGTGTCACTAGCAACTTACATCTGACGTAGAATCACAACACAGTCGACTAGAACATGAACATGTCCCTTTTAACCAAAACCACTCAGTATTTCACTTCATTCCACTTGGTTTAGTGGGCTGTAACTCTCGGTCTTGTTCCGCCGGCACAGCTTGCTCCGAGGGTGTGAAATGTGAAACGCTGATCCTGGGAGAGAATGATGAGCAGGCAAAGATCACTCAAAGTTCCACCCGCCAAGTTCAAATATGTCAACTTTGATTTTAAAATGTGGTCTCGAAATTTTCCCCGTGACAGGGACAGGATTTTATGGCTTTTCCATACAGGTGGTTTCAAGGCCGACCGAAAGAAGACTGACAAGGGTAAAAGTGAAATGAAGGAGCTTGTGCGGCACCCGATGCCAACTCTAAACTGCTATCAGCCAGAGGACTTTACTGCTTTGGGCCGCCACCCAAAGCCTGAGAGAGAGAGGAAGAGTATTTACAATGAACAGCGGTCACCTTTTACCCCCAATATTTGCAAAGAGGATGTTGAAATTACATTATGGTCCATGATCAATATTAAAACGGGCACCCGGCGACGATCTCCCTCCCTTTAGCGCGGCCCTGTCTGGGGTTCTGCCACTTAGCAGCTAGCGTTATCCTAGCGTTTGCCAAGGGTTAGCAGGGATGATAGGAATGAGTCCTGATGAAAGCCAATCAGAGGCGTAGGAACAATTGTGGTCACAATTGACCCAGAGTTCCTAGTCATTGGTCGCCTTCCAGGAGGTCTTTTTTGCAGTCAAGCTGCGCAAATGTTGCAAACTTCTCCAGGCATTGTGAAATTTGCGTCAGAGCTGACTCTGCGCTTCACAGCGCTGTATGGGTTTAAACGGACAGCCATTCTGAACTTTTTTTAAAATATATTTTTCTATATTTAACTAGGCAAGCCAGTTAAGGACAAACTACTATTTTACAATGACGGCCTACCCTGGCCAAACACTCCCCTAACCCGGACGATGCTGGGCCAAATGGGACTCCCGATCATGGCCAGTTGTGATACAGCCCAGGATCAAACCATGGCCTGTAGTGACACCTATTGCACTGAGATGCAGTGCCTTAGACCACTGTGCAACTTGAGAGCACATCATTTGACAAGAAGTTGCCCCATCCTTCCCGACAATTTTTGTTTTACTGTTTTGTTGTCTGATTGAGGGGAATTCAGTCAATTAAGAGGACTATGTATTTTGAAATATGATGTCATACAAGCAAGCCAAACATCTGAGTCCGAATGGGCTCTTCCCATTTCCATATCATAAAACTCATGTCATATACAGTGTCAACGTTTATGATCACTATGTTTGATGTACAGTGACATGACATGGCGTCATACCCTGGATTGTTCTGAACAGAATGAGCCTGTTTGTTTATTGTGAAGAAAACTTCGCACAGCACATGCACCTGAAGGCACTCATGACTCCTTTCTACCTGCACCAAAATAACTATTTCTTTCCCTGAATTGCATTGCATCTTATTTAATAACTTAGCTAGTCATGTTGAACAACAGAACAAGAGTTCAAATGACACCCACCTGACCCAGATTGCAATTTATAATGGACAGTTTTTGGATTGCTTTTAAAAAAAATCAGTAATTGTGTGATGGCGGGGTTGCACAGTTGTGTTCCAACCAAAACAAGTGGGCTTGCTTTAGTTCCTCAACGGCACAGCTAAGAGAGCTCAAAAAAAGTAAGAAAAGTGCACTGAAATTACTTGGGGACTGGGTACACTTTGGAGAGGTGTGGCCACATGGAGACACCAGTTAGTCCCCTCATACAAACAAAAATGTTTGTTGTCTTATGTTGCACCTAGCCCACATTTTCTAGGAATATTCTTATCATGTTATTGAACATTTCCAGAGTTTTTTCAGATTTCGTCATTACGAAATGCGGCAAAAAGTATAGTAAATGTAAAACTCACATAAAATCAACAGTGTAATGTTTGGATTCAGTCTTGTGTCAGGTGAACTGTTGTCCTCACCTTTGGTCTAATAATTTCCCCATAATCTCCACTCTGTTCCCTTTCAATTGCTTCTAGGGTTATGCATATGTGAGAAACATTTCAATTTAGCCCTATCCATATAGGCCAATTAGGGTAGCAGGTAGCCTAGTGGTTAGGGCGTTGGGCCAGTAACCGAAACGGTTGCTAGATCGAATCCCCGAGCTGATAAGAATCTGTCGTTCTGCTCCTGAACAAGTCAGTTAACCCACTGTTCCTAGTGGGTTAAAAAAAAAAAAATAATAATAATAATAATAATAATTCCCATGAGTGCAAAGGGTTAAATTAACTAGGCTACTTTCCAATTTGCTAGTCGGGAAAATGTCTGCAGAGCTCTCTCTCACCAGAATGAGCAATATGTATCTTCTAGCGATCTATTGATAGGACAGTCAGTCATAAAGTGAGTAATGACAGGGAGACACCGCTGTTTTGACAGTCTGCTGTCTGTCGTGCCTTCTGGTACCTGGGAGTGTGGGTGTGTGCGCTGTGGTTGCAGTCACATTTATTTACATGGAGGGAGAGAGCATGATACTTCATCATCTCTGTGAGTGAATTAGCACGCCTCATATAATGTGGCAATGTTGAGTCAAAATCCACTTAGCCTATTGTTTTCTGCCACATTAATTTATTTTCTTTCACGTGTTTCATATGCAGCCAAGGAGTAGTGGCACATAGGCTATTACTGTGGTTTGATTGACGAACAGCAAACTAGCAAACTAGTTTATAAAAGGTGTCGAACTGATTGAATAAAGTCGATCTCATATATCGTTGTCATTCATAAATCTTACAACGTAGTTATATGTGCATGGTATCGCATGGGTTAAAGTAAAGATATCGTTTGTATTTTCAATATGAAGTCCATCAGGACTTAACAGACAGTGACGTTAAAGTGAGTGACTTGTCAGTATTCTACTGAATCACATTGGTAAGAGAGCCATTCATTTCCATACTTTTTGGCACTTATCTGCAGATAAATTCTGAAACATTCAATAAAGATGGTGAATCCTCCACTCAGTGGTGTAGTGGAGGGAATACGCAGATATATGCTGTAGACACACTTTTTTCCCCCCCAGTGGGCATGGTGTACACATTTTTTATTCCTCATTATTTCTTCACATTTTAAGCACAGCAATATGCACATGGCGGTAGGTAATTAAGTGTGAATGTTACATAACGCAATTTGCAGAAAAACAATGTTCTAAAATGCACATGTGAGTGGTTTCATGAAAATATCAGTTAAAATGTAGAAAGCGGAGATCTAAAGATACCACAAGTATCATGGGTTTCTAATATGACTAGGATAATGCCTTTGGCTCTTTGACAATGAAATAACGTTATTTTTTGAAAACCAATAGAGGCCAGCAGACACATATTACATGATTGTTTAAGAAGAAATATATGGCTTCTGTTTTGTCTTTTTTTAAATAAATGACATACTGCAAACTTCAACTGATGTTAACACGTACGGACCTAGAACTTAATTGAGCATCTGTTCTGACTCATTTTGTCATTTGAAAAAGTGCCATCACACAGTTTGTTTGATTTTAAATGTAACCTTTAATTAATGTTTTCAAGATAATTTGGCCTAATTATTTCATTGTTCTGTTTTAATGAAATACATCATTTGAAGAACAGTTTGAACATAATTTTGACAATTTTTATATTGCAGTAAAATACTTACATCTGAAGAGAAAACAGGTTAAATGTTATTAAAAGGTTTTGTCACGGCTGTTAAAGGAAGAGGACCAAGGTGCAGCGTGGTGACTGGTTTAATATTCTCTTACTTAGAAAATAGTCCTGATCAAATAGGCCTAACAACTAACAATACACTGAGTTCATACATTTTCAGTCATTTAAATTGAAAACACAATACCACATACGTTTTCTGATCTGGGAGGTAAACACAGTATTCAATCATTTCACTGTTTATTTTGAATGGAATCAATGCATTAGAATGTACCTGAGGCCACCAAAATAGAGCTTGTTCCCAGGGGAGCCTGGCTGGCTACTTTTCTATTTGACTGGCTACACCATATGCTTGTGGAAAGCACTGAACCTCCATTCAAATACCTCCATTCAATTTGATCTAGAACTAGGCTTTGATTCATAAATAATGCTGATCATATTTTCTTTGTCTTTGGGCTACATCAAAGGTCATCAGACTCTTTCACCCTCCTATAAAATCCACAGCTTTACCACCTGCCATAAATCCAATACCAAATTGATCTGTCACCGCTCAACATGTGCCGAGCGCACGCATGCACACACACACACACACACACACACACACACACACACACACACACACACACACGGTTCAAGTAGCTGTTCTAACCTCTGATCTGTGTCTATTCTGACTTTGCCTAATCCATATTCAATCCGTGCTTGTATCGATCGCTTTTAATGACTTCATAACATCCGTAGAAATATGGATCAAAATGATTTTTCACCCATTCCATCCATATCCAGAAATAGCTGTGAAATTGTTATATTCCTTTTGCATGTCGTTATAAGCTCTGATCACCTTGCACTCTCTCTTTGTACTATACAGTACGTCCATTGGTTGGATCAAGGCTCAACGATTAGCATGCGAAAAGGTACGTCTGTCTGCCATGCACCAGTGACAGCACTGATATCACCCTGCGGACGCAAATTCCCTCTGGTTTAATCACTTGAATACAAAGGCACCCGGTCGAGGAATTCCTACCCATTCAGAAGGCATTGGAGTAACATTAAACTCAGTCAGGGTAAGACAAGCATCACATTCACCCATCCAACAATGGACTGATGCACTGCGGTTCAATTGGGCCGTATAATCCTGCCGTAAACCATTTCCAGATAATGCGAAACTGGTTAGTGGGCAGACATAATGAGGTTTATCACATTGTAAATGCAACCAATTTCCCCCCGTTCCCTGAATTACGCTTAAGGACACACAGGCACTGAGGTGTAAAACTCTTTAAGCCTGTTGGAAATCGTGCATTGGGAGGGAAAGTGAGTCAGAGAGCCTTTAATAAAACAAGATCCAAAACTCCAACAAAGTGGATAGAAAAAGGTGAAGTCACTTCACTGGTGTGTACATACACCTCCATTGCAACTCAAGCTGTCCCTGCTCTATCATGCCGATCCCCTCTCTCTGCTCCTTGGTTGCGTAGGATGGCATTAGGCATTAATAGCCATTTTAAATGAAGATCTCCTGCAAAATCCCCTGGATCGGACGGAGGGAGCGTTCCTCTAGATTTCCCAGGGTGAGGTGCCTCGGTGCCGACACAAGTGAAGGCAACCTCCCGAGTGGGTCTCCCTGAACGCACCCGGCTTGCCTAATGAAGACAACAACTGCATATGAAACAAGGAGGTAATTGACAACTATCCTATAGAGATTTTCCAGCAACAAGGTTTCATCTGAATACGAGATCCAAATAACAACCGGGCCATGAAAAAAAGTAGGGAATAAAAGAGAAAAGAAACAAACAACTAATACAGTGGCAGCAAAACAAGGTTGTGTGAATATTAATGGTGGGCTTAGCTTGATCTCTCACCATGGAAACATTACCAAAAAGCCTGAACGCAATTAATTAGAAATGGGTGCTTGACCTTCAAGGTGTATCCACTACAGTGTTTGTTGATGGGATCCGGGGACAGGTTTGTTCATGTGAGATTACAATCTTGGAGAGTTGAATTAATCATCGTTAGTTAATATTGTGTGACATTGGGATGCATGTGGAGGGATCTAGGAGAAGATTAGTGGATGGGAGACACAGAGGACTGAGCCAGGCTGTTAGTAGTGAGGAGGAGCCAGGAAGCATCTTTTAGCTTGGCCCCTAACCCGTCTGTCTCTGATGACTCGACATAGGAAAGGCTTTAGTAAAGTACTGTAAAGGGTCTGGCTGTAGCTAACAGACCTTTTCACACAAACTCACAGAGTAGCTATTAAAGCTAGATATGACTGCCTGCAAGTCATGTCGCTGCTATCGCAGCAGCAGTTCATCTAACTACATGTTCTCTTGAACACATTACGTTGCATGTATGAGCACGGGATGATAGGAGTAGCTGAGCTACACGGGACTATCAAATTATAGTTCATCACCTTCCTACCTGGCGAGTAATGACATTTAGCCAATCCTATAAAAATCCCAGGAAACCTGTGGGTATAAATCAATGGCTCTCCAGCTGCTTCTCACATCCATTATTTATCAAGCCCTGCTTCCACATCATATTTGATAGGCAGCCCGTTCCCGCAACAGCAAGAGTATACACACACACAAACACCTACACACCAAAACCCACATCTGAAGTATAAGAACCCCCATCATGCTTGCTAACTCCCCAAACCCCCTAGCCCCATGGAAAAGAGGATCAGTGTGTGTCTGTGCTGACAAGCCAGTTTACATCAAATCCCATTAGTTTGAATCCAGGCAAACCGTTAAATTTGTTGGCTCCAACCTGGTGCTCTCTCCTATGGGACACACGTGTCAAAGACCAGGCTTCCAGCACCATCACTGCGGTCTCTAAGCCTGTCCACATGTAACTCCTGTCATTACAACCACAGCCTTCTATCTACCTACCTAAGATATACTAGAGCATAGTTTATAAAGCATCACCAAAAGACATATCTGAGACTAAAAGAGGGAAGCAAGGGAGGGAGTGAAGGAGGTCGTGTGTGTACGCATAGGGCAAAAGGATGTGATGAGGGGGGGCTCTAGTTCCAACAGCAGTGAAAGAGTACCCTCTGCAGGTGGATTGGGAGAACTTCAGGTCCGGGATGGATTAGGGGGTGGAGAGAGTAGACACAGGCTGAATGACTGAGTCTATGCACTGTATGTATTGGGCGAGTCACAAGCGTGGTTCCTTGAAGTGCTATAGTGTTGTATATCTGTTGCCTTCTGGTTTGGCCATGAGAATGAACCGGCCTTGTAGCAAAGACGTTGACAATACGAAAGTCGCTAGTCTATCGAGCAACTTGTTCTATCTACTAGCCTTCTCAATAATATAGCCCAACGCTATATATTAAAAATGTATGTCTGTTTTATTTGATTGAATAATGAGCATACGCATGTAGGCCTGTTCACCCCGCTATCATCCAGAAGCCGAGGTCAGTACAGGTGCATCAAAGCTGGGACCGTGAGACTGAAAAACAGCTTCTATCTCAAGGCCATCAGACTAGAGGTCTTTTTGGACACCGATTTGGCCGATAAAAAAAAAATTAAAAACACGTTTATTTATCCTTTATTTAACTAGGCAAGTCAGTTAAGAACACATTCTTATTTTCAATGACGGCCTAGGAACGGTGGGTTAACTTCCTTGTTCAGGGGCAGAATGACAGATTTTTACCTTGTCAGCTCGGGGATTCAATCTTGCAACCTTACAGTTAACTAGTCCAACGCTCTGACCACCTGATTACATTGCACTCCACGAAGAGACTGCCTGTTACGCGAATGCAGTAAGAAGCCAAGGTAAGTTGCTAGCTAGCATTAAACTTATAAAAAACAATCAATCAATCATAATCACTAGTTAACTACACATGGTTGATGATATTACTAGTTTATCTAGCGTGTACTGCATTACATATAAACGATGCGGTGCATATTCGCGAAAAAGGAATTTCTTGCTCCAATGTGTACCTAACCATAAACATCAATGCCTTTCTTAAAATCAATACACAGAAGTATAGATTTTTAAACCTGCATATTTTGCTAAATGAAATCAAGGTTAGCAGGCAATATTAACCAGGTGAAATTGTGTCACTTCTCTTGCGTTCATTGCACGCAGAGTCAGTGTATATGCAACAGTTTGGGCCGCCTAATTTCCTAGAATTTTAGGTAATTATGACATAACATTGGAGGTTGTGCAATGTAACAGGAATATTTAGACGTATGGATGCCACCCGTTAGATAAAATAAGGAATTGTTCCGTATTTCACTGAAAGAATAAACGTCTTGTTTTCGAGATGATAGTTTCCGGATTCGACCATATTAATGACCTAAGGCTCTTATTTCTGTGTGTTATTATGTTATAATTAAGTCTATGATTTGATATTTGATAGAGCAGTCTGACTGAGCAATGTTAGGCACAAAAAGGCTCGTAAACATTCATTCGAACAGCACTTTCGTGCGTTTTGCCAGCAGCTCATCGCTGTGCTTCAAGCCTATCAACTCCCGAGATTAGGCTGGTGTAACTGATGTGAAATGGCTAGCTAGTTAGCGGGGTGACCGCTAATAGCGTTTCAAACGTCACTCGCTCTGAGACTTGGAGTAGTTGTTCCCCTTGCTCTGCATGGGTAACGCTGCTTCGAGGGTGGCTGTTGTCGATGTGTTCCTGGTTCGAGCCCAGGTAGGGGCGAGGAGAGGGACGTAAGCTATACTGTTACACTGGCAATACTAAAGTGCCTATAAGAACATCAAATAGTCAAAGGTATATGAAATACAAATCGTATAGAGAGAAATTGTCCTATAATTCCTATAATAACTACAACCTAAAACTTCTTACCTGGGAATATTGAAGACTCCTGTTAAAAGGAACCACCAGCGTTCATACACTGCTCAAAAAAATAAAGGGAACACTTAAACAACACAATGTAACTCCAAGTCAATCACACTTTTGTGAAATCAAACTGTCCACTTAGGAAGCAACACTGATTGACAAATTGCACATGCTGTTGTGCAAATCGAATAGAAAACAGGTGGAAATGATAGGCATTTAGCAAGACACCCCAAATAAAGGAGTGGTTCTGCAGGTGGTGACCACAGACAACTTCTCAGTTCCTATGCTTCCTGCCTGATGTTTTGGTCACTTTTGAATGCTGGCGGCGCTTTCACTCTAATGGTAGCATGAGATGGAGTCTACAACCCACACAAGTGGCTCAGGTAGTGCAGCTCATCCAGGATGGAACATCAATGAGAGCTGTGGCAAGAAGGTTTGCTGTGTCTGTCAGCGTAGTGTCCAGAGCATGGAGGCGCTACCAGGAGACAGGCCAATACATCAGGAGACGTGGAGGCCATAGGAGGGCAACAACCCAGTAGCAGGACCGCTACCTCCGCCTTTGTGCAAGGAGGAGCACTGCCAGAGCCCTGCAAAATGACCTCCAGCAGGCCACAAATGTGCATGTGTCTGCTCAAACGGTCAGAAACAGACTCCATGAGGGTGGTATGAGGGCCCGACGTCCACAGGTGGGGGTTGTGCTTACAGCCCAACACCGTGCAGGACGTTTTTCATTTGCCAGAGAACACCAAGATTGGCAAATTCGCCACTGGCGCCCTGTGCTCTTCACAGATGAAAGCAGGTTCACACTGAGCACATGTGACAGACATGACAGTCTAGAGACACCGTGGAGAACGTTCTGCTGCCTGCAACATCCTCCAGCATGACTGGTTTGGCGGTGGGTCAGTCATGGTGTGGGGTGGCATTTCTTTGGGGGGCCGCACAGCGGTAGCCTGACTGCCATTAGGTACCGAGATGAGATCCTCAGACCCCTTGTGAGACCATATGCTGGTGCGGTTGGCCCTGGGTTCCTCCTTATGCAAGACAATGCTAGACCTCATGTGGCTGGAGTGTGTCAGGAGTTCCTGCAAGAGGAAGGCATTGATGCTATGGACTGGCCCGCCCGTTCCCCAGACCTGAATCCAATTGAGCACATCTGGGACATCATGTCTCGCTCCATCCACCAACGCCACGTTGCACCACAGACTGTCCAGGAGTTGGCGGATGCTTTAGTCCAGGTCTGGGAAGAGATCCCTCAGGAGACCATCCACCACCTCATCAGGAGCATGCCCAGGCGTTGTAGGGAGGTCATACAGGCACGTGGAGGCCACACACACTACTTAGCCTCATTTTGACTTGTTTTAAGGACATTACATCAAAGTTGGATCCGCCTGTATTGTGGTTTTCCACTTTAATTTTGAGTGTGACTCCAAATCCAGACCTCCATGGGTTGATAAATTTGATTTCCATTTATTATTTTTGTGTGGTTTTGTTGTCAGCACATTCATAGAAGTAAAGAAAAAAGTATTTAATAAGAATATTTCATTCATTCAGATCTAGGATGTGTTATTTTAGTGTTCCTTTTATTTTTTTGAGCAGTGTATGTTCTCATGTTCTGAGCAAGGAACTTAAATGTTAGCTTTTTTACATAGCACATATTGCACTTTTGCTTTCTTCTCCAACACTTTGTTTTTGCATTATTTAAACCAAATTGAACATGTTTAATTTTATTTGAGGTTAAATAGATTTTATTGATCTATTATATTAAGATTGAACACTTATTTTTTCAGTATTGTTGTAATTGTCATTATTACACAATGTTTTTTTTAAATAAAACTGTCGATTAATCGGCATCTGCTTTTTTTGGTCCTCCAATAAATCGGTATCGGTATGGGCGTTGAAAAATTCATAATCGGTCGACCTCTACATCAGACTGTAGTACCCAGTACCCTGCCCTGAACTTTGTCACTGTGACTAGCCGGCTACCACCCGGTTACTCAACCCTGCACCTTAGAGGCTGCTGCCCTGTGTACATAGACATGGAATCACTGGTCACTTTAATAATGCAACACTAGTCCCTTTAATATAGTGTACATATTGTTTTACTCCTTTCATATGCATATACTGTATTCTACTGTATTTTAGTCAATACCAACATTCCTCGTACTTTTAGATTTGTATGTATTGTTGTGAATTGTTAGATACTACTGCACTGTTGCCGCTAGGAACACAAGCATTTCGTTAGACCTTGAAATAACATCTGAATGTGACAAATAATATCTGATTTATATGGCTCGCTGTTCAGACGTCAAACATTTGTTTCTGAGAACATTGTTAAGTGTTTCTGAAATGACAATGAGAAAATGGTGACTGACCATGACACCGGCCTAGTTGGAGAAAGCGTTGAAATAATTAAAACACCCAGGGACAGCGATTTCTGAACACCATGACAAATGTATTTTCCCTTCGTTGTGATCCTTGAAACAGGAACGTCTTGCAGCCTGATTGCGGCATTCCACCGGCTACCTATTCCACCGGCTACCTATTCTGGAGAAACAACATTGCAGCCCTTTAGCAACCATTATCAATAGAATGGCTACATTTTCAGAACAACCCGGAGTCATAGCAAGCTTCTTGAATATTGATGTCAATAGGTCGTCGCCTATCGATAGTATTGAAAGACATACTCAAGTCGATGGGAAGAATCAAGCCTATTGCCTAAAGGTCAAGCAACAAAACCAATTGAAGTGCTTTGGTTGTGCAGTTTGAAGATATGAAGCACAATAGGAAGTATTTTGTGATGTTGAAAAACAATGGTACAGAATTTCCAGGAATGATTAGCATTATTTACTGTTGCAGCATATTGAAGAGAAGCGAGGGAGGCGAGAAGGAACACCAAGTCTTTCTCTCAATTGCATTACAGAGACGTGATTGACAGTGTGATATTGCCTAGCGAAGTCTGGCGCTGCATCTTGATTTGCTCACGACTCAGTACATATTGGGGAAATCATTTTTGGGAGGGAAGAAACAGAGGGGGAAAAAACAAAGGCTGAATAAATGAACTCAATGCTGGCTGAATTATACAGAGTCGGTCTTGTTGTGTAAATTTCCCTAAGTGAGACACTCTTCTCATTTTATCAACCTATTTTCTGGTCCACTGCACCAACCAACTCTTAAAACAAGTTCAATGTGGAGGTCAAGCCGGTGTCAGGGTCTTGCTGCCCGGTTTAACAGAAGACTCTCCTTATTAGAAGTGAACTCGGATAAGGTCACTGATGACCACGCTCCAGCAGTCCCATACGACCACTTTATGAAGCTAATTAGTTAAGTTTGGCTCATGTCTGGGACCAAAACCGAAAACAGAATTAATCATGTTGTTTTCTCAGACAAAGTTTTTGAGTAGAAGGAAAGATGGGATCATTTGTATAGTATGTGATTGTATACTGTGTAGAGCTGACGCCTTCAAAGCTCTGATAATGCATGTAATGGCCTTTAATCAAATTAAGCCTACACTATAAGCAGTCCCACACCATTTCCTGTAGCGTTATGATGAACGTGGGGCGGCAGGGTAGCCTAGTGGCTAGAGAGTTGGACTAGTAACCGGAAGGTTGCAAGTTCAAATATGTCGTTCTGCCCCTGAAAAGGCAGCAACCCACTGTTCCTAGGCCGTCATTGAAAATAAGAATTTGTTCTTAACTGACTTGCCTAGTTAAATAAAATAAAAACGTTGATACCATTTCCTTAAATATATGCTTACGACCATAGACGAGCCGACACTGAAAGCATCATCTGATGCTCCCTGGATGACAACTCAAAGCTGATGAACGAGCCAATGCAACTTAAACGTTAGCTTGGCACATATTGCACTTTTACTTTCTTCTCCAACACTTTGTTTTTGCATTATTTAAACCATTTATTTGAGGCTAAATTGATTTAATTGATCTAAGTTAAAATAAGTGTTCATTCAGTATTGTTGTAATTGTCATTATTACAAATACATCAAATACATTTTTTTCAAGTATTTTTAAATTTAAATCGGCCGATTAATCGGTATTGGCGTTGAAAAATCAGTCGGTCGAACTCTAATACACATAGCAATTAACGGATCAAAACACACATAAACCAATCCAGTGCAGCTACACACTTCACAGTACGTTGTTGTCACTCCGCAATCACAATTATAGATCAAACTATTCAAAGTCAAAAGAGAGGACAGAGCGACGGCCCTCTGAAGGTTGTCAGAAAGTATTTTAAAACAAATGCTTGATTGCTTTGTAAACGAACTTCTAGCGCTAGCACCCGTTTGATAAGAAAATAAGTGTGTATGATTAGGTTATTAGGCTGAATTCTTTCACAATAGCATTCTACAATCAAGAAATTGGCAGAGACGATCGATACATCCTGACACCTCGTCTTCGGGGGGTGGGGAGGGATAGGAAGGTGGATGGGAGACCCAGAATCAATTAGTGTGTGCCAGGCGCACTCAGAACATTACTTTTAATCTTCTAATGCATCTGCGGTGGCGAAGGCAGTCCCGGAATGCCCCAGCTTCTAAAGAGGGAGGGATCGATCTCTCTCTGAAACGTCTAACAAGGGGGGCTGTCCTGGACATTTCAACAGCATCCAGACACAATGAAAAGGAAAGCCACTAAATCCTCTTATCTGAGTAGTGAGTGAATTTACTTGATGTCACATTTTAACTTGGGTCTGAAATACTACAGTAATCCCTGGAAATTGTTTCCTAATTCATTTGAAGAGCTGGTTAATCTCGGAGATGTACTTTAATGTGCGTTAATGTAATGTACTGTAATGTACGTTAAGTGGCTTGACTACAGAGTTGGCATCTGATTAGCCATAATTGTCCAGGGGCTGCAAGATCAATGAGTGAGAGATGTAGTTTTAAAAAAGTTCCATTGTCTGACATGAACCAAATAGGACAAATAAAAAGGACTTAAAAATACAACTGGGACTCCAGTCTTCTCAGAGTCCCTTGCTTTACTCTCAAAGTGATAGCCTAGTCCTAATAAACTGAAACACTGTTGCATTGTTGGTAAAAAAAAAAAAATTAAAAAAATTGGTTGTACACCAAACCACCAGTCCCAAATATAGGTCACAGCACTGATAGCATTGGGGGGAAAAGGCAAGTGAAGAATTGACTGTGTGGTTCTCGCACATTCCGAGGCAGGTTATACAGTATGGCTCATCCCATTGGACAGTCGTCACTTACACAGCGGCTCTGTGACAGGAGTCCGACTCAATGGTAGAAAAAAGCCATCCCGGCATACCCGCTTCCCATTCCCGGCACTAATGCACTGTGGCAACCTTCTAACTATCCAATTCCATCCTCAGAATCCCAGGGGTTTACCCTAGTCCCTCATCTGTTCACCATTTCCAACCGTATCACTCTTTCATTAGACCCCACACCTCCATCTGAGAGATGGGGGTAGGAAGGGAGGGAAAGAGAGAGAGAGAGAGAGAGAGAGAGGAAAGCCTCAGAGGGAAAACGACAAGGGAGAGCTACAGCGCCAACTCATGTCAAAGCAAGGCCCTGGAGGACAAAAGAGAGAGAGCGAGAGAACGAGTTGAGGGAAAAGGAAGAATCCTGTAATTCTACAGCTCAACCCTCCTCCCTGAGCTGTAGAATTACCATTCTGAGGATGTTTACCCAGCGCGGCAGAGCTGAAAATGACAAATCAGGGAGGGTGTGTGTCTATGGTGCCCCTGGAGGAGGGGGGATAAGGACCAATCTCCGCCACTGACTGATTCTACAGCTAACCTCCATGCTAACCTCACCAGCACCGGCCCGTGTAGTGGGAAGATGGACACGGCAGAACAATCTCTATCTCTCTCTCTCTGTCGAGGGTTGACAGGCATTAAAAGGTGCTGCTGAGACGCCGAGAGCAGTGTCTCTTTTTGTCACAGAGAGGGAATCAATTCCTCAGAACAGGTATAAATTAAGTAATAACAGAGTTATTTTTTATGATTGAAAGAGATGCGAACAATTGAAAACAAAGGGGGAGAGAAAGTTAAATAAAGAGTGCAAAAGATGTGTGTGTGAGGGTGTGTGTTTGTGGTATGTTTGTGTATGAGTGTGTGTGTCCTTGTTTGTGTGTGATGGAGAGAAATAAAACACTTCCAGGACAGAGAGAGAGAAATAAAAATACTTCCTGGAACTACATATTGACTCGGTACTGCGTGTATATGGCCAAGTTATCGTTACTCATTGTGTATTTATTCCTTGTGTTATTATTTTTATATTATATCAACAAACAAAAAAATCTCTGCATTGTTGGGAAGGGCCTGTAAGTAAGCATTTTACTGTTAGTCTACACCTGTTGTTTACGAAGCATGACAAATACAATTTAATTTGAACATACTCCTCAAATAAGTGGAATGTTCATATCTGACTTTGTCATCTTATCTCAGCCCACTCTAAAGCACTGCGATGGTACCCAACAAAAACCTCTCACAATAAATAATTCCCTCGCTGAAAAATGCGTACCAAGCGTACCAAGTAAAATTAGGGGGGGGGGGGGACCGTATGGCGACCACGAAGACAAAAATCTGTCAACTTTTTTTACGAGTCTTGCGTAAGAGTACAAAATATTCTAAACGACTGATGGCCAGGATCCCTGCTGTGTTGTAACTCCCTCCTATAGGCTCCTCAAAAAACTCTGAACCTGGACTATTCTGGAAGTGTGGCCCACTTCGGATCACGATCATCTCCTCAGAGAGCACGGGCGGTGAAATTACAAAAGGGGCTCCCAATTATGTGTGACAGCTCCCATAATTCCACACCACTGGGAGCACGGGGAGGGAATGCAGATATCTTCACACCACCACTCCTCTTGGCAGTTGGCGCCCTCAACAAAGATTACCATTTCTAAAGTTTTGCTTAGGGAGTTAAGGTTTTGTTGTAGGGGAAAGAAAAGGTGTTGAGGGAGAGACGTACTGTATGAGACAATATGAGTCGAACGAGCTGTTTGAATAATAACAGTTTGGCCGGTCTAGCGGTCATTAACTTGCGGTTGAAGAGTGTTCAGAGCTGTTGGATTCCAGAGATGGGATAGAAATAGTAAAAATCCCTGTGGTCCTCAGACACTTCCAAATTCAGTCATGTCACCTTAATTAAAAGTATAACAGAGCCTGCGAGGTGCTTCTTCCATCATCATCCACCCTACTGGGTTAAATAAATAAGTTGTATTTTAGGGGATAACACTCATTACTTTACAAAAAGGATTACATTTAACTAGGATTAATATAAAACTATGTTAGACGTTTTACGCCAACGTTATTAATTAAAGTTCATCCATGTTGGTGTAAACCCATCGTTTTTTTAAACGTAATTTTTTTAATGGAACTTGCAGAGTAAGTCCTAGTGATAACACGTGCATTACTGTTTGTGTTGAGTAGAACACTCATTTAGATCTTTATTTATATGAACATCCATTAAGATGTGGTAATTATATTGTTAGTGCTTGAGAACAAACAGCATAACCAGCCTCTATAATATCCCCTGGCCTGCTCCTTCTTTTGCATGACAACAGATACACTGAATATGTAAACTCAGCAAAAAAAGAAACGTCCTCTCACTGTCAACTGCGTTTATTTTCAGCAAACCTAACATGTGTAAATATTTGTATGAACATGATAAGATTCAACAACTGACATAAACTGAACAGGTTCCACAGACATGTGACTAACAGAAATTGAAAAATGTGTCTATGAACAGGGGGGGGGGTCAAAATAAAAAGTAACAGTCAATATCTGGTGTGGCTTTGAGTTTTTGCTGTGAGTTACCCCACTCTTCCACCAAGGCACCTGCAAGTTCCTAGCCCTCACCCTACGATCCAACAGGTCCCAGACGTGAGATCCGGGCTATTCGCTGACCATGGCAGAACACTGACATTCCTGTCTTGCAGGAAATCACTCACAGAACGAGCAGTATGGCTGGTGGCATTGTCAGGCTGGAGGGTCATGTCAGGATGAGCCTGCGGGAAGGGTACCACATGAGGGAGGAGGATGTCTTCCCTGTAATGAACAGCGTTGAGATTGCCTGCAATGACAAAAAGCGCAGTTCGATGATACTGTGACACACCGCCCCAGACCATGACTGACCCTCCACCTCCAAATCGATCCTGTTCCAGAGTACAGGCCTCGGTGTAACGCTCATTCCTTTGACGATAAACGCAAAGCCGACCATCACCCCTGGTGAGACAAAACCGCGACTTGTCAGTGAAGAGCACTTTTTGCCAGTCCTTTCTGATCCAGCGACAGTGGGTTTGTGCTCATAGGCGACGTTGTTGCCGGTGATGTCTGGTGAGGACCTGCCTTACAACAGGCCTACAAGCCCTCAGTCCAGCCTCTCTCAGGCTATTGCGGACAGTCTGAGCACTGATGGAGAGATTGTCGGTTCTTGGTGTAACTCCTGCAGTTGTTGTTGCCATCGTGTACCTGTCCCGCAGGTGTGATGTTTGGATGTACCGATCCTGTGCAGGTTGTTGTTACACATGTTCTGCCACTGCGAGGACGATCAGCTGTCCGTCCTGTATCCCTGTAGCGCAGTCTTAGGCATCTCACAATACTGACATTGCAATTTATTGCCCTGGCCACATCTGCAGTCCTCATGCCTCCTTGCAGCATGCCTAAGGCACGTTCACGCAGATGAGCAGGGACCCTGGGCATCTTTCTTTTGGTGCTTTTCAGAGTCAGTAGAAAGGCCTATTTACTGTCCTAAGTTTTCATAACTGTGACCTTAATTGCCTACCGTCTGTAAGCTGTTAGTGTCTTAACAACCGTTCCACAGGAAATAGTGTTTAAACCCTTAACAATGAAGATCTGTGAAGTTATTTGGATTTTTACAAATTACCTTTGAAAGAGAGGGACCTGAAAAAGGTATGTATATTTTTTTGTTGCGTTTACATGTATCCTGTGCCTGACTCTAGTCATGAATTAACTATTACAATAGAATAACCTTCATTTATACTTTTTGTACCTACTTTGTACTATTGTAGATGTGTACTTTTACACTGTTTCTGCCTCACATAGGTAATAAATAGCCACTCTTGCTGTCCACGGATGCGGAGAACATGTTCACATAGGTTATTAGCTCAAGGAACAGAATCGTTTGCAATTATTCCATTAAAACTCATTAACGCATTATGTGCTCCAATTAAACAAAAGGCTGTAGACCTGAAGACCTGGAGTGTGAAAAATAATAAAAGCTATTGATTGTGACCCCCAGTTCAGTTTGTTTTGACAGGTCGCAACCTCATAAAATGTATTTATTATTATTTTTTGCCTATTTGTCTATGCGTTGCAAGGAATATCTATTAGAGACTTGTTTTTTTTCCGTGACATGTTAGAGAATAGATCAAATGCTCTTTGGAAACTAAAAACCTGACCGGCGGATTACGGCTTTCTTTAGGAGGAATAATATTGTTTCTGCGCGCATGTTTTTTTAAATCATCTGCTAAACTCATCCTCATGATTCTGTTTCATCCTTGTCCATAGAAACTAATGAAACAGACAGACACAAATATGCTCCGTAGCCACTGGGCTTTACAGAGAGTAACAGCTTTGTTGAAGCCAATTGTTTTTTAAGTTGTTTGCACAGATCACTATAGGCTATTGAAAGATGAAGCCTGAAGTGGCTTTTCTTGGCTTTTCGGTGCCAGAGTCTAGAGTGTGTGTGGTAGAAACAAGATGTTTACACACCTTTAACGCATGAAGTTGTCTTTTATGAACAACGAAAGTCCAACTCATTAGAATCGCAAAAGACTGTTGATTAAACGATGGGAAAAGCGCTCATCTCTCTTTCCAGACTAGCCAAGGGCTGGGCAATGTTTTTCACATATACATTTGTGACCCATAGAGGTAATTTATTTAGCTTTTAGATGAGGTGCAGAGATGGACTGGTTGTCATTATGCTAATCATAAGCATCAAACTTTTTACATGAAGCCCACACCGTCAAAACCCACAAAAATCGTAGCATCCTTTATTTGCAAATGATATGAAAAGTTCTATATATTTTGACTCAATGCTACTAAACGTATGATGTGGCGATGACGCAACATGAAGTACAACCCCACCCCCTTTTGTACCTCCTGAGGATTCCTGGACAGCAGCCCAACCGACACAATCCCCTTTCTCCCACACACCTGTGCATTGGGGATACTTAACTGTGTGTCAGCTTGCATTAGGGCCGGGGAAAAAGCCTCCGTCTGGAGAGAGAAGTAGCCTGCGCCAGTGACAGGATGCCTGACTAGATTTCTTTCAACAGGGGGTTGTGGAGGGGGGTAGCAGTTGATGAGGTTGTTCCATTGTTCTATCAGTCCCCCTTCTAACACACACCTCTCCGGTCCTGTCTACTACTATGCCAAAGAACTTGGTCCAGCATTGTCGCAGGGGAAATAATGTGTGCGTCAGTGGTGAGCCGAGGGTACAGGACATATACATGGGCGGCGTGTGAGCGAGTAGTGAGTGTCCACTCCACTCTGGCTCAAGCTGGAGCGGGCAATGGGACCCTGACATACGAGGAGGTAACAAGGTGAACGAGGCAATGCAGTGTGTTAGGGGACTACCGTGTTCAGGCCTTGTGTGTGTTTACAGAACCTCGTGTCTGTCTGACTCAACACTTGCGCAGTCAGCCGGTGTGTGTGTATGTGCGAGTGTGTGTGTGACATAGAAGGAGAGGTAGAAATAGGGAAGTGGGTTGAATTAGAGGACCCTACACTTAGGTGACACACCCCCATGAAGATCTAAAGGTCTAAATGAGGACAGGGAAAGGGGGACAGAAGAAGGGGGACTCAGTCTATTGTAGGCAGGGCATGAGCCATATGCTATGATGACACTTTGTGTCACAAGACTGACTGAGGCTTGGAATGACAACAAAACAAATCCCATAACGTGATGTTAGTGCCTGCTCCACTTACTCATTATTAGCTCTAGCCTGTCCTGAGGAACCACTGAACTTACTGGGAGTCTTGGCTGCACCACCACCTATGCTGTACAGAAGTTAACACACTTCAATAATGCAACACAGCATGTAGAAATATTGAAACGGCTAATTACTATTCCCAAGACAATGTCCAGTACAGGCTAGAACACTAAAACGCAAGAAGGTACCAGTAGCTTTCAGCTTTGTAGGCTAGCTAACGTTCCTCGCTAGCTTACAGCTGAAGCCATTATCAATTCATAACCTAGTACCTCACAAAACTTTTGCTGATTACAAAGCTAAAACGTTATTAACGTTATTGCTGATTACAAAGCTAAAACGTTATTAACGTTATTTATTCACTCATGCCGCACCCAGTCAACGGAGTCTTTGCTCAAGCCTCAAACTGACTTTGTGTTTGAATGACATTGTGTCTTAAAGAGCACTTGAATAATATAAGATATTGCTTCTTCTATGCAAATGTTGTTGATAAGTACAATAAAATAAGTCTGTAGCCAGAACAAGCTAAATAACTCAATGCATGTAGACACTTCTATTGAATATACATTCACCTGTATTGTGAATAGGCCTAAGCTAGATCTTAATTTACCCAGTTTATCAATAGAGATTTACCATTCAAATAAATTATTACCATTATGTTGCAATGTGGTTAGATTGGTAAAATCAAGTGCCATTCTGTGACTTGGGCTAATTCGCCTTCTTTTATTTTGCCGTGGTTTCATTTTGGTATCAAGTATCGTTATGGTATCAATATCGAATTTTAAACTTGGTATCGAAGTCAGAATTTGGATATCTTGACAACACTAATGGTAAGTATCCAAAACATTTCAACCTTATATGTCTCATCTCCCCCCATGACATCGCTCAATTCATTCTGACCGGCAGGGAAGGAAATATACACCTTACCTTGCACACACAATTATAACCATAGTAATACAATCCGTAAATGATTAAGTTAGGAGTTACAATAGCCTAACCTCATCCAATCATGCTAGTGTGATCTATAATTCAACAAGGGCTGTCAAGGTCTTTTTATTATTACTGACAGACTGGAATATCATATTAGCCAGTGCTCTCTCTCTCTCTCTCTCTCTCCATCTCTCTTTCTCTTTCTCATTATCCCTCTGTCTTGTGCGCTCTCCATTCTACATTTCAATAATCAACTGGGGCCCAACACACCATTCCACCACGTAGACTTATTACTTAAGTTATTAACTGTGAAACGTGAACAAATAACACAAACGCGGTAGTTACGCTTCAATCAAAGAAGACTCCGTAAACAGAAAAATAAACTTGACTTTCAGTTTCAACTGAGGCGGGTTCTCTAACCCTCATTGGAACTTATATTATTGGAATAAAATGCAAGGTTAAGAATTCAAATCTAAATGGAAATGCCGAAATGGCACAAAAATGAACATTACGTGACTATGCGACAAAGAACGAGCAAAAAGAAAAGAAGGAAAAACAAGATATTTTTTATAATCTTTTCCTAATTATGATCTGTAACAATACCCAAGTTGTTTTGCACATAATTAGCTATATGATATGCAAGTAGACGTTATCAGATGTATGCTGAGCAAGAGAGAGCGCTCTAAGAATTCTCTTTATAACCTCAAGCATTAATTCTGCATATTACAATCTATTATAGAGATCTGAATAGCTGATTTCTTCTATGGGAAAACATCTGGAGAGAAAGAGAGTACTTCAATGAGACTATTGTATCAAAAAGGCACTCATCTGTTGGGGTGAAATGCAAATCTTTATGTTACAACACAACCAAAGGGCTAGGAGAGACAGTGTTACTAGTGCAGTTAGAATGGCTGAGCAGGAGTCTCAAATCCCTGATTGATGCTATTATATATACAGCAGTGGGAGAGGTACACACAATGCACACACAACTACAAAAATAAGCCCTACACACACACACACACACACACACACACACACACACACACACACACACACACACAGGTAAGGGTAACTTCTGAAACCCTACCTCTGAGTATATTAAATAACTCCTATGGCGCCCCCTCCCCCAAACAAGGCACTTATTTTTTCCAACTAGCACTGAGTGATGATAAATAGTTTGAGAGAAAATGTACTTGTTAAGATTGTGATATGTTGCTGTCTCACCTAGCTATTGTCAAGTCCTGACCTTAGTTTCTTTTTTTATGTCTCTATTTTAGGTTGGTCAGGGTGTGAGTTGGGGTGGGCATTCTGTTTTGTTCTATGTTTGTATTTCTATGTGTTTGGCCTGGTATGGTTCCCAATCAGAGGCAGCTGTCAATCGTTGTCTCTGAGAACCATACTTAGGCAGCCCGGTTTCGCCCTTGAATTGTGGGTAGTTGTTTTCTGTTGTGTGTCTGCACCATCCAGAACTGTTTCGGTCGTTCGCTTTGTTATTTTTGTTATTTCTGTGTTCATTTAATAAAAATGGACACATGCCACCCTGCACCTTGGTCCTCTCCTTCCAACAGCCGTTACAGCTATCTTAAGACAAATGCACTAAATTGTAAGTCGCTCTGGATAAAAGTGTCTGATAAAATGACTCAAATGTAAAATGTAAAGTAGGGACTCTCGTTGGCACACAGTTCCTGCTGTCTCACCCCTTAAGCCATTCCTGTCCTGTGCTTACTCCGAAGCCCTGAATGAACTGTATACGCTTCATCTGTTCCGCAGCGCTGCACTGTCTGTCTCCATCGTTATTTACCAAGAATGCCTCTACCCTCTAGTCTCTCTGCCTCCAGCCCACATACTCTAACACATCCTCTTACGCTATCACCTTTATCAATTCATCATGACCACGGCTCTACTCACCTACTCTTCCATCTCCCTGGTGGAATGATCATGCCCATCTATCTTATTGACATCATGAATGCCCTGGGACTCCTGTTTGTGTGTGTGTGTGTGTTCGTTTGTGGGCCTGTGTGTGCCAACCCCCTGGTCAGTCATGTCCCCTTCACGCTCCAGTGTTCAATAATGAAAGCGACAGGGCCGGGTGGTGACCAGCGCTGAGCCTGGCCCCTGTCCCCGTTTCTGTCTGGGTCCTCTGGGAGAACAGTGCATTAAGGAAAGCTTTTTACAGGCCTGGGCCGTGTGAGAACCAAGCCCTTCCCCCCAAAACAGAACACGGAGGCCCAGACGTATTCATAAAGTAGCAAACGGAAGAAAACGGACTGAAATAGGGGGACAATACATGGATTTTTCCAATAATTAAGGCTTGTTTTTGTGTTTTGCCTAAAAACGCTATTGCTAAGGTTTGTCCTAATGAACACAACCCTGGCAGTATCTACTATCTATCAATATATGCTGAACAAAAAATATAAACACAACATGCAGGAATTTGAAAGATTTGACTGAGTTACAGTTCATGTAAGGAAATCAGTCAATTAAAATAAATTAATTAGGCTCTAATCTATGGATTTCACATGACTGGGTAGGGGAGCATCAATGGGTGGCCGGGGAGGGCATAGGCCCACCCACTTGGGAGCCAGAGCCACCCACTGGGAAGCCAGGCCCAGCCAATCAGAATTTGATTTCACCCACAAAAGGGCTTTATTACAGACAGAAATACTCCTTAGCACGCCTCCCAGGTGGCGCAGTGGTTAAGGGCGCTGTACTGCAGCGCCAACTGTGCCATCCGAGGCTCTGTCGTAACCGGCCACGACTGGGAGGTCCGTGGGGCGACGCACAATTGGCCTAGCATCGTCCGGGTTAGGGAGGGCTTGGCCGGTAGGGATGTCTTTGTCTCATCGCGCACCAGCAACTCCTGTGGCGGGCCGGGCGCAGTGCGCGCTCACCACGGTTGCCAGGTGCACTGTGTTTCCTCCGACACATTGGTGCGGCTGGCTTCCGGGTTGGATGCGCGCTGTGTTAAGAAGCAGTGCGGCTAGGTTGGGTTGTGTGACTTTCAACCTTCGTCTCTCCCGAGCCCGTACGGGAGTTGTAGCGATGAGACAAGATAATAGCTACTAAAAACAATTGGATACCACAAAATTGGGGAGAAAAAGGGGTAAAATTCAACACACACAAAAAAATATATATATACTCCTTAGCACCTCCTCAGAAATTCTCTAAAATGATGTTGGAGGTGGATTGTGGTAGAGAAATTAACATTAAATTCCCTGGCAACAGCTCTGGTGGATTGCAAGCTCCCTCAGCTTGAGACATATGTGGTATTGCGTTGTGACTCAAAACTGCTCATTTTAGAATGGAGTTTTATTGTCCCCAGTACAAGGTGCAATGGTGTAATGATCATGCTGTTTAATCAGCTTCTTGATATGCCACACCTGTCAGGTGGATGGATTATCTTGGCAAAGCAGAAATGCTCACTAACAGGAACGTAAACAAATTGGTGGTCAAAATTATAGAGTGTGTATGGAAAATGTCTGGGGTCTTTTTACTCAGCTCATGAAACATGGGACCAACACTTTACATATTGCATTTATATTTTTGTTCAGTATATCTCTCCATCTAACGCCACTCATCTGGAGCCTAGCAGGGAACAGGGCTGTCAACACAGCCTAGGAAAGTTGTGCTTTCCCTCTCACAGGGCTCTCTAGGGAGTTCGGGCTGGAGGAACTTTAAGTCTGGTCGGATGTGATAGAGTATTTGTGAAACACAGGAACACAGGGAAAGAAATGAGAAGAAGGTCTCCCCACATAGGCATATGCACACACATGTGCACGCACAGGCACATACACCCTCCTCATCTCACTGTGGACAGGAGGAACACTCCCACCACATCATCTCAGAGTGCTTTTCATCATACTGTGACAGAGTGTCAGCTCCAGTCCCAATCACATTGATATTCAATACCCTGAGCTCTGGACTGTGAGAGATGTTACAATGCCAAAAAAAGATGACATTGGAATAACTTTCTCCTGCATCTGTTCACACTCACACACAAGTATGGTTACACAAATACTGTATATTGACAGAAGCACACTCACAGAAAGAAAACATGCAGTATTTCATTCCACACGATGTATGCACACACATACAAACACAGCATATCATTTCCATTAATGAGCAGATTTGATTCGTTATGCTTGATGAAGCTGTGTGAAGGTCTCTGTACTTCCAGAGATCACTCAATCCTCCCTATAGGCCACCTGCCAACCACACACATTCAGACTGACTGACTGATTGACAGTTCTGCATACATCAGTCTAAATGCCTGCTCCAGCAACAGTAAAAAATTACTATTCCACATTATACAGCACCCACTCACATTTACGCCCCTGAGCCAAATATGAGGAAGGTAGGGGATTTATGCATTGGAATGCCATGTTGTGATTTAACTGCAGTCATTTGTATCTGTCATTTGAAAAATAAAAAATGCATTAAGGGCTAAACAAAGACATAATGTTGCCTGGTAAACAGTTTTATTACTTTGCCCATAAAGTGTAGATATTAAAGATTTTTATGAAGAGATTTACATTGATATAAAATGTGAATTATTGATGACTTACATAGACGTTTGAGGGAATCAAAGTGACAGCAAATCAATCCAACTCTACGCCGTCTAGATACTTTTTCCAGTGTTGTCTGAAAGGGAATAAAGCTCTTAATTATGAATCATCATTCTCACAGCAACATTCTTTTGACTTGAGTCTAGTCTCGTGTGACTCTGTCTGTCTGTCTGTCTGTCTGTCTGTCTGTCTGTCTGTCTGTCTGTCTGTCTGTCTGTCTGTCTGTCTGTCTGTCTGTCTGTCTGTCTGTCTGTCTGTCTGTCTGTCTGTCTGTCTGTCTGTCTGTCGGTCTGTCTGTCTGTGTCGGTCTGTCTGTGTCGGTCTGTCTGTGTCGGTCTGTCTGTGTCGGTCTGTCTGTGTCGGTCTGTCTGTGTCGGTCTGTCTGTGTCGGTCTGTCTGTGTCGGTCTGTGTCTGTCTGTCTGTCTGTCTGAGACTGTTCCTGACAGTCATGGAACAGAGGAGCCAGCCCAAGTTAGCCTAGAATCCTACCCTAGCCGCAGGTTTTCTGTCCATTTAATAGCAACTGGTTTGTTCATAAGAATACTTGGTTACTGCAGAATTCAATATAATTCCAATGCATGAACTACATATTGATATGTTTAATCTTAGAAATAGATGCATTCTATTATGGTTTTCTTGGTAGCCTATTGGTTTTCGTGGTTGTAAGAGGAACTGTACATATTGGAAACGTGTTTATGGTAGGCTTGGCATTGCTTAATTGATTACGTGGGTCGAATTTGATCCACAGAAGTCCTATTGTGCCATATCACAACTCATGATTGTCCATGTTTGATTGGCCTACTTGTTTGTCAAGACATCTGTGTATGCCTGCATCTCACTGTAGTAGGCCGCAGGCTATGTTTTGGTTATTTGGATCTCCTTTCTCCTTTTAGTTTACAGAGTTTGTTTACTGTTAATGTAACTAGCCTAAATATAGATTGTGTCATGCCTTTACATTTACAATTATATAATTTAGCAGATGCTCTTATCCAGAGCGACTTACAGTAGTGAGTTCGTTCATTTTCATACTTTTTTCATACTAGTCCCCCGTGGGTATCGAACCCACAACCATGGCATTGCAAGTGCTTCAAAAGCACTCAATGGTCTCAGAGTCTCTGCATTTGAACTTTTTGTTTTTTGTGGTATAGCGTGATATAAGCCGAATTCAATATAATTCCAATACTAGAACTCCCCAAAAATGTGCCCCCTCATTGATTTCAACTGCCCCCATTGTCACTTTATCCTAGCGCCTGATGTACCTCTGATGCCTGTGTACCTGCAGTATGTGTGCGCGCCAGCAGGTCCACGTGTGTTAGCGACTAGTTAACCTCTCCACTCCTCTCCCAGATGTCTAATCAGGCAAATTGGAATCTACAGGTATCCTTCAAGGTATCCTCTATGTGTTTTAAACAAACCACTGTGACTACCATGACTAGAGCCACAGGCCAGGTAGTAGAATGGGCTTGTTAAATTTGGTTAATTAGTCCTCTGTGTAATCTGGCTTCCCAGGCAATGCAAAGTCAACAGTATTGGCCCACTGAATGTGAATAGAGTACATCTTCACCTCACCAGCACCCCCCCTCCCTAAACTCTGTTTCCCAGGATCCCACAGTAGCCCTGCCTCACCTGGAATCACTTCTAAATCAGTGTGGATTGAATGAGTGTGTGTGTGTGGGGGGGGGGGGGGGAGTCTGGCAGTTACCTCTTCCCCCAAGGGGGAAATCTTGCAGTCATTTGCAGATCGTGTTGTGGAGGGGACACACACACACACACAGAGAGACACACAGACACATAAACATACAGCGTGAGGGGTGTGTGTGTGGGGGTGAACTGCGGTAAAGACAGTTAAGCTCTATCCCTTTACCTCTCCCTGAGCCGAGAGGAGATAGAGAAACCGAGGCAGAGACAAAAGACTAACACGGTTCCTCCAGATCGAGCCTGACAGACAGATGCAGCCCAGTCTGCTGATCAAAGAACAATTCCTCCATGGAGACACATTTAAGGGAGAAAACCCCCTACCCAACCCCTACCCAACACTCCTGTAAAGTGGTGAATTACCTCCAAACATTTGCTTCTATCCCCAAAATGCACACGTACACAGACACACACGCACATCAAAATATTAAGACTAGAGTTTAACCGAGTCTTGTGGGACCAATTTTTGGAGAAAAAAACAATTTCCTTATTTTAGCTGCTATTTGTTTTTTTTCTCTCGTTCCAACTCAATCAGGGCTGCCTGTGTGATGGGTTGAACATAAAACAGCTATAACTCACTGAAAATAGAGATCACAGGAAAGATGCAGTGCTGGAAAATGTATCCCACTCCCATCTCGTTCCCCTCTCCACAATCCCCAATTCACCTCGCAATCTGCTTCGCAAACTAAACAACCCACAGACGGACAAATACAGCCGATTCCTTCAATCACAGGGGAGCTCTGCATAACGTCACACAAACACGTTTCACCGGTAACCACTCAAGCTTTGATCAACAAACGCTTTGTTTTTCATGTTCCACCATCCATCTCCTTGTGACGTCTCAAACGGCTGAGATGGGAGTTAGCGAATGAAGATGAGGGCTGGGGGAGAGATAGCAAAAAAATTGATATTTTGAGACCTTTCAACAATCCAAAAGCATGGGATATTGTAGAAAGAGATGATAAATATTTCATTGCCTAGCAGACTAGCGCCACATGGTCAATAAAGAAGAAAGACGAAGAGCGGAGGGAGAATATTCCAAAACAACAACAAACGTCCCAAAGGTTCTTCAGGCCTGTCACTTTCCGCATGTTTGCGTTCCATCACTTCTGGAATGGTATGTTTTTCTCTCCACACTTATGAATACTCAGAGATCGATAGAGTCTTCTTTTATCTCCATGTGAAACCCGTCAAGTCAGTTATCGCAATTGCATGAGGGTACCGACTGAAGACACAACCGACAGGCACTAACAGGCATGTACCCCCCCCCTCCACCACCACACACACACAGACCATAATACTACGGTAGCCCTGGGTAAGACAACCTTGTGCAGAGTCATCTCAAAGTCATGGATCTGCGAGGAGAGGAGGAATAATAAAGGACTAATAAAAATGCTCATTAAAACTGTCGTTGACTCTCATCTCCAGGTGCACTCTGCAGAAAGACATGGGCCTTCACATTACAATACATCCTAAAGTATTTCAATGGCCAGTACTGCAGTAAAGACTTCCTTTTTTAAAATTTAGCTTGACAGATTGCCAACGTTTTTCGTTGAAAGAATAGGGAGCATTACTTTTTCCACCATGACCGGAAAATCAGAATTTACTAACTATTTTTTTTTATCACTACATCACTGCCTGGGCCTATTTTTACTTTTTATTTAGATTTCACCTCTATTTAACCAGGTAGGCCAGTCGAGAACAAGTTCTCATTTACAACTGCGACCTGGCCAAGATAAAGCAAAGCAGTGCGACAAAAACAACACAGAGTTACACACGGGATAAACACACGTACAGTCAATAACACAATAGAAAAATCGATATACAGTGTGTGCAAATGTAGTAAGATTATGGAGGTAAGGCAATAAATAGGCCATAGTGGCGAAATAATTACAATTTAGCATTAACACTGGAGTGATAGATGTGCAGAAGATTAATGTGCAAGTAGAGATACTGGGGTGCAAAGGATTTTATTTTTAAGAACAATATGTGGATGAGATAGTTGGGTGGGCTATTTACAGATGTGCTGTGTATAGGTGCAATGATTGGTAAGCTGCTCTCACAGATGATACTTAAAGTTAGTGAGGGAGATATAAGTCTCTAGCTTCAGTGATTTTTGCAATTCGTTCCAGTCATTGGCAGCAGAGACCTGGAGGAAAGGTGGCCAAAGTAGGAGTTGGCTTTGGGGATGACCAGTGAAATATACCTGCTACGGGTGGGTGCTGCTATGGTGACCAGTGAGGTAGGGCTTTACCTAGCAAAAACTTATAGATGACCTGGAGCCAGTGGATTTGGAGACGAATATGAAGCGAGGGCAAGCCAACGAGCATATACAGGTCGCAGTGGTGGGTAGTATATGGGACTTTGGTGACAAAACGGGTGGCACTGTGATAGACTACATCCAATGCTAAATGTGAGAATGGAAGGAGAGTTTGCAGTTTAACCAGACACCTAGGAATTGGTAGTCCACAAGTCAGAACCGTCCAGGGTAGTGATGCTAGACGGGCGGGCGAGCAGGTGCGGGCAGCGATCGGTTGAAGAGCATGTATTTCGTTTTACTTGCATTTAAGAGCAGTTGGAGGCAACGGAATTAGTGTTGTATGGCATTGAAGCTCATCTGGAGGTTTGTTAACACAGTGTCCAAATAGAGGTGGATCAGAGAATCACCAGCAGCAAGAGCGACATCATTGATGTATACAGAGAAGAGAGTCGGCCCGAGAATTGAACCCTGTGGCACCCCCATAGAGACTGCCAGAGGTCAGGCCAGAGGTCAGGACAACAGGCCCTCTGATTTGACACACTGAATTCTGTCTGAGAAGTAGTTGGAGAACCAGGTGAGGCAGTCATTTGAGAAACCAAGGCGGTTGAGAATCGAAAGCCACAGTATTGTCTTTTATCGATGGTATCATTTAGGACCTTGAGCGTGGCTGAGATGCACCCATGACCAGCTTGGAAACTAGATTGCATAGCGGAGAAGGTACGGTGAGATTCGAAATGGTCGGTGATCTGTTTGATAACTTGGCTTTCGAAGACTTAAGAAAGGCAGGGTAGGATAGATATAGGTCTGTAGCAGTTTGGGTCTAGAGTGTCTCCCCCTTTGAAGAGGGGGATGCCCGCGGCAGCTTTCCAATCTTTAGGGATCTCAGACGATACAAAATAGAGGTTGAACAGGCTAGTAATCGGAGTTGCAACAATTGCGGCTGATAATTTTTGAAAAAGAAGGTCCAGATTGTCTAGTCCAGCTGATTTGTAGGGGTCCAGAGTTTGCAGCTCTTTCATAACATCAGCTATCTGGATTTGGAGGGGGGCAGCAAGGTGGAAAGCAGGGACAGCCATAGAAAAATGCTTATTGAAATTCTCGATTTTCGTAGATTTATCAGTGGTGACAGTGTTTCCTAGCCTCAGCGCAGTGGACAGCTGGGAGGAGGTGCTCTTATCCTCCATGGACTTTACAGTGTCCCATAACTGTTTGGAGCTTGTGCAACAGGATGCAAATTTCTGTTTGAAAAAGCTAGCCTTTGCTTTCCTAACTGCCTGTCTACTGACGGAATGAGGTCAATATCCTTCCAGGATACCCGGGCCAGGTCGATCAGATAGGCCTGCTCGCTGAAGTGTTTTAGGGAGCATTTGACAGTTATGGGTGGTGGTCGTTTGACCACAGACCCATTACGGATGCAGGCAATGAGGCAGTGATGGCTGAGATCCTGGTTGAAGACAGCGGAGGTGTATTTAGAGGGCAGGTTGTTCAGGATTATATCTATGAGGGTGCCCACGTTTACGGATTTATGGTTGTACCTGGTAGGTTCCCTGATAATTTATGTAAGATTGAGGCCATTCAGCTTGAATTTCAAAGCTAGGATTTAGACACAGCTAGGACATCAGGGTTGGCGGAGTGTGCTAAAGCAGTGAGTAAAACAAACTTAGGGAGGAGGCTTCTGATGTTAACATGCATGAAACCAAGGCTTTTACTGTTACAGAAGTCAACAAATGATAATGCATGGGGAATAGGAGGGGAACTGGGGCTACAGGGCCTGGGTTAACTTTTACATCACCAAAGGAACAGAGGAGGAGTAGGATAAGGGTACGGCTAAAGACTATGATAACTGGTCGTCTAGTGCTTTGAGAACAGAGAATAAAAGGAGCAGATTTCTAGGTGTGGTAGAATAGATTCAGGGCATAATGTACAGACAATGGTATGGAAGGATGTGAGTGTACAGTGGAGGTAAATCTAGGCGTTGAGTGACAATGAGAGAGGTTTCGTAGTAGCCACTCGTTTGCAGCTAGCTAGTTTCGACGATCTGGTGTAATGATCCAGAGCGGCAGGAAACCGGTGATGTGGTAGTAGAGAGAAACAGTCCGATATGCTCTGGGTTGATATCGTGCTGAACAGACTGGCAGGAACTGTCTGAGCTAAGGCTGGCTGGTGACTGAGAAAAAGGTGAAGACCACTAGCCGTGGCTAACAAAAACCAGTAGCTAGATAGCTGGCTAGCTCCTGATGGTAGTTTCAGTTATAAGGATTAAAAATAGCAGATCTGTACCACATTGGCTGAGGCGGGTTGCAGGAAAGTATATTTAGTTCATAGATAGAGAGTGAGATTAAGATACAGTTGAAGTCAGAATTTCACATACACTTAGGTTGGAGTCATTAAAACTCATTTTTCAACCACTCCAGAAATATCTTGTAAAACAAACTATAGTTTTGGCAAGTTGTTTGGAACATCTACTTTCTGCATGACACAAATGATTTCTCCAACAATTGTTGACAGACATATTATTTCAATTATAATTCACTGTATCACAATTCCACTGGGTCAGAAGTTGACATACACTGAGTTGACTGTGTCTTTAAACAGCTTGTAAAATTCCAGAAAATTATGTCATGGCTTTAGAAGCTTCTGAAAAGCTAATTGACATCATTTGAGTCAATTAGAGGTGTACCTGTGGATGTATTTCAAGGCCTACCTTCAAACTCCCCTAGAGATGAACGTACTTTGGTGTGCGAAAAGGGCAAATCAATCCCAGAACAGCAGCAAAGGACCTTGTGAAGATGCTGGAGGAAACAGGTACAAATGTATCTATATCCACAGTAACACAAGTCCTATATCGACATAACCTGAAAGGCCGCTCAGCAAGGAAGAAGCCACTGCTCCAAAACCGCCATAAAAAAGCCAGAATGCGGTTTGCAACTGCACATGGGGACAAAGATGGTGCTTTTTGGAGAAATGTCCTCTGGTCTGATGAAACAAAAATATAACTGTTTGGCCATAATGACCATCGTTATGTTGGAGGAAAAAGGGGGAGGCTTGCAAGCCGAAGAACACCACCCTAACCGTGAAGCACGGGAGTGGCAGCATCATGTTGTGGGGGTGCTTTGCTTCACAAAATAGATGGCACTTCACAAAATAGATGGCATCATGAGACAGGAAAATTACGTGGATATATTGAAGCAACATCTCAAGACATCAGTCAGGAAGTTAAAGCTTGGTTGCAAATGGGTCTTCCAAATGGACAATGACCCCAAGCATACTTTCAAAGTTGTGGCAAAATGGCTTAAGGACAACAAAGTCTAGGTATTCGAGTGGCCATCACAAAGCCCTGACCTCAATCCCGTAGAAAATTGGTGGGCAAAACTGAAAAAGCGTGTGAGAGCAAGGAGGACTACAAACCTGACTCAGTTACACCAGCTCTGTCAGGAGGAATGGGACAAAATTCGTATTGTGGGAAGCTTTTGGAAGGCTACCCAAAAAGTTTGACCCAAGTTAAACATTTTAAAGGCAATGCTACCAAATTCTAATTGAGTGAATGTAAACTTCTGACCCACTGGGAATGTGATGGAAGAAATCAAATCTGAAATTAATCATTCTCTCTACTATTATTCTGACATTTCACATTCTGAAACTGAAGTGGTGATCCTGACAGGGAATTTTTACTCAAATTAAATGTCAGGAATTGTGAAAAACTGAGTTTAAATGTATTTAGCTCAGGTGTATGTACATTTCAGACTTTTACGAAAAAGACCGGCTATTTACACAGGATAAGACAAAGACAAACACACACGTCTGACTGTTACGCCATCTTGGAATAAAATCATTAGACCACATCCAAAATAATCTCTATGGCCAGTACCATGGTACAGTCCAACTATATAACCAAGCATACAATAAACAGTTAGAACTTTTCACTTACAGGTTGTTCACAGAGCACACACTTTAGCATAGCTGGTTACACGTGAAGAATTAGGAGGTCGACCGATTAATCGGCATGGCTGATTAATTAGGGCCGATTTCAAGTTTTCATATAAGAATCGGTAATCAGCCTTTTTGGATGCTGATTATGGCCGATTACATTGCAATCCACGAGGAGACTGCATGGCAGGCTGACCACCTGTTACGTGAGTGCAGCATCAAAATGACCTTGTGGCTGCAAGTTGCTAGCTAGCATTAAACTTATCTTATAAAAAAACAATCAATCTTCACATAATCACTTCTTAACTAGTGTTCTGCGTTGCATATAATCAAGCGGTGCCTGTTAATTTATCATCGAATCACAGCCTATTACTTGATGATTTAACAAAAGTGCATTCGTGAAAAAAACACTATCATTGCAATAATGTACCTAACCATCAATGCCTTTCTTAAAATCAATACACAAGTATTGAGGGGGGCGGCAGGTAGCCTAGTGGTTAGAGCGTTGGACTAGTAACTGAAAGGTTGCAAGATTGAATCCCCGAGCTGACAAGGTAAAAATCTGTTGTTCTGCCCTTGAACAATGCAGTTTAACCCACTGTTCCTAGTCTGTCATTGAAAATAAGAATTTGTTCTTAACTGACTGACTGGTTATATATATAAGAAATGTGTTAGCAGGCAAAATTAACTGGTGCAAGCAGAGTCAGGGTATATGCAGCAGTTTGGGCCACCTGGCTAGTTGTGAACTGTTGAAAGGCCATTTATCCTTACAAAGACCAGAATTAATTTGCCAGAATTTTACATACATATTTGATAGAGCAGTCTGACTGAGCGGTGGTAGGTAGCAGCAGGCTCGTAAGCATTAATTCAAACAGCAGCTCTTAGCAATGCTGGGATGCACAGCGCTGTTTATGACTTCAAGCCTATCAACTCCCGAGATTAGGCTGGCAAATACTAAAGTGCCTCTAAGAACATCCAATAGTCAAAGGTATATGAAATACAAATGGTAAATAGAGAAATAGTCCTATAATTCCTATAATAACTACAACCTAAAACTTCTTACCTGGGAATATTGAAGACTCATTTTAAAAGGAACCACCAGCTTTCATATGTTCTCATGTTCTGAGCAAGGAACTTAAACATTAGCTTTCTTACATGGCACATATTGCACTTTTACTTTCTTCTCCAACACTGTTTTTGTATTATTTAAACCAAATTGAACATGTTTCATTATTTATTTGTGACTAAATTGATTTTATTTATGTATTATATTAAGTTAAAATAAAAGTGTTCATTGTTCATTCAGTACTGTTGTAATTGTCATTACAAATATATATAGAAATCGGCCTATTAATCGATATCGGATTTTTTTGGTCCTCCAATTATCGGTATCGGTGTTGAAAAATTATAATCGGTCGACCTCTAGAAAGAATACGGTGCATCACTCAACTAACACTTAACAGGGTGCTAATTGCGAGACACACATTGTAATCTAGATCAACACTGAACATAATTATAGAACAGCTAAAGAAGCTCAACGACCTTCTTTAGAATTTCAGACAAAAGATAACTGAACTTAGTAGGAAATCAACTAAATGTATGGAACTTAATAGAATAATACTTAATTTGGCCAAGATAATTATGACATGAACAAATTACATCAGTGATTCTTAATGTTCCTTCAACTTTCTAAAGCAATGGCACAGGAATGCCCCTGTCTGTTTTAGCACTTGTCTACCACTTTGTGTAGCCGTTAGCAATGATGCTACGAACCACGTCTTCTGGTAGATGGAAAGGCTTTCACAAAAACCTTCTCAATTAAATGTTAACTACAGAGTAGCCTATGTCTACCTGGCAGAACGATATCATGTTTACTTGCATCAATCCAGTGGCAATTTGTTCAGCAATCTCTGCAATCACATACAGAAACACTGCTAACCAAACAAGTCTTGCTGGTGCAAGATACCCTTGAATTATGTAGACACCCTTGAATTAAAGGGTATCTACATCCAAAAATACAGTGAATCCCTCAAAAAGGTATCTACGCCCAAGAATACAGTGTATCACTCAATTAACACTGAACAGAGCACTAATTGCAAGATATAGATGGACTATATCTGGTTCTTTCTTAAATTTAATATTCATACATTGCAATCTAAATTAACAAAGAACATCCTTAAAGAACATCTAAAGAAGCCCAACGACTTTCAACGAGAGTCTCTCCCCCCAGACTCCTACATATTCCATACAGTGTAGTGCTGCTGAGGCCCAAAGAACTATGCAACAGTCATTATCCCTCCACTGTGGTTGATAGTCAGAGGTTTAAATTACAGAGGGCATGGAGTTGAACAGAACTGCTATGGGTGGGGTAAGCATCAATTAACCCACCCAGGCTCCCTCCTTCCCTTTCTCTCTGCCAGACGGCACAGTAAAGCAGTTTACAAACAACCACCCCTTTTGGTTTCTATTCCAATGGCCACGAGCGTTGTAATACAATAAATAAAGAGAAAAAAGCAGTACCTCAGAAACCCTAACTGGGTTGATTAGCATAAATCTCAGCCCCTAATATGCTAAGTTTAATTTTAGGAAATGAACTCTCGCCTGCAGGGCTCCTCCGAGCCTAAATTAATTGTGAGTCAATGAACGCCGTTACCGCCAGTGCTCTAACTCACTTTGCGATGGCAAGCAGTGGGCGCAGCTATCGGGAAAAAAAGCCTCAATGTGTATGTAAATGTCCCCCTAATTGCAGTTGGCAAGCAAGTGTAACGATGCAATTTAAAAATATATATTTTCACTTTCTCCTGGTGGAACTTTCAACTTGAAAAGGGAAACCGTGTCAGAGTGCACACATAACATTAGAAATGTGGAAAACTGGGATCGGTTAATTACGAGGCGGGAGATTGGTGGAATTTGGCCTGACTGATAAACTGAGAGGCCGATGTGGCTTTTGGTTTTACATGGAAAGATAAGGGATCATGTGGCAAATTCCACCATTGGCTAGATAGCAAGTGAAGAACGACAGAAGGAGAAAAGACAAAAGACAATTCATTTATATTTGAAACCCTATATGGTCTCATTACAGTAAGTGGCAGAAAACACTATATGCCCTATTAATACAATCTCTCCGATTGGAGGAGAGGAGTGTGGACTGCAAAAATATACTTTGCATACAACACAGAGAAAGGGGCAAAAAGTGAAGCACAAACATTGTAAATACAGTACAACCCATATTTATGTACATTTTCCCCTTTGTACATAGCCATAATTTAACATTTGAAATGCCTCTATACTTTTGAAACCTTTGTGAGTGTAATGTTTACTGTTAATTTCTGATTGTTAATTTCACTTTTGTCTATTATTTATTTCACTTGCTTTGGCAATGTAAACATTTGTTTCAAAATGCTAATAAAGCCCATTGAATTGAGAGAGAAAGATGGTCAGAGTCAAAGAGAGAGACAGTGCCCCCATCATGAGAGAGACAGTGAGAAAGAGACAGTGCCCCCATCATGAGAGAGAGAGAGACATTGAGAGAGAGACAGTGCCCCCACCATGAGAGAGAGAGAGAGAGAGAGAGAGAGTGAGAGAGAGACAGTGCAGCCACCATGAGTTTACACCATGATGCAATTAATTAATAAACTCCTTCAGTGAAGTGGTTATTAACATGAGTTGCTGGGCTGTTTTTTTTCTCCCTGAGTATCAGCACTCACTGCGCTACAGCCACACCTAATTATCAAGTGCAAATGATTTTCTTCACAACTTCTCTACAAAACTTTTCAACTTTTCTCACGGTTTCCTCCCAGATTACACTAACTCACTGCAACGCGGTCTCTACACTCTCTCAATCCATTGTTCCACATGAATCAACCATCTTTTATTTATTCTTTCAGCAATTAATGTGAAGTGTATTTCACACAATGTTGATGTTTTTTTTGCGAGAATCACTTCACACGGCAACATCCTTCCAGTCATTAGTTCAGTTCGGGCTACCAATTCTTTGGAGAAAAACCTTTTAATGCACCATAAATGTGCCACTCAGTCTGTCATTGTGATGAAACCCTGTGATACGCCTAATCAAACGGAATACACTAACATAAAGCCTATGCAACCAAACTGAAAAATCCTTTAAAGTGGGGGAGGAGTATGTCACAGTATGTCAGGAGTCTGGAATTAAATCAAACCAGGGTCATTTCATTAGTGTTTACCGTAGGTAAACCTTTGTCCAAGTGTCTCATTGGACAAATTCAGGTAGGTCTCTCCCCATTTCAGCACGTTTACTTAATTTTGTTCCTAGTGAATACTACCCAGGACTTCAGGTTGACATCTTGACTCCTGCACTGTGAATATGACCATGTGAAGTACTATGATTAAATAGTTTGGGTGGTGAAGAAACACTGAATGACAGATTGAATCCAGTTCCGGTGAATCCGGCCCTTGGTTCTTCAAGCCTCCCTTCAGTGTACTTGTTACCAATTTGAACTCGACACTCGAGATGATTGCATTCCATTGGATTCCAGGAACAAGGTTATTTCTACAGATTGTGTTTGATGTTTGATAAAATTCAGTCCTCGAGCTAAACCCTTTAGAATCCTCTCTACCTAGCACTGATGTGAGATGGTACAGCAGATACTGTAGCATGGGTAGGGTGGGGTGGGGTAGTGGCTGCTGATGATACTCCATAGAAAATGATAATCTCTGGTCGGGGGTCAAGAGGGGTCATCCAACAGAGGAGAGTCCTTGATCAATTTAACAGCCACACAGTCTAATGAGAGAGGAGCATCCGCCCTCAAACACACACCCAGGTTCAAAGAGAAGAGGCTTCTATGCATGATTTAGTGATTGTCTGTCAGGGCGAAGTCCCCACCGTCTGCTCCCTCTACTGCCGGTCTCTCCCCTGGTTGTCATTCTGCAATCCACCGCCAAATAACTTTTGATACAGGGGGCCTTCAGCTGCAACAGTGGCATGCAGAAAGGGAGAGGAAGAGAGCGAGAGGGAGGGAGAGAGAGTGAGAGACAAAAGGTAGAGGAAGAAAGAGAGTTGGATAGAGAGGAATTGACCGGGAAAAAAGAGGGAACCAGTGGTGGAATGAAGAGAACGGGAGGAGAGAAAAGGCAATGGGGAAATAGAAGAGAGGTATGACAAAAAGAGAGAGATATGTACAGAGAAAACGAGGTGCCCTCCCCAACCAACATATCCCAGGTATACCTCTCGGCAGGAACAACTAGCATTGCCTGTGTAACTCGAGCAGACATTCTCGAGCAGGCATTCAGGGATCCTGAGTGGCACAGCCGTCTAAGCCACTGTATCGCAGTGCTAGCGGCGTCACAACGGACCCGGGTTTGATCCCGGGTTTGAATGTGGACACTTGCTCGTCAAACATCTCATTCCAAAATCATGGGCATTAAAAGGTAGTTGGTCCCACTTTTGCTGCCATTACAGCCTCCACTCTTCTGGAAAGGCTTTCCACAAGATGTTGGAACATTGCGGCGCGGATTTCCTTCCATTCAGCCACACGAGCATTAGTGAGGTTGGGCGATTAGGCCTGGCTGACCGTTTGTGTTCCAATTCATCCCAAAGGTGTTCGATGGGGTTGAGGTCAGGACTCTGTGCAGGCAAATCATGTTCTTCCACACAGATCTCGACAAACCATTTCTGCATGGACTTTGCTTTGTGCACGGGGGCATTGTCATGCTGAAACAGGAAAGGGCCTTCCCCAAACTTTGCCACAAAGTTGGAAGCACAGACTTGTCTAGAATGTCATTGTGTGGCGTAGCATTAATATTACCCTTCACTGGAACTAAGGGGCCTAGCCAGAACCATGAAAAACAGCCTCAGATCATTATTCCTCCTCCACCAAACTTTACAGTTGGTACTATGCAATCGGGAAGGAAGCGTTCTCTTGGCATCCACCAAACCCAGATTAGTCCGTCGGACTGTCAGATGGTGAAGCGTGATTCATCATTCCAGAGAACACTTTTCCACTGCTCCAGAGTCCAATGGCGGTGAACTTTACACAACTCCAGCCGACACTTGGCATTTCGCATGGTGATCTTAGGCTTGTGTGTGGCTGCTCGGCCATGGAAACCCATTTCATGAAGCTCCAGACGAAGAGTTATTGTGCTGAAGTTGCTTCCAGAGGCAGTTTGGAACTCAGCACTAACAGCACTCCGCACTAACAGCTGACCGAGGCAGCTCTAGCAGTGCAGAAATTTGACGAACTGACTAGTTGGAAAGGTGGCATCCTATGACGATGCCACGTTGAAAGTCACTGAGCTCTTCAGTAAGGACCATTCTATTGCCAATGTTTGTCTATGGAGATTGCATGGCTGTGTGCTCGATTGTATACACCTGTCAGCAACAGGTATGGCTGAAATAGCCGAAGAGGTGTCCACCAACACTATATGTACAAGAGTATCTTTGTTAATCAGCTTTCTACGCCAATGTGTTCAACACATTGTTCCACAGATGCCGAACATTCCATGGCACCAAAGGGACAAAGGGAGAGGCTGTTTAATTTTAGCTGCTGAGCCTTGATAACTTGGAGAGTAATGGATTTATCTCGGAGGAGTCGGCCTGCGATTGATACATGCTGGTTTTAATCTGCTTAGTTCCCTCTGACTAGAATCTAATAAAGATAGGTCAGGCATTTTTCATATTCCTTGTTCCCCCTTCATTCTCTGACACTGGGCTAATAGGATTGAGGAAGGAGGGGGGGTCGCTGTTAATTGTATTGGTGCACGTACCCGAGTATAGTTTTAATCCGCCTGCTTATAGCAGAGCGCTGCTCCCTCATGAACGACCCCCCTTTCTCTCTCCCCTCCCTTCTCCCTCCCTCACTCATTCCCTGCCTCTCTCACTTCTCCCTCACAACCTCCTAGCACTCACTCTCCACTCCCATCACCATTAACAAGAACAGGTCTTATCCTACGCACTGAATGATGGGATCTTCAGTTATATGAGTCATCCATTATATAAATGTACAAATGTGTCAATGCCATGTTATTCCACTCAAATCCCAAGGTTTTCTATATAATGGGTATGCACAAATCGGGACTGGAAAAGACAACAGCCAGCCAAATACAAAAAGGCACAGATGTATGAGAAATTAGTGGACTTGTCAAAAAGACAATCTACATGTGAAATCTAGGTATTTTCATTGAATCAATGTCAAAATTTGAGATTTGCAATTGAATTATGTAGTTTGATTGAATGATAAAATCATTTATCATGCTAGCTACAAGAGCGGCCTTGGGCAAAGTGCTCTCAAGTATGAAATAAAAGCTGGTTAGGAAAAAAAAGGTCCACACGTTGTTGCAAACAATTTCCAATGAGTGAGTGAGTGAGAAAGCCAGTGAACAAGTGAGCGAGAGAGTGCAGAACTGCAGATGGCATTTTTCGACCAATAATGAAACAATATAACTCTAATTCAATAAAGACAAGGGTGAGAACATAAACTGAGCGATATAACAGATTGAGGAAAGCCTTGTTGGAGATGAGACAAATCCCTTGTACAGATACAGTAGAGGAGAGCGGGGTAAATTGAGCAATTTTTTACATCAACATCACTCTGTCAAGGGAAATATAGTATTCTTTCTAACAAAGATATCCACATATACAGTTGAAGTTGGAAGTTTACATACAATTAGGTTGGAGTCATTAAAACTCTTTTCAACCACTCCACAAATTTCTTGTTAACAAACTATAGTTTTGGCAAGTCGGTTAGGACATCTACTTTGCGCATGACACAAGTCATTTTTCCAACAATTGTTCACAGATAGATTATTTCAGAACTTTACATACACTAAGTTGAATGTGCCTTTAAACAACTTGGAAAATTCCAGAAAATTATGTCATGGCTTTAGAAGCTTCTGATAGGCTAACTGACATCATTTGAGTCAACTGGTGGATATATTTCAAGGCCTACCTTCAAACTCAGTGCCTCTTTGCGTGACATCATGGAAAAATTTAAGAAAACAACCAAGACCTCAGAAAAAATTATAGACCTCCACAAGTCTGGTTCATCCTTGGGAGCAATTTCCAAACGCCTGAAGGTACCACGTTCATCTGTACAAACAATAGTACGCAAGTATAAACACCATGGGACCACGCAGCTGTCATATCGCTCAGGAAGGAGACGCGTTGTCTCCTAGAGATGAACGTACTTTGGTGTGCGAAAAGGGCAAATCAATCCCAGAACAACAGCAAAGGACCTTGTGAAGATGCTGGAGGAAACAGGTACAAATGTATCTATATCCACAGTAAAACGAGTCCTATATCAACATAACCTGGAAGGCTTATCAGCAAGGAAGAAGCCACTGCTCCAAAACCACCATAAAAAGCCAGACTATGGGTTGCAACTGCATATGGGAAGCTTGTGGAAGACTACCTGAAATGCTTGACCCAAGTTAAACCATTTAAAGGCAGTGCTACCAAATTCTAATTGAGTGTGTGTGTAAACTTCTGACCCACTGGGAATGTGATGAAAGAAAAAGATAAGTCATTCTCTCTACTATTATTCTGACATTTCACATTCTTAAAATAAAGTGGTGATCCTAACTGACCGAAGACAGGGACTTTTTACTCTGATTAAATGTCAGGAATTGTGAAAAACCGAGTTTAAATGAGTTTGGCTAAGATGTATGTAAACTTCCGACTTCAACTGTACACAACCTCATCAGAGGGTGGTAATATTATGCAGATCATGTTTGCATCTAAAGATGTTCTGTCATATTTTATGTTGTGTATCCCCAGCTGTGATATTGTATGCGTCCAAAATGGCACCCTATTACCTGTATAGTGCACTACTTTTGACCAGAGCCCTATGAATCCTAGTCTAAAGTAGCACACTACATAGGGTATGTGTGCCGAACACAACAAGCTCTCCCACTGTGTGTCGACTCCCACGTGCCCACTTAGGAGGCCGCTTGGCTGGGATTCAGAGTGAGTGTGCGCTACCTATGGTACATGCTTCTTGACTTTGTTTTTTTCTTTAGGCCTATTGATGTTTCTCGTGTGTGTTTGTGTGAGACATGTCATACCATATTAGGAGGTAGTTATCAAGAGATCTACATCTGGCTCTGTGTCAGTTTGGCTGCATGTTGTGGAACCTCTGTACTGTTGTCAGCGTGTTTTTTTGTGTTTTTTGTGTCTCTACACACTGAAACACACCCATACACACCCTGAATGTGTGTGTTTACCCTAGCCACCTTCACACCCTCAGTGGGTATGGCACAGGTGAGTGGGTATGGCACAGCAATCAGCTGGCCCTGGCATGCCACACATGGTCTAGTTTGGAGCGGTGTACTGTACACTGTAAACATCCTGCGTCAGCATGTAGCTTGCATGAACACAGCGCCCACTCTTACCTTGAGGCTACCTTATTGGGTCTTTTCCCTTTTGCCCTGTATCCTAACATCCAATTGGAGATGTTTCCCATTGGGTATACTAGCATTAGTACGCGTTGTTTGCTGTGAGGCGTATGGAAGTAAGCTGGTAGGAAATTTGGGACTCCTTAGAAGAGCAGCCTTTCAGGACTACCAGTACATCATATTATTGCATATTACAAGGAAAGCATGGCCGTTGGTACAAGTATGAGTAAGAAGATGTAGGGTCGAGTGACCGGTTAAGCTACATACAGGAAATAGTACGCAGATATCATTTTAACACCAGAACCGCTGGGCCTCGACAGACCACCCTTCAAGCTAATGAGCAGTCATTCTTACTGCAACATTCATAAATGCTATCTCAGAAATAATCATTTGGTTGTGTTTTTGAAGGCATTAGAATAATGATATTTTATGTCAAATTACACAACCTATGTGTTGAAACATGGTAACAGTGTCTTTTTATGACAATTTTTTTAAATACCCCAACCTGTCACGCCCTGACCTTTTAAAGAGCCGTTTAATTTCTCTATTTGGTTAGGTGAGGGTGTGATTTGGGGTGGGCATTCTATGTTGTCTATTTCTTTGTTTTGGCCGAGTGTGGTTACCAATCAGTCTGTCGTTGTCTCTGATTGGGAATCATACTTAGGCAGCCTTTTTCCCCACCTGTGTTTGTGGGTAGTTATTTTCTGTTTAGTCTCTGTTACCTGACAGAACTGGTCGCTTTTTAAAAAATCATGAACACTTTTCACGCTGCGCTTTGGTCCACTCCTTCCGACGACAGGCGTTACACAACCACCAAGATGCACGGTCAAGTTGTGCAGCAAAATGATGAAAACATCAGTATCCTAAACATCATTGTAAGCACCAAGTGGCCTTGATAAATGGTGAAACTAATAATGGCATTATAAAGAATGTGTCTATATGACAGCAATCAAAAAGAGTAAATTATTGTCAGCTCCTGCTTGTCAGTCTTCACGTAATGGTATCAGTTGGATTTCATGTAGCAGTTATCCCTTATCCTAACTGTTTTTGTAACTTTCACTTGCTTGACAATCTTTAACACATCTTTGTTTGGTTATAGTGCTTAATAGTCTCCGGTTTTCTCTTTATTGTGTCCCCATCATCTTGTCATTCTTCAGCACCGTTGAGAGAGGGAACTCCTGTCTCACTTTGTTCATGGTGCCAGCCAGAGTTGTTTTCTATGCAAGCAACATGTTCGCCAATGACCGTGAACTGAAGAAGTTGTCCATGGTGACATTTCTCCCCTTGCAAACGTAAGGTTCCACAAGCTTCATCGCCACATTCTCCGACACTCGCTCCCCTGCTGCCCGATGTGGTACATTTTCCCAGATATTGAAAGCCGTTCAAGCATGTACAATTATGCAAGTCCTCACTGTGTAGCCTACTCCAAGTACGCTAGAGTACACTGATAAGACTGCGTGGATTCAGTGGACTGATACAGGGTACATACCATTTTAAGAGTATAATTCAAATGGATCAAGACAATAGAATGGCCCTCCCTGTTCTTCATTCACTATTGGTGATTGCATAATTATGCATCGTCCGAGTCCCCTCGCTCATCAACTCACCCCTTTCTCCCCCATCAAACTTTACTTTATGTATTTAATCTGTTATCTGTGTGAAATTAGTTTCGGTATAGTTTAGGTTCCATTTCGAGGCAATTATCAAGTTATTATCAGCTGGGCATTGCACTTTCAACTGTTGGAAGATGGAGCAGAGCAGGCCCTACTGTTAAAAAAAAAAAGAATACAATCGCGAGCAGTCTACATGACTGTTTTAGCAGTTCTAGTGTTAAAAAGATGTCAGCCACTGTAGTGGCCTTTTTAACACTGTCTCTTCCCTCGCAGCCGATAGGGTTGTTGACTGAGCGGGTTCCATTTCCATGGTATTAGGCTCTCCCCTGTAAAACCATGGCTCCTGTAGGGCTCTAATAGCCAACAGGGGGAGAAAAAAGGGCAGGCATTTAGATTTGAGTTTTTACACACAAAGCTACAGGAAACCTTAGGTATGCAGCTCACACCACACTGTGTGATCAATGTGTGCATTGAGGCAAAATAGGATTCCGTCTGGTTAGGTAAGAGAAGAGAAAGGGAGGAACGCAAAGATGAATAAAAAATGTAGTATAGGACTTAAGAAATATTCCATTTGAGGAAGCTTTACTTCATTATCAAGAAACTGAATTTAATATTCCTTGCAGCAATGCAAACATTAAAATAGGCGTTTTTAATATGCTGGTCAGATGCGGTGCTGCTGCCGGCCAATTGAGCTCGGAAAGTAACAGACACAAGGGAGCGAGACTTAAAGAAGCGAGACTTAAAGAAGCAGCCAAACTTCTGTTGAGGATTTTCTGCCCCTCTGCCTCGATTTTGCTGGGCCTAAGTTTAGTAGTAGGAAGATGAGCGAGTTTGTCTCGTCTTTTTCTGGGGTTCTTTTGATTATCACCTATCACTTTTTGTTTTCTACAGTGAACAATAGCATAGTGGCTTTGTTCCTCAGCACTCAATAAACAGTTCGATAGACTGATATTATTCTTAGGGATGAGGAATCATGCCCTGGAGAAGCAGGGTTTTATTAGAAAATATTAATCTTGTCAGCCGGTCCTAAGGAATATAAACGACGTGCAGTCGCTAGGTCAGATTGAATTTGCAGATAAAGTGGAGCTTAATATTCAAAATTATCATAGTGATATCCACAACATCCCTCAAACCCGGTTGGCTCCCATGCTATAGATCGGGGACGCTGGTTCCAGGAAACGAACAAATTAATTAAAGCAGATCAATTTTTTAAATAACTTGTGTTTTTTTGCGCACGGTCCTTGTTATGCTACATTTGCTTAAGTTTGATGATGGATGTTAAGAGTATGGTGGTCAGAAAACCGGAAGCTTCTTGCATTTCTTCCGTTTGGGTGGGAAACTCAGTTCAGCAATTTCAAATCCTGTGTCTTGTAGAGCACATTGGTGATCCTAAGTAAAACTGGAACCATTCTGTATGTCTGCAGTGTTTTCTGTTTATGTGGCGTCATATGTGCACAATGTGTACGTTTCAAATATATGTTTTCGTGTTAACGCTGTGATCCAAATACAGGCTGTATTGAATCAACAGAGCGGAAGAAAATGTACTAATTACGTTCCTGCTCTTGTCATGGCTTGGTGACCACCTTGTCATTTTCCTCCAAGGAGGATAACTACTGAAAACAGACAGAGGGAAACATTTAAGATCAAATTTGTCACAGATTTGTGGTCTTGGCGATGTTTGGTTGGACATGTATCATATTTAGAGGGCCCCCTGTGCTGAAAGCAGTAAATATTGAACTCTCTCAAACAGAATGTGAATTCCGACTAAGAATTGGTACAGTGTGTCTGCCGTTGTGTCTGCCGTGAATCACACATGATATAGGCACTGTAAAGGAATACTGTAATCACTCACAGACCACAGTCAGATACAAAGGCCACACAACATATGAGTTAAAGCCCCCTTGAACCTATTCACATGCATGAGAGAGTGGGGTAAGTTGAGCCGCCCTTGTTTCTAGGAAACCGTACCCAAAATGTATAATTTGACCAAATATTTAGGAACAAGTTATCATTTCATGGAGTCTGTGAAGGAAGAACCCACATGGATAAAGTGGTAAGCAAATTAGGTAAAACAAATCAAGTCAAATTAATGTATTGTGTTAGAGGTTTCATGAAGCTTGTTGTTATATTATTAAAATAATCAAATCGAGTTAATGGCATTATTTAAATCGGGATTAATCACAGTTTTAGAATTTGCTCAAATTTGGCCCTAAATAAAAATATATATATATTTAGAAAGCAGTGCATCGTGTTACAGGCATACAATGTTTTAAACAACACAAAGGTCACTGTAACATACAGATATTAATACTCCCAGTGTTTAAGTAGGCCTACTCCCTATTATCAATGTTCTTGAAGTTTAACACTTGCACAGGCATTCTAAATTAGTGTTCTCCCAATTGCTGATTTGGAGGGTTGACTATAAGAAAAAAGAACTGGCTCTATGTATACAAAGAACAAATTGTGTTTTAACCTGTCCAACAATGTTAGGATTTCCACAGAAGACAATAACAACAGATCAACCAGGTATGTTCATGTAAGATAAATACATATATTAGATCTAGCAGGCTACTTATTCATGTTCTTCTTCCAACATGAACTAGTCGCAAGCTGCTACTACTCAATTTGGAATCATTTGACCTGAGAACTACAACAAAAAGTAACTCGATGGAATGGATGTCCTGTTCTGATTAAAATCATTGTGGGAAGTTAGTTATATCAAGAGGCATTCAGCCATGGCTTTGTAAACATTCTTTTGGTTAGCATAACTAGCTGGCTACTTCTGAACAAATTATATTTGGTTGTAGCTGTGTGGGCTATTATAGGCTAAATGTTTCCTTTTGGGTAAGTTGAGCAAATATACGTTTTTTTCTTCCCAGGCATAATGCAAGGCATTACCGCTGGGATATGAGGTAACAACAGTGCCTGGCTTACTTTAAGTGTTTAGAAAATGGCAAAACATCGTTTTTTTGCGGTTAAGCGTGTGTTAAAATATGCTTAAAATGATTCAGACAATTTGTGACTGTGTTGAATTGTGTTTGGGAAATAAAGATAGACATGGTTTTAAAATGGTAGTGGTAATATTTAATTCAGTTCAGAAATTTGTAGGCGGCTTAACTTACCCTGTCCTGCGGCCCAATTTACCCCATACCTGGGCAAATAGTGCCAAGAGAACACCTTTCTTGGACAAGCTATGTTTTCAAAACTATAATGTTAACATAAATTCAGATTATTTTCCAGAATACACATTATCCTCAAATACAGTTGAAGTCGGAAGTTTACATACACCTTAGCCAAATACATTTAAATTCCGTTTTTCACAATTCCTGACATTTAATCCTTGTAAAAAGTCACTGTCTTCGGTCAGTTAGGATCACCACTTTATTTTAAGAATGTGAAATGTCAGAATATTAGTAGAGTGATTTATTTCAGATTACCAGTGGGTCAGAAATTTACATTCACTCAATTAGTATTTGGTAGCATTGCCTTTAAATTGTTTTACTAGGGTCAAACACATAATTTTCCATTCCTCATGAAGCCATCTATTTTGTGAAGTGCACCAATCCCTCCTGCAGCAAAGCACCCCACAACATGATGTTGCCACCCCGGTGCTTCACGGTTGGGATGGTGTTCTTCGGCTTGCAAGCCTCCCCCTTTTTCCTCCAAACATAACGATGGTCATTATGGCCAAACAGTTCTATTTTTGTTTCATCAGACCAGATGACATTTCTCCAAAAAGTACCTTTGTGTCATGCAGATGTCCTAACCGACTTCCCAAAACTGGAGTGGAGTGGTTGAAAAAATAGTTTTAATGACTACAACCTAAGAGCATGTAAACTTCGACTTCAACTGCATGTAAGCCATCTTTATCAAGCAAATTGAAAACCTCTTCATTTTATGGAAGGTGTGTTTCAACAGGAAACACTTAGTATCACATGTTCTAAAACACATAATAGAGATATATTGCAGCGAGGTAAACACTGAGGATACCAAATATTAGGATAATTTTCCTAATATTGAGTTGCACCACAGAACATGGTCTCTACAAGGTGTCGAAAGCGTTCCACAGGGATGCTGGCCCATGTTGACTCCAGTGCTTCCCACAGTTGTGTCAAGTTGGTTGGATGTCCTTTGGGTGGTGGACCATTGGTGGACCACAGGAAACCCAGCAGTGTTGCAGTTGTTGACACAAACCGGTGCGCCTGGCACCTACTACAATACCCTGTACAAAGGCACTTAAATTAACCCTCTGAATGGCACACATTCACAATCCATGTCCCAATTGTCTCAAGGCTTAAAAATCCTTCTTTAACCTGTCTTCTCCCCTTCATCTACACAGATTAAAGTGCATTTAACAAGTGACATCAATACGGGAACCCAGCTGTCATGATGTTGCCCTCTTTGAGTACATCGAGCACCATCCCCCACTCTCTGCTTCTACAACCAGACTGCTGTGGGCAGAGTGAGGTCGTAAATTCCTAAGGAAGACCCTGCCTCATGGACACGCAGTTATAGAGAGTCGTTTTCATGGAGACAAAGGAAATCCTTCCACCTCACAGAACGTGAGGTACGAACAAATTTCATGTTCCAGAGAAAGTGTAAAAGATCCAGCTACGAACTGGTGCGTTTGGAACAACTTGGGAAGCTCAAGAGAGACGGTGTGGCCACATTACCATAACGCTGTTTATATGATAGCCTCAGATATGAGGTTTACATCAAAATGTTATATAAGATGAATGAGTGAGGATGATACTATTTGAATAATGGTGTAAGATTATTGTGGAATGTTTAATGAAGAAAATACAATTCCCTTTTGATTTGAACTAAATCAGACATCCTGGCACAGCCCTCTTCTTCCATTCTGGATAAAACCCCACTTTGAGAAACTTTCAGCAGACCATGTTTTTCTCCAGTAGGAGAGGGACTGAAGGTTGTAGACCATTGCTGAATCTGTTAACCATACCACGTGGTTAAAACTCTTAGACTATCGAATCCAACAGAATAAGAATAAGTCTTTGAAAATAATTAATAGTCTGCAGCTAGGAATTCGGCATCATTGAACGAGAAGAACTACAACCGCCGAAACATCCATCCTATAACGAATGTGACTCTGAACAATCCCCTCTAACCACAACCGAGAGAGGGAGAGAAACGGACAATTCTGCAAAAGAAATGAACTTTTCACCAGCGATCAAGACGACACACTGAGAGTAAATATATATATTGATTGCAATTGTTCCCGAATGAGTGAGCGTTCATGTGTAAGGGATTATCATTTTAATTGTTTAATTGTTATTAACTCTGTAGGGACTTCTTAATCGGCCCACCATTGCCCCTCAGTCTAACAAGCTGCCATGCCGGTTCAGCCCACTAGGGCACATTCTATCATTTCCTGTAACCATATTTACTGTTTGTTTATGCATTTCTGTGAATTACTTAGTTAGTAATAAATAAATGATTTAAGACAATTGATGTATGGATGACTCATAGTCAAGACTGGGTTCATGCAGATAGCCAACCATTTACAACGTTTGGAATGAGACTAACGTGAGGTCAAATAAATAAATCATTAATCAGAAGACTATTGATCAGATATGAAAATATCTGAAAGGTTATATTGGGAAATTATAACTTTGTAATCTGAATATTTTCCTTGGTGCCCCCTATTTCCTAGTTAATTACAGTTACACGATTAATTACTTTGATCGCGTTATACTAATTACAGGGAATCTTTGATAAAACTATGTCTTCAATTTAATGATAGTAAAGAAACAACACAGCTTTCACCTGGATTGGTTAAGGGCTTGTAAGTAAGCATTTCAGGTAGTATTCGGCACATGTGACAAATACAATTTGATTTTGATTTGATTTGATTTACCTGGTCAGTCTATGTCATAGAAAGAGCAGGTGTTTTTAGTGTTTTGTACACCTGTTGAAAGAGCACAGAAGGAGTTATGCACTAAAAGCACCCCCCCCCCCCCTATTTTTGGTGTGACACCTGCTTCATACCTGCAATAAGAGACAGAGCCATTCAGAGTCTCCCTCGCTTAGTTCCACTTATCAACTTCAAGGCGATGGAACTGGAGATGTGTTAACTCTACAAAGTACATAAGTCTCGGGCTGGTGTGTTGGCGCCAGGCAGAGTGTAGGAAAGAAAGTGATAGAAGAAGGGCAGAGGGAGGGAGGGGTGGATGACAGGCATGTGAAGAAGCGCACCTCTGAAGTGTCAGAAGATTCAGACGATGGGCTCGGCTGATGAGGAAGAAGAGGAAAAGAAAGGGGTGGACTGACGGCAAATCCGAGATATCGAAGATGGTGGCAAGGCTTTAATGTCATAAACGTCACATTATTACATCAGTACGAGGTAACCTTGTTGGGGGATTGTGAAGTTGAAGGCGTGTGAGAACAGCATGGTTAGAGGGTAAGACATTAAACGTACGTGTGTACACAGGTGTGTTTCTGTGAGCGGGTGTTTGTGTGGGGGTTGGTCAGATGGGTATGGCATGATGGGGGTGGGAGAATTGTAAAAACAAACATAAGCCATGTGCTAGCCTACGCCTGAGAAATTAATCAATTATGTACCAGCACTCTTAATCACTGTGACACTCTTGATAAAACACCAGCCAGAGTAATGAGTAAAAGTAATATAAATGTAAGACCGCCATCCCTGAAAACTTGGCCCTGCAAAATCAATGTCCGGACTGGGCGTTGCAGCATTGAAAATTGCTGCAAAGCAATCAATCCCGCTTAAGTTTTATCAATCCACTCCGCTAGCTTAGCCCAGAGGAATCTAGCCAGGGGTTTCAACTGCAGGCACCTGAGGAGACGGCCCTGTAGACAAAGACAAAGCCTTGTCAATAGGAGTTAGTATTTCATCAACTTTGTTCCTTAATCACCAAGATCTTTCACGTGGCAGTACTATCTGACATCTCTCAGGAGGAGCCAAAGGAAAACATCTTGTCTTGTTTCAATTGGAATAACTGGTATGTGTGCGTGCAGTCCTCCCTCCCTGATGACATCACCCTTAGGATTCTCCCGCTATTTGATGGCAATTACTTGGAAGCAACCTTTGGTACACATGCCATAAAATGTACCTTTCAATTTAGTTAAGATAAGATGGAAAAAACTTCCTGGGAAAAGTGATCACTTCATTAGATGTGCAGAAATGAAGGATGTCTTAATGTGAGTAAAGAGAGATTTGGAGGACCTGTAATTCTCTTCCGTTGTTCGTGGGGGTGTAGGGGGGGGGGGAGAAGGCGTATCCAGTGCAAATCACTAGCCAAGTGAGACGCTTCATATAAATCTAGACATATTATAGCTGGAGGGTTCACCGTCTTCGAGAAACATTAACGCAAATGTTCTGATTTAAAGAAGTTGCGTTGATATTAATTTCGGACGGGGAAATGACAATGATGTGATTTGTTATCAGAGTAGTCAAAATAATGTCAAATCTGACCTGACAATAAAACTACGCCCTCTCAATACTGAAACTGTCAACTTCCCATTTCAATGACTTTCAATGTAGTCTCATTGTAGTTCATGTTTAACTAATATTTGTTTGGCTAAAAACTATCTGGTTGCTCCAGAGGATTTGGCAGCATCGTAAACACCACTTTAGCAGTTACTTAACAAGCCCAACATTGTAGCAATGTTGTAGTAATGTGTATGTATCACACTAACAACCTGCCTTGCCACATGCCTTCACCCTGTTGCCTCAAGCTGGTGAGACATCTCAGCCCTGAAACCTTGCAGATTGAGTTGACAAATGACTCACACTCTTCATGCTCACTGCCACAGCAGACATAGTTTCTGCATCTGATTTGGTTAGTTTTGACTTAATTCAAAAGGCAGACTTGACAACCTATCATTTACACTGAACCTGTCACCTTAGAGAAAAACTGTGGTTTGGGGGGGGGTCTCTCTAGTCGACGCTCCCTGACTCAAAATGACAGTTACAAGTCTAATAGTAGAGTTCTCTGCCACTCTCTCTTGCCTTTACAGCCTTGTAAACATGCAGCCAATGTGTCACCAGGTGAATTTGGGAGACTTTTTGACTCCTTGGAAAGGATTCTGAAAGGTAGTACACCATGTGACAATGTTTGCAATTTTATAGTTTTCAAAGTGAATAAATATAGCTCAACCTCAGTGAACTCAAAGACACCACTGCTACACATCCCAGAACAGTTGAAGATGGACATATTGAGTTGGTGATCGGCAAGCTTCATGTACACGAGGTCGAGTAATATTTTCCAATGGACACATAATGACTTCCTGGAATTCCAAACATATGAGTGGTGACTCAATGATGTATTCAATTGAGGAGAAGGTGTCACCATGCCGGGATAAATAAGACTTGAATAAGTATGACTAGACATACGACACGATTCATGGATGGACTGACAATTGACTGACAGCAGCCACAAACGAGATTGAAGAAGAGGAAGGGAGGATGAAGAGGAGGAGAGGAATAAGTATACAAAGGAGTACAAAGCACCCAAGGAGTGGCAGTGCTAAGATAGTTATTTATTTATAAAGAGCGGAACTTAAGCAGTACTCATGACAGGCATCTGCTCTGATGCTTCAGCGACTTTCAATACACACACACACACACACACACACACACATCATCCCCAGGATGGCAACATTCCCCACAGCACAGAGTGAGAGTGTGGGCCACATGTTCCACAATGATTCGAATGAGCTCAACAAAGATTATTTATTTGGACTATTTTCTACATTGTAGAATAATAGTGGAGACATCAAAACTATGAAATAGCACATATGGAATTATGTAGTAACCAAAGAAAGTGTTAAACCAATCAAAATATATTTTAGATTCTTCAAAGTAGCCACCTTTTGCCTTGATGACAACGTTGCATAGTCTTGGCATTCTCTCAACCAGCTTCAGTCTTGAAGTAGTTCCCACATATGCTGAGCACTTTTTGGCTGCTTTTCCTTCACTCTGCGGTCCGACTCATCCCAAACCATCTCAATTGGGTTGAGGTTGGGTGAATGTGGAGGCCAGGTCATCTGATGCAGCACTCCATCACTCTCCTTCTTGGTCAAATAGCCCTTACACAGCCTGGAGGAGTGTTGGATCATTGTCCTGTTGAAAAACAACTGATAGTCCCACTAAGCGCAAACCAGATGGGATGGTGTATCGCTGCAGAATGATGTGGTAGCCATGCTGGGTTTAGTGTGCCTTGAATTCTACATAAATCACCGACAGTGTCACCAACAAAGCACCATCACACCTCATCCTCCATGCTTCATGGTGGGAACCACACATGTGGAGATCATCCGTTTCCTCACAAAGACACAGCAATTGAAAACAAAAATTTAAAATGTGGACTCATCAGACCAAAGAACAGATTTCCACGGTCTAATGTACATTGCTCGTGTTTCTTGGCCCAATCAAGTCTCTTCTTCTTATTGGTGTCCTTTAGTAGTGGTTTCTTTGCAGCAATTCAACCATGAAGGACTGATTCACGCAGACTCCTCCAAACAGTTGATTTTGCGATGTGTCTGTTACTTGAACTTTGAATAATATATTTGGGCTGCAATTTCTGAGGCTGGCAACTCTAATGAACTTATCCTCTTTAGCAGAGGTAACACTGGGTCTTCCTTTCCTGTGGCGGTCCTCATGAGAGCCAGTTTCATCATAGCGCTTAATGGTTTTTGTGACTGCACTTGAAGAAACTTTCAGAGTTCTTGAAATTTTCCAGATTGACTGACCTTCATGTCTTAAAGTGATGATGGACTGTTGTTTCTCTTTGCTTATTTGAGCTGTTCTTGCCATAATATGGACTTGGTCTTTTACCAAATAGGACTATCTGTATACCACCCATACCTTGTCACAACACTTATTGGCTCAAACACATTAAGAAAATAAATTCCACAAATGAACTTTTAACAAGGCACACCTGTTAATTGAAATGGATTCCAGGTGACTACCTCATGAAGCTGGTTGAGAAAATGCCAAGAGTGTGCAAAGCTGTAAAGGCAAAGGGTGGCCACTTTCCAGAATCTCAAAAATAAAATATATTTTGAATTGTTTAACACTTTTTTGAATACTACATGATTCCATGTGTTATTGCATAGTTGGATGTCTTCACTGTTATTCTTACAATGTAGAAAATAGTACAAATAAAGAACAACTTTGGAATGAGTAGGTGTGTACAAACGTTTGACTGGTAGCGTACATCCACATACAGTCAGTTGGTGACTGCAAGAAAGCAACACTTGGAAGATGCCTTTACTGAGTCTAGAAAAAGCAGGGTAATCATTTGTAGCAGTGCTCAAGGAAGGAAAACAACCACTGATTGGAAGAGCTGACGGGATCTATTCAAGCTGAAGTATCACTCTTATATCACTCTTACCAGTGACACCTGTCAGATATCTCAACCTAGCATGCTAATCATGCCAACACAAACTGTCACAATGGGATGAAACATTAACAGAAAAAGTGCTTGCAATCTTAGGTCGTGTACACATGACACATCAATAACACACATGGAAGATTGTTCAATATAAGACAAGACCGCATTTTTAAGACTATGAACGTGGCTGCAGACACCTTCGTAACAAAGTCATCTCATCTAATTTAGCACCAGTTAACTTGTGGCCAAAAGCCAAGAAGTGAGCCGCGCCGGAACTGACAGTAGCCTCCAGTCCTAATTATGAAAAGTAAGAGAATGATTAAGTTGAGTGTTGTTTAATGACTTTTAACACATTAGTTTGGAAGCCGCTGTAGGCGCGTGAGGACGCACCAAATGACTAGCGATTTGGGGTTTAATTTACTCCCACATGGATGAGGTAATCAGGATGGTCCTAATATGTCTAATAGTCAAATAACACATGTGTGTATACAAACACACAGAAATAGACATTGGCACACATACACCACACACAACAAACACACAAACACTTAGACAAAGACATTATGCACAAAGAAAATCACAGACACCGTCATTTTTACTAGCCTTGACGACTTGATTACTTTTGGCCAGAGCCTACAAGGTTTTAACATTCGATCAGCCATCGCTACCTGTACGTCCAAATCTGAACCTACAGGCACCCACAGAATCATTAAAAACAATGATTTTTTTCCAAGGCTTTCCAAACATAATTAAGGTTCTCTATTCAAATTTTTCATCCCTTCCCTTTGCTGAAGCCCTCGGTGAATAGCCCAACTTCACATTCATCTCAGTGCAATGAGAAATTATCATAATGATCGTAATTGCTCCAGTCAAACAATGAGACAAGGACAGAATCACAGATGATAGAAATTAAGACAAATGAGTCTGGGCTGTCTTTATTGAGCAAGGAGCACAGCAAGTTGTTACAACACCTCAGCTGATTCTGTGTCTTGTGTGGTGTGTGTGTGTATGAGAGAGAGTGTGTCCTTGGAGCCAAACCACTAAGTATTACTCTGTTTCAGCCGTGGACTATCTTTAATGTTGTTTTAACAGGGAGCTGTCCACTCGCCCTGTGGTGTTAAAACCAGTCTGCTGTTGAGCACCGGGCAATATAGTGACATGCTAGTGGTTTAGGCTCGTACCAAAACACCCACATAGGATACAGGTTACCTACACGTTTGCTCAATATCCACATGTTTAGTGGGTAGTGTAATCATGGGTAGCTTAATTGGTGCTTCCTTGCAAGCAATTTAGCCAATAAGCCTAGTCAGCACTGAGCAAAACCGGGCTCCCTGGGGCTCTCACTCAATCAGCGAGGCCCGATGCCGCTTCCTGATTCCACGACAGCACCTGAATGTACAGGTGTCTATGAAAAAGCATGTATTGGATTACTCTCTTACAGTGATAGTGCAGGAGTAGGGGAGTTGTAGGGTTGGGGGCTAGAGTTTTGTGGGAGGGAAGAGTCTATTGGTTGCCAATTATACCCGAGGTGAGTTAAGAGGATTAGAGACTGTGGCTGAGTCCCAAATGGCACCCTATCACCTATATAGTGCACTACTTTTGACAAGGACCCTGGTAAAAAGTATTACACTATATAGGGAACAGGGTGCTATTTGAGATGCAAGCACAGACGGAAACGGATCCACCTGGGCAGCTCTCCCTTCAAGCCTCCGGGCCCCTCCTCTGCCCTCATTCCCCCCCAGCCCAGGGCCTAATCTACACACAGGTGTTAGAAGAAGAGAAGCCAGGTTGGGCCTTCAGTCTGGCTTCCGCTGGGAAGCCCACACCTGGCTGTGTGTCTGGCTACAGAGGGACTGTGGAAGTTAAGAGCTAGGAGTTTTCATTGAGATTGATAATTACTTGTGTGCTGCAGCTGTGGACATGTGGGCAGAATTGAAACAAACCCAACCTTCATTTACGTTGTGATGCAGTCAAAATTCCCCTTTTTACACTTGGTAGTAATTTTTGACAGTAGAATTACATGTTTCTGACTCATATCGATGCCACATAGGCTGTTTTCTAAACGAGAAGTAGTTTTTTTAGGCGCAGTTGCTCTTTAAAAGATTCCTCATTATCTTTCACAATTAGTGGGCTCAGCGATGTGCTGAACAACGTAAACTGTGAGGATTTGATTCTCTCCCTCCCTCCTTGTTTCTATGTCTCTCCCACTCTCCCCTTCCCTACAGGTGGAAATGTTACATTCCAGTGCTTATCAAACCATCAGACTGTTTACCCAGCTGTGTGTGGATTATATCCCCCTAACCCTGCATGTCCTCAGATATCATTCATATATGATCATACACACCAAATTCTATCTATTTCTCTTTCAGGAAAAGAAAAGGCTTCATTTTCCTATTTCCATTAATGGAATGCAAATAATAAGGTTGTGGGTGGAAAGAAAGAAAAACAGATTGTTGTCTTGTGCTGCTTTTTTGTCACTGCGTAAATGGCTTGCACGGTCTCCTGTGCCTGGGCTATTCCAGAGTGTATCAATCAGTGTGGCAGAGATTTGAAATGCATGAAATGAGCAGGGCCAATCAGCAGTTTTTTTTCTCCAAATAGAGAGGGTCAGCAGAAATGCTACTCGGCAACACGGCTTCTCTTTCCCCCCCAACCATGCAGAAAAGGACAAGGTCCAATTGATAGACTAGGGCCATCTGTTTGCTAGTTAAATCTTTCCATTTTCATTGCAATTATATTAATATCTACACCGAGATACTACATCCTGAATAAGATAAAGATGGCCACTAGTAATTATCTAAGGTTTTTTATTTATTATAATATAACGGGCTTGTCGGTTGTGTTTTAGAGGGTTAATCAACATTAGCATGTGTTAAATGAGTAAATACAAACGATGTGCTACACTTGTTTTGGCCAACGGATTCACAGTAAACTGGAAGTGGTAAAAAGGTAGAAACAACACTTACATTGTTATCCACTCATCTGAATTTTGAGGTTACACCGATAATAAATAGCATTAAAAAAAATCATATTTAATTAGGACTAATCAAGTGAGGCTCAAACCAACATTAGCAAGAATACACAACTTTGCAATTATCTGAGTTAATTGGTGTAAACAGTTACCTTGAGTGGATGTGTGTATCATATAAACAAGATAACGTAAAACAATGCATTAACTTCTATAGCCTGACGGATCACATAATATCGATAGATGATTAACAGACAAATACAAAACACTGTGATTAAAGAAACGTAGGAGGTTATTTGTTTTCATCGAGTCAATAAAAATAGGCAAACAATAAGAAAATATATAAATAAATATGAAACATAGAGGCCTTCCTCAATAGTGTATATTTCATCTGTGTGACATGTAGGATTGAGCGATATACTGTTTATACCGTATAGCAGGGTATAATGGGTTGGGGGCACCCCCGCCACTCAAGGAAACTGCTTATAACTATTAAGTATAACTATTAAGATTAAGTTAAGTATAACTATAAGAAATCTAAGATGTGTCAAATAAATGATATCAAGCTCAGGGATCCAGCTATGATTTTGGTTTGCTAACTTGCTAGTTAAGTGGCTAGATGTAAAGATCAAGCTTCTTGGGTTACAGCAGAGACATTCAATCCGCTCCTGGATTTCCATTGACCCGGGTTTACTCGACAGAAGCAATGTCGCAAAAAAATGCGTCTTGGAAAAGGCTGATAGGAGAGATTTTCTAAAGATCGAAAACATTTTCATCCATTAGACAGGGGTGGATTTAAACGTTTTCCAAATTTCCTTTATTGTGACAAATGATGGAAACAATGTTTTCCAAATAAATTATGATTACTGAATAATTGTGAAGGTACACGGGGCCTGTGATGTTAACACATAACTCTGAAGCTCCAATCCACATTTCATTTTAAATTCCAACTCCCTGCTAAATCTATTTTTCAACTATAAAAATAAAGTTTTTCTGCAGGATCATTGTCCTGACGTTCAAAAACGTCTGAAATGTTTGGCCTTGCTTTTCTGGTTGGCTGGATGCAAGTTTCACCAACCAATTATTTCAGATCCAGAGGAGAGCACATTTCACAATGGCACGGACCGTGACGATATGTGCAAGCACATAATATTTATTAGAATATGGCAAATATTAGTAAATTCTTGTATTCTATGCTGGCTTTTGTGGGCTACCTGAGACATGAAACTGATAGGTGGTAGGGCAAACAGACTGTCACCTATTTATTAGCGCACAATTTTCCTAAATGGATAATGGAAACACCTTTTAGTTGTGAAGTCATTACATCCACGTCCAGCTGTTTTTAATCGACACAAGATTGTTATATGAAAACATTGTAGGAGGCAATTGTCTAATTCATTTTCAATGTGAATGTTCTAAATGTCGACATTGGACAAGTTAATGGAAACATACAGTACTGTGCCTTCAGAAAGTATTCAGACTGTTTCCACATTTTGTTACGTTACAGCCTTATTCTAAAATGGATTAAATATATATATTTTCTCAGCAATTACCAGTGGTGTAATGTACTAAAGTAAAACTACTTTAAAGTACTACTTAAGGAGTTTTTGGGGTATCTGTACTTTACTATTTACATTTTTGACAAATTTTACATTTACTTCACTACATTCCTAAAGAAAAGAATGTACTTTTTACTCCATACATTTTTCCCTGACACCAAAAAGTACTCGTTAAATTTCGAATGCTTAGCTGGACAAGAAAATAGTCCAATTCACGCACTTCAATAGAACATCCCTGGTCATCCCTACTGCCTCTGATCTGACGGACTCACTAAACACAAATGCTTCGCTTGGAAATTATGTCTGAGTGTTGGAGTGTGCCCCTGGCTATCCCTAAAAAAATAATACAATTATCCAGTCTGGTTTGCTTAATTTAGGAATGTGAAGTGATTTATACTTTTACTTTTGATACTTAAGTATATTTAAAACCAAATACTTTAAGACTTTTACTCAAGTAGGATTTTACTCTGTGACTTTCATTTTCTATTAAGGTATCTTTACTTCTACTCAAGTATGACAATTGGGTACTTTTTCCACCACTGGCATTCTACACACAATAACTCAATGACCAAGCAAAAATATTGTTTTGCAAAATCAGAAATACCTTATTTACATAAGTATTCAAACGCTTTAATATGAGACTCGAAATTGAGCCAAATTGAGCCAGGTACATCCTGTTTCCATTGATTATCATTGAGATGTTTCTACAACTTGAATGGAGTCCACCTGTGGTAAATTCAATTGATTGGACATGATTTGGAAAAGGCACACACCTGTCTATATAAGGTCCCACAGTTGACAGTGCATGTCAGAGCAAAAACCAAACAATGATAAGGAAGGAATTGTCCGTAGAGCTCCAACACAGAATTGTGTTGAGGCACAGATCTGGGGAAGAGTACCAAAACATTTTTGCAGCATTATTGCAGCATTTAAGGTTCTTAAATTGAAGAAACTAAGCCACCAGGGGGAGAGAAGGGCCTTGGTTAGGGAGGTGACCAAGAACCCGATGGTCACTCTGACATAGCGCTACAGTTCCTCTGTGGATTTGGGAGAACCTTCTCTGCAGCATTCATACCAAGCAGGCCTTTATGGTAGAGTGACCAGACGAAAGCCACTCCTCAGTAAAAGGCACTGGACAGCCCGCTTGGAATTAGCCAAAAGGCACCTAAAGACTCTCAGACCATGATAAACAACATTCTCTGGTCTGATGAAACCAAGATTGAACCCTGTGGCCTGAATGCCAAGGAAACCTGGCACCATCCCTACGGTGAAGCATGGTGGTGGCAGCATCATCATGCTGTGGGGATGTTTTTCAGTGGCAGAGACTAGGAGGGACTGGGAGACTAGTCAGGATCAAGGCAAAGATGAGCGGAGCAAAGTACAAAGAGATCCCTGATGAAAACCTGCTCCAGAGCACTCAGGACCTCAGACTGGGGTGAAGGTTCACCTTCCAACAGGACAATGATGCTAAGCACACAGCCTAGACAACGCAGGAGTGATTTCAAGACAAGTCTCTGGATGACCTTGAGTGGCCCAGCCAGAACTCGGACTTGAACCCAATCAAACGTCTCTAGAGACCTGAAAATATCTGTGCAGCGACGCTCCCCATCCAACCAGACAGAGCTTGAGATGATCTGCAGAGAAGAATCTGAGAAATTCAGCAAATGCAGGTGTGCCAAACTTGTAGCGTCATACCCAAGAAGACTCTGTGCTTTAATCACTGTCAAAGGTGCTTCAACAAAGTGCTGAGTAAAGGTTGTGATACCGTTTTTCATTTTAATAAATTAACCAATTTAGAAAACAAAACAGTTTTTGCTTTGTCATTATGGGGTATTGAGGATTAAAAAAAAATTTTTGAATAAGGCTGTTACGTAACAAAATGTGGAAGAGTCAAGGGGTCTGAATACTTTCCGAAGGCACTGTACCTATTGAGAGAAGATGCCCACAAATTCTGCCAATAAAACAAAAAAAACTGATCTTGAGCACATGGACAAAGTCCTTCAGACGGGCAAGACAATAACACATGTTCATCAGCCCCATCTAAATGCACAGGCTGGTTTGTTTTCAATCAATTATTATGTCATTGTTAGGTCAGAAAACCCCTTGGCTGTCCTCTCTCACACTAGCTATTTATTTATTTTTACCTTTATTTAACTAGGCAAGTCAGTTAAGAACAAATTCTTATTTTCAATGACGGCCTAGGAACAGTGGATTACCTTGTTCAGGGGCAGAACGATAGATTTGTACCTTGTCAGCTCGGGGATTTGATCTTGCAACCTTTCAGTTACTATTCCAACGCTCTATCCACTAGGCTACAAGCCTACTGTACACATAACTATTTGTGCCGTATTCAAATGTCAGCCAAAGAAGTCCGCAGCAGTGGCGGATGGCAAATGGAAAAGGAATTACAATGATTTGACTAGTACACTTGAAAAGACTCGTGTTAACTACGCATGGAGAATGGTGCCCGGCACCCAAAGTGAGGGCATCATCTTTAATCGGTGGGTAATTTATTGACTCCCATTTACACCGCCCCGTAATATGAGTGATCAAGGCCCCCATCCGTAAAAATGCAATAAACCAGGGAAGTGTTTTGTGAACAAAAGCAAATAACAAAGTCCACACATCATTATGTTGCCTTCATAAACTATTAGAATGGCTCCAAATGGTGGGGTGGATGGGTGGGAGCAACAATGGATGCCAAATAGGGCCGTCGGTTCATAAGCCATTAGGATGAGTAAATGGTAGAGGGGGAAGGGGGTCACAATGCCTGCCAAATGGGGACTCGGGTTCAAGTTGTGGTTAAGCATGTCAAACATGGAGACACTAAAGTGGCTGACACTTCATCACATGGCTATTTTCAATGTTAAAAATTACTCCCTGCCTGTGTCGCAAATGGAACCTTATTCCCTATATAGAGCACTCATTTTTACCAGAGCCCTTAGGGAATAGGGTGTCATTTTGGACACACCATCCATCTCCCCCCCACAGAACAACAAACTAACTAAATAGATAGTGCCGAGTATATAAATAGCCCAGGAAAGCCATCCAAGGAGCAATAATGAATAATATGGCACACTGTTCTAGCTAATTCATTAATGCCACGTCTAGAATAATCCATCCGTGTACAGACACCACCAGCCCATGGTTTGATGCTCTTTGTATAGATTAAATAATTAGAGGTCTGCCCACTATCATGGTTTTCCAAAATAATTCATTAAGAGACTGATCCGACTGCTCCGGGGTGAAGTTGAAGTAGCCCCTAGATACAGATCTAGGATCAGCTTCCCCTACCCCAATCCTCACCTTAACCATAGGATCAGCATCTAAGGGTAACTTCACCGATGAGTCACGAAAAACACCACCTAGCTGCTATAAGTGTATCGATTTTCACATGAGATCACCAATCTCCCTGCTGTATAAAATTATTTGGCGTGGTGAAGGGGGGGGGGGGGGGGGGGGTTCAAACCGTCCTGAATTCATGCAAGATTGTCTCATATGCACAAGGAAACACTCGTCCGTCAAGGTGAATAAAGCTGTGTAATACCCAAACACTAGGCAAGTGCCTTATAAGCGGGTGGCTCTGTTTTCATTACGTTTTCAGAGAATACCGAATAAAATTAAGACGGAAAGACAAAGACTGATGCAATTAAGCGTCACGCTTGTTGTTTCACTCAATTGACTTTTGAAGTGCGAAGTCGGGTATTATCATACTGATACAGGGAACATGTGTGGAGATGTAGGGGAGTCAGAGACGTGGTATGTTCATTGTGTTACCACTCCTACCGTGTCACAACACAACTGATTGTCTGAAACGCATTAAGAAGGAAATCAATTCCACAAATTCCATTTTAACAAGGCACACCTGTTAACTGAAATGCATTCCAGGTGACTACCTCATGAAGCTAGTTGACAGAATGCCAAGAGTGTGCAAAGCTGTCATCGAGTCAAAGGGTGGCTACTTTGAAGAATCTCAAATATAAAAAATATTTTGGTTACTTCATGATTCCATATGTGTTACTTCATAGTGTTGATGTCTTCACTATTATTCTACAATGTAGAAAATAGTAGGTGTGGTCAAACTTTTGACTGGTACTGTACATCTAACTACAGTAGAGTGTATTGTGATGCAGCAGGTACCACTATACTGTACAGTGATGTAAGGAAATATCAGCCTTGTGAGGATTAGATGCACTACAGTGTGATGAGAGGGAGGACAATAGGAAAGCCCACCTCTCTCTTTTTTCTCTCTCCCGCTCAATCTGTTGTCTGTGCTCGCTCGTCTCTCCCTCTCTGCTTCTCTCTCCATCTGCCCCTCTGTCTCTTTCTCTCTCTCCCCCTCTGCCCTCTTTTCCCATCTCGGAGTGAATGGGCGCAGGGCGGCTTCACTGCACGCCGGCAGAAGTTCCACAAAATCCGGTGGAGGTCCAGGGGCCAGGCACAGAGAGAGAGGGAGAAAAGGGAGGAGTGAAACACAGCTTTCTCCTCTCCTCTCTCTACTGCAGAGGGGAGGGAAAGAGCAGCTCTGTCCACAGACTATAGAGCTGGCAAGGCAAAACTTTGAATTAGGGCTACAGTTATCAAAATCCAGAAAAGAGCTGTTAAATTCTACGACCACCTAAAACGGAATCAATGCCCATTCCACAAAATGGAGTGTAAACTGAGCTGCACTTCCTAACCTCCTGACAAATGTCTGACCACATTAGAGATACATATTTCCCACAGATCACACAGACCCACAAAGAATTTGAAAACAAATCAAACATTGATAAACTCTCATTTCTGTGAAATACTACAGTGTGCAATCACAGCAGCAAGACTTGTGGCCCGTTGCCATGAGAAAAGGGCCACCAAATTGTTGTGCTTTGACCCCTAAAACCATTAGGATGATCAATTCCATTCTAATAAGAAAACATCTGGAACAAAGGGCCCTAATAGCAGACAGATGCTGGGTTACGTGGGATAATTAGGGTTGGGCTGAGAGATGCTGACTAATGCAGGCAATTTTGGAAATGCACTGTCAATCCCTAAAACAAAACACACTGAATATTTGATATATATTTCATATCTCTCTTCTATTAATTATGACAAGAGTGATATCAGTAATGGCTGTGGGTGAGTGCGAGAGTGTGAGTATGCGGATGCCACACAGAGACAGAGAGAGAATACTACTGTGTCAAGGTTTGCTATGACAAATGCTGATTTGAGCAGCATCAAAATTGGTCAATTAATGGGGGAAAGCTGCTTTCAGGTAATATTTCATCTTATTAAATAAGGTATAAATCAATATTCAGGAATGTGAGGTGTTCATGGCTTTTAATGATTGTGTGTGCACATGGATGGTAGAGAAAGATAGGGATACACTTTCATTTATGGACATAGATACAGTACACTTACCATTCAGACATTCATGTGACATAGAGACCATTGTGTGTCCTTGTGCACTGCACGTCTTTCAAGCCTATACACCATTGATTAGAAAAGCTTAACAAAAGCAGTCCAGAGTCCACCTCCTAAAAGTCAATGCGAGAGGCAGACAATTAAGGCCCAAGCATACAAAAGGAAGAATAGTAGAGGATAGGCAGCAGGAAAACTTGGTAATTCACTGGCTATACAAGTCTTTGGTAATCATTAATACATATAATTTACCTGAAGTATGCGGTGTAGTATACCGTCAGCTTCTCAGAGAAACCCCATTTGTATTACCGCGAACCATTCATTATATTTAATGTCTTTGGTAATCATTAATACATATAATTTACCTGAAGTATGCGGTGTAGTATACCATCAGTTTCTCAGAGAAACCCCATTTGTATTACCGCGAACCATTCATTATATTTAATGTATTTGGTAATCATTAATACATATAATTTACCTGAAGTATGCGGTGTAGTATACCGTCAGTATACCGTCAGCTTCTCAGAGAAACCCCATTTGTATTACCGCGAACCATTCATTATATTTAATGTATTTGGTAATCATTAATACATATAATTTACCTGAAGTATGAGTATACCTTCTCAGAGTATTACCGCGAACCATTCATTATATTTAATGTGAATACCTCGAGGAAATCCTCTCTCCCTCAAAGACACCCTTTTCAATGTTGATACAAGTATGTCTTTTCTTCTCCCACATAACAGACGTAATGTTCTCTTGCTTTCGTGTTCTAGTATTTTATCGTGATTCAAGGTAACACAACATCTCAATTCACCTGTGAGAAATAGAAGAGAGAATAGCACGTCTATCCCTACTCAGACACTCAACAGCGAGGGTAGAGGTCATACTGACGAGACTTTACCACAACTATCTTCATTCAATATGATGTGTAACCTGTGCAGCTTTGCCTGTATTTTGCCATATTAAGCATTTTTGGATGGGTATACAAATATGGCAAACCGTTTCAGTCATTCATTAACTTTGCTCTAATTCCTGGAAATCAGGCTCCCTTGAGAGGTACTTCTGTTTAAAAGGGGAGGTATCTGAATACCAAAAGAGATGCATTAGCATAGAATAGACAGTTTGGGGAATAGGAGGAAATAGCAAGTTTGACAGCAGCAGCAGACAGCAACAGATATGACAGAACACTGTTCCACAGAGAACATGACAATGTTGGTAAAGAAGCCTCCCAACTAACAGTAATTGGTTTTAAAATAATAGAATTCATTATCGCTATGGAGGCTTGTTCAGAAATGCAAACAGAGGGGGGGGGGGGACATTTCCCTAGAGGCCTGGGCTGAACTGCTTAACCAAAAACCAGGAGATGAAAGGAGCAATTCAAAGGACAATTTTGGTTTGTTTTTATCAGAATAAGCCTTTGAGATGTTGCTGTTATGCTCGGCAACAAGATTTTTCGTCTTCATTTTTTTGTGTAAATGCTAGCCTATACCTGACACTGAGCCCCTAGAGGGGACTTACAAACAATTTGGCAAACACCATGATATAGCATGATTCATAGGTGAGGGGCTACAGATGAGAAAGATCTGAGGGGGGCAGACTAAAAGCTCAATGTGATTGATGTCCATTTACCTGCTAAGTCTATATCCCACATCAAGGGCATCGCCATTTCATGAAACACTTAAATAACCTTATGGGCAATATTCAGTAATTGGTTCCCATTCTAAAGAAATGCTTTTATACGTTTTTGACACCAACTGGTGAAGTATTATGACGGCCCTATTCTGTCTGTCAAGCTTCGACCGAAAAAGACAAGATGGATATTTTTAAGTTTTTTACTCATATTCCATTTGGCACAGACGGCTGAAGAAAACAGAATTGCCATATGGCTGTGTTTTAAAAATGTATGTGGCATGATGGTGGTGGGCACCTGAGCAGAGGGGGGCTTTGTCGGGTAGGCGGCATCTGCGCCGTTGTGTCCCCGTTTGAGGAGAAACACATGACATCCACAAACAAGCCTGCTGCCAGGCTACGCCAGCCTTACCTACCCCACCTATTGCACGGCTCTACTACACACTCATAGGTGGCTCTGAATCAGTCCTGTATTCATTTATTTTTACATTCATTTAGCCAGGCAAGTCAGTTAAGAACCAATTCTTATTTAAAATTACGGCCTTCCAAAAGGCAAAAGGCCTCCTGCGGGGATGGGATAAAAAATAATAATAATAATAAAACAAAATATATTAATATAGGACTAAACACACATCATGACAAGAGAGACATAAAGTCAGAAAACAACGTAGCAAGGCAGCAACACATGACAACACACCATGGTAGAAACACAACATGACAACATGGTAGCAGCAGAAAACATGTAACAAATATTATTGGCCAATATCAGGAGCCTCAAAACCCACAAACAGACAGATGAATGGAGGGATAGATAGATTTGATGAATTGATTAGATAGATAGATAGATAGATACTACAGATAGATATATATACACCACAGAGAGACAGATATAAATAGAGTAGTGCCCTCTGCCATGCTGTGCCAGCCACATCTCCACTACACTCGTGTGACACTGAATTAGTCCTGTATCAGGAACATTCAACACCCAAACACAGAGCGGAACAGATAGAGATGCATAGAGATGACAGAAGCTATGTGCCCAGAAAAACATAGCTTGATCAGGGGGCTCAATACCCAGATACAGGGATTCAATGGAATGGATTTTGAGGTGGATATAGAGACATGAGATTTTGAGTTGTGCAGCTATGAGAACACTAACATGTTTTTATAGTGAGGAGTGTGTTTTCTTCATTCGTCACACCGGCGCCACATTTAAATTATTCAGGTAACGATTATATAAATGTCTGGTCAATATGTGGGGCCTTGTCGATAACAGGCGAGGTTGTGTTACGTTGAGCTTTCTCACTGTCGTGCCATTGTGTTTGAGACTTGTGAGGCTTAAGAACAAAAGCAGAGCAGAACATATCGGTCTGCAATGTTAAGAGGCCATCTTGGTTGTGGAGTTTTCAGAGAAAAAATTAAGCGGTGAAGAATCTGTTTTCTTGTTGTTTTTTTCCAACTGCAAAGTGAGGCTGATCGGTGTATCGATCGGTGAAAGATGGATCCATTTGAATGCTGTTGAGGCGTTTCACACTTATTCTCCTCTTTAAAGATCAGACAACTTCTTACAAATGGCATAAGGGAGCCAGACATAGTGGTGCGGGGTGTGTGTGTGTGTGTGTGTGTGTGTAGGCTGCTAGGTAGAACAAAACCTACTTGGTCAATTCCATGGCAACATTGTGACTTTTCCCATACCCTTTTCCTCTCTTTTGCACCATGGAGAGTTCGATAGACTTCTATTGCCATCTTGCGGCAACCTCCAGTACTTCACCTCAGAGACAGAAAGCGGTTGATGCTGCTGACCACCATCAACACTCGAAAGGGGAATAAATATCTAAATACAGTATTTATAGCAAAGGCGAGCGATACAGACAATATGTCGTCGGCATGCGTACACAGACAGAGGCCAATGTGAAAGTATCTTTGTCATAATTCAAAATGGAGCTGACAGAGGGCTGCCGTGCTTCTAGATCTTAGGAAACCTTGCAAAATGTTATTTTAAAAGGATTTCGCTACACCCGCAATAACATCTGCTAAACACATGTGTATGTGACCAATACAATTTGATTTGAAAAATACCTCTAATGTCAAAACAGTGTACTGTTTTGTCTTGGTAAGTACGCCTGAAAGTTATGCAGAAGGGCGGACTCCCAGCTCTTCAGGCTCTCTTGCTAGGCGGACGACACAAAGGGAGAAGTCGTAAAACTTCAAAGCGGACATTTTAACCGTGCGACCCATCTCTCTCGGGTGCCCTTAAAAGGGAAAACTGCAAAGGAAGAAATTATAGCGCTGAGTCACCCAGCCTTGATCAGATCACCGATCATTACAGGCAACCGGGGAACTGCCTGGGAATCAGTGGAAGCAGTGCTGTTGATGAGGCGATTATGGGGCTTACTTACTTCCTCTGCGGATAGTATGACAGCAGTGGAGCATGTTGGAGGAGACTGGAAGGGAATAGGCAAGGTACACCTTGCTAGAGATGTGCCGGGTGGGCTTATTGACTACGGCGGGGGCAAATAAGGGGAGCTCCAAAAAGAGTTTGGAGGGGTTAAGAGGGGAGATTATGATATATCAGTCAGCATAGCTGTGGCTCTTTCCACCTCCACCTTTTTCCACCCCCGAGCTGGAGTGACTTTGGTTTATCCCAGAAATGTCCTTATAACTTATGAACTGATGCCCCTGCGTCAATGAGTCAAACAAACAACAACTAAGTCTCTCTAGGATGACGTAAAGTATATACTTCTGGTGGAAAGTAGCTACCTCCTCCTCCACGCAATTGGCTGGACCCACTGGTGAAATCAACAGATGTTTTGAACTGCTGCCCAGTGCACAAGCACACATGTGCACACACGCACTCCTGTGACCGCTGCCTGCGGTCGAAGGCAAAGCCAAATATGCACCGCCATGGTGGAGTTGTACTGAATTTGGCATGGGCAAGAGAGCATCACGGGAGGGGATGGAGTCAGACAAGGTTAGGGAAAGGACTACTCAGTTGTCACACACCGACAATACATACACACCGACACACACACAGGAGACGTGATATACTAAGAGAGACATCTCTAGTAATCACCCACCACCTTGCATAAAAAAGACATGGCCGTAAAACACAAAACAAATAACTTACTAAATATAAACATATGTGGCGGGGGAGGGAAGGAGCCAATCCTTCCCTTCACCGGGGGGCACCAACTGAATCAAGCCTGTCCAAACGACCATAAAAAGCAAAGGGGTACAGTGAATTTCACAGCTGTGTGAACAGTTAAAGCAGAGGAGGCCGGGGATGCTGTGGTGGAATCGCAGACAGAGACGAGTTGTAAAAATATGCCATAAAGTTTATGGAGCCTAATGCAGCCTGCAGGAGCACCCTGTGGAGCCGGCGTACCGTGTAGTGTGTTAGAGAGAGCCGTGGGGGAGATGAACCACTGAGCGCGTAGGCAGTGTTCACCCAGCCCCATTACTGACAGCCCCAATATCTCACACACACACACACACACACACACACACACACACACAGGCTTGCCAAACACACACAGAAAAAGCAGGCACAAGCAGGCATATACACACACACACTTATTTTTTTTCTGTGTTTCTGTCTCAATATAGTCTTGCTCTCTCCCTCTATCTTTGGCTCTTTCTCTCCATTCCGCTTCTCCTTAATATCCAAATCTAAGAGGAGAGGACATGTTCAAGTCATGATGTTGCTGCAGGGCCAATGACAGTGCTGCCTACAAACACAAGGACAAGGTCATCAAAACACACACACACTCCATATGCTTTCAATATCAGCATACCATGTCCACTCCAGACGCCCTTTCATGTTCCCTTCAAAATAATGAGATCCAGCTCTCTACCTTTGAAAGCACGAAGCCTGATTGTCTCTCTTCCTTTGAAATGTACTTTGCCTTCAGAAAGTATTCATACCCCTTCACTTATTCCACCTTCTGTTGTGTTACAGCCTGAATTGATTTTTAAAAAACAGGGAAACATGTTAGACATTTTTGCAAATGTACTGAAAGTGAAATACATAAATATCTCATTAACATAAGTATATACCCCTGAGTCAATACATGTTAGAATCAAATTTGGCAGTGATTACAGATGTGAGTCTTTCTGGGTTAGTCTCTAAGAGCTTTGCACACCTGGATTGTACAATATTTGCACAGTATTATTATTTTAATTCTTAAAGCTCTGTCAAGTTGGTTGTTGATCATTGCCGGACAGCCATTTTCAAGTCTTCAAGTCAGACTGAACCAGGTTTTCCTCTAGGATTTTGCCTGTGCTTAGCTCATTTCCGTTTCTTTTCATCCTAAAAAAAACTCCCTAGTTCTTGCCGATGACAAGCATACCCATAAAATTATGCTGCCACTACCATGCTTTAAAAGATGAGCACTCAGTGGTACTCTGTGATGTGTTGTTTTGGAATTGCCCCAAACATAACTCTTTGTATTCAGGACAAAAATAATAATTTATTTGACACAATTTTTTGCAGTTTTACTTTAGTGTCTTATTGCAAACAAGGTGCAAGTTTAAAAAATATATATATTCTGTACAGGCTTCCTTCTTTTCACTTAGTGGAGTAACTACAATGTTGTTGATCCTTCCTCAGTTTTGTCCTATAAACAGCCATTTAAAACAGTTAGAGTTTAAGTCACCATTGGACCCATGGTGAAATCCCTGAGGAGTTTCCTTCCTCTCCGGCAACTGTGATAGGAAAGACACCTGCATCTTTGTAGTGACTGGGTGTATTGCTACACCATCCAAAGTGTAATTAAGAACTTCACCATGCGCAAAGGGATATTCAATGTCTGCTTTTTTATTTGTACCCCACCAATAGGTGCCCTTCTGTGCGAGGCATTGGAAAACACCCCTGGTCTTTTGTGGTTGGATCTGTGTTTGAAATTCACTGTTTGATCTGAATCTGAAACGATTGAGGGACCTTACAGATAATTGTATGTGTGGGGTACAGAGCTCAGGTAATCATTAAACACATTTTTTGCACAGTGTGTCCATGCAACTTATTGTGACTTGTTAAGCACAGTTTTACTCCCAAATGTATTTAAGCTTGCCATAACAAAGGGGTTGAATTACTTATAAACTCAAGACATTTCAGCTTCTAATTTTTTATTAATTTGTAAAACATAATTCCACTTTGACATTATGGGTTATTACGTGTAGGCCAGTGACACCAAATCTCAATTTAATGGAAAAAAAGTCAAGGTGTGCGAATACTTTCTGAAGGCACTGTATTTAGTATAATGCAGTGGTGGGGAGAGGAGAGTATAGATGAGAGAACAGGGGTAAGGAGAGAAAAGAAGAGGCACTTAAAAGAAAAGGGACTTCTCCGCTTTTCCTCTGCAGTGGGAGTTAGGGAGTGTGTTCACTCAGAGGTTCCTCCCACGAGTTACGCTGCTACCTACCACAGCTCAGAAATCATGTTCTATATTTGTTGCACTTTACCTCTCCCACAGTTGCACTCATTTTACGACCAAGGTGGGCGTTTGAAGACAGGAACATTTCAGTTGAATCTAGTGAAAGGTTAGCCAAGCCAAGCATGGAAAATAATCTTGGAGAAATGCTGAAAATATGTTGCAACCAATAGTATTGTAATAGTGTAGCAGTAATACAGTATACAACACTAGAATATAGTGCATTCGGAACGTATTCAGCCCCCTTGCCTTTTTCCACATTATCTTATGTTACAGCCTTATTCTAAAATTGATTAAATACATTTTCTTCCTCATCAATATACACACAATAACCTAGAATGACAAATGTTTCAAATGTATTAAAAATAAAAAACAGAAATACCTTACTTATGTAAGTATTCAGACCCTTTGCCATGAGACTGTGAATAGAGCAACCTGTTTCCATTGATCGTCCTTGAGATGTTTCTATAACTTGATTGGAGTCCACCTGTGATAAATTCAATTGATTGGACATGATTTGGAAAGGCACATACTGTACCTGTCTATATAAGGTCTCACAGTTGACAGTGCATATTAGAGCAAAAACCAAGCCATGAGGTCGAACGAATTGTACATAGAGCTCAGGGACAGGATTGAACTAGCTGTGCAAATATGCTCCCCATCCAACCAGACAGAGAGGATCTGCAGAGAAGAATGGGAGAAACAACCCAAATACAGGTGTGCCAAGCTTGTAGCGTCATACCCAAAAAGACTCAAGTCTTTAATCGATGCCAAAAGTGCTTCAACAAAGTACTGAGTTAAGGGTCTTAGGTAAATGTTATATTTCAGTTTTTTTAAAGTTTTTTTTATACATTTGCAAACATTTCTAAAAACCTGTTTTTGCTTTGTCATTATGGGGTATTGTGTGTAGATTGATGAGGGAAAAAAGCTATTTAATCCATTTTAGAATAGAAAAGTCATGGGGTCTGAATAATTTCTGAATGTACTGTACATTGGAAGAATAAACAGGCACTGAATTATTTGTTTTTTTGTTTGGTTGAAACATCCAACTTGGAGTGACAGAACAGCTACAATGCCATGTATACAAGAGAGGAAGTTAATAAATAGCATGTCTCGTCAAGAGGCAGAAACGCAAACTCCTGCACAATGCTGTTTAATTCAATTCATGAGCACTATATTTAAATCCCTTTGCTCTCTCAAAACCAATATGCTGCCGAATTCCGACAGACTCAACAGACGTAGAAATAACCTAGAAAAGGTCTCTGAATTGTATAAAGCATGAATCAATCAGATCTACACTTGACATTTCTGAATTAGAGTTGGACTGAAAGACATTAAAATTGTATGCCAAAAGGTGTCTGCGTACCAAGTTTCTATATTGAAGTATTAATAAAGGGCTCGGGGGAAGAGCGAGGGGACAAATGAAAATTAATATTGTTTTACTGTCAATCCATGCTGAGCCCTGGGAAACTTGAATGTGATTGATGGCCTAGCGCACAACACAAACACCACTGATCTACAGACTCAATATAGGCCTAATGGCGCTGCATTGCTGATGTTATAGCAGGGAATCATAGGCGTATAGACAGTACAATATGGCTTGAAGAAGATAGATGTGTTGTTTGTAATGACTGAAATGATCCCAGTAGAGCAGGTATCGTCCCGTACCCCTTCAAACATTCAACCTCCAGCTGCGTACCCCCTCTAGCACCAGGGTTGTTGTTGTTTTTTGCCATCATTGTAAGCCTGCAGCACACACACATAATACGATGCATTTATTTAACTTAAGAATGAGTGTGAGTTGTCACTACCTGGCTCTTATAGGACCAGGGCACAAATAATAATATAATAAAAATCAAGAATTTTGCTCTTTATTTAACCATTTTACATATAAAACTGTATTTGTTAATGGAAAATTGGGAATAACTGAGAAGGCTGCGCTTGAAAGGATGCACATTCACTCAGTCTTAAATCGTTTTCCACACAGTGCCTATATTTAGTTTTCATGCAGTGAGGTCCGAGAATCCACTCTCACATAGGTACGTGGTTGCAAAGGGCATCAGTATCTTAACAGTGTGATTTTCCAAGGCCAAATAATCTGAGCGCTGCCCAATCCAGAAATCTGTCAGTGGCTTCTGATTTATTTTTTTATTTTTTTTAACATTTATTTAACTAGGCAAGTCAGTTAAGAACAAATTCTTATTTTCGATGACGGCCTAGGAACAGTGGATTAACTGCCTGTTCAGGGGCAGAACGACAGATTTGTACCTTGTCAGCTTGTCACCTCCCGGTTACTAGTCCAACGCTCTAACCACTAGGCTACCCTGCCGTCCAGATTAAATTCAATTGTCACAGAACCACTTGTTGCAATTCCGATGAGGCTCTCGTGATCAGATATCGGTAATTGGATTGGAGGCAGGGCATGAACGGGATAACGAATCCAGTTGTTTGTGTCATACGTTTCGGAAAAGTACCTGCGTAATTGCGTACCCAACTCACTCAGGTGCTTCGCTTTATCACAATTGACATTGTCCGTAAGATTGAGTTCATTTGCACACAAAAAAATCATACAATGATGGAAAGACCTGTGGGTTGTCCTTGTTAGAGCTCCAACTTCTTAATCATAGCCTCAATTTTGTCCCAAACATTGAATATAGTTGCGAAGATTCCCTGTAATCATAGATTCAGATCATTCAGCCGAGAAAAAACATCACCCAGATAGGCCAGTTGTGTGAAACACTCGTCATCATGCAAGCGGTCAGACAAGTGAAAATGATGGTCAGTAAAGAAAACCTTAAGCTCGTCTCTCAATTTAAAAAAAAGTTTCAATACTTTTCCCCTTGATAACCAGCGCACATCTGTATGTTGTAAAATAGTTACATGGTCGCTGCCATTGCATAGTGGAGGAAATACACAAGAGTTCAGAGGCCTTGCTTTAACAAAGTTAACCATTTTCACTGTAGTGTACAAAACGTCTTTCAAGCTGTCAAGCATTCCTTTGGCAGCAAGAGCCTCTCGGTTGATGCTGCAGCGTACCCAAGTGGCGTCAGGAGCAAATGCTTGCACGCGCGTTACCACTTCACGATGTCTCCCTGTCATGGCTTTTGCGTCATCAGTACAGATACCAACATGAGCAGCAGCTACGTTTGGCTACATACATTACATACATTAGTGGAATTCCCGCGAGAGAGTAACGGTTAATGTGATTGGATGTTAATTATTTGACTACACTACCTGTATTTTACATTGTATTGTTATTTCGCAGAACACGAGATGGTTTACTTTTATTTTTGGTAGTGAAACAAGGCTACTCAAGCAAGAAATAAACCTCACCCAAATGTTGGAAAATATAAATGGACTGTTTGAAAACATGAAGAAAAAAAAAATGTTTTAACGTGAATCACATTTCTATTTGGTGTACGGCATTGCGCGTACCCCCAGTTTGGGAATACCTGCAGTATGCGCATCCCCTGACTCTTCGTGAGTAGATAATCAAAATATCACCTCAACAGGTCAAATATAAAACATAAAAGTCATACACAATACATTTGGAAAAGCACATGACAGCCCCCTTGGAGTTTGCCAAAAGGCATTTAAAGGACCCTCAGACCACGAGAAACAAGATTCTCTGGTCTGATTAAACCAAGATTTAACTCTTTGGCCTGAATGTCAAGCATCACGTCTGGAGGAAACATGGCACCATCCCTACGGCGAAGCATGGTGGTGGCAGCATCATGCTGTGGGGATTTTCTTCACCGGCAGGGAATGGGGGAAAGATGAAAGATGAACAGAGCAAAGTACAGAGAGATCCTTGATCAAAACCAGCTCCAGAACTCTCAGGACTATGCATAGATATTAAGGGAGAGTAGCAGCAGCAGCTTTCCAGGGGGGGGTGGGATGGGGGCAGCAATGGAAATAGTCTGGGTATCCATTTGATTAGCTGTTCAGGAGTCTTAAGGCTTGGGGGTAGAAGCTATTTAGGAGCCTCTTGGACCTAGACATGGCGCTCTGGTACCGCTTGCCGTGCGGTACCAGAGACAACAGTCTATGATTAGGGTGGATGGAGTCTTTGACAATTTTTAGGGCCTTCCTCTGACACCGCCTACTATAGAGGTCCTGGATGGCAGGAAGCTTGGCCTGGTGATGTACTGGGCCGTACGCACTACCCTCTGTAGTGCCTTGGGGTCGGAGGCTGAGTATTTGCCATACCAGGCAGTGATGCAACCTGTCAGGATGCTCTCGATGGTGCAGCTGTAAAACCTTTTGAGGATCTGAGGACACATGCCAAATCTTTTCAGCCTCTTGAGGGGGAATAGGTTGTGTCGTGCCCTCTTCACAACTGTCTTGGTGTGCTTGGACCATGTTAGTTTGTTGGTGATGTGGACACCAAGGAACTTGCAGCTCTCAACCTGCTCCACCACAGCCCCGTCAAAGAGAATGGGGGCATGCGCGGTCCTCCTTTTCCTGTAGTAGAAAATCATCTCCTTTGTCCTGATCACGTTGAGGGAGAGGTTGTTGTCCTTGCACCACACGGTCAGGTCTCTGACCTCCTCCCTATAGCCTGTCTCATCGTTGTCGGTGATCATTGTTGTGTCATCAGCAAACTTAATGATGATGTTGGAGTCGTGCATGGCCGTGCAGTCATGAGTGAACAGGGAGTATAGGAGGGGACTGAGCACGCACCCCTGAGAGGCCCCCCATGTTGATGGTGAGCACGGCGGATGTTTTGTTACATACTCGTATCACCTTGGGGCGGCCCGTCAGGAAGTCCAGGATCCATTTGCAGAGGGAGGTGTTAAGTCCCAGGGTCCTTAGCTTAGTGATGAGCTTTGAGGGCACTATGGGTTTGAACGCTGAGCTGTAGTCAATGAATAGCATTCTCCCATAGGTGTTCCTTTTGTCCAGGTGTGAAAGAGCAGTTTGGTGTGCAATAAAGATTCCATCATCTGTGGATCTGTTGGTGCGGTATATGCAAATTGGAGTGGGTCTAGGGTTTCTGGGATAATTGTGTTGATGTGAAACAAAAATTAGTATTTTCAGACGTGTGGGGCTTGGAAGGAAGAGGGGATGAGGGAGGGTGGTATTGGTTTCATTCAGATTTTGTTTTTACAAAAGGCCCACCAAAAAACATTGCTGCTGGTAGCGAGTAAGGGTAGTGAGTGAAATAAGTGGCGGCAGTTGATGCTCCCTCTAACTCTGTCTTTGCAGCCATCCCTCCCTCTATCCATCGAGGCCTTAAACAGGCCTTAAACACAATGAGCAGGAGTACATCAGGTGACGAAAAGCCTTGGAGTGTGTGCCGCGCTAGATATGGCATTGGCCAATTAAATGAGCGGAACAGGCAAAACAAATGCCAAGGTTATCGATTTGCCTGGGAATACAGCCTTCCTCTGGAATACACAGAAACAAAGAGGCGGAATCGGGAGAGAAGCATAACATTTCAGCGTAAATGAGAATTGTTCTAAGTGCCTCTCCTCAAACATTGGAACAAAAGACGCTAGAAAGCATTGGCCATTCTCCGTGTTCAATGGTACCTACCTCAAAGTGTCTGAGCACTCTCAATAAATAGATACTGTGCGTTCTCAACTGCAGGATAATTAATTGAATACCATTTCATTAAAAGGTTACATGTTAAAAGATTCAAGTTCATGGAAGAATAATCTGTTAAATTGTATCATACACTCAATACACTCAAGCCAATGGCAATCATTAAATCTGCTGTCTGCAATATTTTTTATGTCCTGTTCTTCCTACATTCATTGAATGTCCTTCGCCTCTACTTTTGGGGGAAAACTAACTACTCTCTCCAATCACTTCAAAGCTCTATTCTGTCACTAAACTGTTCTAGCGCTCCATGGGGAGGTCTTGTCAGCCGATACATACAGCTCACTTTCACACCACTAAAAGAGGTCATCCTTAAAAACCGGCTTCGCCATTTTATACAAGTGAAGAGGTTAGGCTTGCGTCCCAAGTGTGAGCCAGATGTAATTCATTTTTTAAACAACAAGCTTTGTCCATTACTCTGGCAGACAAAAAAACATGATTCTCTGAAATAGACCCATTCAGCCATCACCAATCCAACAGACTCCTCCAGTCCCCAAGGTCTGAGGTGTTTTAGGCTCCCTCCTCCCCATCTGTCCCTCTTGACATATTGTAGGCTGACCAGTATGTTATCTTGGAAATGTGCTCAGTCTCAGGTACGGCCGGTCATATGGATATCGATCTCCTCCAATTGATCAGATCAGCTCCTAAAGGGCCGGGTGTGTAACCCCTTAAAATCCATCTCTCTGGAAACAGCGGTACTGGGGACTTCAAGAGCTGCATTCCGACTGGGGCTGCCTTGCCCCTGCTTGCGTGTAACTGGTGGTTCGCAGGCAGCTCGCACTAACGCACCACAGGACCAATTGAAACACTGTTGTTCCAAGCGTGGCAGTTGAGTTGTGATGTAAATCATCCTTGTTTTAAAAAGAGACGACCTATGAGGTCATCAAGCTGGTCGATAGATGCTAGAACTGCAACCAGCCTGTCTGTCCATCTGCCTGTCTATTTACCAGTCAAGTTTGCCTGCAGACAACTTGACAGTCAGCTACTTTGTGGTCCTCATCTTCCACCGCTAGCTCGATCAACAAGGTGTAAAGGCAGATGAGACACACTCAGCAGTGGCAGAGGTGAATATGGACACACTGGCCAGACTGAATTAGAGGCAATTCACACCACCCGCTCCTCCGCCTCCCATCGCGCCCCTACCTGGGGAAGGTGCCAGAGAGATTTCATGGCTGAGACAGAGGAATAAGTATTGCAGGCTCCCTACAGACCCCACAGTACATTCAGTTCCCCCAGCCCTCCCAACCACCCCGACTGCACAAGGATCCCTCAGAGGCGCCGCAATGACAGTGTGAAAATGGAATCTTCCAGCCCAATCCGAAGCTAACCGTAGCCACACCAGGCAAACTGAGCTAAACTCCTCTCTTGACTGGTTCTTTAGGTTCAGAGTGGAGCTTTTTAGTCTCTTCAGACTGACAGCTCCCTGCTTTCTCAGTGTTAGCTCTGTGTTAGCCCGCTCCATGAGGCACTGATGTGAGTCTGACTGAGGGAGAGGTTAAAGGTCAGAGACTTCAGGGGAAATGTTACTATCATCCTCAGATTTTGGAGAAACTTCTTCAAAGTGAGAGCTATCTGAGTGGCACACTGAGACAGTTCAAAACTTCAAACTAGGCCTTTGCTGCTCTCGGATAAACAGTCTTCGTACACCTCTATCCTCCGTACAATGAAGTCTGTTCCTGCTAATCAAGACAACATATTCCGGTTCATAACAATGTTTTAAATAATCTACTTTTGCAACAGAAATACCCTGGCAAAAAAATAACAGTTTGTCAAAGAATCAACACAAAAAACATCTGTCTGTAGAGCGAGTCAAAAAACAAGAATGTTTGTCTGGGCCATCAGTAAATCAAATCAAATCAAATCAAATGTATTTATATAGCCCTTCGTACATCAGCTGATATCTCAAAGTGCTGTACAGAAACCCAGCCTTAAACCCCAAACAGCAAACAATGCAGGTGTAAAAGCATCAGTAGACCACAGACCAGGTCTTCTTCATCCAAAATGGCACCCTAATCACTGGATAATGCACTAGATTTAACCAGGGCCCATAGGGGTCTCAGACGTATTGCACTACATAGGGAAAATGGTGTCATTTGGGACCCAGCCCAGGTCACAGTGTACTGGTTGGTTTACCTTGTCCTCATTCTCTCTAAGCCTCTGGGCCTCCTTAATCCTGAAGGAGGCTTATGAAAGCAATAAAACGCCATTAAAGGTGACAATTCACACTAGCAAAAAGCAATAAGAGAGCTTTTTTCCCAAAAGCCCTGCCCCCCAAAAACGGAATGCCTTCTCACAATAGGCAATAGGGCTTTACGTTGTGAGAAATTGCCAGAGCAGATCTGCAATTACCGTATTACAGTGGCAGAGAAATGAAGAAACTTCCGCAGCCCCTTGGACAGTGTATATTTATAAATATTATTAGGGTTGTTTGCGAGCTAGTGGGGGAGAAAAGTGACAGCAACAACACAAACAACGGTGTACATTTCTGAGACATAGGAGATATGCCTTAATGTTGTGGAATTGAGACGGGGGGGTGTTGACAACAAATTCAGATGTATTGCGGCGAATACCCAATCGCTAAATTAAACCAGGCTGACATTTCTGGAAGGTTGAGGAATAATGCACTCAATATATTTTCCACTGTTCAATCAGCAAACACATTGTGTGCATGTGTCTGTGTCTGTGTGTGTGTAATGCAATCTAATCAAGTGATCGTTTCTCCAGTGTGCTGTCTCAAGGAAAGAACACAATGAAAGCCATTTAGATGCAAAACGTTCAAAAAAAAAAGATTAGACTGCAGATTATTATTATTTGCCTAAAAACTATTGCTCATCCCTGGTATTACAATATTTAAATGCTAATATGGGTTAGTCTGCAATCCATTTCAAAAAGAGAAACAACTTAGACCAACAAAAGGGCCCCCAGTTCATTTGCGAGGCTGTATAATTTTGAAATCCTTCATTGGAAAAGTGTTCCAATTTGCATGCAAGAATTGTGTCAACAATTTATAGCCTTTCCAAATCACAGCCTATTAGCGAAGTCAATGCTGAAAAAAATATGTAAGCCATAAAAAAGATGACCTTACTTGTAGATTCGGGGACAAACTGACTAGACTAGAATCTTTTAAAAGGGAAAGGAGAAGAAAGGGGAGGGAGGAGAGGGAGAGATGCATGAGAGGAACACGACTCACAAAGCGTAATAATATAAAGGGCGTACTTACCGTGACTTTGCTCCCAGTGATCTGCATGCAGCGGTCAGCGGAGAGGAGTTAATGTGCAAAAAGACAACAAACGGCACAATCATTAGTAGGCCAAGAATGTCCTCTCAAATATAAGAGGTATCAAGCGCACCTTATTCTGACATTACATAGGCTACACACTGTGCTCACACGGCTACATACACTACTAAACACTTATAGGGTAACATAGCTGAACTAAAAGTTGAGGGTGCATCATGGTAAGACAGTGTCTGTTCGTTTGGCAGCCATTTTAAAAGAATATGGAGTCTCCTGTTCACTTGGCCTCTATGTGAGTCGGTTCCTATTTTAATATTTATTTACATTTTGGGACTGTTTTTATATTTGTGGACTTTAATTAGCCTGTACATGATCTCAATGTTAATGACAATATAATACAATATTAAAAGAGACAGTTCAAATTATCTGTATCATGATTTAACAAACATTTTCAGATCAGTTTATTCAGTTTGTTCACAGTCCAACAAACTGTCATTTTGAAAAACGTCAAAATTTGACACAAATCCAATTGTCTTTGCGCTTGATTGATTTCCCATGGAATTAACCCCTAAAATGGCAGTTTGTCCACAGCAAAACAAACAGGTTGCTCTCATCTCCCAAAGGCCAAAAATCAATCAGCTGCCATCTGTGCTTGACTTCAGGTGTCAGATTTAGCGACGCCGCGTAGCACCTTGGAGCTCATGCAGTCGGCATGATTTCTGGAGTTTAACCTTGTTATCTGCCAATAGTGGCGGGCAGTGGGGAGCGTTTTCTCTATTACGGCAGCGTGTCTCGCAGTGGGTGGGTGTCTGTCAGCCTAGTAAATGTATTCTAATCTGCAGCTGAGCACAACCCTCTCTCTCGCCCGCCAGCTGCACTCCGAGAAGCACCGTGCAGTGTACACTGATCACAGGAAGTTACAAAGTCACTGCACATCAAGACAGCGAAGAAATACTCTCTCTCTCCATCGCTTGATCTCTCTCTCTGCCTCTCATTCCATCTTTCTCTCTCTTTCTCTCAATCACTCGCTCTATCACACTTTCTGTCTTCTCTGCATTCCTTCACTCACTCACTCACTCTCTCGCTCCCTTCTTTCTCTTTCTTCCTCCCTGGCTCTCTGTAGTCGACTGTAATTCCCTCGCTCTCATTCTTTCTCTCGCTCTCTTTATCAATCTCTCTCTCCATCTCCCTCTCTCCCACTCTCCCATTTGACGCTCGGCTTCCCTCTCCTCTATCAGAGTTTATGGCGGCAATAAAGTCAGTTTTAACTGTGTTGCCGCTTGATCATGTGCACTGGGCTTTTCACCATAAATCCACATTTCCCCAGTCGTCCTCTGATGAATCTAGCGTATCATTGTCAAACTTTGAGGATATCTTCACACGGTCTGGTTATTATCGGGAGAATCAGGACCTTGAATCACATAGAGGTGAGTGACTACTGTCTCCAGCATTGTTCTGGTGTTGTTTTAGTGTTGATGAGAATACATGGTGAGAAAATTAAACATGTTTCTTTTCTGACTTATTGTTTTGGCGGCTTGACCAAAAAGATCAGACATTATCTTGAAAATCCCCAAGTAGCATCACTGTCAGGGAGGAGCTCAAGGGGGAATAGCGCTTTATGTGCTAACATCCATTTCCCCACGCAAGGTAACACCTCATTCTCGCTAAAACTATGACAGAATACCTGTAAATTCTAAGAGAAAAAACGACCTAAAGGTAGTCCTAATAATAATTGGACTAATGCTTGGTTATTGTTGGATGTGTGTATGCTAATGAGCATCTCTAGTGCTCCATTATAGAACAACTCCCTAGTAAACAAACTTCTGAAGGAAATGTCATCAGGAGCGGTGGCATTTATTTATATTCTCCCCTCACTATCATTAGCATTAGCATCATTTCTCATATGGTGTGGGGAAAATAAAGTTATTTATTCATTAGAGAAGATAACAGTGTGACAGGAGAAGAATAACAAGGCCTTCATTCTCTGACGAATTGTCAGGCTTCACTGCGAGAACGGGGTGGCACATTGGTGATTGGTCAAATCACTCTTTGAAATACCATGGTATTATTGATGGGGCACGTTGGTAATTGGTCAAATACCTTTTAAAATACCAGCATGTTCATTTCAAATTGTGCTAGTACAAAGGCAGCAAAATGGTTGCTCAATACATTTGACTAGTTGCCTCTCAAGACCCGGCCGTCACACTCGTCCTCATCGTGAACATTTTGAATTGGAACAGAGAAATCATTTGCAAGGTGAGAGAGAGGCAAAAGTTTTTCCTTCCCACTCGTAAGAAAAGATAAATGATTGCGTTAGTGTGAAAGGCATGCGTTTGGCACATTTAATGACACTGGCATACATTTGTCAGAAATAATTTAAGAGAGAACAAAAGAGAAAAGAGCGGGGGGAAAAGCACCTTGTGCAAAGTTAATGGCAAAGGACATGCAAACTTGCTGCAAGAGCCATGCTGTATTTCATTGTACAGAGCTCATATTCAAATAAACAGGGTCAATGGCAATATTACAAATCATCTCCTTTGAAAAGACATTGGCTGAATCCCAAATGGCACCCTATTTCCTACGTAGTACACCAGCCTCCTATGGGCCCTGGTCATAAGAGGTGCACTGCATAGGTATTAGGGTGTCTTTTGGGACACAGGCAGTACGGTATGTGTTTTGTGTTGGGGGATAACTTGAAAAACTCCCACAGATGCATACTGGTAGTAAATGGAAAGAGTTCTCAATCTTGCCCGGTGATAAACTAGAGAGGTGACAAGACATGAAAAATACAACTCTCAAGAGGAGCCATGTTTGGAGAGAATACACAAACTAATAATCAGCCCCACGCTCCCATTAGCTAGCTAGTATTTTTTGGCCTAATAGCCTCAGGGAAATATAATACAAGTTAATGGCCTTATTTTTCATAGTGGAATGATAATAACAATATATTGGATGAATAGATTTGCCTAGTTAAATAAAGGTTCAATTAAAAAAGATATAAAAATAAAAAGATTGGGGGAATAAATAATAATGACATTATCCAGAACAATAATGGATAATAACTCTAAATCTCTCTATATTGGAACACAAAAAGGATCTCAAAAAGGGTGCATTTGGTTTGGTAGTTAAATCTAAAATGGTGATCCCCTCCCTATACTGGTGCTCAGGTCTGTTGAGACTGAGAGTCAAGCAAAAAGGCCAAGGACGTTGGAGACATGTTTGTCGCTCCACTAATATTTGCACTTTATACCTCCATTCCTAATGTAATCATTCTGTGAATTAGCTTAAACTAAATTTTAGGTAGAGGGAGAGCTGATGGAACTCCCTAGCCTTACAATATAGATAATAAACAGACAGATCTCATTGCTTTGATGATATTCTCTTTTTGCCATTATACTTTAAACATTTCTATGATCTCTGTTAGTTGGTGGCAATGATCTAGTCGAGAACAGAAAGACACACAGGAAAGAGGTGACTTGGTGTGAGAGTGAGTGCACGTTATTAGTCAATTTTCCTGCAAAAGGAAAATTCCCTTGAAAGCATTCAGGCATACAAAGAAGACATTAAAACTGTTAGAGGAAGAGAACGCACAAAGATTTAATTAAGGCACAAGTTAGTTGGAAAAACACCCCACCACAAGATCCTAAAAATGAACACAAAAACTAAATGCAGATATTGTCAGACCATACCATGGTAATATCCAATCTAGTACCATGTCTCAATTTCCCTCTATCACGTGTCAATTGCCTGTCAATTACGGATTACTAGTAGCGAACAAGTACTTAAATCAACAAAAAATGTATTACATTTTTTTTGCCTTAGTCCTTCAAGTATGAACAAAAACCATCCTTGAAAAGGCACACAATCACACTGCGCTCACCGAAACATATTCATCCAAAACTCTATTCCCTATATAGTGCACTACTTTTGACCACGGCCCATAGGGCTCTGGTGAAGAGTAGAGCACAAGATAGGGAAAAGGGTGCCATGTGGGACATAGACTAACCCACAGCATACTCTTCACCTACAGGAGTCTAATTGGCCAGAGTAATGTTATGTCTATCATTATTTACAGAAACCAGTAGGGATGGATTGGGTTTCTAACAGGGGGTGAGGATTTGCTCTGCCATGTTGAAGAGAGGCACTTATCACACAGAAACACATCTGTCCCCTGGACGGCTAAGCTCGCCTAGTGTGTGTGTGTGTGTGTGTGTGTGTGTTTGTGTGTGTGTGCGCGCAAGTGTCTGTGTCTCTATATTCTATTCTGAAATCCATCCAACAGGCTCCCACCTACAGGGCCTATAGAATGTGAGGGGTAGGGAGGACGCTGAAAGACAGCCGAGCCCTACTCCCTTTCACCCAGACAGAGGGTACTGTTCATTTGAATAATACAGCAGTGCTCACAAAGCATAATGGGCCCAGTGAAGAATTCAATAATCTCTGATCATCATCATTATTAATAATGCCACTTAATTACCATATCAATGAGAGGGGTAATAAATGATAATGTCAAAGGCCGGCGAGTGACTCGATAGAGGAGTCTATGAGTAAATGTGAGCCTTAAACTTCATAAAGAGAATTCACCTTATATAACCCTGGGATTTACGCTCCTAAAAAGTGCTGGGTTATTGGTTTAGATTGTTGAATGTGTAAAGCGATGCGTTCCAAATTCGAATGAAAACTTGTTCCTTCCCCAATATTAAGCAACTGAGAGTTACGTTTGCGCTACAACAAAAGCGGTTTGATAAGCACTCGGGGTGGGGGTGGGGGGGGGGTTGAAAAAATGTAATGGAAGCAGTAATCAGAGATTAGGGGCTCAAGCAAGGATAGTGAGATGGAGTGAGAGTGTGAAAGAGTGGTAGAGAGAGAGGGGCACAGAAAGAAAGAAGATCAGGTTAAGCTCATTATTCCGTAGTGTCTTGGTAGTGTAGAATGTCATATTTTTCAGCCCACTCACTACTACTACACTGGGTGAGAGTAGCTAAGAAAGCCCATTGGTTACAATAAAATGCAGAAAGCCCATTAGTTTCATTACAGATATATAATACAGAAAGACCATTCGTTTACAACAACGACTTACAGATTTGGCGGTGGTGGAGATGTACTGGACAACCATCTCTCGCTTGGTGCTCAGGTCCTTCCCACGCAGGGGGGCTTTACGCTCCTCATTCAGGTTCATGTCCTCCTGAGGAAACAAACAAAGAAAGTGAGGATAAATGACTACTACACATCATGGGGCAATTATGGCCATTTTCAATCCATTAAGACTCTACCAACGGCACTTAAAGGATGTCAACACTCTTTACTCAAATGGAAACAGTCAATTATAATCCCACTGTTTCCTGCTGCCAAAGATTCAACCATATAACAAGGGTCTCAAGTGTATGTTACACTAGAAAAGGTCACGCTTGGGTCATAGCACTTTATGTCCAGCTTCTGTGTTTTAGTTGAGGGTACACAGTCCCTCTTTCTCTCTATAGGCAATGTGACAGACAGGCATCGCGACAGGGGGTAATGAAGACAATCCCACAGCTAGTGACATTAATAACTACCCCTGGAAACAGAAGTGAGGCCAAAGTATGATACATCACCCTCTGTTATACAGTAGAGTGAATATCATACAACACCGCAAAGTGTAAAGTGGAATGGTAAGGTAGATTACCACACAACAATATCATTAAGCAGTGCCTGGATAGACAGTGGCTTATGTCTCTTTTGCTATTATCTTCAGCATACATTCTACGTTTTATTCTGCACTGCAAAAAAAGGCCCTTTCTTGTCAAAGAGATGAGGGGATGGTGGGGGGGACGCAAGGAGTGAGGGAGGGATGGAAAGAAGAGCACTAAAAGCAGGGGAATGACATGATGAGGATAGCAGGAGGATGGGAGGATGTTTATTCGGAGCCTTCTCAGACAAAGGTATGGACTGAATGCCAGAAAAACACATGGCTGAAGTCATATGGCTGAGTGGAGCTGCTGTGAAACCATGCTGCCATCTAGTGGGAGAAAGAATGGTGCATTCTGTACAGTGATTTGGCTGAGCTTCTTTTGCTGTATGGTGAAGGTGTTGAATGTACTAGAATGTAAAATCGAGATAGGCCTCGTCCTAAATTTGAGTCCTATGGACCCTTGTCAAAAGTAGTGCACTATGAAGGAAATAGGGTGCCATTTTTGGACACAACCACAGATAAATCAACCATATGTTACCTATATGTTCACTGTATGATCTAACATTTGGTGAAAAGATTTATATTCCCGTTCCTTCATTTTCTTTAGTTCAGTTTGTAGACTGGTACAGTATAGTCTGTGGCTGTTGAAAGACAGTAGGTACAGCATCATGGATATTAACATTAATGGTATCATGACCCAATGTCCTCCTCCTCCACCTCCACCTCCTCCACTTGTCTCAGTAAATACACCAAGAGTTGGGGGCGCACTCGTGGAGGGAAACTTTACCAATTGGCCGTTTTCTAAATACCCGGGACCGGAATAGTTTTTAATTAACCTCTGAACTCTGCTAATTTGTCCGGTTAAATAGCATTCAATAAACGAGGCAAAACGCGGAGTGGAGAATAGAGGGGGGAATGTGGGGGAGAGGCAGCAGGGCCTGAGGGGTACTCGTCAGGGTCGACTAGAAGAGAGAGAGAAGCCTCTGTTCTGCCACCCAAAAATTATTAATTGTACTATTATTAATTATATCCTCGCAGGTCTACATGGAAGAATCCCAACATATCTCTGGCAGCAGACTCAGGTAATTGAAACGTTTACACAGGCTGTGTGTGGAGTTACTGTGTGTGTGTGTGTGTGTGTGTGTGTGTGTGTGTGTGTGTGTGTGTGTGTGTGTGTGTCTGTCTGCGTGTGGGTCTGTGTTCTTTCATGTTGCCTGACGGTTCTATCCACCTTTGCTTGGCTGGCCTAACAGTCAAACGGACTGGGTCTTAACTCTGTATCACCTGATTCAGCATTCAGAGCTACTACTGTAGGAAACAACGTGAGACAGACAAAATAACTGCTTTGGATACGTCAGAAATCACAAAGCAATGTGGAGAGATGTGCTGCCTGTGAACACAGCTTGGGGCTTCCAATGGCTTTCTTTGCCAGGGATAATGAATGGGGTGCCGCCATATCTGCCTGCTGTTGAAAAGGACATGGACAAGGGAAAAGGTTGAGTACGAGAGAAGTATGTTGAGAAGGAGAGAAAACATTGTTTTAATTTGCTTCGACTGTGACAAATCTGTGACAAAAGTATTTTCTCCGGTGCCCCCAAGTTTAATTCATGGAGTTTAAGGGCACATCTTGGCTCTCCTCCTCTGTGGTTTAAGTGCCCGTCTTGTTCAGACAGAGAAAGTGTAACTGCGATCGAGGTTCACAGCGGCTGTTATTACGGAGAATGCTGCTCCTGGCAATGAGGCATAGGCACATAAAGGCTCAAACTAGCCTCATCAGCACAGTAATGGTCACTTTCGCTCACTCAGTCTCTCTCTCTCTCAGTCTCTCTCTTTCTCTCTCTCTCTCTCTCTCTCACACACACACATACACCAATTCTATCTCTCTCTGAAGTTGTCAGTGACAACTAGGAGGGAGGATGATATTTTGGATGTATTCCCTGCAAAATCTGTAGATATGAATCATAAAGAGCTCATAAAACTAAAAACTACAACAGCAGGTGAAGGCATGTTGATGGCAAGAGTTCACAGATTGTAAGTCAATTTCAGGTATTCTCTCTCTAGAATACCTGGAATACGACAGAGAGGCAATATAACAGACAGCCACAGCAATAGGAGGTAATGTCGACAAGCCCACAGGTAGTGACAGTAATAACGACCGCTTGGAAACAGAAGAGTGAGGATGGAGTATGATGTATCAATTGGCCCTGGTCGAAAGTAGTGCACCATATACAATGCCATTTGGGATGCAGAAATGGAAATGATCATCCACAATACAGACAGGTTTGTATGATATGCACTCTGCTCTATAACAGAGCGTGATAGGGTGCCAATTGCGACACATCCCTTCGCATCCCATCACATCTGTGCCAACATGTAGGAGAGTGGATTGACAAATGTGCATGCATGTGTGATGCTGGGTAGTGATGGGTCAAAAAAAGAAAATAAAGACAATTCCATACAGTTACATATTGCAATATTATATCTATCGTTTTTGTTTAAAAAAAAAAAGAATTGCCACTGTAGGTAGCATTAGCTAGAGCTAGTCGGCTGTACCTGAGCCAAAACTCCAGTATTTTTCATCCTATAGCTTGTTCTCCAACTTTAAATAGTGTTTTCAGCACTTTTATTTCCCTGGCTGATCAAAATGTGTTTTCTCATGCGCTCATGTCTCGCTGCAGCAGACATATAGTAAGCTATTAGTTTGGAACATCAAATCTCAATACAATTGCAGCATTGAATTGCAATACAAAGAATCATAAGAATTGTGAGAATCGCAATCGTATCGGCACCTAAGTATAGTTATAATATTGTATCATGAGGTCCCTGGCAATTCACAGCCCTAATGCTGCTGCCTATGGCTCATTCCCCTCACTGTTTGTCCGCATCTAACGTGCTTCACAGCGGTCGGCCAGGCGAGAGACAATCGTTCCAATAACAACGTTCACACACAGAGATACGTGTGGTCTAAAGGGCATGGTCTGGACAAGACAAGGAGTGACCTGTCCGTCTATCCATTAAATCTGTCATGGCACGTCCTCGACGGTCGTTACAACCCCTTCCTTCTCCCTCCTAGTCCTACCCTTGTACAGGATAGATGTGTCTGAATATTAATGGTAAATGGGGCGATGGAGATGATGGGGAAGGGTACAGATTCATAAAGAGGGGAGTTTGCCGCTGGCTAAATGAGGATGTAAACGTGTGTGTCAAATCGCGGCTTGCTGTTTTCACAGCACCACGTCCCTCATTAAGAATTCTGCCACCGCGCCTCCTCGCCAAAGACTCTCCCTCCAATGGGAGATTTCAGAGGATTTACCACTGTGAATTTATATCAGGGGCTCCAACTCCGGGGTCCAGCTGTGCACATCTAAAGAACCCAAGGACACCGCACAAGACTACACACACTCTCCTTGTGGCAGAGTGGAAGCCACGGCAACCGTAATGTGGCTCTCAGGCAGGCAGCAGCTACTGGTTTAACATGACCAATACTGTAACACTAACAATAGCACTAGCACAAACACTACAGTGACACTAACACACACACACACGACACCCTACAGTACACACTACCACTACAAATACTAACACAAACACTACACTCTACAGTACACACTACCACTTCTAATACTAACACAAACACTACACCCCACAGTACACACTACCACTACTAATACTAACAAAAACACTACACCCCACAGTACACACTACCACTACTAACACAACACCCTACATGTACACACTACAACTACACGCCACAGTACACACTGCTACTACTAATACTAGCACAAACACTACACCCTACAGTACACACTACCACTGCTAATACTAACACAAACACTACACCCTACAGTAAACACTACACCCTACAGTACACACTACCACTACTAACACTAACACAAACACTACACCCTACTGTACACACTACCACAGTACACACTACCACTACTAATACTAACACAAAACTACACCCTACAGTACTAATACTAACACAAAAACTACACCTACCACTACAGTAACACAAACACTACACACAGTACCAACACTAACACAAACACTACACCCTACAGTACACACTACCACTACTAATACTAACACAAACACTACACCCTACAGTACACACTACCACTACTAATACTAACACAAACACTACACCCTACAGTACACACTACCACTACTAATACTAACACAAACACTACACCCTACAGTACACACTACCACTACTAACACTAACACAAACACTACACCCTACAGTACACACTACCACTACCACTACTAACACAAACACTACACCCTACAGTACACACTACCACTACCAACACTAACACTACACCCTACAGTACACTACCACTTCTAATACTAACATAAACACTACACCTTACAGTACACACTACCACTACTAATACTAACAAACACTACACCCTACAGTACACACTACCACTACTAACACTAACACAAACACTACACCCCACAGTACACACTACTACTACTACTACAAACACTACACCCTACAGTACACACTACCACTACAAACACTACACCCTACAGTACACACTACCACTACTAACACTAACACAAACACTACACCCTACAGTACACACTACCACTACCACTACTAACACAAACACTACACCCTAGAGTACATACTACCACTACTAACACTAACACTACACCCTACAGTACACACTACCACTTCTAATACTAACATAAACACTACACCTTACAGTACACACTACCACTACTAATACTAACACAAACACTACACCCTACAGTACACACTACCACTACTAATACTAACACAGAAACTACACCCTACAGTACACACTACCAACACTAACACAAACACTACACCCTACAGTACACACGTCCACTACTAACACTAACACAAACACTACACAGTACACACTACCACTACTAATACTAACACAAACACTACACCCTACAGTACACACTACCACTACTAACACAAACACTACACCCTACAGTACACACTACCACTACTAATACTAACACAAACACTACATCCTACAGTACACAATACCACTACTAATACTAACACAAACACTACACCCTACAGTACACGCTACCACTACTAACACAAACACTACAACCTACAGTACACACTACCACTACTAACACAAACACCACACCCTACAGTACACACTACCACAAACACTACACCCTACAGTACACACTACTACTACTAACACAAACACTACACCCTACAGTACACACTTCCACTACGAACACTAACACTAGACAGTACACACTACCACTACTAATACCAACACAAACACTACACTCTACAGTACACACTACCACTTATAATACTAACAAACACTACACCCCACAGTACACAATACCACTACTAATACTAACAAACACTACACCCCACAGTACACAATACCACTACTAATACTAACACAAACACTACACTCTACAGTACACACTTCCACTTCTAACACTAACACAAACCCTACAGTACACACTACCACTACTGTTACACTAACACTACACCCTACAGTACACACTACCACTACTAATACTAACACAAACACTACAAGCTACAGTACACACTACCACTACTAATACTAACACAAACACTAACACAAACACTACACACTACCACTACTAATACTAATGCTAACACAAACACTACACACTACCACTACTAATACTAATGCTAACACAAACACAAACACTACACGCTACAGTACACACTACCACTACTAATACTAACACAAACACTAACACAAACACTACACACTACCACTACCACTACTAATACTAATGCTAACACAAACACAAACACTACACGCTACAGTACACACTTCCACTACTAATACTAACACAACCACTACACCCTACAGTACACACGACCACTACTAACACTAACACAAACACTACACCTTACAGTACACACTACCACTACTGTTACACTAACAGTCCTCCAATGATTTGTTAACAGATCGGGAGGAGCTCATTTGTCTGTATCTACCAACCCAGTGCTGCTCTTCTTCCCAGAACCTTTTGATAACCTGGTAGCATTATGGGCTTCTCTAGTTTTTTTTTGGGGGGGGGGGGACATACTACAGACTACATGCTGTCAAGGCTGTCCTGTGAGGATTTGAATGGGTCAGATCAGCTTGGCAATGGATGACAGTAACCAGACCTTCCCTCACCCACAGGGGAGGAGGGAACTCGGCCGGTTTGACAGGTCACACCTTTTCGTAAATTAAAGGAGCGGAGATCCAGACAGTTCTCATTCTCCAAAATCCACCAAGGAATGTGCTTTGATAGCAGACATTTTCCTGACAAAACTCTAAGTTTTGTTCAAAAAGTTCAAAAAGTGAATACTGGAACAATATTTCTAACATAAGAACGTGGGGAATGGTCAGAGATGATCTTTTGAAAACTAATGTCATAATGTTTTGTATTCTGTGATGTCATTAAAAAGTGTTATAAAGGAAATACTGTAACTTGAAAAGTATACACTCCATGTATGAAGTCTGCATCCTTAACATTGTATATGAAAAATTATGAAAGTATCTTTGTTAAGATAGGAATGTGATTTTAGGAACCACAAGATAATTTGTCCCCTAAAATCTTTGCATAGTAAGTTTCCTCGCCCCGAGTGAAGTCAGAGAGCATGTCAGCCTGACGGAGCCATCCCCTTCGGCCAGAGTGCATAAAAGGATTGGTGGAGAAATTAACATTAGACCATAAAAGCGTGGAGCGGTATCTACACGTTTGAAATGGTTGGAACTTTGAACCTCAACATGAGGTGAAGAAAATAAACTCACCTCCCAGACCAGAGAGGTGTGTAGAGTTGCAGCTCATGTCCAGAGTAGTTTGAACCTTGAATATCACCACGAGGAAGAGGTGAGAAGCTCACCTTCCAGACAATCACTGGTACGGATGATTAGCTGTCCTAAGTCAAATATCTAGAAAAGCGAATTTAAGTGGGACCATCCTACTACTCTTTTCAAATCACTGTATCCTACTACTCTCACACCAATGGGAACCATCGACACGACTGTCTAGCCTATCTTCCAATGAGCATCTTCCAGAGTGAACAACAGTAGAAGACTGTTGGACAATCAGAGCCTTACAAGCGTGCAGCTGAAAGGCCAACCCATCACCCTTCCTAAGGAGGGCTAATTCCAATAGAGACAGATGCACACGTAAATACATTCATGATTTCTTACTCCAAATGGGCGGTGGTTCGTGTGTAAAGTATATGATTACTGTGAGAATAGTTTCTAAAATGTATCGACAAGAAGTGTCTATTTTTCTTTCTCACTCTCTCTCTCCTACTCCATGTCGATCTGTAAAAAGCCACCATATTGTGTCAGTCCGCTAGAGACCTTTTTCTCATGTATTAAGTTGGTATGTTTATTCTGTGTTATTATTTAGTTCGCTTGTAAATAAATAAATAAACCAATTTATGTAGTACTGATTCATAAGTAAGGCTGGGGTTATTACAGATCCAAGAAGGTTACGACTGTTCAGAATGATGATATGGGGGTTCTGTTTAATATGTTGACTGTTTTATGGATGTGATAGGTAAAAGACCTTTAGAGTTTCATTCGGGAGATGGTAACTCTTTAAACAACTGCTCTCGTGGTGCCCCAAATTCCTAATGAATTTACATGATTCATTTAAATCGGGTAGCAATTAAAGTTAGTTGATTCGATAAATAACATTGATCAGATTATTGAAAGTAAAGTCACGATAACACTGAAGGAAAATCACATTTGGATGTGTCTTAGTCATTAAAGCACAACACAGGGGGTTGACCAAGGAGCCCCCAACACCCTGACTTGAAACTAGAGCGTTATAGCAGCAGTGCATGCCATGTTATCAATCAATAAGAGCATGGGGATACGAGGAGATACACAGAAAACAACAAAATGCTACGTTTTTTTAAAGCAACGGCAAACCTTCTTTATTGAGTATCTCTGTATTGAGACTACGATTATGCAGTTTGAATATCATTTGATTTAGCTACTCCAATTCAAGCTAATATAAATAAAGTTCCATTTCTGCATTATAATTTCAACATAGGCTGCTGTTAGTACCTTAGCTATGAAAATGCTCTACAATCTATAGATAGGGGCATGTTGGTGCTGGCAGCTTCAAAAGCACGTAAAGGTAATGCAAACCCCTTTACTTCATTGTAATTAAGCTTTCAGTGAAGGTTCTCAGCGCAACACATTTTCAGCCGCTGAGAAACATGCCTTTCCTGTCATCGAAGCCTGAGTTTAATGTCACAGCGTGGTGAGCACAAACACAGTAATTGAGAGGTGAGCTGGATGAGACGAGGTGAGGCAAAAAAAAAATTGACTGATCGTGATAAAAAACAGGAGAGAATCTGCATCACTTTGGCTCCCGCAACAATAACCATTATATGAAAAACGGTATACAGAGTGACACACACACACACACACACACACACACACACACACACACACACCTATGCAATGAAGCCAGGGTATCGGCTGAAAGCTTCCTGTTCAATTTTCAATCCGGCGGCATACACAGAGAGCCAACCAGAGCCCATTTCTGTGGAATTAAAAAGCAGGGGTTGTAAAAGACGTTTGACCTTGGAGATGAGTACGATTTGAACTTAAAATTCAACAAAGTCCGTCATCAACAAGGGGAAATGTTTTCACCTGTAAATTCATTCATTTTTACATAACCTATGGGTTGTTATTAAAGGTCCACGGTAGCTATTACTTATGAGTCTGGCAAGCAAGACTAGTCAGACTACCTAGTACTTGGGGCTCGCCTTGAGTCTAAAAAGGCGAACAAGGCGAACAAAGCGTAAAGATGGGGGGGTTAGGTCATGCATTATTTTTCCCTCTCCTTTCATCAAGTCAAGCAAAACCCCACAAGGGGGCAATATTGAGCTTTGAACAGAGAGTTCCATGGGAATGCTCATTGATCAACCCATCATCTCCTACTAAAACCATGTCACATGTGTCTGTGGGACCACAACTACCCTTGCCTCACAACTAGCAAGGACAGGACACCATGTACGTTGCATGCCATGTATAATTACATGTAACGTCAAAGTGATCAGAAGCTACAATTATTTCAAATTCAAGTATCGTCTTATAATGTAGGCTGTTAGTTGTTATTAGTGGAGTAATCTTCTCTTCTCAATGATGAAGATTCACAGACTGCTGGGCTGGCAAGCTAAAGGCTCGACATCTTCTTACTTGGATATAAACTGCTACTCACACTCAACAGAGACGTGGAAGACACACGACAACAGGTTGAACTGATGCAAATTCACGGTTTATTATCACACTATGCTAGATACGCACACTCTTATAATTCATAACACAAAGGGAGGAGCTCGAACATCATGTTAAAGCCATATGAGTGTTACACCATTTTCTATTGAATATCACAGGGTAGAAGACAGGCATTTATAGTGAATCTTTACTGGTAACAGGAGAGAGCTATAGTAACACTGTAATTAAAGTAACCAAACTCTTTGTATCACCCTCGCTATTTTATGGTTGTCTAGTAGTTACCAGTGATGTATATAAACCTTGGATGACAGACATGGGATCGCTGTAATGAAGCCACCGTGCAGTCATCTTGGTACTCCTCTAATGTAAAAAATATTTTGGTAGCAATATCAATGCATTTACCCATAGGTTTATAGACCAATAAGACGGCCCCAAATGTGTTCAGATTCGGTGAAGGGTCGGAGAGGTACTCAGGTCCACACTCATTGAGGAAACTAAACTAAAATCTGTGGGTGTGGCGTAGCGTTTGGCCGGAGCAAGGAGTCTGGGTAGCCAGGCAAGCTCTCTGTAGCTCTAATGAGCTCTCTGTAGGAACTCTGTAGCTCTCTGATGGAGCTCTCTGTAGCTCTGTGATGGAGCTCTCTGTAGCTCTGATGGTGCTCTCTGTAGCTCTCTGATGGTGCTCTCTGTAGCTCTCTGATGGAGCTCTCTGTAGCTCTCTGTATCTCTCTGATAGAGCTCTCTGTAGCTCTGATATAGCACTCTGAAGCTCTCTGATGGAGCACTCTGAAGCTCTCTGATGGAGCACTCTGAAGCTCTCTGATGGAGCTCTCCATAGCTCTCTGATAGAGCTCTCTGTTGGAGCTCTGTAGCTCTCTGATGGATCACTCTGGAGCTCCCTGTTTGAACGAGGGCTGAGTCAAGTGAACTTGAGTTACCGAGTTAAGTGAGAAGTCACGACAGGGTTACGCTGATACACTCACTCCTGTCTCTCTCTTTGATCTATGTGCTCTCTATGCTGAGCGTCAGCGTGATTTTAGAGCTGTGACATGGCTCTGCGCAGCGAACCAGGTAAGTACTGTTCAGCAGAGGCTTAGCCTGAGCAGAGCTCCCTGCCTGCAGATTACGAAGAAGAGAAGAGTGGCGCATAGTATGAGACACAAAAGTACCCACATTAACATGCTGTAAATATAGAGGGCAATAGAAAAGAATGTGCCACTGGCAAGCTGTCAACACATCACATCTACTGATATCATTATTATGATAACCAGTGGAGACAGAGATCCACCTAAAGATCAGACTCTCTGGTGAACAGTAAAATAACAATGCGATTGGTAGCTCGTACTAAAAAGGACCCACGGTGAGTTTCAGACATAGAAGCAGTAACCATGTCCATTCTACCCATTACATCTCTATGGTTCAAGACAAGTAGTGGTTGAAGGTGTAATCCCATAGTACATATACATTGAGTGTACAAAACATTATGAACATGACATAGACAGACCAGATGAATCCAGGTGAAAGCCATGATCCCTTTTTTATGTCACTTGTTAAATCCACTTCAAATCAGTATAGATGAAGGGGAGGAGACCGATTTAAACAAGGATTTTTAATCCTCGAGACAATTGAGTCATGGATTGTGCATGTGTTCCATTCAGAGGGTGAATGGGGCAAGACAAAATATTTAAGTGCCTTTGAACTTGGTATGGCAGTAGGTGCCAGGCACACCGGTTCGTGTCAATAACTGCAACACTGCTAGGTTTTTGCTTAACAGTTTCCGGTGTGTATGAAGAATGATCCACCACCCAAAGGCTAATCCAGCCAACTTGACACAACTGTGGGAAGAATTGGAGTCAACCAGGGCCAGCGTCCCTGTGGAACGCTCTCGACACCTTGTAGAGTCCATGTTCTGATGTGCAACTCGATATTAGGAAGGTGTTCTTAATGTTTTGTAAACTCAGTGTACACTGCCAGGGACCTCACAATACCAATACGGATTGTAATATGGATTTTAATTCTCACGATTCTGTAGGTATTGCGATTAGATAGCGCAATTTTATTGCAATTTGACGTTCCAAACACATTGCTCACTATATGTCTGCTGCAGAAAGACAAGAGAGATCAGTCAGGGAAATACTGTACTGAAAACAGGGACTCTACATTCATTCTTAGAGGGGAGCACTGTGGATAATGGTGGCTATATACACTTGGTTCAAAAGGAGAGTTACAGTATCAGACTTACCATCATCTTCTCAAAGAGGGCGTTGATCTCCTTCTCGGAGAGGTTCATGGAGCGGTCGTCGAAGAGAGGCTGGGGCATGGGCATCTCTACCTGAATGGACATGGGGTCTGTGGAGTGCTGGATCAGGGGCTTGTCCTTCTTATTCCCAGTCTTCCGGAAACTGGTGATCCGGTCACGCTGAAGGGGAAAGAGAGGGTGGCATTACCAAAGTGTGTATGGTAAGTGTTACGACATATAGTATTTAACTAGGAATATTTAGCTAGGCTTCAGGCTTTCTGAATGCTTACATACTGTAGAGTTGAGTGATACTGTCATATGCCTGCCATGTCTTTCAAGCTCCTTCCCAACCTTTAAACAGGCATCTGCTGGTTGGGATGGTACCACAGGCCAGCTAAAGTAAAGCGTTTTGCCTGTGACAAGGGGCGGACTGATAATGTGTGCTCATCTTCTGTTGTGTCGTTAAAAAAAATGATGTTAGATTAAATGATAATGTGCTTTAACAAGGGGTGTAACATTGCTTGCTCTATTTCAAACTTTGATGTATTAATCTGTACAGTTCATGTGTATCTGAATGAATGAATGGTACATAATAAAATGGTACACTGTTAAATACAGCGACGTCATCGATTTTACTTACCTTCACACTTACCATTAACCCTGTAGATTAGGATTGTTCAAAATCACAGACTGGTATGGGAGTCTGTATAACTTAAGTACATATGCCTCAGAAAGATACTCTCCTCACAGACAGTACTCAGCTATTCTAGCTACACCGATGAATTAAGAACAAATGTCAATCGCATAAGTAGAAATACATTCACCTGAGCTGTGCTTGATTTAGTTTGCAGGGGGCAATGGGACAAATGGAATCGTCCCAAAAGTGCAAACTGCAAGCGTCAAATCAAGCGCACCTCATATGTATTCAGGGCCGACGACAGAAGACAGACCAAGCTCAAACGATATACCGCCAGCAGCACACACCTTTGTTACACAGTCAGAAGAGGGTAAGTCCATGCACCAGTCGCTGTTAGTTAGTCGTCAGTGGTATTAGCTATATGGGTTTAGGGGTCATGCTTGTGTGAAATGAATGAATGAACACGCATATGAAAAAGAGTAAGACAAATCAATTAATACATTTTATTAATGATAGCACACCTGAATCTACACTGAAATCATTGTGGACGGACCAGTGAAAGACAAACCAATGATGTTCAACATGATTGTAGAATCTACATGTAATACAATCCATTGAAACAGCACCAGTGTTTGACATAAATATAGTGTACTTGTTCTTTGTTAATGAATTATTAAGAGGAATAATAACAAATACAATATATAAGCCTGTTGGATACTGTTGGGCTGATATTTGACTGATTAGGCTAGGCATTCATAAAAATAAATCATATTAAATTACGTGATCGTTTGGCCACATTAAATAACCATAAAATACTGTAATGACAGTAATACAGGAACCATACTTGGTTAACAGAGGGCACCGTGTCACTCTTGTTTCATTGATCCATCCACAGATTTCAGTTCAACATCCTGTGCAGCCATGACACAAAGAGAAGATGATGACGCGAAACAAAATACACAAAGAAATGAAAACAGGACGCCTTACCATGTCGTCAGCCAATGTTTTTATGTGTATGTTCTGTTGAAGGGAAGGCACATTGTGAAAAATAAGATCCAACTGAAAATGACAGCCCCATGGTGTGCATGTGAAGGAGAATATCCAAAATGTCACAATACACAGTAACAGATGGACATGCATGCAAACGTGACAGAAATGTCATAAAGCCTCAGACGAACCCATATGAATGAACCCATGAATAACCACACCTATGAATAACACCAATGCCAAAAGTATGCAAAGCTGCCATCAAGGCAAAGGGTGGCTACTTTGAAGAAACTCAAATATGAAATAGATTTTGATTTGTTGAACACTTTTTTGGTTACTACATGATTCCATATGTTATTTCATAGTTTTGAAGTCTTTACTTCATTTTTAAATAGTAAAAATAAAGAAAAAACCTTGAATGAGTAGGTTTGTCGAAACTTTTGACTGGTACTGTATGTTTCACAAATTTGGACAGTACAGTACAGTAAAGTAAAGAAAAGTAGAGTGCAGTACAGTACACTAGAGTAGAGTACAATATAATGTACTGTATTGTACTGTACATATTTACTTTACTGTACTCTGATCTGCTCTGCTGTACGCTACTCTACTGTGCTCTCATGTCCAAATTTGGGAAACATAAACATTGGTTCAGCCTGGTCTGGTCCAGACCAACCAAATGTGGCCTTGTTTAGGGAAGGAGCTCATTAGTATAATAGCTATTGTGTAGAATTAACTAAATATGCTAAACAAAACACCATAAAGAGAATGATATGAATATTCATAATTAAGCATAGTACAGATCAGGGACTCATGATGTAATTCTGTTACCGTAATTCCATTACCGGTTATAAATCCACTTCACCTACTGTAGTTCAATAACTTTAAAAAATGTTCTCAAACTCAAGAGCTGTGTTCGAATACTCATACTAACTGCACTAACCGTATTACTTGTGATGTAAATTGAGTATGTAGTATGCTTATTGGACATGTATGGATATGGATATAGTTAGTATGCCAAAAGTTCCCGGATGTCGTACTACATTCGCCAAAATACGAAGTATACAAGGAGTGGACACTATTTCCGTGCTTTAGGGCCCATAATGAAATTTGTGTCCTAACCGATGTCCTCACCGACTTGCCAAAACTATAGTTTGTTAACAAGACATTTGTGGATTGGTTGAAAAACAAGTTTTAATGACTCCAACCTAAATGTATGTAAACGTCCGACTTCAACTGTAGGTCCCCGACAAAAAAACTCCCAAAACAGATGTTTGTTTCCTTTCCAGACACAAGGCATACATTGCCAATGGCCTGTGGCTTTGCTGCGGACGGCCGTTTGTAAAGATGCCTCAGTCACACACTGACACAGGAAGCAGGAAACAACACCATATGCTGTGGCGCTATGCTGTGGGGGCTGTGAAGCGCTAACGATTGGGGAACGTGGGGTGTTGTGGCCATAAAGCGGACCTCCTGCCGAGGGGGTTCTCTCCTCGGTTAATCTCAGGCTATCGCTCTCAACGGCTTTACACTGCAACTCCTCGAGCCGTTAGCCCCATAGCTCCCTGAGGCTAAAGACTGCAGCTAGCAGACGCTCAAACTGCCATATCTATTACTTCTACGAATCAACAGTTGGTAGGTGTTTTCTGTCAGGGATAGAGCCTCTATCTATGAATTTCCACATCTAGTTCTAGTCCCTATGGACTATGTGAAAGTGTTATTTAATTACTCCTTCGAGGCAGCCTTGTCAAGATGATACCTGCATACTATCACTGCTCCAAAAGGTTACGTGACAGAGAGCAATGTCTCGACTGTATTGCTCAGGTGATGCCAACAGGGTCATGCCAGCAAAAACGCTGACTTTACACATCCAAGTACATCTGACCAAATTATAAAAGACAAGCATTGTCATTTAGAATTCCAAAAAGTGAGTGTGGAAGATGTGAAAAGAATACTATTGTCTATCAACAATGACAAGCCACCGGGGTCTGTCTGACAACTTGGATGGAGATAATAGCGGACGATATTGCCACTCCAATTTGCCATATCTTCAATTGAAGCCTACTAGAATGTGTGAGCTCTCAGGCCTGGAGGGAAGCAAAAGTAACTCCGCTACCTAAGAATAGTAAAGCCGGCCTCCCGAGTGGTGCAGCGCTGTAAGTTTGATCCCAGGCTGTGTCACAACCGGCCGTGACTGGGAGTCCCATAGGGCAGCACACAATTGGCCCAGCATCACCCGGGTTAGGGGAGAGTATGTCTGGGGGGGATTTACTTGGCTCATCGCGCACTAGCGACTCCTTGTGGCCTGCTGGGTGTTTGCAGGCTGACTTTGGTCGTCAATTGAATGGTATTTCCTCTGACACATTGGTGCAGCTGGCTTCCGGGTTAAGCGGACGGGTGTTAAGAAGCGCAGTTTGGTGGGTCATGTTTCGGAGGACGCATGACTTAACCTTCCCTATATGCTATTTTACAGTAAACAAATAGACAACAGACTTTCAGCATGCTTATTGGGAAGGACATTCAACAAGCACAGCACTTACACAAATGACTGATGACAGGTTGAGAGAAATTGATAATAAAACGATTGTGGGGCTATTCTGTTAGACTTCAGTGCGGCTTTTGACATTATCGATCATAGTCTGCTGCTGGAAAAACTTGTGTTTTGGCTTTACACCCCCTGCTATATTGTGGATAAAGAGTTACCTGTCTAACAGAACATGGAGGGTGTTAATTAATGGAACCCTCTCCAACATAATCCGGATAGAATCAGGAATTTCTCAGGGTAGCTGTCTAGGACCCTTAATTTTTCAATGTTTACCAACAACATGCTACTGGCTTTGAGTAAAGCCAGTGTGTCTATGTATGCGGATGACTAAACACTATAAACGCCGGGTACTACAGCTACGGAAATGACTGCAACACTTAACAAAGTGCTACAGTTAGTTTCATAATGGGTGGCGAGAAATAAGTTAGTCCTAAATATTCACTAAACCCTAAACCTTAACTAAATATTGTAATGAATAGTGTGGAAATTGAGCAAGTTCAGGTGACTAAACTGCTTGGAGTAACCCTGGATTATAAACTGGTCAGAACATATTGATACAACAGTAGCTAAAGTGAGGAGAAGTCTGTCCATAAAAAGGTGCTACTCTCCTTAACAGCACTATCAACAAGGCCGGTCCTACAGGCCCTAGTTTTGTCGCACCTGGACTACTGTTTCAGTCGTATGGTCAGGTGTCACAAAGAAGAACTTAGGAAAATTGCAATTGGCTCAGAACCGGGCAGCACGGCTGGCCCTTGGATGCACACAGAGAGCTAACATTAATAATATGCATGTCAGTCTCTCCTGGATCAAAGTGGAGGAGAGATTGACTTCATCCCTACTTGTATTTGTGAGAGGAATTGACATGTTGAATGCACCGAGCTGTCTGTTTGAACTGGCACACAGCTAGGAAACCCATGTATACCCAACAAGACATGCCACCAGAGGTTTCTTCACAGTCCCCAAGTCCAGAACATGGGAGGAGCACAGTACTACATAGTGCTATAACAACATCAAACTCTATTCCATATTAAGTAAATCATGCAAGCAGGAAAATTGTATGTAAAAAAAATATAAAAATACACCTTATGGAACAGTGGGGACTGTGAAGCAACACAAACATAGGCACAGACATATGGATACACACACGATAAAATATGCAGTATATACACACACGTACACAAGGATTTTGTGTTGTAGATATGTGGTAGTAGAGTAGAGGCATGAGGACACAAACATAACATGTGGGGAAATCGGTTTCGAATGTATTGTAATATTTAAAAAATATATTAAAAATTGCATAACGGCATTCATTTTGCTGGACCCCAGGAAGAGTAGCTGCAGCCTTGAGCGAAGATAATGGTTTTCAATACAATAAAACAGGGCCAAAGCATTGTCAGAAGAACTGTTGTGCTGTTAACTACAATGGTTAGCTTTACTGACAGATAATGACCACTAAACATGTGACTGTGGATAATCACAAAGATACGTTGATTAGGCTAAACATTAGAAGCAATAGCTAATAAGGTTGTAGTCTCAATCTTAATGCTAACCTAACTCCTAGTTTATGGCTCACTAAATAGACAAGGATATGATATTATCCCGATACTTTGGTGCCGATACGAGATACAGTTGAAGTTGGAAGATTACATACACTTAGGTTGGAGTCATTAAAACTCGTTTTTCAACCACTCCACACATTTCTTGTTAACAAACTATCGTTTTGGCAAGTCAGTTAGGACATCTACTTTGTGCATGACACAAGTCATTTTTTCAACAATTGTTTACAAACAGATTATTTCACTTAAATTTCACTGTATCACAATTCCAGTGGGTCAGAAGTTTATATTAACTAAGTTGACTGTGCAGTTAAACATCTTGGAAAATTCCAGAAAATGATGTCATGGCTTTATATGCTTCTGATAGGCTAATTGACATCATTTGAGTCAATTGGAGGTGTACGTGTGGATGTATTTCAAGGCCTACCTTCAAACTCAGTGCCTCTTTACTTGACATCATGGGAAAATCTAAGGAAACCAGCCAAGACCTCCAAATGCCTGAAAGTACCACGTTCATCTGTACAGACAATAGTACGCAAGTATAAACACCATGGGACCACGCAGCTGTCATACCGCTCAGGAAGGAGACGTGTTGTATCTCATAGAGATGAACGTACTTCAGTGCAAATCAATCCCTGAACAACAGCAAATGACCTTGTGAAGATGCTGGAGGAAACAGGTACAAAAGTATCTATATCCACAGTACAACGAGTGGTATATCAACATAACCTGAAAGGCCGCTCAGCAAGGAACAAACCACTGGTCCAAAACCTCCATAATAAAGCCAGACTACGGTTTGCAACTGCACATGGGGACAAAGATCATACTTTTTGAAGAAATAGAACTGTTTGGCCATAATGACCATCATTATGTTTGGAGGGAAAAGGGGGAGGCCTGCAAGTCAAAGAACACCATCCCAACCGTGAAGCACGGGGGTGGCAGCATCATGTTGTGGGGGTGCATTGCTGCAGGAGGGACTGGTGCACTTCACAAAATAGATGGCATCATGAGGCATGGAAAATTATGTGGATGTATTGAAGCACCATCTCAAGACATCAGTCAGGAAGTTAAAGCTTGGTTGCAAATGGGTCTACCAAATGGACAATGACCCCAAGCAAAATTCCAAAGTTGTGGCAAAATGGCTTAAGGACAACAAAGTCAAGGTATTGGAGTGGCCATCACAAAGCCCTGACCTCAATCATATAGAAAATATGTGGGCAGAACTGAAAAAATGTGTGCGAGCAAGGAGGCCTACAAACCTGACTCAGTTATACCAGCTCTGTCAGGAGGAATGGGACAAAAGTCACCCAACTTATTGTGGGACGCTTGTGGAAGGCTACCCAAAATGTTTGACACAAGTTAAACAATTTAAAGGCAATGCTACCCAATACTAATTGAGTGTACGTAAACTTCTGACCCACTGGGAATGTGATGAAAGAAATAAAAGCTTAAATAAATCATTCTCTCTACTATTATTCTGACATTTCACATGCTTAAAATAAAGTGGTGATCCTAACTGACCTAAGACTGGGATTTTTTACTCGGATTAAATGTCAGGAATTGTGGAAAAACTGAGTTTAAATGTACTTGGCTAAGGTGTCCGTAAACTTCCGATTTCAACTGTGTATTGCGATTCTCACTATTTGATAAGTACTGCGATTGGTTACTGTGATTTTACTGCAATTCGATGTTCCAAACATATTGCTCACCACACAGTGCATTCGGAAAATATTCAGACCCCTTTTTTCATATTTTGTTACGTCAGAGCATTATTCTACAATCTATTAAATAAAACATTCTCATCAATCTACACACAATATCCAATAATGACAAAGTGAAATTCTTGGAAAGGTCCCGGCATACACCTATATATAGAGGCTTTTATATATATATAAAAGGTCCCACAGTTGACAGTGCATGTCAGAGCTAAAAACTAAGCAATGAGGTTAAAGGAATTTTCCGTAGAGCTCCGAGACAGGATTCTGTCGAGGGACAGGTCTGAGGAAGGGGTACCAAAAAATGTCTGCAGCATTGAAGGTCCCCAAGAACACATTGGCCTTCATTATTCTTAGATGGAAGATGACCGAGGGAAAGATGAACGGAGCAAAGTTCAGAGATCCTTGATGAAAACTTGCTCCAGAGCACTCAAGACCTCAGACTGGGGTGAAGGTTCACCTTCCAACAGGAAGGCCCTATCCACAAAGGCAAGACCAGGCAGGAGTAACTTCAGGACAAGTCTCTGAATGTCCTTGACTGGCCCAGCCAGAACCCGGACTTGAACCCAATCGAACATCTCTGGAGAGACTTGAAAATGGCTGTGAAGCAACGCTCCCCAACCAACCTGGCAGAGCTTGAGATGATCTGCAGAGAAGAATGGGAGAAACTCCCCAAAAACAGGTGTTCCAAGCTTGTAGCATCATAACCAAGAAGACTCGAGGCTGCTTAAACAAAGTACTGAGTAAAGGGTCTGAACACTTACGTAAATGTTATATTTCAATTTTAAATTAATTTCTTTATGCTTTGTCATTATGGGGTAGGTATTGTGTGCAAATTGGTGAGGAAAAGCAACAATTGAATCCATTTTAGAATAAGGCTATAACGTAACAAAATGTGGAAAAAGTCAAGGGGTCTGAATACTTTCCATATGCACTGTATGTTTGCTACAGAGGGACAAGAGAGAGCCATGAGAAAGCAAGTTTTGATCAGTCAAACAAATTGGAGTTTGGTGCAGCTACAACCAACTATTGCAAAAATAATATTGCGATATTGTCAAAACGATATATGGTCAGAAATAATATCCAGAAAATAGTTAACTGTATCTATATTTCCCCCCCATCATTACTTTCAAACATTGTCTCTACAAGTGTGTAAAACATTGCACATTTTTCAAATGGGGTAATTTAACATATTTTAATCAGTTTAACAACAAGGGAACCTCTGTTGAGCTAATCGTCTTTACTTTAGGGGAAACCATCAGTTTACTTCTGCACAGTCATTATCGCACGGCAACACATAGCAACAATGCAATTTGGTTTCCTTTAGGGGAAACCATCAATTCACTTCCGCACAGTCATTATCGTACAGCAACACTACAACAATGCAATTTACCACATAACAATTAACCATGCACGTCCTCTGGGCTTCTCGGGCTTATTAAAACCTCAACTCTTTCATTGTAATAAATGTTTATTGCCCAACATTAATTCCTCAAAATAACCCAAATCGAATTAGCCCTCAGCTCCTTCATTATCGAAATAGGATTTTGTTTAGATAAAGGTTAATAAAATTGAAAAGCCCACTGCAATTTTGCTGGATTCATGGGTCCATATGAGTATGGAGAATATCACGAGTATAACTCATCTGGCAAGAGTTTTTAAATACAAAGGACTACAGTCGTGGCCAAAGTTCTGAGAATGACACAAATATTAATTTTCACAAATTCTGCTGCCTCAGTGTCTTTAGATATTTTTGTCAGATGTTACTATGGAATACTGAAATAGAATTACAAGCATTCCATAAGTGTCAAAGGCTTTTGTTGACAATTACATGAAGTTGATGCAAAGAGTCAATATTTCCAGTGTTGACCCTTCATTTTCAAGACCTCTGCAATCCGCCCTGGCATGCTGTCAATTAACTTCTGGGCCACATCCTGACTAATGGCAGCCCATTCTTGCAAAATCAATGCTTGGAGTTTGTGGAGTTTGTGGGTTTTAATCTGTCCACCCACCTCTTGAGGATTGACCACAAGTTCTCAATGGGATTAAGGTCTGGGTAGTTTCCTGGATATTCCAAAATATTGATGTTTTGTTCCCCGAGCCAATTTTGCCTTATAGCAAGGTGCTCCATCATGCTGGAAAATACTTTGTTCATCACCAAACTGTTCCTGGATGGTTGTGAGAGGTTGCTCATGGAGGATGTGTTGGTACCATTCTTTATTTCTTTGCTGTGTACCTAGGTAAAATTGTGAGTGAGCTCACTCCCTTGGCTGAGAAGCAACCCCACACATGAATGGTCTCAGGATGCTTTACTGTTGGCATGACACAGGACTGATGGTAGCGCTCACCTTGTCTTCTCTGGACAAGTTTTTTTCCGAATGCCCCAAACAATCAGAAAGGGGATTCAGAGAAAATGACTTTACCCCAGTCCTCAGCAGTCCAATCCTGGTACCTTTTGCAGAATATCAGTCTGTCCCTGATGTTTTAGCTGGAGAGAAGTGGCTTCTTTGCTGCCCTTTTTGACACCAGGCCATCCTCCAAAAGTCTGCGCCCCACTGTGCGTTCAGAGGCACTTACACCTGCCTGCTGCCATTCCTTAGCAAGCTCTGTACTGGTGGTGCACCGATCCCGCAGCTGAATCAACTTTAGGAGACGGTCCTGGCGCTTGCTGGACTTTCTTGGGAGCCCTGAAGCATTCTTCACAACAATTGAACCGCTCTCCTTGAAGTTATTGATGATCCGATAAATGATTGATTTAGGTGCAATCTTACTGGCAGCAATATCCTTGCCTGTGAAGCCCTTTTTGTGCAAAGCAATGAGGGCACGTGTTTCCTTGCAGGTAACCATGGATGACAGAGGAAGAACAATAATTCCAAGCACCACCCTCCTTTTGAAGCTTCCAGTCTGTTATTCACACTCAATCAGCATGACAGAGTGATCTCCAGCCTTGTCCTCGTCAACAATCACACCTGTGTTAACGAGAGAATCACTGAGATGATGTCAGCTGGTCCTTTTGTGGCAGGGCTGAAATGCAGTGGAAATGTTTTGGGGGGATTCAGTTAATTTGCATGGCAAAGAGGGACTTTGCAATTAATTGCAATTCATCTGATCACTCTTCATAACATTCTGGAGTATATGCAAATTGCCATCATACAAACTGAGGCAGCAGACTTTGTGAAAATTAATATTTGTGTCGTTCTCAAAACTTTTGGCCACGACTGTACAATAACTACTCAGTTTGCTTTCTTCTGGGCTAAAGGATATAGGGCCTATTTTAATTCCAGATACCGTCCTGCATTAGCAAATCTAAATGTTTTAGTAATGTTGTATTCATAAAGTGTCTCAGAGTAGGAATGCTGATCTAGGATCAGTTTTGACTTTAAGATCATAATGAAAACAATTAGATGGACAGTAAGGGGGAGGGGGGGGGTTTCAATTGGCTTGCTCAAAGTGATACCACTAGGTGGTGTATGACATTTCCACAACTGCATTACATACTATTAATTCACATCTTTTCATGCCAAACATGTTGGCCTAGTTTCAAATATGTTTTTTCTACATATGTTATTTTTACATCATTACGCCATCTGCACATGAAGCACTTCCTGCTCACTCAATTGGGGAAAAAAATCCCCATTAAAAACGGATGGCATTTTCAGAGTTCATCTAAAAAGCAGCACAGAGACATGCTTACACGGAAATCAGGGTTTTGCTTTAATTACTTGTAATTCATAACAAACAATGACTGTATCGCCATGTGACGCTACTAACAATTCTTGACAACCTTGTGTCACTGCTCCCGCTCTCCCAGTCTCCTTCATAGCCTCTGTTGTTCACTTCCACTTCCACTCTGCAATCACAGTTCGTCTGCATTCCTCACTATTGGTATTCCATTCTGGGCGTGGAAAGTGACGAATCCTTCTACCCAGGGACATGTTCACAGAATTGGGTTGAGTGTGAATCCAAAAACCTGCTAGAATGTATGTAGCACTTTCTTCTTAGTTAAACCAAACAGCTTGAACATAGTGGTTCACAGTTTACACATTTAGTTTTGGCCTCACTGGTTTATATGGACACAGCTTATTCAGTAGTAAACAAAACCACAATGCATTGTATGTTGCTAAGGGACCGTCTCTGTGGACAGACTGAAGTACTGACCTAGAGTTCGCTTAACAGGGTGTGTGTGTGTGCATGCTGGCGTGAAACAGATACAGACTCATTACATGGAAAGGCAGCAGACACCCAAGTATATAAAAGTATATATACAGTAATATTGTGGACATATTCATTGAAAATAAGAATTTGTTATTAACTTACTTGCCTAGTTAGTTAAAGGTTAAATAATAAAAGGATCATGCCGAGATTAATCTGAGCACTCCACTGACATTTGCCCTGTTCATAAAATCCATCAGATAATGTTTAGACTGAGGGGCTCCCCCTTTCACTTGTCTCTGTGGTAGATGGGGAAAGAGCAGGGGAGGAATGACTGCCACCACCCTCTCATTGAACCATGGAAGTTCAAGGACGACCACGGAACTGCTTGCAGAAAACAGGATGCCCATTATAATGAATGGAAAAATGGCAATCTTCGTGGTCAATCTTTGTGTAAATAAAACATGTTTTAAAAGACAATCATAGTACCAATAATTGCTTATAAAACACCAGATGTATGTCCTTGAACCAATTATTTTAAAATCGCACACAAAACAAGTATTTTTAGCTTTATTTATAATTTAGCTCCTAATTGCAACCTGCAGTACCCCATTTGGCCGTCAACTTGAGTTAAGGCGTCCACATACTTCCCATCTGGAACAGTTTGTGCATCACAGAAAGTTGGTGGCATGTTAAATGGGGAGGACAGACTCGTGGTAATGAGTGGAATGATATCAAACACATAGTTTCCATTTTGAGGAAGTGGATGGCTATGGAGTTTCAAGATGGACAAACAGTACGATTGCAGCTTTTTTCTATTTTTTCGAACGAAGGTCTTTTACGGGAGTATGCGAGCACACTCATTCGGCTCGCCTAACCGAACTCAAGAATGTGGAAGGCGTTACTCAATGAGAGGGGACATCACTGAGCTCAAACTGTGCATGTTATATACCCTTGAGCCGCCATCTTAACAGACTTAATTTGGCTTCAATGCGCTATTGAGTCTTCACATAGGAATAATGGTGTTACGTGATTAGGGCCATCACCGACAAAAACAAACCTTGGTCGACTTAGAGTCATCCTGTTCTTTCGACCAATCAATTGGTCAAAATGTTGAAACATATTTTTCCATATATAAAACCAACGACATATGCACTGAGCTTGTCTGATGCTTTAAGCAAACTGTTTGATAAAATAATAAAGACACAGAAATTACTCAAGAAGGAGCCCGATGGTCACACTGTGTAAAAAAAAGAAAGACGGCGAGTGCCTGTGTGATTGACGCAGGATGTCTGACTCTCCTTCCTAATGCAGTGAAAAAGGCATCACAGCACAGCAAGTGTTTATTGCACTGTCCGTGCTGTTACTGTAACATAATTTCATCCATTTAGTTAGCAAAATCCCAAATTTGAAAAAACATTCTGTAATCCCTCAACCCTTGCTCTCTTTACGTGAAACATGTAAGCATCGCATGCATGTGAACAATAGGGACTGACCTATGACCTATCATAATCACATCACCAAAATGTTTTTTTTACAAACTCCGAAAACAGTAATGTCGAGAGCAAAAAGAAACAGATATTTGCAGGTCTCTCCAGAGATGTCCGAATGGTCTCTGGCTAGGCAATTCAAGGACATTCAGAGACTTGTCCCGAAGCCACTCCTGCATTGTCTTGGCTGTGTGCTTATGGTCGTTGTACTGTTGGAAGGTGAACCTTCGCCCCAGTCTGAGTGCCCTGGAGCAGATTTTCATCAATGAGAGCTCTGTACATTGCTCTGTTCATCTTTCCCTCGATCCTGACTAGTCTCCCAGTCCCTGCCGCTGAAAAACATCTCCACAGCATGATGGTGCCACCACCATGCTTCACTGTAGGGATGGTGTTCAGTTTTACCGGGCAGCCAGCTCTAGGAAGAGTCTTGGTGGTTTCAAACTTCTTCCACTTAAGATTGACAGAGTGGGCCTCCAGAGTAATGCAGCGGTCTAATGCACTGCATCACAGTGCTCGAGGCGTCACTACAGCCCCAGGTTTGATCCCAGGCTGTGTCACAGTCAGCCGTGACCAGGAGTACAAAATTATATTTTTTAAAGAGATTGATGGAAGCCACTGTGTTCTTGGGGACCTTCAATGCTGCAGAAATGTTTTGGTATCCTTCCCCTGATATGTGCCTCAACATGATCCTGTCTCAGAGCTCTACGGACAATTCCTTCGACCTCATGGCTTGGTTTTTGCTATGACATGCACCTTATCAAATCATGTCCAATCAATTGAATTTACCACAGGTGGACACCAATCAAGTTGTAAAAACATCTCAAGGATGATCAATGGAAAAAGGATGCACCTGAGCTCAATTTCGAGTCTCATTGGAAAGGTTCTGAATGCTTTGGAAATAAAGTATTTCAGTTTTAGAATAATTTCAAAATAAGTCTGTAATGTAACAAAATGTGGAAAAAGGGAAGGGGTCTGAATACTTTCTGAATGCACTGTATATACAGTACCAGTCAAACATTTGGACACACCTACTCATTCAAGGGTTTTTCTTTATTTGTACTATTTTCTACATTGTTGAATAATAGTGAAGACATCAAAACTAAATAATAGCTCAAATAAGCAAAGAGTAACGACAGTCCATTATTACTTTAAGACATGAAGGTCAGTCAAAACGGAAAATGTCAAGAACTTTGAAAGTTTCTTCAAGCGCAATCGTAAAAACTATCAAGGGCTATGACAAAACTGGCTCTAATGAGGACCGCCGCAGGAAAGGAAGACCCAGAGATGCCTCTGCTGCAGAGGATAAGTTCATTAGAGTTAACGGCACCGCAGGTTGCAGCTCAAATAAATGCTTCACAGAGTTCAAGTAACAGACACATCTCAACAACTGTTCAGAGGAGACTCAGGCCTTCATGGTCGAATTGATGCAAAGAAACCACTACTAAAGGACACCAATAATAAGAAGAGACTTGTTTGGGCCAAGAAACACAAGCAATGGACATTAGACTGGTGGAAGGTGGTCTTTTGGTCTGATGAGTCCAAATTTTAGATTTTTGGTTCTAACCGCCGTGTCTTTGTGAGACGTAGAGTAGGTGAATGGATGATCTCCGCATGTGTGGTTCTCACAGTGAAGCATGGAGTAGGTGGTGTGATGGTGTGGGGGTGCTTTGCTGGTGACACTTTATGTGATTTATTTAGAATTCAAGGCACACTTAACCAGCATGGCTACCACAGCATTCTGCAGCGATACGCCATCCCATCTGGTTTGCGACTATCATTTGTTTTTCAGAAGGACAACGGCCCAACACACCTCCAGGCTGTGTAAGGGCTATTTGAGATGGTTTGTGATGAGTTGGACCGCAGAGTGAAGGAAAAGTAGCCAACAAGTGCTCAGCATATATGGGAACTGCTTCAAGACTATTGGAAAATCATTCCAGGTGAAGCTGGTTGAGAGAATCCCAAGAGTGTGCAAAGCTGGCATCAAGGCAAAGGGTGGCTATTTTGAAGAATCGAAAATAAATATATTTTAATTTGTTTAACACTTTTTTTGGTTACTATATGATTTTGTATGTGTTATTTCATGATGTCTTAACTGTTATTCTACAATGCAGAAAGTAGTACAAATAAAGAAAAAAACCTTGAATGAGTAGGTGTTCTAAAACTTTTGACCGGTAGTGTATATTTGCCTTTAAAGTTGGAGCACATCGACTGGTATTTCCATCAATGAATAAAAAGCATTATTTATTTTTTTACCCAGACAAATTGGCCAGCAACCTATTTATTTATTTTTGGGGCCAAATACGGCAAACGGAAACCCTGGGCCACAGCTAGATAACTACTTAGCAAGATACCGAAGAAGAAATGTAATTCACCCTCCATAAACCCAATCCCGACAGTGCCTATTTCATATCCAAATGTTTAGCTAGCTAGCTAACGTTTACATATATTCGCTAGCAAGCACAACATAGCTACTTAGCTAGATAGTGCAGTGTCCTTAGCTAGCTAGATAACTTGGCAGCTAACACAGGCAGTTATTTCATGTAAACTAGCTAATCCATTGTGATATAATTATATCAATACTAACTAAAGTGGTTAACTAGCGTGAAGGAAGTATTTAGGGTTTTGTGCATTGTGTCTGTGCACTTAGCTAGCTACCATCCCATAGCCTACATTGCATACGAAGTCTGACTGGTTCATCCGTGGATGTACGGAGAAAATGCCTTTGCCATTTTAAAAGTAGAAATGGTTCGTTCGTCACTACCGGATCGTCATGCAGCAGGTGCCGCTTTTGTTGTAGAAAAATAAGGGACGGCCTCCCACTGTGATAAGTAACTATCAGCAGTTTCTCGGTGAGTTTCATGCTTTAGTGTCTTTTCGTATTTTTTTTAACCTTTAACTAGGCAAGTCAGTTAAGAACAAATTCTTATTTTCATTGACGGCCTAGGAACAGTGGGTTAACTGCCTTGTTCATGGGCTGAACGACCAATTTTCTACCTTGTCAGCTCAGGGATTTGATCTTGCAACCATTCATTTACTAGTCCAATGCTCTAACCACTAGGCTACCTGCCGCCCCGCCTCAACATCAAGACATTGAAGTCATGTGGAAAGAACTGACTATTTACCGACTCATTTGGGAGTTTACTAGAGTTGGGGTGGCCTTGCCAATGTACTGTATCGTGATAAAATGTAATCATGAGATCCCTGACAATACCCAGCCCTAGTAATTTACACCACGTCAAGGTTGAAGAATGAGATTTATACTTCTTTATTATTCTAATTGCCAAGAACAGGCCTGTATAAATATCTGACAGGGTGATGTCAGATCAGATGGAGCCATTTCTTCCACAGCCAGCGTGACTAAAGCATTCTTCACCACTTCCTCTCTCCCACTTCCTGAGTGGCATGAAAAACTCACATGGTCTATTTCCTGCTGTTCTCTTCTCACACAGACCCTCTATCTCCACAGTTGAGGACCAGGCCACCAGGGACACCATACAAAATCACAAAATGACATAGAAGAATTGATCTGATACTGCTATCTACCTCTATCACCAAATTAGTTTTACCACAACAGTAACACCACAGCACAACTGAGTCATTGAAATGTAGGCATCCACTACTATTGATACGGTAGGCTTCTGTATACAGTAGACCTTGTACTGTTGTGTTGTATCACTCTTTGGTGGCCATGGCATGTTAGCCGTGTTTGAACTAGGCCTATTCTTTCTTTCAGTATTTTTTAATGGAAGTATCACGCCCCACCTTCACACATGTAGCTGTGACCTGATGTGCACCCTAAAGCCCCTAAAAACGTGCCAAAATTTGAATCACTGAGGTATAACAATCCCTTCCTCTCTCTCTGTGTGTGTGTGTGTGTGTGTGTGTGTGTGTGTGTGTGTGTGTTGAACTCTGTGTGACCTTTGAGATACTGATCTACACTAATCCTTTTGCTATAGCTAAAAGAGAGCATTGGCGAAAAGGACTATGGCATTCTAGGAATTTGGCAGTCATACGCCTATGTCACCTGATCATATGAAAGTTCACAGGTACGCTAGTGTGGTTACAATGTAAGATGTCGTTTGCTTGATGTTGTTTACTTGGCAAGAAGACAAATTTTACACCTTCAGCCTGAGAAACGTTAGCTAGTAGTCCCAACAGAATTCCAGAACATGAACGGAAACCATGTAACCACAACAGTGAAAATAATATAGGATGTCTCCCCTGAGAAATGTAATCTCATCCAAAATATTTCATTTAGACAAAAAGATACACTATTTTGTTCTCCAATGCTATGAGCAAACATTAACATTGTGAATCAAGGGGTCCAGTAACCCTCCACAATGAGTCTATTATTCCACCCTACTGTATAATCTCTTATGTCACTTGTCTATTTATCATATAAACCTTGGCATGGAATCTAGCTAGGATATTTATGCAATAAGTTAGGACATACATTCATACACATTTTATTTGTGCAAGTCTAATCATTAATACAATCTATGACATATGGGCTAGGCCAGTGTTTCCAAATCCAATCCTCGCATACACCCAACAGCACACATTTTTTAAACATTTCTAATTCACATGCATATAAATTACACACTTGTAAATGTGAAATAGGATTAAGACTGGAAGACTGGTGTTGGCAAACACTGGGCTAGGCTACAGTATGAATTTGACAAATCAACCAAATCCAAATTTGGAGGAGATTACGTTTTTTTTTTTTTTTTTTCCTGTATTGTACAATCATGTCATCAGTCATACCACCTAAATTGCTTCACACATGAAGTCAGAGAGCAGTCACAAAACGTGTCAGTATGTCCATGTCAACATTATTATTATGCTGACATGCTTTGAGAGCAGCTCTATTCAAATATATTTATGACTACTACACACTGAAATGTAGAGTAAATAAGCTTTTCTGCCTCTCAGTTAATTAAATTGGCCTTAAATTGGTTTTCACGTATGTTAACTGAATCAAAATCTTTATTTGAGATTCACTTACATTAAACGAGTTGAAATACAGCTTAGCATTTACTCCGTTTCATTAATAAGACAGTATAACCCACATAATCCTCCAGTTGTCAAGGGATCTTGGGGTACATATGGTGGCACACTTCGCTCTCTCTCGCTCTCTCTCTCTCTCTCTCTCTCTCTGAGGTCACAATTTACTCTGGAATGCAGCGGAGGGGGCTCTAGGTCTGGATAACCGGATCTCCTGAATTCCTTCAAAATGACTTCACTCCTTCTGTTCAATCCGTTAGAAGTCAAAGGTGCTTGGCGGTTATACTTTGATAACTGCAAACATGGGGCAACCAAAAATGACTCATACATGACATTTGTGACAGACATAAAAGATAAAAGTGGCCTTAACCTTAAAATCATCTGAGGTGTTATCCTGGTGTCCTTGGCTGTTATTTTGTGTCCACATCACAAACCAGAGCCCAGATAGTGTTGTTGTGACGTTATCCTGCCGGTGACTCAATAAAACAAACACAGCTTTCAAATGTTTGTCTCCTCACCAGAGTCGCTTTCAACAGGTCAGACTGAGCCTTTCGCTGAAGTCTAAAGGATACCCACGCTTAAAGGGAATCATACTGCCCTGCCACCACAACTCTCAGTGGCGCTGCTTTGAAATGACAACCTCCACCTCTAATCCACCTTAAAACACAGACTCATCACTATCCCTAAATTCTGGCCTCGATCCACACACATTCCCACTGATCACAGACAATCTCTGAATCTCTTTCTCTGGAAGAAATCATGGGTCAGGGAAAGTGTTGGGAAATATTTTGTTGTGTATATAAGCCTGCGTGCATCTAGGCATGCATGTGCAAAGAGGGGAGAAAAAAAGGAGGGAAAAACTAAAAGTCAGATCAAGGCTCCACCCAGGGATGAATGATGACTTCCTCCCTCCACTCTCAGGCCATCTGGGTTAGCAAGAGCCAGAGCACCCAGAGCACGGGCCTGCATCTCTTTGCCTTGGCTGCACTGTTGAGGATTAGGCAACACTAGTGAACATGCCTGAGACCTCTTAAGGATTGTGTAGCGCGCAGTGAGCTCACCGAATGAGAGTGTCCTGGGATGACATCAGCATTCAGCAAGGCAGTAGTGAGGCAGCACCTAAGAACACTAAAGACCGGACTGTGGTGTCAACGAATGGAAGGCAGTGGCTGGGCGACTGGAGGACATTTAAGAGTTACATGGTGTTGTTGTAACACTCTACATTTCCGCAACATTTAAATACCACATGAACTGCACCCTCTCGGGAGACCATGGGGGTTCTAGTCCTACTATGTCATTACAGTCTACAAAACACAGGAGTTTTCTGCTGGCTAGAAATCACAGCCATTCTATTTACGTTAGTTAACCCTGCTGGAACACATACCAGAGATCCAACCCCTCCCCACTGCCTACAACCCAAGAGCTAGAGGAATTATTTATTTGTTTTGTTAGTACTTCTCGTCACAGTCATTCTTGGGCTGGGAATTGCTAGAGACCTCGCGATACAATATCACAATACTTAGGTGCCAATACGATATGTATTGCGATTTGATACTGTGATTTTATTGCGATTCGATAATTCGAACATATTGCTCACCAGCAGAGGGACAAGAGAGAGCCATGAGAAAACAAAAAAAGTGCTACCCTATTTTTTTTTTAAAGATGGAAAACTCGCTATGAAGAAAAAATATGGGAGTTTTGGTACAGGTACAGCCAACTAGCGCAAAAAGAATATTGCCAAAGCGATGCAATACAATAATATCCCGATATGTAACTAGCTATTTATTTATTTATTATACACAGAGCTCTGTGTGGCTGCTCATCTGGTCTAGAGTCTTAACTTGAGGCAACGAGAGGTTTGCAATTGCATAAGCCGAATGGAGCAGCTCACCAATGGGCAGATTCTCCCAGTCACAACAGCCCTACTGCTCAAGACAGAAGAGTCCTGCCCATCGCAGTCAGGACATAGTTGAGTAAAAATTGGAAGGACATATTTGGTAAACAAAGTCATAAAGTCGGCCAGATAGCCATCCTGCTCTTTAATTTTAGGCTAAACGGATAATCTTCTTTACCTTAGTGGTGGCCAAAGTTAGGGCATTGTCCTGGATAACTCATCATCTCTCTTGATCCACAGATTAACTGAATTAACTCGCTGTCATACTAGACTTAACTACTTAACATGCTGGCCTTGTACAGGAACCCTTCCCAGGTTACACTATAGTAAGTCAGTGACAGGAAATGGAGCAGTGTCAAGACATGTGATCAGCTCAACTGTATGCCTACATCCTGGTTGAGCAGAGGAGGCAACTTTGCCTTCTTTGACTTTTGCTCAAGGAGCTTACAAACAGCAGGGCAAGAACAGTCCACTGTACCGCAGTTGATTGACAACTCTGGTGGCACAGAAAGCCCTGTGGCGGCAAGTGGCAAAAGTTGAACTTTTTTCAATTCAAGCGGCAGAGGCAAATATGCGGCTGTGTTCCCATGTAGAATTTCCACTTTCCCTCCCCTTGCGTTTCTGCCGCTCTTTGTAACCTGCTTCTTTTACAGCCCATCTTTCCAACCAGTTTTAGTTTCCCACAGGGTGAGTGGAACGGTCATTATGATGACCACACTGAAGAGAGACCACATCCCTTCAGTGTTATAATTAAGACATGGGAGTCCACCTTTAAAAAATCCTGAGATTGTCCTACATACACTGGTGACTAATTATTACTCAACATGGTTTATTTTGGGGAAAATTTTGTTGAAGTTAATTCAGTCAAAGTAGTTTGTGAAATACGAAAAATGATGTATACCCCACTTAAATTTCAGGAAAGAGATGAGGTGCTGGGCCTCCCGGGCGGCACAGTGGTTAAGGGCGCTGTACTGCAGCGCCAGCTGTGCCATCAGAGACCCTGGGTTCGCGACCAGGCTCTGTCGTAACCGGCCGCGACCGGGAGGTCCGTTGGGCGACGCACAATTGGCCTAGCGTCGTCCGGGTTAGGGAGGGCTTGGTCGGTAGGGATGTCCTTGTCTCATCGCACACCAGCGTCTCCTGTGGCGGGCCGGGCGCAGTGCGCGCTAACCAAGGTTGCCAGGTGCACGCCGTTTCCTCCGACACATTGGTGCGGCTGGCTTCCGGGTTGGATGCGCGCTGTGTTAAGAAGCAGTGCGGCTAGGTTGGGTTGTGTATCGGAGGACACATGACTTTCAACCTTCGTCTCTCCCGAGCCCGTACGGGAGTTGTAGCGATGAGACAAGATAGTAGCTACTACAACAATTGGACACTACGAAATTGGGGAGAAAAAGGGGTACAATTTAAAAAAGAGATGAGGTGCTCTGGGCAGTAATAGCTCAATAGACCCTAGAGACACTACGATCACAACTATACACCTCCTATATCAACCAGTGTGTGGGTAACTAAACAACCCTAGACACTGTACTACACTTAGTGGACAATTTATTAGGTTCACGAAAATGGTTCGCTCCTACAGACAGTGAGTCAAGTGACCATGGCTTGCAAAATAAAGCAGGACAGACAGGCATCGAGGCATTCAGTTACTGTTAAATTGAATGTTACAATGGGCAAAACGAGTGCGAGCCGGTTCCAGTATGTCAGAAACGGACGGCATCCTGGGCTTTTCACACACAACAGTGTCTAGGATTTACAGAGAATGGTGCGACAAACAAAAAAACATCCAGTCAGCGGCAGTCCTGTGGCCAAAAACAGTTAGTTGATGAGAGGTTGAAGGAGAATGGCAAGAATCGTGCAAACTAACAGGCTGGCACAAACAGGTAAATAACGACGCAGTACAACAGTGGTGTGCAGAACGGCATCTCGGAATGCACAGACAACCACACCGGGTCCCACTCCTATCAGCTAAAAACAAAAAAGAAGCAGCTCCAGTGGGCCCCCGATCAACAACACTGGGAAATTGAGGAGTGGAAAAACATTGCCTGGTCCGATGAATCCTGGTTCCTGTAATGGTGTGGGGAATGTTTTCCTGGCACACGTTAGGTCCCTTGATACCAATTGAGCAATGTTTCCATGCCCCAAAGAATTCAGGCTGTTCTGGAGGCAAAGGGGTGTCCAATCCAGTACTAAATGGTGTACCTAATAAACTGGACACTGAGTGTATATCAATCCAGTGTGGGGGTAACTAAACAACGCTAGACACTGTATCAGACTAGGCCGATAGGGAGACTCCACAGCTGAATTGAAGAATGAAATAAAGTCTGTTAGATACAAGCTATCAGTTATTATCAACAAGTAACTTAGCTGCCTAGCCTATGCACTGTTGCTTGGTGGTTGTTCATGTCATAGTGCTGATAATACCGTTTAGTTTGGTTCAGGTTTTATCTATAATGCTGACACTCATGCACAGCACAAAAGACTGCTCTGCAAACGACAAGGACTTGTTCTGCCCTCATGGTCAGCAAGTTGCTGACCTTTCCACTTAAACCATCTCTGCAACATGAATGCTTTGACGTTCAAACTATCAACTGTAATGGAGACCATATCAAAGGCCTCACCTGGTACTTGTAGGAAAGACTTGGATCAAAAAGCATAGAGTTTTCAAAAGTAACTTAAGTGAAATACGAGCAGCCATCTAGGCTAAAATATGACTATTACATTAAATAGTAATACGATTCCCATTTGGGGCTGCCAGCCCATCAATAGATATTTCTAAGCGTGTCTTGCGCCACAGGGACGCAGTGCATGCATAGTCAACTCCCCAGGGTTACTAGCGTGAGCAGTGGGGTTGGTTCATAAACTGGTTCATAAACTGTTGTGATGGATTGACTAACACACGGGCATACAATTGAGGTGACAAATTCCTTTGCATGGCTTTCAACACCCAAACTTATGAGTTGTAAAACTGATTCACTCATAACTAGCATGCGAAAACTATGTAACAATTTACGTAACTTGGTCAAAATGACATTATATTGCAATGGGAAGTCTGTATATCAGGTAACCCTTGAATGTCAAATAACAGGACACAGTTCAGATTAACTTTTCAAAGGAAGTTGGCTCAGAAAACTCAGAAAATACCTACCAGTTTTTTGTTTTTACTTTCATCCTCTTTTTCTTTCTTTTTATTAGGTTTATTAGGATCCTCTCCACCACTTGCTTGATCCATTTTGAGATTTAGTTCCTGTACAGACTTCAGAAGACTCCTCAAAAGTAAACTCCACCACTCTTGTGAACACTTTCAAAAATACCAGAGTTAGGTTTCCTCAAAACCCATGCCATTCAAGTTGGCTTCAAATAAAAATGTTGGTAAAAGTATTCCAAAGTACGGTCCGTTTGTTCTTATAATTGTATCCAGCTGAGAAGTAAAACACTTTTGCTTGACGAAGAAAGGTGTGGCAGGGTAGCCCTGTATCCATCCAGATGTCCCTTTATCACAGTAGCAACGGTCTCAGTCCAAATCGCAGAGAAATCTGGCGCAAAAAGAACAAATTATATTTTAGAATATCAATCGTTCTCACTTGTGGTGCACAAATGTTTATCTAAAATCACTGTACCGCTCCATGTTGACACCTGCTTTCAGGAATAACCTACTTATTATGCAGGTACCTTTGCTGTGAATAGCGTACATCGTAATACCGTACAGCAATGTGTTAAAAACAGCCAGTCAACTGTTTGTTTTAAGAAGAAACAAGATGTTGCCATTTACTTGCGTGGAATACAGTTGAATAAATGCATTACTGTTACACAAAACAAACTTAGTAGCTGACTATGTAGCATGGATATTAACAATGTAACAACCTAATACAAATGTAGCAGTGTTACCATGATTATATGGAGAGTTTACACTGTCAAGACACATTGTAAACATGCAACATTTACTTCCAACAAATCCACAATATTAATGAAATGTATTTGAAATATCAAACATTTTATAGGATAGGAAAACCACCGTTGCTGCCTAAGCGCTTACTTTAGAAATGCCTTACAAAACGGGGAGCAGATACATTTTATTTGACCTGCATAGCTCCAATAAACTTAATTGACTTGCTGCAGTCGCTTAAAATATGTAAACAATGTAACAATTAAATAAATCTGTCAAAGACAACTCACAAAATATCATCCCAAGCTTACCATTTCAACCAAACATGAGAGCCAGGCCCACTGTAGTTCTGCTCACCGAACATTCCGATTCGCCCACGGGCCATGTGAGGAAGCAAGGATTCCGTCAGCCATTGGTCACATCAGCGCTCACTCGAGGGGTCGTGTTTCCTGGCGTCAACGAGGAGGAGACTATTGTTGAAATGAAGAGGTCAGACTGATTTCACAGTGACTGGATAGGGTTTAAATCATACAAGGCTCGCAGCGGACATAAGGAAATCCAGCAAGCGAGCGTGTACGTTTCTGTTCATCGTGGCATGTTTGTGAGAGACGGATAGCGCGAATGCGCGAACCGAACACAATAGGTTGCTTATATTTGATATAGCTAAACTACAAATGGAGGAAAACTATGAAATAATATTTTAGACTGATCCAATAGAAATCAAACTCTACTCCATTAACTCATTTTTTTTTACCTAATTTGGGATCACAACTATAGCTGGATTTGCATGTTTGAATACATAATCACATGAGATATTTCATATTTAAAAGTCTGATGACAGTCAGACTTATTTTGTCCCATGACAGGAAATTTTAAAGTATCGGCCATCATGCATGGTCTGCCTTACAGGAATACAGTTACTGGAGCAGAAAACTGTCCCCCACAGGCCACAGACTGCAGGTGCCATTTTCCCACAGACATCTATTGATGTGCCATCCTGAATCATCCAGTCATTGATTTACAACTGAGTACACACACGATGGAAGCAAATTGAATGGTTGTGTAGCCGTTACGTTGAGATGAGTTCAAATGTATTGGAAATGCATGTACATTTAAGTAGGGGCACAACTCAACTTGTTGTGTACTAAGTTTTGCAATTCAGAGCTGCAGCGAAATGCTTATGTTTCTATCACTGGGGCTCCAGAGTGGTGTAGCGGTCTAAGGCACTGCATCTCAGTGGTTGAAATCCAGGCTGCATCACATCCGGCTGTGATTGGGAGTCCCATAGGGCGGTGCACAATTGGCCCAGGGTCGTCCAGTTTTGTCGGGGGTAGGCCGTCATTGTAAATAAGAATTTGTTCTTAACTGGCGTGCCTAGTTAAATAATAATAATAATAATAATAAGCTCCAACAACACAGCAATACACAAAATTCAAAAGAAGACAAAAAATCGAACAAGAAATGAAGAGATATCAGAATGAGCAATGTCCAGAATATAAATATGTATGTGAATGGTGTGTACTGTACAGACATTGTGGGCAGAATATGAATAGAAAAGGTGTGTACAGTAGGATGAGCCATGACTAGAATACAGTACAGACACAGTGGTAAAACATTATGTAAACATTATGAAAGTGACCAGTGCTGAATGTCTATGTACAGTTGATGTCGTAAGTTTAAATGAACTTAGGTTGGAGTCATTAAAACTAGTTTTTCAACCACTCCACAAATTTCTTGTTAACAAACTATAGTTTTGGCAAGTCGGTTAGGACATCTACTTTGTGCATGACACATGTCATTTTTGTTAACAGTTGTTTACAGACAGATTATTTCACTTGTAATTCACTGTATCACAATTCCAGTGGGTCAGTAGTTTACATACACTAAGTTGACTGTGCCTTAAAACAGCATGGAAAATTCCAGGAAATTATGTCATGGCTTTAGAAGCTTCTGACAGGCTAATTGACATAATTTGAGTCAATTGGCGGTGTACCTGTGGATGTATTTCAAGGCCTACCTTCAAACTCAGTGCCTCTTTGCTTGACATCATGGGAAAATCTAAATAAATCAGCCAAGACCTCAGAAAAAAGATTGTAGACCTCCACAAGTCTGGTTCGTTGGGAGCAATTTCCAAATGCCTGAAGGTACCACGTTCATCTGTACAAACAATGGTCTCAATTATAAACACCATGGGACCACGCAGTCATACCGCTCAAGAAGGAGATGCATTCTGTCTCCTAGAGATGAACATACTTTGGTGTGAAAAGTGCAAATCAATATCAGAACAACAGCAAAGGACCTTGTGAAGATGCTGGAGGAAACAAGTACAAATGTATCTATATCCAAAGTAAAACAAGTCCTATTTCGACATAACCTGAAAAGCCGCTCAGCAAGGAAGATGCCACTGCTCCAAAACCGCCATAAAAAGACAGACTACGGTTTGCAACTGCACATGGGGACAAAGATCATAGTTTTTGGAGAATTGTTCTCTGGTCTGATTAAACAAAAATAGAGCTGTTTGGCCATAATGACTATCGTTATGTTTGGAGGAAAAGGGGGAGGCTTGCAAGCCGAAGAACAGCATCCCAACTGTGAAGCACGGGGGTGGCAGCATCATGTTGTGGGGGTGCTTTGCTGCAGGAGGGACTGGTGCACTTCACAAAATAGATGGCATCATGAGGAATGAAAAATTATGTGGATATATTGATGCAACATCTCAAGACATCAGTCAGGAAGTTAAAGCTTGTTCGCAAATGGGTCTTCCAAATGGACAATGACCCCAAGCATTCTTCAAAAGTTGTGGCAAAATGGCTTTAGGACAACAAAGTCAAGATATTGGAGTGGCCATCACAAAGCCCTGACCTCAATCCCATAGAACATTTGTGGGCAGAACTGAAAAAGTGTGTGTGAGCAAGGAGGCCTACAAGCCTGACTCAGTTACACCAGCTCTGTCAGGAGGAATGGGCCAAAATTCACCCAACTTATTGTGGGAGGCTTGTGGAAGGCTACCCGAAACGTTTGACCTAAGTTAAACAATTTGAAGGCAATGCTACCAAATACTAATTGAGTGTATGTAAACTTCTGACCCACTGGGAATGTGATGACATTTTTTAAAACTGAAATAACTTGTTCTCTCTACTATTATTCTGAAATGTCACAATCTTAAAATAAAGTGGTGATCCTAACTGACCTAAGGCAGGGAATTTTTACTCTGATTAAATGTCAGGAATTGTGGAAAAACTGAGTTTAAATGTATTTGGCTAAGGTGTATGTAAACTTCCGACTTCAACTGTACATAGGGCAGCAGTCTCGACGGTGCAGGGTAGGGGTACCAGATGGTAGCCGGCTAGTGACAATGTCTAAGGTTCAGGGCATGGTACTGGGTGGAGAGACTTGCTAGTGATGACTGTTTAAAAACATTTTTAAATGAATTATTTAACCTTTATTTAACTAGGCAAGTCAGTTAAGAACAAATTATTTTTTACAATGACGGCGCTGGGCCAATTGTTTGCCGCCATATTAACAGTCTGGTGGCCTGGAGATAAACAGATTCTATCAATCTCTGTCCCAGCTTTGACGCAGCTGTACTGTCTCCGCCTTCTAGATGGTAGCTGCTGTGGCTCGGGTGGCCTTGATGATCTTCTTGGCCTTCCTGTGACACCGGGTACTGTTGATGTCCTGGAGGACAGACATGTTGTAAGTTCGTCATTCAAAATACAACACAGGCAAATATAGACTCAAGTCGGCACTATGTGTTCTATTCATAAAATCTGTGGTGGTCCCCTTTTGAAGAACTGTGCAAGAGCCAAAGTAGGCCCACTGCTGTTTCTAGAATGAGTGCCCTTGTGTTCACCCACATTATTATTGTTTTGTTTTGTGTGTGTGTGTGTGGGGGGGGTATATGCACAGGGCACCATCTGGATGTTCTTGGTGTGATAAGCTTGCTCTGTTTGTACACCAGTGTCTTGTTCAGTGGGTGGAAACGTTTTGAAATAGAGTGACACAAGGAGGGAACCATCTGATCCTATCCAATAAGAAGAATGATTAAAGAAGACTGACTTATTGAACATTTCCTAGGGCTGACGGTCCAATTCTCTCGCCTGAATCCAGGGGCGGGACTTGGGCAGGAACCTACCAACGCTGCCTCTTCCGCCCTAACTGTTGCTGTCCCAGCTGTTAGCCTGTGTGGGAGGGGACGACACCATCACTAGCAGATAGGCAGACACTCTGGGGTGGGTGACAGATCAGACTCCCATTGTTTAGAAAGAGTGTGTGTACACTAAGCTCATTATCATATTTAATTGCTTACACTGTAAGCCTTTGTTGGTGTTGTCAGGGATTTTGGCCAACAGCTAGCTTAGACTGATCACATAGACAGATCTCTCTCAGTTTCAAGTTTCTTTAAAGTGGCACTCCAGTGGCAATCCTTTTCACCTCATTTGACACCCGATTTACTTAAAAAGGCACATTTCAATAGGTGGTCCAGTAAAAAATCAAATAAAAATATCACTGGAGGACGTCTTTAAGGATGTGTACTTGGTCTTAATTTCAATTAAATACACATTGTGTTTAAGTAGCAGGCCTAAATAGACCAGAAATGTAAAGCAGTGAGCTTTTCCAACAATTTCATCTGTGTGGTGGTGTGTAAGCACGAGGAAGATTAGACTGTGTACACAATCTTACTGAAGATGCATGGGTATTGCTAATTATTGGTTATTGAGTGTTTACCAATCAGAGTTTGAAAAAAAGGGATACACCAAGTGTATTTGCCATTGTATCTTAAGTAACTATGTTTATAATGAGATAAAAGGAATATAATTTTGAATTATTTAAAAAAAACTTTTTTCAATCGAAAGTAACTACCATTCACTGTGTGAGCAATGAGCAGCACTGTAGACGTGATCCAAGTACCACTTTTTAGAGGGTAATTTCTATGCGATCTTCGCTATATGAGCCACATTACAATTTCCACCATATGGGTTAACACTATTGGTGCAATGCGTAGAGTATCTGCCTTTCATGCCAAAAAGAAGTAGGATGGTGGTCATGAGGCCATTGAGAATGCACCTGGGCCATCGAGAATGCACTGCCGGGGCTGTGATAGGTCTACACATGGAGACCTGCCTTACTGTTCAGAGGGGGCAGTGTAGCGATCCTCACTAAATAAACCACGTTACAATTCCCATCAATTGGGTTAACCTTTCATGCCAGCAACCCAGGTTTACTTCCCTGGCGCTACAATAGAGAAACATTTCTTCTATTTGAATTTTAAATAAAGCTTAGTTGAAACCAGGATTTTGGCTAACTTCTAAACAACACTCACATACACTGTGTGAGCAGCCATATGGGCCTGCTCCAAGTAGGATTTCCAAGACTGACGGGATGGGACAGACGGTTTGGAATGAATGGAGCACAGGCACTCCTGTCACTCAAAGTCCTGACCGTGGAAGATGAATGACCCCGTGTCCAGTTGTCCACTTAACCTCCAGGCTTCTTTGAAGACACCTCTGTCTGTCCAGAGTTCAGCCAGGCTGCTAATCACACACTGGGGCATGGAATGGGTCAGTAGTCTAGTATGGTTATACTGTATGTTGTTCAATTATTTACTCTTCAGTACGTATGCAGATTAAGTGTACATTTGCATTTGCCTAGTATATTTAGTTTAGTAGTCTAAGTGTGTGTACTGTATACAGAACCAATAAATAGAGAGCCAGTGTTAATTAGCACTCTTGCACGGACTTTCCACATGTTGTTGTGTTACAACCTTTATCATGGTTCTACACAAAAATCCCGTTGTGTCAAAGTGAAGACTAAATTCTATAACATGCTACAAATGAATTCAAAATGAAAAACTGAAATTCCCTGGTAAGATTAATATGCAGCATTCACTTTGTCCAAATGTTTGTGTTACAACCTGGAATTAAAATGGATTTAATTGGGATTTTTTTGTGACTGTTCAACACAAATAATCTATAATAAATTCGAAGTGAAAAGAAAATGTTAGACATTTTTACAAATTAATATAATTTCCTGGTTAGATAAATATTAACCCCGAGTCAATAATTGTAACTATATCAAGCTATAATTTTTTGGGATTAGTGATTAATCCTGCAGTTTTAAAACTTCGATTTAGCCTGTGATCAAACAATGTACACTTTAATATGAAATACAAATTGGAAATGAAAGAAAGAGTGGACTAGACGCTCTGAAATTCAGAGACTTTCAAATAGGAACACAACATTTCTTTAGTGGCCATTCAATGGTTGTGTGTTTCTCTAGAAAACATAATATCCCATTCACAAGTAAAGACATTACCTGTAAATATCTACAGTACTATAATGGGGTTTTGGGCCGCTGCTGTACCAAAGCACTGAACTAGGTCATTTTATTTCACCATCTGTCTCAACTGTACTCATATCACACCAAGTTATTTCAATGGAAAGTTTAAATCAAAAACAAGTTGATAAATTTAACCGCTGAATCACAGATTTTGACATTCTAAGAGGTGCTGCAGCACTCTGTGGTCGGAGTGAAATACTGGTGTGAGAATGCTCTGCCCTTTGGTTTCCAGGCTTGAACAAACTATAGAAAGGAGCTACTGTATCTTTAACTCCAATTTGATTCAATAGACTACATGATACGCATGCAGAATCATATCAGAATCATGCAAAAGTAGTCAGACCCTTGGATTTCTTTACATTTTATTGTTTTACAAAGTGGGATTAAAATGTGTTTTTAATTATTTGGTCCACAATCTACACAAAATACTCTAATGTCAAAGTAAAAGAAACATTACATTTAAAGATAAATAACAATTCAAGAACTAAAATAGCCATTGCATAAGTTTTCAGCTTCCTGAGTCAATACATGTTAGAAACATCTTTGGCATCGATTTCAACTGTGAGTCTTCGAGGGTAAGTCTATAAGAGCTTTGCATACCTGGATTGTCCAATATTTGCCCATTATTCTTTTCAAAATTCTTAAAACTCTGTCAAGATGTTGGCGATCATGGCTAGACAGCCATTTTCAAGCCTTGCCATGTATTTTGAAGCAGATCATTCACAACTGTAACTTGTCAACTTGGCAAGATATTCAATGTTGGATTTTTTATTGATACACATCTACCTGTAGCTGTACCTCTTTTTGAGGCTTACGAAAAGCTCCCTGGTCTTTGTAGTTTAATCTGTGCATGAATTTCAATACTTTACCTGAAGGACCGTACAGGAGTGGAGGCTGCTGAGGGGAGAACGGCTCATAATAATGGCTGGAACGGAGCGAATGGAGTCAAACACATGGAAACCATGTTTGATGCATTTAATTCCATTACACTTATTCCGATCCAGCACTACCATGAGCCCATCCTCTCCAATTAAGGTGCCACCAACCTCCTGTGCCATACAGATGTATGTATGGGAGACAGAGGAAAGGTTAATCATTCAGTCCATGTAACTTCTTATGAGATTTGTTAAGCCAAATTACTTCTGAGCTAATATAGGCTTGCCTAAACAAAGGGTCTGAATACTTATGGAACGACTATTCTCGTTAAACATTTAAAAAAAAAATCTTAATTAAAAAATACATATTTTTCTTCCACTTTGACATGAGTATTTGTGTAGATTGTTGACAAAAAAATTACAATTAAATCCATTTTAATTCCACAAAAGGTCAAAGGAATCCAAGGGGTCTGAAAACTTTTTCAAGGCATTGTATATGTGGTATACATTACACAAAGAGTACACTGTTAACAGCTTGTTGAGCAGGAAGCCGTGCATTTAGAAAGTATTCACACCCCTTGACTTTTTCAAAATGTTGTGGTTTTACAGCCTGAATTAAAAATTGATAACAGTACGATTTTATGTCACTGGCCTACACACAATACCCCATAATGTCAAAGTTGAATTATGTTTTTAGAAATTAATTAAAAATGAAAATCTGAAATGTCTTAATTCAATATGTATTCAACCTCTTATGGCAAGCCTAATTAAGTTCAGTTGTTGAAATCTGCTTAAGAAGTCATATTATTTGCATGGGTTCACTGTGTGCAAGTGTGTTTAACATGATAATTTTATTACTACCGCATCTCTGTACCCCACACATCCAGATAATTGTAAGGTCCCTCAGGTGAGCAGTGAATTTCAAACACAGATTCAACCACAAAGACCAAGGAGGTTTTCCAATGCCTCGCAAAGAAGGGCACGTATTGGTAGATGGGGAAAAATAAAAAAAATAGCAGACATTTAATATACCTTTAAGCATGATGAAGTTAATAAGGTACAGGTGTCCTTAACTCAGTTGCCGGAGAGGAATAAAACCACTCAGGAATTTCACCATGAGGCCAATGGGGACTTCAAAACAGTTACAGTGTTTAATGGCTATCAAAGGAGAAAACTGAGGATGGGATCAACAACATTTAAGTTACTCCACAATACTAACCTACTTGACAGAATGAAAAGGAAGCCTATACAGAATAAAACTATTCCAAAACATGCATCCTATTTGCAATTAGGCACTAAAGTAAAACTGCAGAAAATGTGTAAAAGAAATTAACTTTACGTCCTGAATACAAAGCATCATGTTTGGGGCAAATCCAACATAACACATCACTGAGTACGACTTCATATTTTCAAGCATGGTGGTGGCTGCATCATGTTATGGGTATGCTGGTCATCAGCAAGGATGATAGAAGACCAGCATCCCGGAGTCGCCTCTTCACTGTTGATGTTGAGACGGGTGTTTTGCGGGTACTATTTAATGAAGCTGCTAGTTGAGGACTTGGGAGGCATCTGTTTCTCAAACTAGACACTCTCATGTACTTGTCCTCTTGCTCAATTGTGCACCGGGGCCTCCCACTCCTCTTTCTATTCCGGTTAGAGTTAGTTTGCGCTGTTCTGTGAAGGGAGTACTACACAGCGTTGTACATGATCTTCAGTTTCTTGGCAATTTCTCACATGGAATAGCCTTCATTTCTCAGAACAAGAACAGACTGACGAGTTTCAGAAGAAAGTTCTTTGTTTTTGGCCATTTTGAGCCTGTAATCGAACACAAAAATGGTGCTGCTCCAGATACTCAACTAGTCTGATTAAAGAAGCAATAAAGGCCAGTTTTATACCTTCTTTAATCAGCACACAGTTTTCAGCTGTGCTAACATAATTGCAAAATGGTTTTCTAATGATCAATTAGCCCTTTAAAATTATAAACTTGGATGAGCAAACACAATGTGCCATTGGAACACAGGAGTGATGGTTGCTGATTATTATAAAAAAAATTACCTTTATTTAACTAGGCAAGTCAGTTAAGAACATATTCTTATTTTCAATGATGGCCTAGGAACAGTGGGTTAACTGCCTGTTCAGGGGCAGAATGACAGATTTGTACCTTGTCAGCTTGAACTTGCAGCCTTCCGGTTGCTGGTCCAACGCTCTAACCACTAGGCTACCCTGCCGCCCCAGGGCCTCTGTAGATATTCCATTTAAAAAATCTGCTGTTTCCAGCTACAGTAGTCATTTACAACATTAACAATGTTTACACTGTATTTCTGATCAATTTGATGTTATTTTAATGGACAAAAAATTAGCTTTTCTTTCAAAAACAAGGACATTTCTAAGTGACCCCAAACTTTTGAATGGTAGTGTTGAGACAACATTGAATGTTCCTGAGTGGCTTAGTTACAGTTTTGACTTTTCTGCTTGAAAATCTATGACAAGACTTGGAAAAAAAATATTGTACAGTACAGCACAAGTATGCAAAGCTCCTAGAGACTTACCCAGAAAGACACACAGCAGTAATCTCTGCCAAAGCTGATTCTAACTTATTGATTCAAGGGTGTGAATACATATGTAAATGAGATTTCTGCATTTAATCTTCATTACATTTGCTAAAATGTCTAAAAACATGTTTTCACTGTCATTATGTTGTATTGTGTGTATACAACCCTCCCAAATTTCATTCCCCTTGGACACACACCCGGTTTGGAACATTACTTTGTCCTGTTTATTTTCATCCATCTCTTGGTAGCACTGGATGCATCAGAGTCAACATCCGCTTGCTATGTCTATAATTAAATAACTGGTGCTGCGCTGGATGCTAGCTCGATACTGGACATCACTCTCCCATGAGTCAGTGGGCCCGTTTTAACTACACTCCTGTGGGCCTGAAACTGATTTCAATGCTCTGTTTATCCAGCTTCACAGTGCCCTGTCGGATGATTTCCTGTGGCTGGCAATGAAAGGGCTTCCATTTTTTCAAGGATGACACTTTGGTTTACTCAAAACCATGACAAATCTTTCTGAATCGTTTAGATTCTGCAGCAGAGAGAGCACCATTCGGATCGTCCCATGTGTGTGACCATTGTTTCAGTAGAAGTGGACAGATGAAAGTTTACATTGGGCGTTAACTTATGAAGCTGGATTCTGTCAATCAATGCACCTTAAGTAGGTTTGACATCGCTATACACATATACTAGGTGTAGGTCAGAGTTGGACATTCAATCTTTATATTTGTTGTATGGCCAGAGCATGATAATGAGTCATTGATGTAAAAACGGACGCTAAAAAGTGCCTATTCAGAAACTATTATTCTGAATATAACTTGTTGTAATATTTTCAAATAATTTGCATTCATGCAATGAAAGTTCAATTTCGACTCATTGCACTCATTATGCACTGACATGCCTTCCCAGTTACCCGGCATCATAGGGGTTGTAGAGAGTAAGCACTGTGTTTATACCTGAGAGATGAAAGGGAAATGACTAGTCAATTATTCATTGCCCTCCCGTTGTACAGCAAGGCAGGTCCGGCTCTGACTCTTGGCTGGCAGCGTTAACACAGGGAGGATAGAGGGCAATTCAGGGTAAACGCTACTCCGTATTTTTACTATTGCACTGTATATCACTCCTCACCTCTCCACCTGATAGCTGATGTGTGGTGAGAGTTCTGGCACCAAAATGGTCACTGTGCATCACTGAGGTGGGTGCGACACATTGATGGTGGATAACGTGAGTTTCCCCCTACTAAGTAAAGCACTTGGACTACCGCAGTTCATAGATAAGTGCTATTTACAGTACAAGTCAAAAGTATGGACACACCTACTCATTCCAGGGTTTTTCATTTTTTAAACTATTTTCTACATTGTAGAAATAGTGAAGACATCAAAACTATGAAATAACACATGAAATCATGTAGTATTCCTTTAATATATGACAGGGTGTAATAAATAAATAATTTGGTAAAAGAACAAGTCCATATTATGGCAAGAACAGCTCAAATAAGCAAAGAGAAACAACAATCCATCATTACTTCAAGACACGAAGGTCAGTCAATACGGAACATTTCTTTGAAAGTTTCTTCAAGTGCAGTCGCAAAAACCATCAAGCACTATGATGAAACTGGCTCTCATGAGGACCGCTACAGGAAAGGAAGTCCCAGAGTTACTGCACCTCAGATTGCAGCCCAAATAAATGCTTCACAGAGTTCAAGTAAAGGACACATCAACTGTTCAGAGGAGGCTGCAAAGAAACCACTACTAAATGACACCAATAAGAAGATACTTGCTTGGGCTAAGAAACACGGGCAATGGACTGGTGTAAATCTGTCCTTTGGTCTGATGAGTCCAAATTGGAGACTTTTGGTTCCAACCGCCGTGTATTTGTGAGACGCAGAGTAGGTGAACGGAAAATCTCTGTATGTGTGGTTCTCACCTTGAAGCATGGAGGAGCAGGTGCGATGGTGTGGGGGTGCTTTGCTGGTGACACTGTCAGTGATTTATTTAGAATTCAAGGCACACTTAATCACCATTTCCTATTTTGTTGCATTACAACCTGCAATTTCATTTGATTTTTATTTGGATTTCTTGTAAAAAAAGAGTCCAAATTGGTGAAGTGAAATGAATTCAAAAAAATAAAAAACTGAAAAGTGTTATGGAGCCCCTAAATAAGAACAAGCAAGCGACACCATGAAGACCAAGGAGCTCTCCAAACAGGTCAGGGACAACATTGTGGAGAAGTACAGATCAGTTTTGGGTTAAAAAAAAAATCCAATATTTTTAACATCCCACAGAGCACCATTAAATCCATTATTAAAAAATGGAAAGAATATGGCACCACAACAAACCTGCCAAGAGAGTGTCGCCCACCAAAACTCACGGACCAGGCAAGGAGGGCATTAATCAGAGAGGCAACAAAGAGACCAAAGATAACCCTGAAGGAGCTGCAAAGCTCCACAGCGGAGATTGGAGTATCTGTCCATAGTACCACTTTAAGCCGTACACTCCACAGAGCTGGACTTTACGGAAGAGTGGCCAGAAAAAAAGCCATTGCTTAAAGAAGAAAATAAGCAAACACGTTTGGTGTTGGTCAAAAGGCATGTGGGAGACTCCCCAAACATATGGAAGAAGGTACTCTGGTCAGATGAGACTAAAATGGACCTTTTTGGCCATCAAGGAAAGCGCTATGTCTGTCGCAAACCCAACACCTCTCATCACCCCGAGAGCACCATCCCGAGAACACCACCCCGAGAACACCAATGTTTTTCATCTGCAGGGTCTGGGAAACTGGTCAGAATTGAAGGAATGATGAATGGCGCTAAATACAGGGAAATTCTTGAAGGAAACCTGTTTCAGTCTTCCAGAGATTTGAGACTGCGATGGAGGTTCACCTTCCAGCAGGACAATGACCCTACGCATACTGCTAAAGCTACACTCGAGTGGTTTAAGGGAAAACATTTATATATCTTGGAATAGGCCTAGTCAAAGCCCAGACCTCAATCCAGTCTGTGGTATGACTTAAAGATTGCTGTACACCAGCGGAACCCATCCAATTTGTCATACTTGAGTAACAGTAAAGATACCTTAGTAGAAAATGACTCAAGTAAAAGTGAGTCACTCAGTAAAATACTACTTGTGTAAAAGTCTATAAGTATTTGGTTTTAAATATACTTAAGTGCATTTTATCAATTCTATTTACTTTTGATACCTAAGTATCACGGCATAATTTTATGTTTTATTGACGGATAGCCAAGGGAATATTCCAACACTCAGACATACAGTACCAGTGAAAAGTTTGGACACAACTCATTTCAAGGGGTTTTCTTTAATTTGACAATTTTCTTCATTGTAGTATAATAGTGAATACATCAAAACTAACCCATATGGAACATGTCGTAACCAAAAATATGTTAAACAAATATATGTTTTATTTGAGGTTCTTCAAAGTAGCCATCCTTTAACTTGATGACAACTTTGCACACTCTTTGCATTCTATCAACCAGCTGTTGGTGAGTTGGTGAGGGAGATAAAAGTTGGTGAGGGAGATAAAAGTCTCAGACTTCAACGATCAATTTTTGCAATTCATTCCAGTCACAGGCAGCAGAGAACTGGAAGGAAAGGCGGCCAAATGAGGTGTTGGCTTTAGGGATGATCAGTGAGATACACCTGTTGGAGCGCGTGCTACGGGTGGGTTTTGCCATCGTGACCAGTGAACTGAGATAAGGCGGAGCTTTACCTAGCATGGACTTGTAGATGACCTGGAGCCAGTGGGTTTGGTGACAAATATGTAGCGATGGTCAGCCGACTAGAGCATACAGGTCGCAGTGGTGGGTGGTATCGATAGGATAGTCAGTTTTACTAGGGTAAGTTTGGCGGCGTGAGTGAAGGAGGCTTTGTTGCGAAATAGAAAGCCGATTCTAGATTTGATTTTGGATTGGAGATGTTTGATATGATTCGGGAAGGAGAGTTTACAGTCTAGTCAGACACCTAGGTACTTATAGACGTCCACATATTCTAGGTCGGAACCATCCAAGGTGGTGATGCTAGTCCGGCATGCGGGTGCAGGCAGCGAACGGTTGAAAAGCATGCCTTTGGTTTTACTAGCGTTTAAGAGCAGTTGGAGGCCACGGAAGGAGTGTTGTATGGCATTGAAGCTCGTTTGGAGGTTAGATAGAACAGTGTCCAAGGAAGGGTCAGAAGTATACAGAATGGTGTCGTCTGCGTAGAGGTGGATCAGGGAATCGCCCGCAGCAAGAGCAACATCATTGATATATACAGAGAAAAGAGTCGGCCCGAGAATTGAACCCTGTGGCACCCCCATAGAGACTGCCAGAGGACCGGACAACATGCCCTCCGATTTGACACACTGAACTCTGTCTGCAAAGTAGTTGGTGAACCAGGCAAGGCAGTCATTAGAAAAACCGAGGCTACTGAGTCTTCCGATAAGAATATGGTGATTGACAGAGTCGAAAGCCTTGGCCAGGTCGATGAAGACGGCTGCACAGTACTGTCTTTTATCGATGGTGGTTATGATATCGTTTAGAACCTTTAGCGTGGCTGAGGTGCACCCGTGACCGGCTCGGAAACCAGATTGCACAGCGGAGAAGGTACGGTGGGATTCGAGATGGTCAGTGATCTGTTTGTTGACTTGGCTTTCGAAGACCTTAGATAGGCAGGGCAGGATGGATATAGGTCTGTAACAGTTTTGGTCCAGGGTGTCTCCCCCTTTGAAGAGGGGGATGACCGCGGCAGCTTTCCAGTCCTTGGGGATCTCAGACGATATGAAAGAGAGGTTGAACAGGCTGGTAATAGGGTTGGGACAGTGGTGGCGGATAGTTTCAGAAATAGAGGGTCCAGATTGTCAAGCCCAACTGATTTGTACGGGTCCAGGTTTTGCAGCTCTTTCATAACATCTGCTATCTGGATTTGGGTAAAGGAGAAGCTGGGGAGGCCTGGGCGAGTAGCTGCGGGGGGGTAGCTGTTGGCCGAGGTTGGAGTAGCCAGGAGGAAGGCATGGCCAGCCGTTGAGAAATGCTTGTTGAAGTTTTAAATTGTCATGGATTTATCGGTGGTGACCGTGTTACCTAGCCTCAGTGCAGTGGGCAGCTGGGAGGAGGTGCTCTTGTTCTCCATGGACTTTACAGTGTCCCAGATTTTTTTGGAGTTAGAGCTACAGGATGCAAATTTCTGCTTGAAAAAGCTGGCCTTTGCTTTCCTGACTGACTGCGTGTATTGGTTCCTGATTTCCCTGAACAGTTGCAGATCGCGGGGACTATTCGATGCTATTGTAGTCCGCCACAGAATGTTTTTGTACTGGTCGAGGGCAGTCAGGTCTGGAGTGAACCAGGGGCTATATCTGTTCTTAGTTCTGCATTTTTTGAACAGAGTATGCTTATCTAAGATGGTGAGGAAGTTACTTTTAAAGTATGACCAGGCATCCTCAACTGACGGGATGAGGTCATTATCCTTCCAGGATACCCGGGCCAGGTCGATTAGAAAGGCCTGCTCACAGAAGTGTTTTAGGGAGCGTTTGACAGTGATTAGGGGTGGTCGTTTGACGGCGGACCCGTAGCGGATACAGGCAGTGATCGCTGAGATCCTGATTGAAGACAGCGGAGGTGTATTTGGAGGGCCAGTTGGTCAGGATAACATCTATGAGGGTGCCCTTGTTTACAGATTTAGGGATGTACCTGGTGGGTTCCTTGATGATTTGTGTGAGATTGAGGGTATCTAGCTTAGATTGTAGGACTGCCGGGGTGTTAAGCATATCCCAGTTTAGGTCACCTAACAGAACAAACTCTGAAGCTAGATGGGGGGGCGATCAATTCACAAATGGTGTCCAGGGCACAGCTGGGAGCTGAGGGGGGTCGGTAGCAGGCGGCAACAGTGAGAGACTTATTTCTGCAGAGATTCATTTTTAAAATTAGAAGTTCGAACTGTTTGGGTATGGACCTGGAGAGTATGACATTACTTTGCAGGCTATCTCTGCAGTAGACTGCAACTCCTCCCCCTTTGGCAGTTCTATCTTGACGGAAAATGTTGCAGTTGGTTATGGAAATCTTTTGGTGGCCTTCCTAAGCCAGGATTCAGACACAGCAAGGATATCCGGGTTGGCAGAGTGTGCTAAAGCAGTGAGTAAAACAAATTTATGGAGGAGGCTTCTGATGTTGACATGCATGAAACCAAGGCTTTTTCGATCACAGAAGTCAACAAATGAGGGTGCCTGGGGACATGCAGGGCCTGGGTTTACCTCCACATCACGCGCGGAACAGAGGAGGAGTAGAATGGGGGTGCGGCTAAAGGATATCAGAACTGGTCGCCTAGAGCGTTGAGGACAAAGAATAAAAGGAGCAGATTTCTGGGTCTGGTATAATATATTCAGGGCATAATGCGCAGACAGGGGTATGGTGGAGTGCGGGTACAGCGGAGGTAAGCCCAGGCACTGGGTGATGATAAGAGAGGTTGTATCTCTGACATGCTGGTTGTAATGGGTGAGGTCACCGCATGTGTGGGAGGTGGGACAAAGGAGGTATCAGAGGTATGAAGAGTGGAACTAGGGGGTCCGTTGTAAACTAAAACAATGATAACTAACCTGAACAACAGTATACAAGGCATATTGACATTTGAGAGAGACATACAGCGAGGCATAAAGTAATCACAGGTGTTGATTGGGAGAGCTAGCTAAAACAACAGGTGAGCCAACAACAGCTAATCAGCTAACACAACAACAGCAGGTGATGACTAGGCAGAGAGGGTCGGATTAACTACACACAGAGTTCACGGCTGGGGCTGACAGATAAAAAATAAATAAACAGAATGGAGTACCGTGATTAATGGACAGTCCAGTAGGCATCAGCTATGTAGCCAAGTGATCATAGTGTCCAGGGGGCAGCAGTAGATGGAACAGGGGAGCCCCACTACGCTAGCGACACGGCGTTTAAAGTTAGTAGTGTCTGCTCCGACGGAGGCCGTATGAAGGCACAGCGGAAAGAGTATTCGTCGGCAGACCAGACGTGGTGGTGCGGCGGGGCACCGTGTCAACAGAGAATCCAAGCCAGATGGCGAAAGAGGTATTGTGGAATTTAGTTTGCTAGCCGGGAGATGTGCCTGGCTCACGGCTAACTGGTGCTAGCTTCGTGGCAGTGGCGTTAGCCACTATATCCAATCGGTAGCAGCGGTGATCCGGTGCCAAGGTCCAGAGTTTACCCAGTTGAGTTTTGGGCTCTAGCCGTGTATGAGTGGGGATCGGGTTAACAGCTGAGTAGGCCGGGAGGTGGGCCTCAGGGAATAGCTTCGCTACTAGGTGCCACGGTGAGTGAAAGCTAGCTGCAAGCTAGCTGTGAAGATCAGAAGTAGTGGTCCAGGGATTACGGCAGGAATCCGCCGTTGTTGTGGAGAGACAGTCCGATATTGGTAGACAAGCGATATTGGTAGACAGGCAAGTATTATCCAGGCTAAAAACAGGGCTGGTATCTGTGCAGAAGGTAAAAGCCGCTAGCAGTGGCTAACAATGACTAAATAGCTTGTAGCTAATTAGCTGGTTTCTGACATGTTATAAATAGTTCTCTAAGGTATGCAATGATGTATACCCCACAGTTTGGTAACCACTGATCTAGCTGAGCACACATGCATCTTGTTTTGAAAACTGGAGCCATTTATTTGGTTCTGAGATTTAATTAGACTGCAGGCAAAAGGTGTTTGCGATATAAACACTGCCATGTCGGTTGGATATAGTTCAGCCACAATGCCTGTAATGTAAAAGGAAATGTATAGAATATCCAAAGATGCAGCATTACAACTTCTCAAGAAAAAAGGACACAAAACATAATTTCTTTCAAATTAAATGGTGTGAAATACAAATGAACAGGTACACTTAGGAAAATAAGGTGCCATCTAGAACCTAAAAGTGTTATGCGGCTGTCCCCATTCGAATAACCCTTATTGGTTTCAGGTAGAACCCTTTTGGTTCCACATGGGTTTGTACCTGGAACCAAAAAGAGTTCTACCGGGTTCTCCTATGGGGACAGCCGAAGAACGCTTTTTTCTAAGAGTGTTTAAAATGACCTGCAGTAGCCTAAGTAATGCATCTCAAGATGTCAGTTCATTGTTAAAGGGACTTGCCAGAAGTACTGTATATCATGTAACTGGAAGTATGTGACACTGTTCCTGAGAACAGACACACAGTAGATCGATGACCCAACTCGGGTCATCTCTGAGCTGATGTAACAAAAGAGATTGAAGGACAGACTGTCTACTTTCGAATGACTCGCCAACAGCAGCAGCAGTCGGGGAGAGAGAAGCCATTGGTTACCATGGCACTCAACTACTTGAGGATTCTGCTGCAAGGCCACTTTGTATTGAGTCAGTTGACTCATTGCGGATGGTGCTGATCTCAGAACGTAGGATTGAGCTAATAAAGACCCAAGACTACATGTATTAAAACACATGGTCCACAACATCAGCTAAGCAAGCCAGACAACTGGTGCCGGAGTTTACTTATGACATGTTACTTCATGCAACTTAAGTATTGCAACATGCTTAATTGATAGAATAAGTAGCTGGTTAAGTTGCATTGCTATTTGGAGCATGCTAACTGATAAGCTGTAGCTAAGTAAACACATATGCATCTTGGGCCAATAGACTACATTTTAAGTGTCCATAATATTAGGTGAACTGTTTCTTAAACAATCCAATATAGCCATTTAGCAATGGAAAAACACAGCATGACTTCCAAATATGGCATTGAAATTCTAGTATTGTAGCATAATTACTTGGCAAACTTAATTTTGATAAAAGTAACGGGCAATTCTGCAACACTAGGGGGGTGTAGGCAGATTTTAAAAGAAGTAATGTTGGGAATTGAGCTCCACCCATCATGGGGAATATAGCCCAAAACAGGCCTATAAAAAGTTATGTCAACCATGAGAGGGAAACACCTCTGATGACCCTGTTTTTTCCTGTGGTCAGGGTTCCTTGGTTTTGAACACCGCCATAAGTGGAGAGCAATCAAGCTACACAAAACAGCCTAGCTCTCCATCCGCAGGCTGCCTCACAGTAAGTGGTTCCTATTGTTCTGTCTAGGGCTGAGAGGGGATACAGGACATATGGAGGGGTTTCCATCAGAACAGAGCCCAGGTAGGCATGACACTGTACTCGCCTTAGACAGGAAACTCAGAAGGAGACCAGCTCAAGATCACCACTCAGATCAACCGAAAACAGACAATAGTCTGGGACAAATGCTTTGTGGTATGGGTGTGTCCCTGACCGGCTTCTGTAGCCTCTAAATAGAAGTCTAAATTTGACCTTATCAACATCCAGACCGACCAACAAATGTGGCAGTCTGCCTCTCACGAATACAGAAATTCACAGACCTGACATCAAAGGCACAAGAATACCATGGTCTCATGAGACTGATGTGGGCAATGATGAGTAAAGGACACATAGGGGTGCTATTGTTTTTAACCTCATATCCATGCCCTCATAGGGTGCAAAAGCTGTACTTGAACAGCTTTTAACTAGACCATGTTTCCATTGGTCTCATAAATAAGTGTCACACCCTGACCATAGTTTGCTTTGTATGTTTCTATGTTTTGTTTAGTCAGGGTGTGATCTGAGTGGGCATTCTATGTTGGATGTCTAGTTCGTCTGTTTCTGTGTTTGGGCCTGATATGGTTCTCAATCAGAGGCAGGTGTTAGTCATTGTCTCTGATTGGGAATCATATTTAGGTAGCCTGTTTTGTGTAGGCTTTTGTGGGTGGTTGTTTCCTGTCTTTGTGTTTGTTGCACCAGATAGGGCTGTTTCGGTTTTGCCACATTTATTGTTTTGTATTATGTTCATGTTGAGTTTACCTGAACATGAACTATAACCACGCTGCATTTTGGTCCGCCTCTCCTTCCCAGGAGGAAAGCCGTTACAGAACCACCCACCACAACAGGACCAAGCGGTGTGGTGACAGGCAGAGCCGCCAGAGCCGCCAGTCTGCAAGGAGCCGCCAGAGCCGCCAGTCTGCAAGGAGCCGCCAGAGCCGCCAGTCTGCAAGGAGCCGCCAGAGCCGCCAGTCTGCAAGGAGCCGCCAGAGCCGCCAGTCTGCAAGGAGCCGCCTGAGCCGCCAGTCTGCAAGGAGCCGCCAGAGCCGCCAGTCTGCAAGGAGCCGCCAGAGCCGCCAGTCTGCAAAGAGCCGCCAGAGCCGCCAGTCTGCAAGGAGCCGCCAGAGCCGCCAGTCTGCAAGGAGCCGCCAGAGCCGCCAGTTTGCAAGGAGCCGCCAGAGCCGCCAGTCTGCAAAGAGCCGCCAGAGCCGCCATTCAGCCAGGATCTGCCAGAGCCGCCATTCAGCCAGGATCTGCCAGAGCCGCCAGTCAGCCAGGATCTGCCAGAGCTGCCTGTCAGCCAGGATCTGCCAGTCATCAGCCAGTACGGAGCTACCCCTCTGTCCCAAGCTGCCCCTCTGTCCCGAGCTGCCCCTCAGTCCAGTGGGGTCATTTAGAAGGGTCGCCGTGGTTAGGAGGCCACGGAAGCGGACAATGAGGCGGACTAAGATTATGGTGAAGTGGGGGCCACGTCCACCACCAGAGCCGCCACCGCGGACAGATGCCCACCCAGACCCTCCCCAATAGGTTCAGGTTTTTGCGGCCGGAGTCCGCACCTTGGGGGTGATCTGAGTGGACAGTCAGAGGCAGGTGTTAGTCATTGTCTCTCATTGGGAACCATAATTAGGATAGCCTGTTTTGTGTAGGGTTTTGTGGGTGGTTGTTTCCGTGTCTGTGTTTGTTTCACCACACACGACTGTTTCGGTTTTCACATTTATTGTTTTGTATATTTGTAGTGTTTTTCCCGGTATTCGTCTTGATTAAAGATGTTTAACCCTAACCACGCTGCGTTTTGGTCCGCTTCTCCTTCCCAGGAAGAAAACCGTTTCCAATAAGAAAACTGCCATGAATGGGCTCATGCCATGCTCAAACTCATGGCCTTTTGGAATTCACATATTTTAATTCCTGACTTTTCAGGAGAAAATGCACCAATGGCCTCTGTAATTAGAAGTCACCTAATATTTGACACGATTGCAATCAACTACATACTTATAACTAAAATGCTTATTTGTGACAGATGCAATTGTTGCAAAGAAAGCTTGCATCCCACTGGTAAAGGGATTTAATTGGACATTCTCGAAGCATACCTCTTGGCACGTACACATTCCCATTGACTTGAGGGGAAGTGCCAGTCCATGTCTATACTGTATATTATAAAAAGGCTTGTTCAGTTGGACTGGGGATAAACACCATTTTGAAGTCATTAGCGCTCTTGACAATGAACACTGGTTGGGAAAATGTCTATTTTGAACTTAAGTAAACATTGTATTTATTTGTCAAGTGTCTTTCGCTTGATTTCCATTGATTATTTTTTTTTTTTCTGAATAATGGCAATCATACAAAGAGCATGGGCAATTGTTATTATTGTTACAGTATGCTAGCAGTAATGGAAACTATTATCCCCAAAGAGGAAAGCAAAGGGGGAAGTCGGCAGACTGTCCAGTTAGACGAACCCTTCAACAAAACATGAAGGATACTGAATAAAATTATAAATGCAACATGTAAAGTGTTGTTCTCATGTTTCATGAGCTGAAATTAAAGATCCCAGATATTTTCCATACACAAAAAGCTTATTTCTCTCAAATTTTGTGCAGAATATCTTTTACATCCCTGTTAGTGAGCATTTAACCTTTGCAAAGATAATCCATCCACCTGACCGGTGTGGCATATCAAGAAGCTGATTAAACAACATGATCATTACACAGGTAAACCTTATGCTGGGGACAATAAAAGGCCACTCTAAAATGTGCAGTTTTGTCAAACACCAAAATGCCAGAGATGTTTCAAGTTTTTGAGGGAACGTGCAATTGGCGTGTTGACTGCAGGAATGTCCACCAGAGCTGTTGCCAGATAATATAATTTTAATTTCTCTACCATAAGCCACCTCAAATGAAGTTTTAGAGAATTTGGTGATACTTCCAACTGGCCCCACAACCGCAGACCATGTGTAACCATGCCAGCGCAGGACCTCTGCACCCGGCTTTTTCACCTGCGGGATCGTCTGAGACCAGCCACCCGGACAGCTGACGAAACTGTGGGTTTGCACAACCGAAGGATTTCTGCACAATCGGTCAGAAATCATCTCAGGGAAGCTCATCTGCATGCTTGTCGTCTTCACCAGGGTCTTGACCTGACTGCAGTTCGGCATCGTAAATGACTTCAGTGTGCCAATGCTCAACTTTGGTTTCAACTGTACTGGGCAGATAGCAGACAGCGTGTATAGTGTCATGTGGTTCAGCAATTTGCTGATGTCAACATTGTGAACAGAGTGCCCCATGGTGGTGGTGGGTTTATTGTATGGGCAGGCATAAACCACAGACAACGAACACAATTGCATTTTATCAATGGCAATTTAATGCACATAGATACTGTAACGAGACAAATGGCGGACACTCCAGACACTGACTGGTTTTCGGATCCACAACCCTACATTTTTAAGCTACCTGTGACCAACAGATGCATATCTGTATTCTCAGTCATGTGAAATTTATTAGATTAGGGCCTAAGGAATTTATTATTTGTTGCATGTTGCATTTATATTTTTGTTCACTGTAAATTACAGTGTTGACATCATAAAGTCATAAATAACATTACTTTATTAATTAGTAATTACTTAATATTTATTTGTGTACAATTGAACATGTGCCAGCAATAACATTGACTGTACATTTTAGGTGCTCTGAACAGTATTTAATCCTCCCTGTTCTCTAGTGTCCAATCAAAGTATTCCATCATGCACTCAGGTGACAGGGTACCAAAAGATACAATCACTAAACTAGGAACAATTCTACCCCATCTCATTTGCATTTCTGTGACTTCCTTGATTCAGCTGATGGAACATTTTAGAGTTGTAGAAAGGTTGAATTCAGTACGTCAGGAACATCACATTTTCACAGATCTGAACTGTTTTTTTTCTATGATCAGTCAAAAGAGAACTACACACTGACATCAAACTAGATCAGAGACTGCCCGCTATAGCACACACCAAATGAAGTCACCACATGAAGCAGTAGCTCTTACAGTGGGACATGGAACAAATTCCACATGAAAAACATAGCCCTCTTTTCCTTTAGTTTCTCTGATCCTGTTCTTTTAAGAAACTACGCCACCATTTCAAGATGTGTGTAAAAATGATCATACAAAAAAGTAAAGCGCACAGTGGTAGACACATGGGGCTAAAGTATCAGTGTAAATGAACTCATGCAGGGAAGCGACAGGGTCTCTCAGAAAGCATTGCAGTGATCAGTGAACACTTACTGAATATGAATAAAAGCAGCATATGATTGATAAGCATCTTGCTTTTCCGGCTCATAAAAACAGTCATAACAGGCTGTCAGAGAGAAGTAGTTTCCTGAATTCCCTGTCCAAATGGATTTTGGGGTATTTGAAAAAATCTAGAGGATAGCCAAAGGTTCTTGAACTGTCCTTACAAGACATACAGTACATCCTATTCTCAACGTCTCCGTGTCAGCAATTGAAAGATTCAGATCTGGGTTCAAATGGTATTTGAAATCATTCATCAAGCATTTGCTTGAGTCGGACTGGAGAGCCAGGTGGGAGGGATTTGCACTTTTGGGACTATTCCATTGTGTGAGGCAAGCGCAATAAAGCACAGATAAAGTATCTGAAAGATTTAAAATACTATTTGAATCCAGGACTGGATTGACAATGGAGGCTTAAAATGGGGAGACAGGGTAAACTGAGCCTTCACTTGTCCAGATGGTGGAGATAAACTGAAAAGATAAGGCAGAGGAGATTAGTTGCCAGATCTTCATACTAAATTTAACCTCTATGATCTTCCATAAAACCATATATTTCATTGTTTCTTGGACATACTGTGGTAGCAGATGTTTGTTTGTCTAGTCATCCATCTTCATTTGTTTTCTAAAGTGTACCGGTCCTCCATTTTCATACTATGCAAATAAATGCTTTAATGGTCATCCTCCTCATGAGTCCTGTGTGTCTTGATGTCCTGGTTAGAAATGTCAGGCATTAAAGATGAATCACAATAGACAGCTGCAGTTTGGTCCGACATTATCCTCCATTTTCATACTATGCAAATAAATGCTTAATGGTCATCCTCCTCATGAGTAGAAATGTCAGGCACCAGACAGCAGCATTATCCTAGACGTAGCCCCTGGGAAAATACTTAACATGCATTCCTCCTTCCTCCCTTCATTGAGGGGATAAGTGTAAGCAATATTGTCACCTCATTGCTTTAAACCAATCCATTCCTCTTAGATATATGATGACAGACTTAAAGTAAAAAGAGAAGAAAGGATGCATTGAGGTATTCAAACAGAGCCTGTAGTGTGACTACAAATGGGTGTGGAAGAGCAGCCGGTGAGCTGATAGGGGGAGGAAGAGAGAAGGCAGCAGTCCTGTAAAGGAAATGGAATGGTTCCTCTGGGAGAGCCATGTTGGCCACAGCACTATAGGGGAAAACAGTGGAAAGTGCCCGCCCTCTGACCAACCCTTCCACAAGTGACATTCCTCCCTCAGATCCACATTGCCTACGCTACAAAAATAAACCTGCTCCAAGTTGCAGCGCCAAAGCAGGGGTTTACTTCTAGGAATTGCAGTCTCTCTATAGTGTGTGTGTCAATCTGTCTCTGTGCATTTATAATGTTTTGTTATGCTAAGTATTAATGGGCGACAAAGCAACATTTTAGAGCCATTACTGGGGAGAGTCCTGCAGCGTGATTACTGGTGTACTTTAAGAGCACCTGGTAAAATGACAATTATATTCCTCCCCGTCTCTTATGAGCCTCAAATGGCTCAAATGGTTTTTGATTGTCCCACAAAATATTCTAACTCTCCTCATGGCCTTGCTTTAATTGAAGCGGAGGTAAAGTAGGGTTAGCCCAGCTGCTGTTCTAGAGCCTAGTGATTCCATTCCCCTTTAAAGTGAGATGCCTAAAAGTGGGATGAGAAAACTAAAAACATCTGCAAAACAGGGAGACAAAAATAACTAGACTGATTCATGTTTTACGTCTGCCTTTAATGCATTCCCAGAAGGGTTCACATTTAAATGATCACAGATGAATATTTCCCACCTGTACGTATACTTTGTCTCAACATGAAGTCACTGAAGGGTCAAGCATCTCTAATTGAATACAGTATATGAAATATGTTTTTGAACACCCTACTGTTCAACACTCCTTTTTCACCCGACCACCAACGGTTTCCTCCCTACATTCATGGTACTTCCTGCATTTACAATGCTTTGTAAACCTATCCACACAGTCCAATAGAACTTGCCTGGACTGCACTGGAGTAGCACAAAGTGTGATGTCAACATCAATCATTGCAGGGGTGGATATCTGATGGAACAGTGGGTCTATAGAGCTCATATCTTCAGTCATTTACTGCTGCTCCATTTCAAATTGTACACTGGTGATTGGCTCTAGCAGCATGCTGTGGCCCCAGAGGTCACAGAGCTTAGTTACAGCTCTGACACAGACTTTCTGGGAACATTCCCATAGCGAATAATCCAACCATAAACGGTGCCAATAATAAGTATTCCTTGGATTTTTGACATTATTGATTTTGTTGATACAACCAGGGCTGTGGCGGTGACCGCATGGTTGCGAGTCATGAAGGCAGTCAAATTCCACGTGACCGTTTAGTAATTAAGCTTCTCCAAGCTCTAATGCTGCTTATGGTCATCAGTAGTCTACCAAACTTGCTAACTGCCTGGCACTTGGCACTCTATTGTCCCTCTAATCACTCTAACATCAATGCTAATGTCATCAAAAATCGCTATCAAACACTTCATGAGAGCCCAAGAGCTCATGTTTGTGTAACATTTCTATAGGCTATGCAATTGCTCATAGTGATGGCCTCTATTAAAAAGAGGAGGATCCCATCAAATTTCTATAGGCTAGGCCTACTATATTTGTTCATCAACTTTTCTAATATTATTAAGCACATTGCTTATCTTTACAACAGGAGTATAGCCTACCTGGCAGGCATGAAAATTAACCACTGGAAAAGCGTCCATCGTTTGCTCTTTAGGTGCATAGATGACATGTATTTTTTCCCCTGCCCCTGTTTGAGACCGGTGCATTCTAAATCAAAGCACATTTCACACATACAGTGCTTTCGGAAAGTACTCAGACCCCTTGACTTTTTCTACATTTTGTTACGTTTATAGCCTTATTCTAAAATTGATTACATATTTTTTCCCATCTCAATCTACACACAATATCTCATAATAACAAAGCAAAAACGTTTTTTTAGAAATGTTTGCTAATTTATTTTTTAAAAATCAACAACTGAAATATTTACATACAGTAGGTATTCAGACCCTTTACTCAGTGACAGCTCTGTCAGGTTGGATGGGGAGCGTTGCTGCACAGCTATTTTCAGGTCTCTCCAGAGATGTTTGATTGGGTTCAAGTCCGGGCTCTGGCCGGGCCACTCAAGGACATTCAGAGACTTGTCCTGAAGCCACTCCTGCATTGTCTTGTTTGTGTGCTTAGGGTCGTTGTCCTGTTGGGAGGTGAAACTTCACCCCAGTCTGAGGTCCTGAGCGCTCTGGAGCAGGTTTTCATGAAGGATCTCTGTACTTTGCCCCCCCCCCCCCCCCAGGTGGTGATTTTAGGAACACCACTTCACTGATCCGCAACACATGGGCCCCATAAGGGTGCGTGTTCAGCCCCCTCCTGTACTCCCTGTTCACAAATGACTCAATCATCAAATTTGCAGACGACACAACAGTAGTAGGCCTGATTACCAACAATGACGAGACAGCCTACAGGGAGTAGGTGAGGGCCCTGGGAGTATGGTGATCGTGGACCTCAGGAAACAGCAGAGGGAGCACCCGCCTATCCACATTGACGGGACTGCAGTGGAGAAGGTGTAAAGCTTCAAGTTCCTCGGTATAGACATCACTGACAAACTGAAATGGTCCAACAACACAGACAGTGTGGTGAAGAAGGCGCAACAGAGCTTCTTCAACCTCAGGAGGCTGAAGAAATTTTGCTTGGCACTTAAATCCCTCAAACTTTTACAGATGCACAATTGAGAGCATCCTGTCGGGCTGTATCACCGCCTGGTAAGGAAACTGCACTGCCCACAACAGCAAGGCTCTCCAGAGGGTGATGCGGTCTGCCCAATGCATGACCCGGGGCAAACTACCTGCCCTCCAGCACACCTACAGCACCCGATGTCACAGGAAGGCCAAAAAGATCACCAAGGACAACAACCACCCAAGCCACTGGCTGTTCATCAAGCCAAATGGTGGCTATTTGAATAAATATAAAATATGTTTGCTTACTATATGATTCCCTATGTGTTATTTCATAGTTTTGATCTCTTCACTATTATTCTACAATGTAGAAAATAGTAAAATAAAGAAAACCCTTGAATGAATAGGTGTTCTAAATCTTTTGACCAGTAGTGTATATTATTCTTAATTCCATTCCTTTACTTTAGATTTGAGTGTATTGTTGTGAAATTGTTAGATATTACTGCAATGTTGGAGCTAGAAACACAAGCATTTCGCTACACAATACAATTTGATTTGCTTGTGAAAATGTTTACAGCCTATGCAAAAAACTAAGCTCATGCCTTTCAAGCAACTTTTTTCAAATCATCATTATGCGCATCATGCAACCTTACAATGTATTAAAAATCAAAACATATAGCCCGACGTTTGTAGAACTGAAGTTACATTAATAATACTACATTAGGCATATAGGAGTATCTATTTCTTTGTTAACTGCTCAACACAGAATATCCGCATGTGCGCACTCCCTCAAATCGGTTGGAGAAAATATCCTTTCTATTTTATTTAGCTTTGTTCAATTGTATTCTTCATACTATACTGTTCATACTGTTTGTTCATACTGTCTGCTAAATGAACTAGTTTAGCCCACAGCCATTTGGCATAACCAGATCAGGACAACTCAGAGTACACTATTCTGTTCTTTTGAAATAGACTTCATTTTCTTCATATCATGTTTCTTTAGACCGGTCTAAAATAATGGATTTATTGTGAAGGTGTAGGCTACATTAGATTAATTTATTCGATTTTGTAAATGTAGATGTTCCAAAAGTTCTGCATCAGTGGCTTGTAGGAAGCCAGGAGATGCTAAATGTGTTTGTGTTAATTAACGGTCAATTACTGTGAGACCGCCAGTTATTAGCTTGACAATCACCGGCTGACAACATTGTGACCGCCACAGCCCTAGTTACAACATGGGATAAAAATGTCATTTTAAAATAAATCGTTTACGTTTATGGATTTTCTCTCTCATAATATTGAGTATTGTGTTGATCCGTATTGAAAAATCCAAATTAAATGTATTTTAATTCCAGATTGTAACACAAATCTTTTTCAAAAAGAAGGAAAATCCCTATAAATTTGAAGAATCAGACATGTTTGTGTAGCCACCCTGAGAGATACAGGGTCTCTCTACACTTTTAACCGTCCCTGGGTGATTCCACATAGAGTTGGTTGTGATAAGAGAATTTAATATTGGGCAGAAGAGAGAGAAACGACTTTCCAGAGAGACCCTAGGAACTGCCAAGAACTTTTATGAGAAATATTCTATGACAATGTGATTCTCTGACAAATGTTCTTTGAGTATAATCCTTATTAAACTGGTTGTTAAATGTTGGTTTTTGTTTTCCTCTTACAGAGAGTGATTCACATGACTCCACAAGTGAATTATTGGAACTTTATGGTTGTTTAACTAAGTTGGTAGTCAAAGCTGTCTGCCCAGTGTTTGTATATTTTGTCAGTTAGCAATAATTGAATTCCCCTACATTTTATATTTTATTTTACAATAAAAAACAAAGAAAGATGAATATGATGTGTGCCACAATGATCAGCACCATCTGCTGTTGTAAGGGTCTGGTTACCCATACAAAACAGACACAAACATGATGCTAGATTCATCACAGACGCTGTCTTACACTGACACCTAGAGGATCGAGACCAAACTAACTACAGAAACCAAAGACGCATCACCCACTCACACTGACATGCAAGTGTTTTCTAAATATTTCTGAACGCCCAACTTGATTACGAACACAACTTGATGTGAATGTGTTTAAAATGACTCCATTCCAATGAACCCATCCTCCCCATACCAGACTCTACTGTTCAAAGATCAACAGTCAATGCATTCCAGACGGAACCATTGAAAACCTGATAGTGAACACAGCATGATCCACTTCCATCACTTTTAACGGCTACTCCTACAATGTGCCATTGTTTACTGAAGCACAGGTGTGGTTGTAAACCTTTCAGGCAGTATACTGTGGGGGGAACATCATATCATCAATGGAACATAGGGCTATTGGAGCCACATTACGGCTGCAGCCTGGAGCCCATCCACAGCCCATCCACTTAGTCATGCTCCACTGCAATGTTGGCGATCAGCAACGGCAGCCTAGGAATATGTTGGAATAATGCCCCCAGATGGCTTCATGAGGCGTGGCCGGCCAAATGACAGTCATCCTCTGCCAAATGGCCTTGCTTAACTCTCAGCAAGGTCAGCGGTGGTTACATATGGGTGGGTTTGTGAGGGAAACATTTGATGCTCCATTCAGACAATAGCAGACATAATATTGTGACAATGGCAGAGAGAGTAAGTTCACCTACACTCTATGGAGTACAGAAAGAAACTAATTGTATGCACAGTACGTGCGGCGGCACAACATTCAACATTCTAGGGGTAGGGTTAGAACTATGTTTCTTGGTTTCATTATCACAAAAAAACTCTTCAAGTTTTGAGATTTTTTGTCTGAGACTTTCGTCACCCTTAACTTACACTGCTTCTCCAAAATATGGGGAGTTATACACCTTTCTCTTCTTGCATCAAGCACTTTAATCAAAAAAAGCTTTTAAAAAATGTATTTCGTCCAATATCCAGATATAGCAGGGTAGCAGGTGAGCTCTTTTCCATTTGTGCTGAGCTCCGGCGAGACAAGAATGTTATTAGAGCTCTGCCCCTAGTCAGCCGTGCCAGAGGGTTGCGTTGTGTGGTGGCCTGTTACAGGTTTACTCATTTCATCCATAAAGGGGGCACACGGTGCCCATGGCCGCCCATTTGGCTTAGACTTCCAATCGCACCTGTCAAAAGTTTCTACCAGCCCTTAACTAATCGCTGCCCCTGGAGGATGGAGTATGTGTGTGTGGGGAAAGAGGGGGCACTAAGTGCATTCAATGACTCCCAACAACATACAACCCACCCTCAGCAGCATCCTCTCCCATACAATCCTCAACAACACACAATCACCACCACCACCACACCATCGCTCCCATATCATTTAGTGCTATGGGGAGGAGGTTCAAGATAGGCAAGCGTTCTCCGTGTAAACTGGAAGCGCAATTACAGACCCTTTCTGAAGGCTATTACCCATACTCCCTTGGTGCTTTTTTCACAGCCCCGCTGAAACCGACGGGGGGAAATGACTATGGTCAGATTTGCCGAGTCAGACAGAGCATTAATGAGAGGAGCTGGGAAGAAATGGCTTTGACACTACAGGCACTTCGAACCCGGCACGCAAAGGAACACTAAACTCCAGGGCAATAAGGGAAAGAGACAGCTACGTATATCATCGCAGAAGGGTAGCTCGTATCTCAGAGGTGGACCACCATATCGCCACTGCTTGGGCAGGGCATTACAAAACACGGGAATGGGAAGTATAGCAAAGTATCCTCGAGTAAGGGCCCACAATGGCAGAGAGAGAGCTTTCATTAAGGCTTAAGACAGAGTAAATCGCCACGGCGCAGCGTGACGAGGGAGCCATTCGACCCAGATAATGGGTGAAAACAAAAAGAGCCAATTGAAAGCTCATTACAGTGCCAAAATATATGAGGCCACTTAAAGGAAATAACGATGAAACAAGGCCTAAATTGTAGTTGAGTAACAACCAAATCTAACTACCAACAGCTCATTCCCATGTCGCACTCACATCAGACAAGGAAAATGAATTAATCCAGGGTCTGAGCTAGCTAATCGAATTTTTGTTTTTACTAGAGGGCTGCGTCTACAGAACAATTATGCCTTGTTGATTGTCTCAGTGATACAGTAGCTAGAGAGGGGAAAGCTAGGCAATTGAGCATGAAGAGGGCCTAAGGCGCTGATCAGAGCAGCTAGGCAATATTTCAGGATACATTTACATAGCCCCTTCAGGATCCTGATGATTTCTACCAAGAGCTCTATACCTCTCCCCGTACATGAATTACATTTATTCCACAGTTAAGTCTGTCACAAAAGCCAAGGTAAGAGAGTTTTTTTGCAATGCCGCGAGTTATGCTTGTCGCAGTTCCATGAAGTCAAAAGCAAAATGGTGGTCATTACCAGGGTTGGGTAGGTTAATTTCTAAATGTAATCCGTTACAGTTACTAATTACCTGTCTAAAATTGTAATCATTAACGTAACTTTTAGATGATCCAAACTCAGTAACGTCATCTGATTACATTTAGTTACTTTTAGATTACTTTCCCCTTAAGAGGCCTTAGAAGAAGACAAAAATGTATGTTACCAATTGAACGAAGGGCATGGAAGGATAAATCAATGTTAAAGTTTACATAGCTGTCTATATATGGATGTTAAATTTTACTTTATGGGTTGGTTATGTAGGCTTCTACTAACCCATCGCTTTCTACTACATATAATAATATGATTAAATTATACATTTACATTTAAAACCAAAGTCTATCAGAATTCCAGTCATTACAATAAATGTTATCCCCCTGGATCTTCAAGAATAAGATTTGGAAATATAAAAGTATTTGTTTTACCTGAGCATAACCCCAAAACTAAAAGCCAGCCCTACTCTGTTGTTTATGATTTTGTTGTGATGGAGGACTGATTGGGCTCATTGATTCGAGTTGAAAAATACATTCTGTGCTCATGGAATGGCATGCTTTGAGAACTACTGAAAAGTGCTATTTACATGTGAAAATGAATGCCATATGCTGCATTTGCTATAGGCATATTGTTGACCTTTTTGTTGGTTACACTTTGATATCTTGATAATATGCAGCTGTTTAAAGAGCAAATCCACAGGCGGTCGCCCCGCCTCCGTTTTGGCAAAAAGCTGAGGGATGGGCCTGGAGAAATGTAACCACTGTCAGATTAATAGACATTGCTATGGAGGCAAGGACTATTGTTTGAACCATGTTATGAGGATATACAGTGTTTGTTTACATTGTTTATAAACATTGGAGAAAAACAAGTTTATATTTTGGGTTCTCATGGAGTGTGACAGCTGAATTTAGCTCATGAGGCATTTCTAAATTCTAATCTTCAAGAATCAATGGATATATAATTTACAAGTATAAAAATGTAACAACTACAGATTGCCCCTTTAAGTCTATCAAAAGTGCATGAGTTTGAGCATGAGTCCATTAGGCCTATAGATTGTTTTTTTTTACCAGCATTAATTATATTGAGCAATAGAAGCCTCACTTTTATTCCATAGGTTGGGATCCGCACTATGCATCTGTTGAAGGGGCGTATTTTTCACTGGCTGTCCACCGGTTTCAAAAACAATGATTGATAGGCAGTTTAAACTTCTTGAATTCAACCATTATTGGGTTCAAATACACATTTAGATGTGTGAACAGCCATCCACAACAACCACAATCTGTAAGGCGCAAATAGCTAAATGAGAGAGCAGCAGCGTGATTCACATCAATGCGCGATAGATATCAATAATAAGTGATGTCCGTATTGCCGCAGACTACACCACTGCTGTCATCCTTACCTCCAAGCATTTATTCAAGTTGGATAATCTTTGGATGCCGACAGCAGTCACACCATTGGAAGACATAGCCATGACTGTAGCCTTCAAAAGCTTATTCCTGCTCTTTTCCCGCGATCCATCAAACACATTTGGTGTGTCATCATAGTGGTCTCCGATTTATGGTCAGACTCGCTATCGTTGAACAAATGTGAACTTATGCCTTTTTTCAATTATGATTTTATAGTCATTGAGAGAACTGAAGTGTCAATTTTTTTTCACAAACACCCTTTCTGAATTAAAAGGTAATCCTCGAAGTAATCTAGTTTTTCAAATGTATCTGTAATCTGATTACAATATTTTTGCTGGTAACGTAAGGGACTAACATTCGTTTTTTGTAATCCCTTACATGTAGCGTTACTCCCCAACCCTGGTCGTTACTCATTGAAATGCTGAGAAAACTGACTCAACGTTGCACTTTGTACCAACATCAATAAAAGCTGTAGTCAAACATAGAAAGAACCAGAAACCTGAATGATGCATCGTCATTTCATTTTCCATTGAAGCATCAGTGTAACTGGTGGGTGGAACGTCAGTATCTGATGATATCACCCAGACATGCCCATGTTTATTTAAAGGGTTCTTCTATCAACACAAGGAGAACACCCACGTGTTTCTGAAATCTGTTGACTGAATCTGTTGAATAATTGATGATTGAGTGGGGATTTTAGTGGGGGAACCGTAAACACGCATAGGCAAAAGTAAAAGTCTAAGTTTTTGGATTAAGCAAACATGAGCATGCAGGCTTTTGCTCCTGCCCTACACAAACACATCCGATTCAGTCAAGCAAGGTCCTTGTAAGGGTTTTCTGGTGAATGAGAAGCGGACCAAAAAGCAGCATGGTGGTTATTCATGTTCTTTAATTTCTAAAGAAACTACACATGAGATAACTAACAAAACCAACAAACGTGGGAAAACCTAAAACAGTCCTATCTGATGCAAACACAGAGACAGGAACAATCACCCACAAACACACAGTGAAACCCAGGCTACCTAAGTATGATTCTCAATCAGAGACAACTAATGACACCTGCCTCTGATTGAGAACCATACTAGGCCCGAAAACATAGAAATACCCAAAACCTAGAAAAACAAACATAGACTGCCCACCCAACTCACGCCCTGACCATACTAACTAAATACAAAACACAGGAAATAAAGGTCAGAACGTGACAGTCCTGAGCAGCAGGTGATGATAGATTGAGGACGTTTTGATGAACAACTCTAAGTGAGATCTGTATTAGACAGATCTTTTTTCCCTCATTCAATTAGCTAAAACATTCTTGAAAGATGTAAGAAATATTCTACACGTGAAGAGGGATTGAGTGAACAAAGAGGTCCTTAGGGAAACAAATCGATTTGAGAGTGCTTCGGAGCGGTGACAGACAATATCCATTATTATAGAGCACCTGCCTGCCCAACAGTTCACTTGCGATGCTACCACAGCCTCAACTCAAACTACATTTGGCGAAAATATTAATTTGATCAAACATAATCCCAACAAATTAATGAAAATGAATTCACAGTTTTAATATCGCGCGTGTCATATCGTTGTGCCTGAAATATGTAATTACCCGGTTTCCACTGGTCACTTGACTGTGAAAGTGGCACTGACTGACTGCATCCTCAGGCAGATTATGTTTCACTGAGGCTGGCTGACGAAAGGTGACTAAGACCTTAGGCTGATTGCAAACCAATTACTCAAGTGGAGAATCTCAGTTACAGTATACTGTATGTAAAATAGAGAGAATATTTGACACTGTGGCACCATAATGGCTCAACAGTCAGGACAGACATGTTCTACGGCTCCTGCCACTCAATGATGTACACCGACTACACCAAACATTAGGAACATCTTCCTAACCCCCCAGGGCATGAACTCCACAAGGTGTCGAAAGCATTTGACAGGGATGCTGGCCCATGTTGATGCCAATGCTTCCCACAGTTGTCCCAAGTTGGCTGTATGTCCTTTGGGTGGTGGACCATTCTTGACCCAGCAGCGTTGCAGTTCTTGACACAAGCTGGTGCACCTGGCACATACCATACCCCGTTTAAAGGCACCTACATTTGTCTTGCCCACTCACCCTCTGAATGGCACACATACACAAGCCATGTAACAATTGTCTTGAGGCTTAAAAATCCTTCTTTAACCAGTCTCCTCCCCTTCATCTACACGGATTGAAGTGGATTTAACAAGTGACATCAATAAGGGATCATAGATTTCACCTGGATTCACCTGGTCAGTCTATGTCATGGACAGACAGGTGTTCTTAATGTTGGTTATACATTACAAACATTTATTGACTGACTGCTACAGTAGATGTAACAGGTAGAGGCTCCAGTAAATCCTCACAAACACATATTCCCTTTGGGTGTAACTACAGCATGTCTCTGACCTGAGGTCTAACACCAAAGTTATCCTCTAAACTCTGCTACACCTGTACTGAGATACCAACACTCAATGTTGATCAAATTCCTGTATTCTCTATGCAAAATCTGTCAAATGTGTTCCACTCACTAAAATGGATGCTGTTCTACCTTGCAGATAAAAATGACTTTGCAGCAAGTAGTCTTTCTGTTATTCAAAAGCTACCAAGAGACAGTGGACTACCAGCCTAAGACCAACCTGACAACGTCAATGGACTGTATCTCAGTCTCCAATGCCTTGAAAGGATAACACACAAATGGCTTTGAGTGCACAGAACCCAGCACATTTTGTCCTACTGCAGCACATCATTGTTGCTTCCAAACTCCTCTGCTAGGAGGGCTTAATGATTCAATCTATAAGTGACTGGTTTATCCTTTAAAATGTTCTCAGTTGAGCCTTGGTTAGTAATTGTTATAGTCTGGTATTAGCAAGAGCCACATTCCTGTGTATGATTTGCTCTCAAGTCAAGTGGACAACAGTTTGTCTCTATGGTGATACGGTCATGCAAGTGGCCTTCTCATTCTCCTTCTAAAACTAGAATATGGTATCCATACTAGGACAGCCTCAGTCTACCTTGGTGCACAAAGCCGCTACCTTCCTTGTGTTGCAGTGCCACCTAGTGGCCACTGACTACATGGCATCATGCATTGTAATCACAGGACATTTAGTCCAATGGAGCCTATTGAATACTTAAAAACTAAATGACTTTAGAGGACAGTTCTAAATGTACTAGGGTGGGGGGGCTGGTACAAAATAGAGGAGGGTTTACCAACTTTTTTTGCTGTGGGAAGAGTTGTATGTGTATATTACACTTGTACTTTTATTGGGCAAGGGGGAGGTTAGTGTGTTTTTTCCATGGTTTACATTTGCCATTTTGCAGGTTTTACCATATAGCCAAATTTCCACATCTGCTTGCATGTGCCTCCCCTATCAAGTTGTTTTGGTAAATCCCTTATGTGCTACGCTTTTCCGTGTGCTTACTATACCACATCAAAAATCTACCAGTCACCTGTTTATCCTTGTCACGTTCTGACCGTTATTTCCTGTGTTTTGTATTTAGTTAGTATGGTCAGGGCGTGAGTTGGGTGGGCAGTCTATGTTTGTTTTTTCTATGATTTGGGTATTTCTATGTTTCGGCCTAGTATGGTTCTGAATCAGAGGCAGGTGTCATTAGTTGTCTCTGATTGAGAATCATACTTAGGTAGCCTGGGTTTCACTGTGTTTGTGGGTCATTGTTCCTGTCTTTGTGTTTGCACCAGATGGGACTTTTAGGTTTTCTCACGTTTGTTGGTTTTGTTAGTTATCTCATGTGTAGTTTCTTTATAAATGAAAGAACATGAATAACCACCATGCTGCATTTTGGTCCGCTTCTCCTTCACCACAGGAAAACCCTTACAATCCTGCTCTCTATCCTTAGTGACAATAGTGGTAGTTGGATCGTTTGTCCAGATCTGCAATAGATTGCTAGTTATTCATACATTTTTAAATGATGCCTGGTTTTATAGCAGAGCTGTGCTTAATATGAGAAGCTGAGAAATAAATATAAGAACACATTTAACTCCACACATCAACCACTGTTTGAGGAGCATGCTCTCACTGCGCGACAGGTGATATTCCGCCCAAGCTCTGTATGCCATGGGCTCTTCAACCCTGTTCCTGCAGCTTCCCAGTGCTTCATTTGGGAAACGCAGTGAAATCAATTTGGGGAAAATCTATAGTAACATGCTTTCGCAAACAAGCCTATGCATAAGTTCTAATATGCGTATGTTCTCTAATTAATCGTCACCTTAGAGCACTGTCCATTTCGTTGTGTTAGGCTTTGAAACATCCACAAAGATCATGTTTTACACTCAGTTTCAACCTGCTGAACTTCTCAAATTGATCATCACAGTGAGGTGAGTTTTAAAAGCAGGCTACTGATTTGGTAAGTGTTTGATGTGATTTTGATTGCATTGATGTGAAAATGGTTAGATGGACAATAGAGCCCTGAGTACTAGGCCATTAGGACCTGATGGTCATCAGCAAGTTGGGTACTACTGGTGCATGTTTAGAGTGCATAAGACGAGAACTGTGACTCAACGGTCACATGGAATTTTTACTGTGGCCATGACCCATGACTGCCGGTGTGGTGCTAATACGGTCACTGCAATAGTCCTAATCATACCACTCATAAAATCATTCAAATCTTCACACATTTTCAATGTACACTACCGTTCAAAAGTTTGGGGTCACATAGACATTACCTTGTTTTTGAAAGACAAGCATTTTTTTTTGTCCATTATTAAAACATCAAAATTATCAGAAATACAGTGTAGACCTTGTTAATGTTGTAAATGACTAATGAAGAGGCGACTCCGGGATGCTGGCCTTCTAGTCAGAGTTGCAAGGAAAAAGCCATATTTCAGACTGGCCAATAAAAATAAAAGATTAAGATGGGCAAAATAACACAGACACTGGACAGAGAAACTCTGCTTAGAAGGCCAGCATCCAGGAGTTGTCTCCTCACTGTTGACGTTAAGAATGGTGTTTTGAGGGTACTATTTAATGAAGCTGCCAATTGAGGACTTGTGAGGCATCTGTTTCTCAAACTAGACACTTTCATGTACTTGTCCTCTTGCTCAGTTGTGCACCGGGGCCTCCCACTCGTCTTTCTATTCCGGTTAGGGCCAGTTTGTGCTGTTCTGTGAAGGGAGTAGGACACAGCGTTTTACGAGATCTTCAGTTTCTTGGCAATTTCTTGCATGGAATAGCCTTCATTTTTCAGAACAATAATAATCTGACGAGTTTCAGAAGAAAGTTCTTTGATTCTGGCCATTTTGAGCCTGTAATCAAACCCACAAATGCTGATGCTCCAGATACTCAATTAATGTAAAGAAGGCCAGTTTATATTGCTTTTTTAATCAGGACAACAGTTTTCAGCTGTGCAAACATAATTGAAAAAGAGATTTCTAATGATCAATTAGCCTTTTAAAATTATAAAGTTGGATTAGCTGACACCACGTGCCATTGGAACAAAGGAGTGTTGGTTGCTGATAATGGGCCCCTCTACGACTATGTAGATATTCCATTAAAAAACAGCCGTTTCCAGATATAATAGTCATTTACAACATTAACAATGTCTGTATTTCAGATCAATTTGATGTTATTTTATTGGACATTTTTTATATCCACAATCCACGCCAGGTGCGTTATTGGGCATGAAAGAACAGTAAATCAAATGAAATTGTATTTGTCACGTGTGGAATACAACAGGTGTAGACCTTACCGTGAAATGCTTACTTACAAGCCCTTAACCAACAATGAGGTTAAGAAAAACAAGTGCTATGAAAGTATTTACGAAAATAAACTGAAAAAAATACAAGGGTCAATGTGTCAATGAAGGTTAGTCGAGGTTATATGTACAGTGCCTTGCGAAAGTATTCGGCCTCCTTGAACTTTGCGACCTTTTGCCACATTTTAGGCTTCAAACATAAGGATATAAAACTGTATTTTCTTGTGAAGAATCAACAACAAGTGGGACACAATCATGAAGTGGAACGACATTTATTGGATCTTTCAAACTTTTTTAACAATCAAAAACTGAAAAGTTGGGCGTGCAAAATTATTAACCAGCCTTTCAAAGCACTTCATGGCTACATACGTGAGTGCTACGGGTCGGTAGTCATTTAGGCAGGTTACCTTGGTGTTCTTGGGCACAGGGACTTTGGTGGTCTGCTTGAAACGTGTTGGTATCGTAGACTCGGTCAGGGACAAGATGAAGATGTCAGTGAAAACACTTACTAGTTGGTCAGCGCATGCTCGCAGTACACATCCTGGTAATCTGTCTGGCCCTGCGGCCTTGTGACTGTTGACCTGTTTAAAAGTAATCCGGAACAGCGAGTGCGCTCATACATCCTTCAGTGTTGCCTCAAGGGCGCATAGAAGTCATTTAGATTGTCTGGTAGGCTCGTGTTACTGGGCAGCTCATGGCTGTGCTTCCGCTTGTAGTCTGTAATGGTTTGCAAGCCCTTCCACATCCGAAGAGCGTTGGTGCCGAAGTAGTAGGATTCAATCTTAGTCCTGTATTGACACTTTGCCTATTTGATGGTTCGTCAGAGGGCATAGCAGGATTTATTATAAGCGTTCCGCTCCTTGAAAGCGGCAGCTCTACCCTTTAGCTCAGTGAGGATGTTGCCTGTTATCCATGGCTTCTGGTTGGGGTTTGTACATACGGTTACTGTGGGGACATCGTCATCGATGCACTTATTGATGAAGCCAGTGACTGATGTAGTGTACTCCTCAATGCCATCGGAAGATTTCCGGAACATATTCCAGTCTGTGCTAACAAAACGGTCCTGTAGCTTAGCATCTGCGTCATCTGGCTACTTCCATATTGAGCGAGTCATTGGTACTTCCTGCTTTAGTTTTTGCTTGTTAGCAGGAATCAGGAGGATAGAGTTATGGTTAGATTTGCCAAATGGAGGCTAAAGGAGAGCTTTGTATGCGTCTGTGTGTGGAGGGAAGGTGGTCTAGTTTTTTCCCCTCTGGTTGCACATGTAACATGCTGGTAGAAAGTAGGTCTTAGGATTTAAGTTTCCCTGTAATAAAGTCCCCGGCCACTTGGAGTGCTGCCTCTGGATGAGCATTTTCTTGTTTGCTTATTGGCTTTATACAGTTTGTTGACTGCGGTTTTAGTGCCAGCATCGGTTTGTGGTGGTAAATAGACAGCTACAAAAAATATAGATAAAAACTCTACCTATTGGTAAATAATGTGGTCTACAGCTTATCATGAAATACTCTACCTCAGGCGAGCAAAACCTTGAGACTTCCTCAGCCAGCTGAATGTTATCCATGTCGTCGTTCAGCCATGACTCTGTGAAACATAAGATAGTACAGTTAATGTCCCGTTGGTAGGATAGTCTTGATCAGAGCTCATCCAGTTTTTTATCCAATGATTGCACGTTGGCTAATAGGACGGGTGGTGGAGGCGGATTACCCACTCGTCGTCAGATCCTTACAGGGCACCCCACCCTACGTCCCCTATATCTCTGTCTCTTCTTCATGCGAATGACGGGGATTTGGGCCTTGTCTGGCGTCTGAAGTAAATCCTTCACCTCCGACTCGTTAAAGAAAGAATTTTGTCCAGTACGAGGTGAGTAATTGCTGTTCTGATATCCAGAAGCAGAAACATTATGTACAAAATAAGTCACAAATAACGTGAAGAAATACACACAACAGCACAATTTGTTAGGAGCCTGTAAAAAGTAAGTTATCTCCTTCAGCGCCATTCTTATACAGGAAGTACCGGTACCGAGTCAATGTGCGGGGGTGCAGGTTAGTCGAGGTAATTTGTACATGTACTGTAGGTAGGGGTAAAGTGACTATGCATAGATAAGCAGCAAGAAACAGCAGTGTAGGGGGGGATGTCAATGCAATAGTCCGGGTGGCCATTTGATTAATTATTCAGCAGTCTTATGGCTTGGGGGTAGCTTTTAAGGAGACTTTTGGACCTAGATTTGGCGCGTCGGTACCGCTTGCCGTGCTGTAGCAGGGTGAACAGTCTATGACTTGGGTGATTGGAGTCTTTGACCATTTTTTGGGCCTTCCTCTGACTCCGTCTAGTATATACACAGTGCCTTCGCAAAGTATTCAGACCCCTGGACTTTGTCCACATTTTGTTACATTAGCCTTATTCTAAAATGGATAAAATAAAATAAAATCCTCAGCAATCTACACAAAATACCCCATAATGACAAAGCGAAAACAGGTTAATATACATTTTTGCAACTGTATTATGAATTAAAAAAGTTAAATACCTTATTTAAGTGTTCAGACCCTTTGCTATGAGACAAGAAATTGAGCTCAGGTGCATCCTGTTTCCATTGATCATCCTTGATATGTTTCTACAACTTGATTGCTGTCCGGTCCTCTGGCAGTCTCTATGGGGGTGCCACAGGGTTCAATCCTCGGGCCGACTCTTTTCTCTGTATATATCAATGATGTTGCTCTTGCTGCGGGCGATTCCCTGATCCACCTCTACGCAGACGACACCATTCTATATACTTCCGGCCCGTCCTTGGACACTGTGCTATCTAACCTCCAAACGAGCTTCAATGCCATACAACACTCCTTCCGTGGCCTCCAACTGCTCTTAAACGCTAGTAAACCAAATGCATGCTTTTCAACCGTTCGCTGCCTGCACCCGCACGCCTGACCAGCATCACCACCCTGGATGGTTCCGACCTTGAATATGTGGACATCTATAAGTACCTAGGTGTCTGGCTAGACTGTAAACTCTCCTTCCAGACTCATATCAAACATCTCCAATCGAAAATCAAATCTAGAGTCGGCTTTCTATTCCGCAACAAAGCCTCCTTCACTCACTCCGCCAAACTTACCCTTGTAAAACTGACTATCCTACCGATCCTCGACTTTGGCGATGTCATCTACAAAATTGCTTCCAACACTCTACTCAGCAAACTGGATGCAGTTTATCACAGTGCCATCCGTTTTGTCACTAAAGCACCTTATACCACCCACCACTGCGACCTGTATGCTCTAGTCGGCTGGCCCTCGCTACATATTCGTCGCCAGACCCACTGGCTCCAGGTCATCTACAAGTCCATGCTAGGTAAAGCTCCACCTTATCTCAGTTCACTGGTCACGATGGCAACACCCATCCGTAGCACGCGCTCCAGCAGGTGTATCTCACTGATCATCCCTAAAGCCAACACCTCATTTGGCCGCCTTTCGTTCCAGTTCTCTGCTGCCTGTGACTGGAACGAATTTGCAAAAATCGCTGAAGTTGGAGACTTTTATCTCCCTCACCAACTTCAAACATCTGCTATCTGAGCAGCTAACCATTCGCTGCAGCTGTACATAGTCTATCGGTAAATAGCCCACCCAATTTACCTACCTCATCCCCATACTGTTTTTATTTATTTACTTTTCTGCTCTTTTGCACACCAGTATCTCTACCTGCACATGACCATCTGATCATTTATCACTCCAGTGTTCATCTGCTAAATTGTAATTATTCGCCTACCTCCTCATGCCTTTTGCACACAATGTATATAGACTCTTTTTTATTTTTTATTTTTTTATACTGTGTTATTGACTTGTTTATTGTTTACTCCATGTGTAACTCTGTGTTGTTGTCTGTACACACTGCTTTGCTTTATCTTGGCCAGGTCGCATTTGTAAATGAGAACTTGTTCTCAATTAGCCTACTTGGTTAAATAAAGGTTAAATAAATAAAAAGGCATCAGATACATGAGACATACCTTCCCCTCTTCCAAATAGCTCCACCATCAGCATAGGAAAGCCCCAATACCCCACCTACACTACCGTTCAAAAGGTTGGGGTCACTTAGAAATGTTGTTTTTGAAAGAGAATGACATTTTCTGTCCATTAAAGTAACATCAACTTGATCAGAAATACAGTGTAGACATTGTTAATGTTGTAAATGACTATTGTAGCTGGAAACTATAGATTTTTTAATGAATATCTACATAAGCCCATTCTCAGCAGCCATCACTCCTGTGTTCCAATGGCGGATTGTGTTAGCTAATCCAAGTTTATAATTTGAAAGGGCTAATTAATCTTTAGAAAACCCTTTTGCAATTATGTTAGCACAGCTGAAAACTGTTGTCCAGAAAAAATAAGCAATAAAACTTTAGACTAGTTGAGTATCCGGAGCATCAGCATTTGTGGGTTCAATTACAGGCTCAAAATGGCAAGAAACAAAGGACCTTTCTTCTGAAACTCGTCAGTCTATTCTTGTTCTGAGAAATTAAGGTTAATCAATGCAAGAAATTGCCAAGAAACTGAAGATCTCGTACAATGCTGTGTACTACTCCCTTCACAGAACAGCGCAAACTGGCTCTAACCAGAATAGAAAGAGGAGTAGGAGGCCCCAGTGCACAACTGAGCAAGAAGATAAGTACATTAGAGTGTCTAGTTCGAGAAACAGACACCTCACAAGTCCTCAGCTGGCAGCTTCATTAAATAGTACCCTCAAAACATCATTCTCAACGTCAACTGTGAAGAGACGACTCCGGGATGCTGGCATTCTAGGCAGAGTTGCAAAGAAAAAGTCAGATCTCTCAGACTGGCCAATAAAAATAAAATACTACGATGGGCAAAAGAACAGACACTGGACAGAGGAACTATGCCAGGCGGTGATACAGCCAGACAGGATGCTCTCAATTGTGCATCTTTCTTCGGTAAAACCTTCTCAAACATTAATAATACTGACAGGCTTTCACTTCTCTGACACTCTTTCATTGTGAGCAGCCTTTTGGCTTCAATAACTATGCCCCCCTCTATATTTTATTTTATATTATCTACGGACATAGAAAATTCCAGAAATTCATTTTCAGAAGCTTCCCTTGCTGAACATGGTCAGCACAGAATATTAACAACCTACCATTATCAATGAGCTGGGCTAATGTGACTTTACCCAACTCTTTCTTAATTGCATTGGTTAATCAAATTAGGGTGTAGATGAGACTCTGTGGTCACAACAAACATGATTACAATTTTCCAAATCATTCCTTTTGTTTTTCACTACCTTCACCCTCTTGATGTTCTCGTCACTAGAAGTGCCACTGCTGTTAGCAGCACTTATAGCATGGCCATTAGTTTTCACCACAGACCATCCAGGTCCTTGACTTTCATCCTCCCCACCCATACCTTCAGAACTATCATTCATGTTGACCACAGTCCAGCACAGCTGTTGCTAAAACCGCCTACCACAATATAAAACTATGAATTCTATTTAGCTTCCTAGTTTGAAGTCGAAATCCTCAAATGCCTGTAACCAGAACTTGTCAATACAACATCACCTGCGTCCGGCCATTTCCTCACTGGGATTCTGACAGCCACAATCCGAGTCTCAATTGTCTCAAGGCTTAAAAATACTTCTTTGCTCCCCTTCATCTAGACGAAATGAAGTGGATTAACAGGTGACATCAATAAGGGATCATAGCCTTTACCGTTGTATCTCAAGGCTGCAGTTCAAAGTGTTAGCAGTTGATGTTACTCTTCAATAACATAAACCCCAAAGCAAATCAGGGGGAGGAAAATAGGTTTATTCAGAGGATAAATTGGATAAATCATAGATGTTATGCAGAGAGGTAGATTGTAGATGTTCATGCTCCCCTGTCCTCAGTGATTCTCCCCTGAACAAAGGGACAGGATGTAGTTTATAACCCAGCCCTAGCTTGTGGTTGACCAATTAGAATTCCTTGCAATAAAACTGGGCCAATGGCCAAATTACAAGTATCCTATTTCAGACTCAATATATAGGCAAGTTCCTCCCATGTCTCTACATTAATCCCTCATTACAGAAAAAACACTATTTCCCTTGATCGTTAGTACTGTTTTGACCTCTCGTGTCTCTGCGTTGTGTATTTATCTTTGAAATATTCTTATACAGTGCAGTGGTGGAGAGAGACTTAGCTGTATTTATAGTAGTGTTCATAGTAGTGTTCACTACCCTCATGAAGTCTTATTGAGTCAAATGGATGGAGCAATTATGGAGAATATTATATTACCTATAGAAGGGAAATTCCAAATAAGTAAAATGTCCATTTAGTCATGGAAGTGAAAATTTGTGAGTTACATATTTGACATCTTTTTTAACTTAATAGGAGGGTATGAAAGACCTGGCCGATACCACATTTTTACCTGCAAACAGCAGTCTCCTGGCTCATCCTCAGGTGAGGTCCCTTCATCATTAGTTGTTTCGGCGCTGATCAAGTTGATCAGGCCCCATCTGAGCCAGGTAGCATGTCCACTACTTCTCCCTCTGCAGCCACAGCCATTGCAATGGCTCACGTCCTAAAAGACTTTAAAACATCCTAAATAAATAGTGCAAAAATGCTTCATTTATTTAAAAGTTAATGCAGGATAAAACAAATAAAAACATACAAGACTGATGGCTACAAACTGTGGCTCACCTAAGACACACTCTAAAACAATGGCACAACACCTCCTGAGTGCATTACCTTCAGCCTTGCAAAAGTATTCATCCCCCTTGGCATTTTTCCTATTTTGTTGCATTACAACCTGTAATTTAAATGGATTTTTATTTGTATTTCATGTAATGGACATACACAAAATAGTCCAAATTGGTGAAGTGAAATGAAAAAATAACTTGTTTCATAAAATTCTAAAATAAATAAATAAACAGAAGTGGTGCATACATGTATTCTCCCCCTTTGCTATGAAGCCCCTAAATCAGATCTGGTGCAGCCAATTACATTCAGAAGTAACATAATTAGTTAAATAAAGTCCCACTGAGCACCTTTAAATCCATTATTAAAAAATGGAAAGAATATGGCACCACAAAAACCTGCCAAGAGTGTCACCCACCAAAACTCACGGACCAGGCAAGGAGGGCATTAATCAGAGAGGCAACAAAGAACCAAAGATAACACTGAAGGAGCTGCAAAGCTCCACAGCGGAGATTGGAGTATCTGTCCATAGTACCACTTTAACTCCACAGAGCTGGACTTTACGGAAGAGTGGCCAGGAAAAAGCCATTGCGTAAAGAAAAAAATAAGCAAACACGTTTGGTGTTGGTCGAAAGGCTTGTGGGAGACTCTCCAAACATATGGAAGAAGGTACTCTGGTCAGATGAGACTAAAATTGAGCGATGTGTCTGGCGCAAACCCAACACCTCTCATCACCCCGAGAACATCATCCTGGATGCTGCCACTACCATGCTGTGGGGATGTTTTTCATTGGCAGGGTCTGGAAAACTGGTCAGAATTTAAGGAATGATGGATGGAGCTAAATACAGGGAAATTCTTGAAGGAAAACTGTTTCAGTCTTCCAGAGATGGGATGGAGGTTCACCTTCCAGCAGGACAATGGCCCTAAACATACTGCTAAAGCTACACTCAAGTGGTTTAACCTCTCTGCCCATCGAACCGGTTAGCGGGATGAAATTTGACAACATACGGCGATCGCTACATAAATAGTCATATTAAACATTCATGAAAATACAAGTGTCTCACATGTTTCGAAAGCCTAGAATCTTGCTAATCCAACTGCGTTGTCAGATTTAAAAAAGGAGTTACTGCGAAATAATACGATGCGATTATTTGAGGATAGAGCCCCATAAAAAACAACTATTTCAACCAGCACAGGCGTAACAAAATCACAAACTGCAGTAAAATAAATTGTTTACCTTTGACAATCCTCCTCTGTTTGCAATCCCAATGCTCATTGTTATACAATGAAGGGTCTTTTGTTTGATAAAATCAATTTTTACAGCCTAACACGAAACATTTTGTGAACCGCTTGTGTCGTGAATTCCGTCTCATTCAATTTTCGACGATACATTCAATGTAAATACACACACTAAACGTGACTTTTCCAGTCATGTTTGGTTTCATTGCAATCAACTGGTTTGTTTGTAACACAACCAAACCTGATGGGTCATTTCACGGGACGTATTGACTGAAAGATACCGATTTGAAGACAACAAGTAATGACATCATTGTGCACCAATGATATGACCGCTGTTTCGTTGATTGACTGTATTTGAAACCAATGACCACTGATCGTCTTGAAATTTAGCTGGGTAGATAGCCAATGAGCTGAGGTAAACGGCAATATGTAATGTTTATGTGTTGGAAGACAAACCCATGTAGTAAACTCTGGTGTAAAGAGGTTCATTCGCCATTGAAGATTCATACCGGGAGGAGCCACGCATGTTACGCACAGTGTTTTGGTAAAGCGCATCTTCAGCTGTTTATGTATCAATCAGTATGGTGACTAAGTCAGGGAAAGCTAAATCTAAGTCTAGATATACAGATGCACACAGAATTGTAGAAGAAGGGCTCATATGTGAAACTATTCTAACTGAACATTTTCTTTCACAGTGACACTGACTCCGAATGGGAGCCTCCAGTGTGTCCATTCCCCACTGAAGCTGGTTCATCCAGCTCCTGCCACAAGTGGTGTTGATCTGCCCAAATGTATTTCTGCAGGCATGGATGTGCCTCAGGGCCAAAAGGGCACAGCATGGAGGCGTCGCTGTGTTCTTTGCAAAATGAAGTCCCCCATCACCTGCACCACATGCTTGGTGACCCTCTGCTTTACAGCAGAAAGAGACTGCTATGGCACCTGGCATCAGCAGCACAATATTGTGTAGAGGACTGAGGGTCTTCCAAATATTGAAAGTGTTATTTTGTAAATGTATATCTTTTTTTCATGTTTTTTCTCCATTTTTTGGGGGGGGTGTGTTAGAATACCATTTTGGTGTTTTGTATATAGTTATTCCATTCAAAATGTATAACTTCACCAATTTGGCCACTTGGGTACATTTGGGCTACTTGTGTGGGACACCTGGGTGACTTCATGATAATGTCATGTAGCACACTCATTTTGGAAGTTGTCATTCTGAAACAAGTACTGTTGCCCTCTTATGTTTTTCACTGAAATTGTCCCCATCATCCTATCTGAATGTTTGTTTTGTCTTGTTCATTTTAAAGATGATGATACAACAATAAAAATGAAATAAACGTATGGTTTTTCATTGTATTATCTAAGCCAGATCTATTGTGTTATATTATCCTACATTCAATTCACATTTACACAAACATCAGAGTGTTTTCTTTCAAATGAAATCAAGAATATGCATATCCCTGGTTCTGAGCCTGAGCTACAGGCAATTAGATTTGTGTCTTCAGGCGGAAATTGAAAAAAGTAGGGGGGTAGGTGTAAGAGGTTTTAAGGAGAAACATTTAAATATCTTGGAATGGCGTAGTCAAAGCCCAGACCTCAATCCAATTTAGAATCTGTGGTTTGACTTAAAGATTGCTGTACACCAGGGGAACCCATCCAACTTGAAGGAGCTGGAGCAGTTTTTCCTTGAAGAATGGGCAAAAATCCCAGTGGCTAGATGTGCCAAGCTTATAGACACATACCCCAAAATACTTGCAGCTGTAATTGCTGCAAAAGGTGCCTCTACAATGTATTGACTTTGGGGGGATGAATAGTTATGCACGCTCAAGTTTTCTGTTTTTTTGTCTTGTTTCTTGTTTGTTTCACAATAAAAATGATTTTGCATCTTCAAAGTGGTAGGCATGTTGTTTAAATCAAATGATACAAACCCCCCAAAAAATCAATTTTAATTCCAGGTTGTAAGGCAACAAAATCGGAAAAATGCCACGGGGGGTGAATACGTTCACAAAAGCCACTGTATTAGGTCAAAATGTCCACACTTGTGGTACTGAATTACACAGCCAATCAGCATACATTGGCAATTAGCAGTCAAGTGATGCAATTGATAAGGTAGCATTAGTATTACATGTAATGAGCAATGGTTATAATGAATGGCATTTTTTACACTTGGAATATCTGATAGTTAATAAATACAATGTGGTGAAGGCTTAATACTTTGCAGAGGGAAGGAGAAAGGCAGAGGGATTATCTTATTTTTGCCACTTGGTGGCAGAACATGCATATAAAAAGCTCAGTAGATGAACTGTGCAACCTAGGAATACAAGGAGTGGCAGCCTCAGGTCTTGTGATCAATAATAAATGAGCTTGTATTCTAGGTAACCTTGAGAAGAACAACCATACAAGAGTCCGCTTTGTACATTGTCAAATAGAGAAATCTCCATATTTGACTGGAGGCTTATTGAGGTCACACATACACCATTGAGCATGCCCATCAAATCGAATCAAATTGTATTTGTCACATACACGTGTTTAGCAGATGTTATTGCGGGTGTAGCGAATTTATTGTGTTTCTAGCTCTACAGTGCAGTAATATCTCACAATTTCACAACAATACAAACAAATAAAAAGTAAAGGAATGGAATGAAGAAAGTATACATATTTGGGCGAGCATTGTCAGAGCAGCATAGACTAAGATACATATACAAGTATATACATATGAGATGAGTAATGCAAAATATGTAAACATTATTAAAGTGACTAGTGTTCTATTATTAAAGTGGCCAGTGATTCCAATTCTATGTATATAGGGCAGCAGCCTCTAATGTGCTAATGATGGCTATTTAACAGTATTTAACAGTCTGATGGCCTTGAGATAGAAGCTGTTTATCAGTCTCTCGGTTCCAGCTTTGATGCACCTGTACTGCCTTCTGGATGATGAAGGGGTGAACAGACAGTTGTTGTCCATAATTATCTTTTTTGGCCTTCCTGTGGCATTGGGTGCTGTAGGTGTTCTGGAGGGCAGGTCATTTGCCCCCAGTGATGAATTGGGCAGACTGCACAACCCGCATCCGTAGGGCTCTCCAGGGCCCAATTCATCACCGGGGGCAAATGACCTGCCTTCCAGGTGCCTTACCAGGTGGTGATACAGCCCGACAGGATGCTCTCAATTGTGCATCTGTAAAGGTTTGTGAGGGTTTTAGGTGCCAAGCTGAAATTCTTCAGCCTCCTGAGGTTGAAGAGGTGGTGTTGCGCCTTCTTCAACACACTGTCTGTGTGGGTGGACCATTTCAGTTTGTCAGTGATGTGTACACAGAGGAACTTGAAGCTTTCCACCTTCTCTACTGCAGTCCCTTCGATGTGGATAGGGGTGCTCCCTCTGCTGTTTACTGAAGTCCACAATCAGCTCCTTTGTTTTATTGATTTATTGGTTATTTTCCTGACACCACACTCCCAGGGCCCTCACCTCCTCCCTGTAGGCTGTCTCGTCATTGTGGGTAAACAGGCCTACTACTGTTGCGTCTTCTGCAAACTTGATGATTGAGTTGGAGGCGTGCATGACGAACAGGGACTACAGTAGGGGGCTGAGCATGCATCCTTGTGGGGCTCCATTGTTGAGTATCAGCGAAGTGGAGGTGTTTTTTCCGACATTCACAACCTGGGGGCAGCCCATCAGGAAGTCCAGGACTCACTTGCACAGGGCGGGGTTCAGACCCAGGGCCTCAAGCTTATTATGACTTTGGAGGGTACTATGGTGTTGAATGCTGAGCTATAGTCAATAAACAAATCAAATCAAATTGTATTTGTCACATACGCCGTTTACAACAGGTGTAGACCTTACAGTGAAATGCTTACTTATGGCTGCAGGGGCAGTATTGAGTAGCTTGGATGAAAGGTGCCCAGAGTAGACGGCCTGCTCCTCAGTCCCAGTTGCTAATATATGCATATTATTATTAGTATTGGATAGAAAACACTCTGAAGTTTCTAAAACTGTTGGAATTATGTCTGTGAGTATAACAGAACTCATATGGCAGGCAAAAACCTGAGAAGAAATCCAAACAGGAAGTGGGAAATCTCAGGTTGGTCGATTTTCAACCCAGCCCCTATTGAATACACAGTGGGATATTGGTTATGTTCCTAAGGCTTCCACTAGATGTCAACCGTCTTTAGAAACTTGAATGAGGCTTCTACTGTGAAGTGGAGCCAGATGGGAGCTGTTTGACTCAGTGGTCTGGCAGAGAGCCAGGTCCTGGTCATGCGCATTTCACATGATAGCTACCTGGGTTCTATGGTCCATCTACAGACAATGGAATTCTCCGGTTGGAACGTTATTGAAGATTTATGATAACAACATCCTAAAGATTGATTTTATACTTAGTTTGACAAGTTTCTTCGACCTGCAATATAACTTTTTGAAGTTTTCGTCCGATGTTCGGCTGGACCTGCATGATCGTTTGGATTTGTGTACTAACAAAAGTTGCTACTTGGATATAAATAATGGACATTATTGAACAAAACAAACATTCTGCATTCTGATGAAGATCATCAAAAGGTAAGGGAATATTTATAATGTTATTTCTGATTTCTGTTGACTCCAACATTGCGGATACATTTTTTAAAATCTGAGCGCTGTCTCAGATTATTGCATGGTTTGCTTTTTCCGTAAAGTTTTTTTAAAATCTGACACAACGGTTACATTAAGGAGAGGTATATCTATATTTTCATGTCTAACAATTGTATTTATCAACATTTATAATGAGTATTTCTGTAAAATGTTGTGGCTCTCTGCAATATCACCGGATGTTTTTGTAACTAGTGGAACTAGCGCCAATGTATACTGAGATTTTTTTAATATAAATATGAACTTTATCAAACAAATCATACATGTATTGTGTAACATGAAGTCCTATGAGTATCATCTGATGAAGATTATCAAAGGTTAGTGATTAATTTTTATCTCTATTTGTGCTTTTTGTGACTCCTCTCTTTGGCTGGAAAAATGGCTGAATTTTTCTGTGAGTTGGTGGTGACCTAACATAATCGTTTGTGGTGCTTTTGCTGTAAAGCCTATTTGAAATCGGACACTGTGGTGGGATTAACAACAAGATTACCTTTAAAATGGTATAAAATACATGTATGTTTGAGGAATTTTAATTATGAGATTTCTGTTGTTTTGAATTAAGCGCCCTGCACTTTCACTGGCTGTTGTCATATCGATCCCTATAACGAGATTGCAGCCCTAAGACGTTTTAACCAAAGATGCAGTTTTAAGAAAGTATCTAGGACCTCAGCCACCCGAGCCACGGTCTGTTCACCCTCCTACCATCTTGCAGACAGAGACAATACGGGTGCGTCAAAGCTGTGACCGAGAGAATGAAAAAGATCATCTATCACCATGGCCATCAGACTGTTAAACAGCTATCACTAAGTTTGACACCCATGGCCCAGGGCATGCTTTTCCAGCATTTTGGAAGTACGATGATGGTGTTGGCCATCGAACACTGTGTAGTGTTGTATCGTCCCATCTGTCCCTGTTGTTAATTCATTTGTAGCCAAACGTGTGGCCTCCCTCCCGTGACAACATTTACTCACACAGAAAATTCATCACCTGTTATTTCCCTTGCTCCGTCCACCGGGTATGGCATTATACAGCAAACCTGGTGACCTTAATTAGCACCTGTAGGATGACTGACCGTCAGAGACGCATGCACTCTCTCTCTCTCTCTCTCTCTCTCTCACACACACACACACACACACACACACACACACACACACACACACACACACACACACACACACAACACACACACACACACACACACACACACACACACACACACACAAAGTGGAGCTTGGGGAAAGAATGACCATGAGAGTGACACACTCTCCTCATCTTGAAGCTGACTTGGCCCACGCTGTGCAGTGAGTGGGAGAGAAAGCAGTGTGTGACCTACGCAGGAGGCTCGACTGCTCCCGGCTGCCTGTGTGTGTATGTTAGTGCAGAAATGGGTAACAGAGCGCTCCAGTGGAGGCTGTCACATTCGAATTAGGAGTGGCCTACTTATTCACGAGGGAACCTCCAATGCCCTGCCTCTGGTACACAACACTCTGTGGCCTGCCCGCTTCCTTAAACTTCATGGCACACTTTGCCTTATCATTGTGAGATAGCGTTCAAGAGACTAACAGTCTATGAAGGAGCATCCAAGCTGTTGATGTACTGCAGCCACAGATGGAAAACAAAAAGGAATACACAGACATCTCACCATACATATTGTAGTGAGGCTGTGTAAAGGAGAAGGATTGGTAACCTCACTCCTCAAGTGTATGAAATTGCTAGCTTTTCAGTGGTACAGCTGGCTAAGGCGTTGTCAACAGGGCTGTCATGTGTGTTTGTAAGACAGAGGACGCAAGATCCAAGGACTAGTGAGGAAGATATACTGTAAAGCAAGCAGCGTGACGTCCGTTACACCTGCATCACATGTGAACCTCACAGGGCAATCATAATTCAATTGTTATAGCTGAAAGAAGGACACTGAGGGTGGGTTTAGGAACAGGGATGACAGTGGGAGTGGGGAAAGACTGGAAATGGACTGGAGGAGAGGGAACACATATGGCCAAGTTGCACAGTGACCTACCATCTTCTTGTTCTTCTGGGTAGCTAGTTAGGACATGAAGTGGAGCCACAAATGCAACAACATCTTATGAGTGAAGGTGGAATGGTGTAGCCTATCATACGAACAAAGTTAATCAACCTTCCATGATTATCATAAAGTTCCACTGTAAACCGTTATAATATTCTGGAAGTAATTTGGGTAGCCTCCACTCACCATTGAACAATTTGTCTGATTTGTAGTTCAATGCATAATAATGTATAATTAAATGTACATCTAGCCTACACTGGCAAAAAGCAATACACTATAATGTAATATGTTGTATATGTTTAACATGTTAAATTGACCCTGTATAGCTCCTGTATTGCTGTGAGTCCATTGACTGTAAATGTTTACATTTACATTTAAGTCATTTAGCAGACGCTCTTATCCAGAGCGACTTACAAATTGGTGCGTTCACCTTAAGACATCCAGTGGAACAGCCACTTTACAATAGTGCATCTAAATATTTTAAGGGGGGGTGAGAAGGATTACTTTATCCTATCCTAGGTATTCCTGAAAGAGGTGGGGTTTCAGGTGTCTCCGGAAGGTGGTGATTGACTCCGCTGTCCTGGCGTCGTGAGGGAGTTTGTTCCACCATTGGGGGGCCAGAGCAGCGAACAGTTTTGACTGGGCTGCGCAGGAACTGTACTTCCTCAGTGGTAGGGAGGCGAGCAGGCCAGAGGTGGATGAACGCAGTGCCCTTGTTTGGGTGTAGGGCCTGATCAGAGCCTGGAGGTACTGAGGTGCCGTTCCCCTCACAGCTCCGTAGGCAAGCACCATGGTCTTGTAGCGGATGCGAGCTTCAACTGGAAGCCAGTGGAGAGAGCGGAGGAGCGGGGTGACGTGAGAGAACTTGGGAAGGTTGAACACCAGACGGGCTGCGGCGTTCTGGATGAGTTGTAGGGGTTTAATGGCACAGGCAGGGAGCCCAGCCAACAGCGAGTTGCAGTAATCCAGACGGGAGATGACAAGTGCCTGGATTAGGACCTGCGCTGCTTCCTGTGTGAGGCAGGGTCGTACTCTGCGGATGTTGTAGAGCATGAACCTACAAGAACGGGCCACCGCCTTGATGTTAGTTGAGAACGACAGGGTGTTGTCCAGGATCACGCCAAGGTTCTTAGCGCTCTGGGAGGAGGACACAATGGAGTTGTCAACCGTGATGGCGAGATCATGGAATGGGCAGTCCTTCCCCGGGAGGAAGAGCAGCTCCGTCTTGCCGAGGTTCAGCTTGAGGTGGTGATCCGTCATCCACACTGATATGTCTGCCAGACATGCAGAGATGCGATTCGCCACCTGGTCATCAGAAGGGGAAAGGAGAAGATTAATTGTGTGTACGTCTGCATAGCAATGATAGGAGAGACCATGTGAGGTTATGACTGAGCCAAGTGACTTGGTGTATAGCGAGAATAGGAGAGGGCCTAGAACAGAGCCCTGGGGGACGCCAGTGGTGAGAGCGCGTGGTGAGGAGACAGATTCTCGCCACGCCACCTGGTAGGAGCGACCTGTCAGGTAGGACGCAATCCAAGCGTGGGCCGCGCCGGAGATGCCCAACTCGGAGAGGGTGGAGAGGAGGATCTGATGGTTCACAGTATCGAAGGCAGCCGATAGGTCTAGAAGGATGAGAGCAGAGGAGAGAGAGTTAGCTTTAGCAGTGCGGAATGTTCCTACCGTATTGATGGTGGAGGCAGTAAATGTTCTCAAACTGCATCAACAGTCTGGTAATTTCAGCCCACTAGATTATTTGTATATATTCTCCATGCTAATGGGGATGGTCAGTGTAGTGGCTAGTTATTCTACTATTAGCCACATGGAGGCTAGCAGCTAGCGAATCCTTTACACAGCTGATAAATGGCTCTAAGGCAGCTTACTCTGCACAATTCCATTTTCCTGCTCACCCTTCCACAGCTTTCGACTCAGCAATTCACAGTGACACCCAGCAGTCCTCCAGACGAAGGCGGGGTGTGACACAATCCATCAGCATTCAACACAATTGCATTGGGTTACATACAAAATAAGCTTCTGTTTTTTCCCCTCATCAATCTACACAAAATACCCCATAATGACAAAGCAAAAACATTTTTATTTATTTTAATTTTTGATCATTTACAATACAGAAAAACTGAAATATCACATTTACATAAGTATTCAGACTGTTTACTCAGTACTTTGTTGAAGCACCTTTGGCAGCGATTAAAGTCTAGAGTCTTCTTGGGTATGACGCTACAAGCTTGGCACATCTGTATTTGGGGAGTTTCTCCCATTCAGATCTTAAGCTCTGTCAGGTTGGATGGGGACAGTTGTTGCACAGCTATTTTCAGGTCTATCCAGAGATGTTAGTTTGGGTTGAAGTCCAGGCTCTGGCTGAGCCACTCAAGGACATTCGGAGACTTGTCCCGAAGTCACTGCTGCATTGTCCTGGCTGTGTGCTTAGGGTCGTGTTGGAAGGTGTACTTTGCTCCGTTCATCTTTCCCTCGATCCTGTCTAGTCTCCAAGTCCCTGCCGCTGACAAATTATCCCCACAGCATAATGCTACCACCACCATATTTCACCTTAGGGGTGGTGCCAATTTTCCTCCAGGTGTGACGCTTGGCATTCAGGTCAAAGAGTTCAATCTTGGTTTCATCAGACCAGATAATCTTGTTTCTCATGGTCTGAGAGTCTTAAGGTGCCTTTTGGCAAACTCCAAGTGGGCTGTCATGTGCCTTTTATTGATGAGTGGCTTCCGTCTGGCCACTCTACCATAAAGGCCTCATTGGTGGAGTGCTGCAGAGATGCTTGTCCTTCTGGAAGATTCTCCCATCTCCACAGAGAAACTCTAGACCTATGTTAGAGTGACCATCAGGTTCTTGGTCACATCCCTGACCAAGGCCCTTCTCCCCCAATTGCTCAGTTTGGCCGGGCGGCCAGCTCTAGGAAGAGTCTCGGTGGTTCCAAACATCTTCCATTTAAGAATGATGGAGGCCACTGTGTTCTTGGGGACCTTCAATGCTGCAGAAATGTTTTGGTACCGTTCCCCAGATCTGTGCCTCGACACAATCCTGTGTTGGAGCTCTGCGGACAATTCCTTCGACCTCACGGCTTGGTTTTTGAACTGTCAACCGTGGGACCTTATATAGACAGGTGTGTGCCTTTCCAAATCATGTCAATTGAATTTACCACAGGTGGATTCCAATCAAGTTGTAGAAAAACACCATAAAGATGATCAATGGAAACAGGATGCCCCTGAGTTGAATTTCGAATCTCATAGCAAAGTGTCTGAATATAAGTATGGTATTTCTGTTTTCTCTTTGTACTAAATTTAAAATAATGTCCAAAAACCTGGTTTCACTTTATCATTATGTGGTAATGCTGAGGATTTGTTATTTATTTAACCAATTTTATAATATGGCTGTAATGTAACAAAATGTGGAAAAAGTCAAGGGGTCTGAATACTTTACGAAAGCACTGTATATGCCGTTTTTCCAAATATTTTTACTCACATTTACATAATAGGGCACAATTGTGATGCTAGCAATTGCATATTTAGTGAGGGTTGTCAAATTGACAACAGGAGGCGAAGACTGCAGTTGCCTGGCTCAACCTGATCCGTTCCATGGCAGGGACCATCAAAGTAAAGCGAGGCAGCCAAATATGTTTACTCTACAAGTGTTTCTTACAGTAACCTTGGCCATAGTTTGAGACCTGTTATAGACCTGGCTTGGAAAGTAATTACTTTGCTCAATAATTAGATAAATATGTTGCCAATTCGATTCGTGGAACCCATGGGGAAGGCAGAAGCTGCAAAAAGACATTCATAAATGGAATTTGGTCCAATGATTTTGAAACTTAGAGGTGATACAGATTCCCAATCTCCCTCTCTACTCCAAGCTGCTCATGGGTATAAAGTGAAATTGTGTGTGTATGTGTGTGGGTGTGTGTGTGTGAGTGGGATAGAGAGAAAGAGAGAGAGAGATATCTTTGAAAAGAATTCTCCCCATTCTCTTATCGCCAAAACCTGTATTTTAATACCCTAGTGATTCCCTGACCTAGCAACGTTTAAGCAAAGCTCTTGCTTTATTGCAGTCTGGCTGAAGAAATGGGAGATGGAAAGGGGGGGAGGGAGAGAGAGAGAGAGAGAGATGGGGGGGGGTGCATCGGGAGTAAAATCTGCATTGTTGGAAAATGGACCCGTAGGTATTTCACTATTAGTTTACACCGGTTGTTAGAGAAGCATGTGGTTGACCTCAACACCAGAAAGGATGGTCTTCATAGAAGTTACAATCATCTTCCTTTCTTCCCCTTAAAAGCCCCTCGGCTAACTTCGATGGCACAATGTTATGTGTCAGGAAAGTGGATTTGAAACGGTACACTATTATTTTAGGATGGCTAAGGCCTTGGTCTCAATTCCCCTCGGTACCAATGAGGTTAAGCCATGGCTAATAATATGCCACATAAAATATTTTTCACATAATCAGAAGTTTCAAGGCTGAACATAAGGAAACTCAATTTTGGGGTTTGAAAATGTGTTTTTTTTGCTGACTATCAGGCATATTATTGAATATGTTTACAGTAAGACAAGTGCAAGCTTGGATTGGACAAAGACTAAAGCCAAAATGTTGTTTGTGTCAGATGATGCAGCATGAATAAATGAGGTCTATTTCTAGTACAGACATTTCTTAATCTACAATATATTTTTGCCCAGCACCTGTTTTCTTGAGTTTGGGATGGATGTGCATATCATCAACATATGCTTCACGGACTGGAAATATGACATACATTTTTAGAATTCACATAGACAAACAGTTACGGAGAAAATAGTCAAATGTATATTCCTGTGGTACATTTTTATTTGAGACACACACTTATGTGCTCAGGATCTTCTCTTCTCCTCTCGTCTGTTCTCCAGTGGAAATAGATCAATAGTTTCCTGGTTCCATGCTTCAATCCATGCCTCCCTCCTGTATCCCCCTTACCCCCCTGAGGCTGCTGTAAAATTCCCCATCACCGGTACCTTCCCTATTATGGAAGTTGTTTAATGAGAATATGTTTGCCACTAGGGGACGGTCAAGGGAAAGAGCTGAGCGGATGGTTCTAAGCCCCAGCTGACGTTGATGAGTCTCTAATGTATTCCAAGGGGATTGTTGACATGGCTGTTTTCTGTACACACACACACACACACACACACACACACACACACACACACACACACACACACACACACACACACACACACACACACACACACACACACACACACACACACACACACACACACACCCCTTACCTTGAAAGTATTGCTTCCTTCTGCAGGGAGTGAGGCAGGACAGAAAAGTCAGAGAGTGAAAGTGTTTTACTGACGCTCAAGTCTCAGTCTTATCTAAGGGCCTCCCTTTTGTACCTACATGTACAGATAAACCATTCGATACGAAAGTAGATCTGTTTAAATTCTTTCGCAAGATTATACTTAAGCATGTGTTTTCGCAAAACACTGATTCGGGCCTAGAAACAGATCAAAGAACTGGTACCCATTTTAAGCCCAAAAGCTAATTCGGTCCCATGGTTAACAACTCCTCGATTAATACCTATTGTAGGTTAGTCGAACAAGAAGCCATGTCAGTATATACGAGACAAACAAACCATATTCAGAAGAATCTCACGAGAACAGAAGAACTGGCACTCAATGAATTAATGAAAGATTCATCTTTGGTTATAAAACCTGCAGACAAGGGCGGTGCTGTGGTTGTTTTATACTATGAAAAGTATAAAGAAGAAATTCATGGACAACTCAGCAATGAACGTTTCTATAGAAAACTGAGTGTTGATCCCACACAGGTGTTCCAAAGGGATATATGCTCGGATCTGGAGCAAGCCCTATTAAAGAACCTCATCTCAAAACCTGAATATGAATATCTTTGCTGCAAATGTGCCATACGTCCATGCATATATATTTTACCGAAATTACACAAACCTAAAACACAACAAGGCAACTATCAAGGCAGACCAGTGGTTAAAGGAATAGGCTCAATGCTAGAGCCTTTGTCAAACTTGTAGACTATTTTATTAAATCTTATGTGCAATCATTGCCATCATATGTAAAAGACTCTATAGACTTTATAAACAAGATCTCACCAATAAAGGGTTTAAAAGAAGACTGTATTTTGGTCACATTAGATGTCGAGAGTCTATATACCAGCATTCCCCGTGTGAGGGGTTGGCAGCACTAGCACACTATTTGGGAGACAGAGATACTAATGAATATCCACCAACAAACTTCATTCTAGAATTGGCTGAATATGTTTTGACGTACAACTATTTGAGGTTTGATGATGAATACTACCTCTAAACGAATGGAACATCGGTGGGCTCTACATTCGCTCTGAGTTATGCTAACCTCTATATGGGTCTTTTTGAAGAAGTTCTGTTAATAATGTAAACGAGAATCCATTTTTGAATGAAGTCCTGAAGTGGTATCGATATATTGACAACAATTTTGGTATATGGGAAGGAACTGAAGAAGAATTGTCAGATTTGATGGCACTACTCAATGACACTGACCCTAATCTCAAATTCACTATTGAACGTGACACTCAACGTGTTCACTATCTCGATATGTGGATTGAGAAATCAAATGGAACCCTATTTGCAACTCTGTACAGAAAAGAAACGGACAGAAATACTCTATTACAGAGTGACAGCTTCCACCCTGAGCCATTAAAAAGAGGACTTCCAAGAAGCCAGTTTTTTAGACTGCACCGTATATGCCACTCCACAGAGGATTATCTAGACAAAGCAGCGGAGATGCACATGAGGATTCTAAGAAGAGGCTATCCCTCACAATGTGTGGATGAAGCTCATAATTTGGCATTGGAAAAAACACGAGATGATGTGCTACAAAAAAGACCCGCTAAAGCCAAAGAACACTCTGTAATGTTCACAACTACATATACTTTGAATTCGCGAAAGTGGGAGGTGTGGTCAAGAAACACTGGCATATTTGATCATCGGACCCAGCTCTGCCAGCTGAATTTAAATATCCACCACATATTGTGTATAGGAGAGGTCGTAATTTACGCGATAAATTGGTTCATGCCAACTGCCAGCCACAAAATAAAATTAACCAAGCTCTTTTACGCCCTCTACCAAATGGTAGCTATAAATGCAGAGGATGCGCACAGTGCAACAGCATGATAAAGTGTGAATATTTCTGCCACCCACACACAGGAAAATGGTTCCAAATAAATGACATTATTACGTGTTCCACCACCCATGTTATTTACATTATTAAATGTCCATGTGGCCTCTGTTATGTCGGTAAAACCACCCGCTCTCTCAAACAGAGAATTAGTAAACATAAATCATGAGAAATGACAGGGATTATCCAGTCGCTGTACATTTCAATGACCTGAAGCATGACATTTCTACCTTTAGATTTTGTGGCATAGAGAAAGTTAAGATATCAGACAGGGGAGGAGATATTAATAATACTCTGAGTAAAAGAGAATGTTTTGGGATTTTCCCCCTCCAGACATCATTTCCTAAAGGACTTAATGATCAAATGCCTATTTATGTTATGTTGTGAATTTGAACATGAAATATGTCTCTTGTAGATTATTCTGTCGTTTTTCGTATGATGTACCCTATGACTAATGAAAACTTGCTATGTCCTCATTGAGATTTTACAGACGTGTTTAATACGCCTTATTTATACACTTTTGTAATATTTATGAAATGCATATTGTTATATTTGGTAGCACTTATTTATTTTTCCTTTGCCTCCAACCCCCTTCGATGTGTAGAACGGATGTGGGTGGGGCCAGGTCCACATAATGGTGCAACTTTCAAAAAATCCCAAAAGCTCTGACGAAGGCAGTGTGGCCGATACGTAAACTTATTAAAGATCGGTGATACTATCAAGAGCAGTGTGTAGTTTCCTTTTTCCTTCAAGGCTTTCCATATTGGAATCATTGTCTGGTTTGATATGTAACGAATGTTGAATAGCCTATGTCAACAACAACATATGGTTTGACTCAGTGGTAGGTGCAATTTTCAGCACATCTGCCCCTGTGTTTTGTGCTTTGTGTGGGTAAATACTGTATGTATGTACTGGGGCGGCAGGGTAGCCTAGTGGTTAGAGCATTGGACTAGCAACTGGAAGGTTGCAAGTTCAAATCCCTGAGCTGACAAGGTACAAATCTGTCATTCTGCCACTGAACAGGCAGTTAACCCACTGTTCCTAGGCCCTCATTGTAAATAAGAAATTGTTCTTAACTGAAAAATGTAAAATAAATGCATGTAGATCTAATGTTGTATCTGAGAGAACACAATTATTATGTTCTCTCTCCTTGTCCTTCATGTCATCTTTGTATCGGAAGTCAGCAATCTAAAAAGGAAAAAATATAATTGCAAAAAATGAGTCCAAACTAAACAAGAATAGCACCACTCCCAGGCGTTTGTGTGTGAATAACAGCAGGGGTAAATTCCTCATTCTCTTCATGAAAACAAGTCTGAATGTGGCTACTCGGGCCTAGGGGCCTGTCATGGAGAGGCACCAAACCTGACTGTGCACTGGGATTCCAGTTTCCCTCAGTCAAACAGCTACAACACAAAGTGTTCCCCTCTCTCTCTCCATTTCTGCCGCTCGTGCTCGAAAGGAATGAATCATGTGTTCATTAAACATGCCACTTGGAAATAGGTTAGCTCACTTTCAAATGATTGGAGTAGAGTGTCATAATGAAGGAAAGGAAAGACAGAGCACAAGCAAGCAAAGAAACAGAACCATCAACGCAAACATCGTAAAATGGACAATAATGACAAGAAATGTTATTGTGGCAATCCTGTCTTTTGTCATTCACCACGAGGCAGAAACCTTTGCGTTATGGGAGCTTATATAGTCTGTGTTATCAGAACACCATAAATAAACTAAATTACTAATTTCAGACGCATAGTAGAGGAGAGCATTATACATTAGACCCAGTAACTGCCGTCTGCTAGAGACCATTCATTCCGGATACATGAATGCAACATCAACCACTATGGATCAACCAATGAGGCCGAAAGCACATAACATGAAAGAAAGATGGGGGAGAACGTCAGTGTGTGCAGTGTTGGAACATAGACGGGTTGGTTGACAATGTCAGGAAAATCATGCACAGCATCAATGTGGCCGGGAAGGCGTGCTTTGTTATGATTTTGAACAGTCAGATAGCGAAAACAATGACACGAATCTGGCATGTGGGGAGTTGTAGTTGGCTTGTTTAAGCTTGTTATTGTTACCATGTCTTGTTTTCAGGTGTTTTGACCGAAGTTAAGTCTATGCTAATATGGCAAACATTCGCTAGCTAGCTAACCAACAACTGTAACAATGTATTTGAGAGACAACAAGTGCTCATTGTGCAAATGTATTTATGTTTTCAATAAACATTTGGAGACAAAATATAGTGTACATGTTGTCAGTCTAAGCCAACCCCGTCTGTTTTGCCCCATAGTTGCGCACGCTTTAGTTTTGTTGCTAAACAACCAACCCTACATGGGGGTTGGGAGGAAGGAAATCCCTTTCCGATATTGTAGAGGGAGGCACACCATTTGCCAACTCCGGGAGGAAAGGGACTTTATGCAGAAGCTGGGGCAGCACAAAGAACATTAGCTATTAGCCCAACATGGGGTACAGTATTTAAACAACAAGTTGACAGTGAGCCTCAACATCCATTTGACCCTAGGGTACCCAGTGGGGAGTTCCGACCCTAACGACTACCATAGAGCCTATATCTTGCTGACTACCATTGAGCCTGTATCCTTTCGACTAATATAGAGACTATATCTTGCTCACTACCATAGATCTTATATACTGCTGACTAGTATATAACCGATATCCTGCTGACTACCATACAGCCTATATCCTTTCTGACTAACATAGAGCCTGCTGCAGCTCTAATTCACTTAGTTCCATGGCCCATATAGGAAACATATAGATTTCCTGACATCACAGACGTCATACGGACTGGCATTGACTAACTCCTGCGACAGTGAGTGATCCGGATAATACTAGTCCTATACCATTACTCCGCTGTTTGAGCTCGACTTCTTTAATGGATTTTCAAATAAAGGGGCCTCGGGTTTTAATTGGTTTCAAAGGCATAGTGAGATGTCCCATGCAGCCTGTGTGTCAGCTCGGATCAGTGAGTGGGGGGCTAACAGGCTGACAGCAGGAGGGAGCCGACACAAGCTCCAGCTTCATGCGTATAAGGGCCCCTGATTGCTTGGACACCCATGATGTTCCCCCGACCAGGGAAACGGTGACTGCAGGCTATTTTATTGATGTAGGAAGATGGAGTTGGATAAGGAAATAAGGAGGGGTTCTGATTGCTTCCCCTGGGAAATGCTGTAGCTGAGGCATATTTACTGTATCATTCCTTTCCAGCTTGATGGGTTCATTCATATGAAAGATCTATGTCAGATGATTGAAAGATAATGAGAACCAGTGGGAGGCCAACTCCACTGGAAAAGAAAAGCTCATCCCCAGTTAGAAACCCCTGTAGGCTCAACCCTAATTTATGTGCTCTCTGACACCTGGAGTTGCATGGCAAATGGTCCAGGAACAAATGACAATGCCCAAGGACTAGTCAGCCCTTCCCCCTCTGAGGGGCCAACATGTCTCTCTTTCTTAAGGCATCCGCATGCCTTCCAGCTGAAACAGTTTGGTAAAGTGTGTGCATATATTAAGATACTTTTTTGATGTTTTTGTTCGTTTTGGACCTCGGTGAGTTTTTTTTGGTTGCTCGGACACACAGCAAAGTTTGGAGCCGAAGTCTACGCCCTTTCGTCTGTGATTGGTCAACAGTGGGGATTCTTCAATAAAGTCTTTGTTGTCATTCAATGATAGACGACTCGTTTTCATGCACATTTTTTAATTGAAAAATACTGCACCAAACATCTTAATTAGATGCAAAATCGACTGATTTCTTGAATTATCTTAGATTAATTCGGACTATTTTGAGAAGTGTATACTGGTTACGGCGTCTCAGTACTATTGCTGCTCATTTTTCAAGTGAAGGTCTTTTAAGGGAGTATGCAAGCACACTTGTTCAGTTTGGCTAGCCGAGTTTGGCTAGGAGCCAGCTGAACTGAAGCATGCTGATTCCTTTACAGTATCCAGAGGACTGACTATTGAATGTGATAGATACCAGACATGGATATTATTATTTTTCTCCCCAATTTTGTGATTATGATCTTGTCTCATCGCTGCAACTCCCCAACTGGCTCGGGAGAAGCGAAGGTCGAGTCATGAATCCTCCGAAACATGACCTGCCAAGCCGCGCTTCTTAACACTTGCTTGCTTAACCCGGGAAGCCAGCTGCACCAATGTGTCGGAGGAAACACCGTTCTACTGACGACTGAGGTCAGCCTGCAGGCGTCCGGCCCACCACAAGGAGTCGCTAGAGCACGATGAGCCAAGTAAATGAGCCACCCCCCAGGCCAAACCCTGCCCTAACCCAGACAATGCTGGACCAATTTTGCACCACCCTATGGATCTCCCGGTCCGGCCGGTTGTGAAAAAAACCTAGGATCGAACCCCAGGCTGTAGTGACACCACAACACTGCGATGCAGTGGCTTACCGCTGCGCCACTCAGGATTCCCACTATAATATTATTCTATCTGAAACTTGTTCACTGAGGATAACTCTGATGCTATCTATATGGATGTATGATCTCTGTGGTTGGTGAACTCTGAGAATTGGTCAGGAATTCTATTTTATTTACATTGATCTCATCCCCCACACAAGCCTTTAAATGCTGGGACACTCTGTGGAGATTGTGCCTGGAAGTGTTTAGGTTACTGTACACTTGGTATCGTTTCATTGGTCAATTGTGGTTGGTTTTGGGTTGAAAGCTTACAGCTTCATGTCTTTGTTCTGTCTCATCCTGTATCCAGTCCATGGAGGAAGGTTGTATGATCAATTCTCATTTCCTAGGCCTCTGGCCTGATAGACATCTCTTTCTTCATGCTATGTCCTTTATCTATATGCCTAGAAATATGCTTTGTAATGCTTGTTAATGCTTTGTAACTTAAGCTTGAAGCTATGCCTTGAATCTGAATCCATTCATTGTACAATGTTAATTAAATATCTGCCTTTGATTCTCAGACCATTTATTTCTAGTCAACGTCAACTTATTGCCTAATCCTTGCTTGTATATTTTAATTATCTTTATGGAGTCAGATAAACATTTTAATAGGCTAACTGCTTAGTCTTATTACGAGTCGCATGTGATGTGTATATTTACAGTACCAGTCAAACATTTGGACACACTTAATCATTCTAGGGTTTTTCATTATTTTGACTATTTTCTACAATGTAGAATAATAGTGAAGACATCAAAACTATGAAATATGACATATGGAATATGTGTAGTAACCAAAAAAGTGTCAAACAAATCAAATTATATTTTATATTTATATTATTCAAAGTAGCCACCCTTTGCATTGATGACAGCTTTGCACACTCTTGGCATTCTCTCAACCAGCTTAATGAGGTAGTCACCTGGAAATCAGACTTTCCCTACATAAAAGACTCATAGACCTAACATCTTGTTTACTAGTAGGATGTCAGGGATGTCTATTATCCCCTTCATTTCACACAAACTCAGTTGCAAAAAACTCTTGACTAACGTGGATGTAATCAATGGTAGAACATCTGGCACTCCCTGGTGTAAGTGTAGGGTGCTGGACTCGGGCAGAGGGCACTGCTCGAGGGGAGAAAAAGAGAGTGCCAGCTGGTCTGACCCATTACACAGATGTAAAAAAGGGTGCAAAAACATGTGACACACACTTAAGGCAAGCCTGAGGAGAAGGCTGGCTAGGCTTACATGCACTAGGTGGCTAACACTTTGATGTGCATTAAACATTCATAAAGATCTTCACTCTGACTTATAGTAAGTAAGCAACCTTGTCCGTGCCAGAACGGCCCATAGGGCAGAAGGCCCTTAGGGTTTTATATGGAACCAATTTTGGTTAGGTGAAAGAAGAAGCAAATGTTGGAACCCTTTTTGGTTCTATGCAGACACTTTTTTTCTAAGAGTGCAGGCCATGATATCCTTCTGATTTGTAGTTAACAATCATCTAATTTCTAATCATGTTCATTAGAAATAATACTAAGTGCATTATTGTTGGTTTGGGTACATTCTTTCTGGGGGCTCTGATGGAAGGTACTGTACAGTTATGGAAAGCTAGTTTCCGATCATGCCTATATTGCCTACAGGTGTTCTGTCCCACTGTGGGAGTAGAACGTAGGTCTGTCATTCCCCTTTTCTGTGTTTTTATGTAACCCTTTTCTCTTCACCATCCCTGGCAACCTTCAGTACTTCATAAGTTATTGAAGGGATTTTCAGGGATTTCAATTCGCATTCTGGATAACACTGTGTAACTTCTAGCCTTTATTAATTTATTTTCAAGGATTTTCTGCTCATGGGATTTCTTGATAGACTTGAACAAGCCTTAGACATTCAAGCAGTAAACTGCAGTTTCGAATGTACTCAACCCAACAGAATGCATAAAATGCGGGTATCCTTTATATGTACAGTTGAAGTCGGAAGTTTACATACTTAGGTTTGAGTCATTAAAACACATTTTTCAACCACTCCACAAATTTCTTGTTAACAAACTATAGTTAGGACATCTACTTTGTACCTGACACAAGTCATTTTTCAGACAGAATATTTCACTTATAATTCACTGTATCACAATTCCAGCGGGTCAGAAGTTTACATACACTAAGTTGACTGTGCCGTTAAACAGCTTGGAAAATTCCAGAAAATGATGTCATTGCCTTAGGCTAATTGACATCATTTCAGTCAATTGGAGGTGTACATGTGGATGTATTTCAAGGCCTACCTTCAAACTCGGTGCCTCTTTGCTTGACATCATGGGAAAATCAAAAGAAATCAGCCAAGACCTCAGAGAAAAAATTGTAGACCTCCAAAAGTCTGGATCATCCTTGGGAGCAATTTCCAAATGCCTGAAGGTACCACATTCATAGGTACAAACAATAGTACACAAGTATAAACATCATGGGACGACGCAGCCGTCATACTGCGCAGGAAGGAGACGTGTTCTGTCTCCTAGAGATGGGCGTACTTTGTTGCGAAACGTGCAAATCAATCCCAGAACAACAGAAAAGCACAAAAGTATCTATATCCACAGTAAAATGAGTCCTACAGTATATCGACATAACCTGAAAGGCCTCTCAGTAAGGAAAAAGCCACTGCTTCAAAACCACCATAAAAAAGCCAGACTACGGTTTGCAACTGCACGTGGAGACAAAGATCGTACTTTTTGGAGAAATGTCCTCTGATCTTATGAAACAAACATAATGACCATCATTATGTTTGGAGGAAAAAGGGGATGCTTGCAAGCCGAAGAACACCATTCCAACGGTGAAGCACGGGGGTGGCAGCATCATGTTGTGGGGTTGCTTTGCTGCAGGAGGGACTGGTGCACTTCACAAAATAGATGGCATCATGAGGAGGAAAAACTATTTGGATATATTGAAGCAACATCTCAAGACATCAGTTAGTTAAAGCTTGGTTGCAAATGGGTCTTCCAAATGGACAATGACCCCAAGCATACTTCCAAAGCTGTGGTTAAATTGCTTAAGGGCAACAAAGTCAAGGTATTGGAGTGGCCATCACAAAGCCCTGACCTCAATCCTATAGAAAATGTGTGGGCAGAACTGAAAAAGCGTGTGCGAGCCAGGAGGCCTGGATGCCTGAAACAGTTACACCAGCTCTGTCAGGGGGAATGGGACTAAATTCATCCAACTTATTTTGGGAAGCTTGTGGAAGGCTACCCGAAACATTTGACCCAAGTTAAACCATTTAAAGGCAATGCTACCAAATGCTAATTGAGTGTATGTAAACTTCTGACCCACTGGGAATGTGATGAAAGAAAGAAATCATTTTCTCTACTATTTTTCTGACATTTCACATTCTTAAAGTAAGGTGGTGATCCTAACTGACCTATGAAAGATAATTTTTACAATAATTAAATGTCAGGAATTGTGAAAAACTGAGTTTAAATGTGTTTGGCTAAGGTGAATGTGATCTTCAGACTTCAACTTCAACTTTTTTGTATTTTGCATTATTGGATAATACCAATGTGAGTCAACCAAAGCATTCAACTTTTCCAGTTGGTGCAGCTAAATCCCCCAAAAAGCCAAACTAAGGCCAGGATAGCACCGATAATTTAGCCTTATTAACAAATGGTGTAAAAGCTATAACCTCAAGATCACGTATGTTGAACTGACTTACAAGTTTATTTTCCTTCCCATGGAAATGCTGGATGGTCTTATTTACATCTATGGACCAACCAGGAATATTTTTAAATTCAAACAAAGAGTTCATGGAAGTCTACTACAGCTATTCCAATGACTGACATATCACTAAGCTGGAAAGCTGGACCAAACCAGCCATGACTCTTAACCAACACCTTAAGCTATTGGATGCCCATGTAAATACTGGCTCACATTTTCTAGTAATTTGTCAAGTTCTTGTCAGGTCTTCCCAGGCTATGAAACCAGTCTATGAAATGCGCTTGAGATCTCAGGAAAAGCATAGAAAGAACTCCAACCAAGGGACAAATTGTGCGAAATAGTTCAAACTCTTAAAGCTGTTCGTTACCTAGCTGTGTGGCTGAGAATATGTACTTATTTGTGATCCTTTGTAGCTCAGTTGGTGCATGGTGCATGTAATGCCAGGGTAGTGGGTTTGATTCCAGGGACTACCTATATGTTAGATGTATGCACACATGACTGTAATATGAAAAAGACATAGTTAATATGTGGCTAAAGGTAACAAAAGGTGACAGGGAATCTAATTTAAGAGCTTATTATGGTTGGTGGGTAGTTAGTACACACTACTGTATCAGTATGACAATCAGGTATTTATGACACTGAATCTGACTGCAGTATTAGATCCCCTGGGGGATGCCCCTTCACTGTACATTTGAATTGACTTCTCAGCAATTAATACGCACAATAGGAATTAGCTCATTTAAGAGCCTTACCCTTCCATCATTTATTAAACAACTATCTGGCAAACAATTCTCTCCTGCTATTAATTATGGCATGCAGCATTATGACTTTATGTAGATTTAAGGCTGAGATAACTCCTCTCATCATAAAGTCAGAGAGAAATGTTGAACTGAATTAAACGTTTGTAATGTGCATTCAGGCTGTTTGGTAATGACTAAAATAATAATTTATAGTATAGTTGAAAGATTAGTGGAATCTGTGTGGGTAGCTGGACAGGTAGGATGACTGACAGTGAAGGTGAACAGGTGGTCACGTGTCAGGTGACAGAGGAATGGATGAGACTGAGGCAGGAATTCCTTTAACCATAAAGTGGTATATTTACTGAGTAGTGTGGATTCATGGACGCACAGAACTTCTGGATCAGATGGAGTTAAGAAAGAGAAAGCAGCGAGATCAGGCGATGGCAATTTTCTCCTTTTATGGAGTTGAGATCTGTCGGACATTTCCACCTGACCTAATTAAAGCGCCCCTGGCCCAGCTGAGTAAATGGCAATGAATTAAAGGATTATTCCACCAACTCCATGGGCCTTTTCTACAGCCACCCCGGAAATTTGTTAAATTCCACACTCCTCAAAAAAGGCTCATTGCTCCCCGTCCTCTGTCATCTCAGGGAGTGGAATTAGTCGGGCAACTGGCCGGATATATGTCCGGTTCTTCACCTGGATCTCCACTGATCTAACACGACCATCGATCCCAGGCATGGTCTTAGTTATACGGCTCACCGGCCAGGAGGCTCGAGGCAGCTGAGGGTCCACCATCATTACTACTTGGCCAGTTTGCAGGCTGGCCATTTCTCTCCACCATTTCCCTCTGTGCTGTAGACTTGGAAGGTAATCCCGAATGAATTGGTCAACTAAGATTTGGATGTGTCGCCACCGGCGTCTGCCTACGAGGTTGGTATCAGCATACATGGCTTGAGGAAGTGACGCATCTCGGCGTCCCATCAAGAGCATATTCGGTGTAACCGGATCGGGATCAGCGATGTCTGCAGATAGATATCCCAAGGGTTTGGAGTTCAGAATCCCTTCCACCTCTATCAGGACGGTCCTCAAGACAGTTTCAGTGACAGTTTGGTCCCCTAGTATGACTCGTAAGGCCGTCTTTACAGATTTGATCTCTCGCTCCTATGTTCCTCCAAAATGAGGAGCTCCTGGAGGGTTAAATTTGAATGAGATTTGTTGGTCCATCAGCTGATCCTGGAGGCTGGGTTCCATGGCTTGGAAGGCTTCCTCCAACCTGGCTTCTCCTGCCTTGAAGTTCGTACCTCTGTCAGCCAGGATCTCGTAGGGTTTCCCCCGTCGGGAGATAAACCGCCGTAGGGCCATGAGGAAGGCTTCAGTATCCAAACTCTCCAGTAGGTCCAGGTGGACACATCTGGTTGTCAAACACTTGAATAGAATGCCCCAGCGCTTTTCCACACGACGACCTAACTTGATCATCAAGGGGCCAAAGCAATCTACTCCTGTTGACCAGAAGGGTGGTTTAAGGAGGCGCAAGGGAGCAGGGGGTAAATCTGCCATTTTGGGCACCGTAGCTCTGGCCCGCCATCTCTGACATTCTACGCAGGCGTATTGGTGCTTACGAATGGCTCCTCGTCCTCCAATTATCCAGTACTTCCGCCTCATCTCCCCATAGACCCTCTCTGGCCCTGGGTGAAGAAGCCTCTCATCATAACTCTTGATGAGGAGCCTGGTAAGAGGGTGTCTGGAGTCAAGGATAATTGGGTGGATAGCATCTGGGTCCAAAACCTCTGCTTGGCGCAGCCTCCCTCCGACTCTGATCACTCCAAGGATCGGATCATATTCTGGGGCAAGAGAGAGAAGACGGCTGTCCTTAGCCACTTCCCTGCCGGCTTTCAGAGCTTTTAACTCCTCAGGGAAGCTAACCGCTTGTGCTTGCCTGAGGAGTAGTGTCTCTGCCGCGAGGGAGGTGGGTATAGAAGCCACCCCATCTGAGGTCTGATTTGTGGCGGCGATCAGATCCGGCAGTGTTTGAGATTGTGTTAGGTCAGGGAGAGCCATTGTTGGTTCCGTAGAGATGCTGCAGCATTGGGCAGACTTCCTTAACCCATGAGCTTCAGTTGGTTGCGGAGGGGCCGCACGCCTGGGGGCTGTCGGCCACTCGTTCTCTGGTTGGGACAAGAATGGTGGTCCCAAGCTCCAGCGATGGGGTTGAGCCAGTTCCTGAAGGGTTTTACCTCTAGTAATGTCATCAACAGGATTGTTTATGCTATCAACATACCTCCAGTCCTGGACTTCTGTTAGGTCTTGGATTTCCGCAATGCGAGTTCCGACAAACACCTCATACCTGCAGGACTCCGACTTGAGCCCGGTCAATACAGTGGTCGAATCACTCCAGTAGATGACCCTTTGGATTGGCAAGGTGAGCTCGGCTCGCAAGGTAGAGGCCAACTGGGCACCGGAAAGGGCAGCACTGAGTTCCAGCCTAGGCATTGACAACTGCTTCTTGGGTGCGACCCTGGACCTGGCCATGACAAAGTAGACATGGGTGTGGCCTGCCTTATCCTCCATTCTAATATAGGAAACAGCCCCATAAGCTCGCTCCGAAGTGTCACAGAACACATGCAGTTCCAGGCATGATCCCAGTTGGTCAGCACAGGATGGTACATAACATCTTGGCATTTGGACATCAGAGAGCTCCGTTAACTCCGTTTCCCAACAGATCCATCGTTCCACTAGGTCAGCCGGGTGGATTGGTTCATCCCAGTCCCTCTTGGTCTGCCACAGGTCCTGTGTTGTGTATGGCAGGATATGCCCAAGGGATCGTATTGACTGGCCAGGGTCCGATAGTTGGTGGGCAGAGTGGGGGTTTCGGTACTCGGCGATGAGCGGTGCTTATACCCCAGGGTATCCGGTATGCAGCTCCACCTCAGTCCTAGAGTGGGCTCTTCTAGGTTAGCACCAGACTGCGTTAGTCATAGTTCACTGCTACTGGACCTAGCTTGTGGCGGGAGGTGCTGGATAACCTCCGCTCTGTTACTAGCCCACTGTCGGACCTCAAATCCCCCTTTGGACAGGAGATTCCGTACATTATCAAGGAGTGCTTTCGCTTCAGCCATGGATGGGACGCTCTGTAAGCAGTTATCCACATAGAAGGCATTTTCCACTGAATCCAATACTTCTGGGTCACTGTCTGGATGCTCCCGTGCGTGTCTCTGCAGAGCGTATATGGCACAGCAAGGACTGCAGGTGGTACCAAAGGGAGTACCTGCCATTCATAGATTGTGGGCTCTGCATCTCGTTCCATATCTCGCCATATGAACCGGAGCAGTGTGCTGTCGGAAGGCAGTAAACGAATCTGAGGAAACATGGCTTTGATGTCTCCAATGATGGCTGTAGAGTGCTGCCGGAACCGGAGAAGGACACCGAGCAAGGAAGGACCTAAGGTTGGTCCGGGAAGTAGACAGTCATTCAGGCTTTGACCAGCAGCTTGGAATGAACAGTTGAAGACAAGTCTATACTTCCCACCATGTTGCTGGATAACATGGTGAGGGAGATACCAGGATTCACGGAGTGCGTTTCCCTCTTCATGAGCTGTCACTTCAGTGACGTAGCCTGTCTTCACAAGGTTATGAATCTCTCGGTTATGAACTTCTGCAAGCTCAGGATTCTTCACCTGGCGTCACTCCGTTACACGCAGTAGTGGGAGTACAGCCCGTGTCGTGGTTGCCAGAGGAGGATGGTTGGGCACCCGTAGCAGTGGGGTTGCATACCTGCGAACGCCATCCATTTCAGTGGTGGTGCTCTTCTCCAGGAGGTCTAATGCATAGGTGTCATGTTTCGAGCGAGTGACCTCCTGTAGCTTCCGGTTCGAGAAGGTGTCCATCTTCCAGAGCATCTCAACATTCCGAAGGAGGTCAGTGGCTGCACAGGGGAATGGATCTGGATTGCTTCTGGTGAAGAGGACTTGCTGTGACTGTACAGCTTGGGTGGAGAGAAGTAGATGGGATGGACCTTGCACAGCCCAACCCAAGGATGTATGGACAGCAATGGGCCCTCCTTCTGGTCCAGCTCGTATAGGCTCAGTCGGGGTGACGAGATGTGGGTGGTCTGACCCAATCAGGATAAGTGGCGCTACTCTGGCCAGGTTAGGAAGAGGCAATCCTCGTAGATGAGGATATTGTTTCTGTAGAACACTAACCGGGCAGGAGTGCTCTGTAAGATTCAAGCCATCTGCCGAGAAGGCATTGGTGATGTTATATGTTTCCTGAAGGTGAAATGCTAAAGGTTACAGCAGAGCCTTTCATTTGGATAACATCATGTCGCACCGTTCTGAGATTAAGGGTCTCGGGGGTCCCCTCCAGGTTAAGTTGACGGGTGGCCGCCGTGAGAATGATTGTTCTTTCTGACCCATCATCTAGAACGGCGAATGTATCAATGCTTCTCCCTTCACTTTTCAGAGTGACCTTGACCACCTTCAACATGACCCTTGGAGACCGGTTCTGCTGGTCGAGGTACAGCTCCTTTGCAGCTCCTACCATGAGCATACTCTGCTCCTTCTGTGCTTGGGGAATTACATCATGCAACACGGTGAGATGGATTTCTTTACAGCGGTTGCAGGGTTTCCTCAATGTGCATGAGCCAAGGAAGTGCCCCTTACTATTGCAATACGGGCAGTAGGCTGGAATTTGATGTTCTTGCTCTTGATGGGTCTTCTTCCCGGGTTCCTCCCCGGCCTCACTATTTAAGTACATGTTAGTGGGATTTGGCCTTTTATGTCCATCTTTGCGTTCAAACTCCTTCCTTCCCCCGGTGGCTATTGCTGAGATTGTGGCCTGGTGAGTGATGCTCTTCGCCTTTGCCTTCACCTCCAACCATGCGGCCAGGTCTCTGAGAGCATAGGTGCTTCTCGAGCCCTCTTTCAGGATGCCCTTATTCAAACAATGTTCAATGAAACTGTCTCTGAGGTACACTGGAAGTTTGCTAAGAAGCCTGTCCACGTGGGAGCCACATTTCAGCTCGTTCCCGTCTTCTCCTTCAATGGATTGGAGCATCGAGGTCAGGGATTGGACAGCCGGGGAGAATTCTTGGAAGGCAGCATGGTCTCCCATTTTAATTGGAGACGTGTTCAGGATGTTGTTTAGTTCATTCTGGACTAGCTGACGTGGCTCACCATATCTCGCCTTCAGGGCCTGGAGAGCTGCAGTGTATGGTGTTGCGGAGTGCATAAAGGATTGGGCCAGCCTGTATGTACTGGGGAACCGCAAATGATCCATTAGTACTTGGTATTTGTAGCTTTCTGACAGATGACTGTGAATACCCAGTAGGCTCTCCAATGCCATTTCCAAAAGGACAAATTCACTCTCTTTTCCGTTTTCAAAGTATGCCAGTTTGGGGCTGGGAATTCCATAGGCTGAGGCTACTCGAAGTTTCATAATGTTGGCACCCTCTTCTGGTTGCGTGAAGGATAAGCCCTTGACTTCTGATGAGCCCACTGTGGCCTCATTGGGCCGGTCCCCTCTACTGTTCCAGACCCTCCATTTGTGGCAGCCGGAATTGGGCGAGAGCCCTCCGACCTGTTGTTTGAGGACTGGCCTGGCCCTGGACGAAATGAACGATTTGCCGTGGTTGGTAATTGGCGGAAAGGCGAAGGAGTGATGCTTTGTCCAGATGGAGGAATGCTAACTTGTGTCACTGGCATAGAGGGCGTTGGCGGAGCGGCCTGTCTCCCGTGCTCCGTGTTGGCTGTTGACCCCGGAGCCTCCGGGGACTGTGTGCCATGCTGTACCAGAGGGGCAGGTTGGGAAAGAAAGGCAGACAGGTCAGGTCCATGTGGAGGGGTGGTCAGGTCAACTCCCTTTTCGTTCGTCTCCTGGAAGGATGAGACCATCCGTGCCTCCTCCAATTCCCTTCTGGCTTGACGGTGCCGTCGCTGCTGTGCCAGGTCCTTGGCAATGAATTATCTTTCCTGTAGAGCTCTACGTGCCTGCACATCCAATTGGTGACATCGTCCGTCAGCCTTTCGTTCCTCCTCTATCTGACGCTCAATTTCCTCCAAAGCTAATAGTTTCATCCTCTCTTGTAGGACAGCGGTTTGTGAATCGCTGAGGGCTAGTGAATGCTGGCTACCATTTCCAAAGGGGTATCCACTGGTCGAACTCCCACTCCGTCTAGAGTGCTTCGACGATTTCCCATTAGTTAAGGGGTGAGCGGAGCTTGCCTCTGGAAGTTGGTCGACCTGTGCGGTGGGAGTTACCTCCTCCATAGGTTCTTCATGTAGACCACTTTCCTGCTCCAAAGCAGTTTCCGGTCCTTGGCTCAGAGGGGATGGTTGATGGCTGAAACGTATAGTTGATCCATCAACACTTTGAGCTCTGGTGGGCTTGCCCTTTGATGTCGGAAACTTGACCACATAATCCTTAAGATAACCAGGTGCTTGCCTGGTTCTTCTGGTGCTGCTGGTGGTTGAGGATGAAGCCTTTGTTGCTTTAGGCTTAGCTCCTGGATATTTCCTTTGTTCCAAGACCTTTCCCTCAGCTGCTCTCTCCTCCTCTCTTCTTCCTTCCAGTGGAGACAATTCTTCCCTCTCCGCCTCCATTTCCTTTTCACCTGTCTTTGGTTCAGTCATCATCCCGCTCGAAGGACCATTGAAAGATTAGTGGAATCCGTGTGGGTAGCTGGACAGGTAGGATGACTGACAGTGAAGGTGAACAGGTGGTCACGTGTCAGGTGACAGAGGAATGGATGAGACTGAGGCAGGAATTCCTTTAACCATAAAGTGGTATATTTACTGAGTAGTGTGGATTCATGGATGCACAGAACTTCTGGATCAGATGGAGTTAAGGAAGAGAAAGCAGCGAGATCAGGCGATGGCAATTTCCTCCTGACCTAATTAAAGCACCTCTGGCCCAGCTGAGTAAATGGCAATGAATTAAAGGATTATTCCACCAACTCCATGGGCCTTTTCTACAATAGTTATTATTTAAAACTTTTACTTCATACAAATCACAGACTATTGCTATATTATAGATTCTTACAGTACAGTAGGCTTGTTTGAATGAAATCTGCTCACAGTGGAACAAAAAAAGTGTACACCCAATATACGTCTTGTACACTGAGTGTACAAAACAGTAGGAACGCCTGCTCTTTCCATGACAATTTAAATTATAGATGAACAGTGAAATGCTTACTTATAGGCCGTTCCTAAAAGTGCAGAACACAAAATTTAAAAATGATAATAATAGAAAAAAACGTAACACTAGGAATAAATACACAATGAGCAATGATAGCTTGGCTATCAAGTATCGAGTCGATGGGCAGGGGTACAAGGAAATGTAGGTAGATATGTACATATCGGTAGGGGTAAAGTGACTAGGCAACAGGATAGCTAATAGACAGGAGCAGCAGCGTACTGTATGTGACGAGTGTGGATGTGTGTAAGTGTGTGTGTGGCGAATGTGTGCCTGTGTGTACGTGTTTTGTGTGTGTATATGTGTTGGAGTGTCAGTGTGAGTGTGTGGTTAGAGTTCAGTGAGTGTGCATAGAGTCAAAAGAGTTATACTGCAAAAATGGCCAATGCAGATAGTCCAGGTAGCTAGTTGGTTATCTATCTCGCAGTCGTAGCAGTTGACATAGACTGACCAGGTGAATTCAGGTGAAACTTATGATGGCTTATTGATGTCACCTGTTAAATCCATTGTAAATGAAGGGGAGGATACAGGTTAAAGAAGGATAAGCCTTTTTAAGCCTTAAAACAATTGAGACATAGATTGTGTATGTGTGCCATTCAGAGGGTGAATGGGCAAGACAAAATATTGCAGTGCTTTTGAACGGGGTAGTAGGTGCCAGTTTGAGTGTGTCAAGAACTGCAGTGCTGCTGGGTTTTTCATGCTCAACAGTTTCCCTTGTGTATCAAGAATGGTCCACCACCCTAAGGACATTCAGCCAGCATCGATGTGGATGTCAAGATGGTTTGGACATATTGTAGAGCCTATGCCCTGACAAATTGAGGCTGTTCTGAAGGGAAAATGGGGTGCAACTCATTATTGAGAAGGTGTTCCTAATGTTGTATACACTCAGTGTACAGTACAGTATATGAGAACTGTCATGACTGTCCTGTGAGGATTTGAATGGGTCAGATCAGCTTGGCAATGGATGACAATAACCAGACCTTCCCTCACCCACATAAAAGGGGAGAAGGGAACTGGGCCGCTTTGACACTTCACACCCAGTTGTAAATTACAGGAGAAGAGAACTCTCTTTTCCTCTCCACTATTAACCAAAGTAATATCTTTGTTAGCAGAATTGTTCCCCTTGAAACTCTAACACATCCTAAAAGCGAATACTGGAACAATATTTCTAACTTAAGAACGCTAGGAATGGTCAGAGATGATCTGTAGAAAACTAATGTCATATTGGTTTTTATTTTGTGATGGCATTAACTTGTTAGGGCTAGGGTCCTTTTTTCGGAATTTCCGCCTAACTGACATGCCCAAAGTAAACTGCCTGTTACTCAGGCCCAGAAGCCAGGATATGCATATAATTTTCACCATTGGATAGAAAACACTTTGACGTTTGTAGAAATGTTAAAATAATGTATGAGACTAACACAATAGATATGGTTGGAGAAAATCCAAAGAAAAGACAACTGAAAATGATTTACAATGGAAAGTATAGGGGCATATCCAAATCCAGCTCCCAGATTGCAGTTCCTATGGCTCCACTAGATTTCAGGAAGAATTATGAGTTTTAGTTTTAGTACTGGGAGTTGGATATCAGTCTGTGAATGTGCGACGATGAGGACGCGCACCTGCTAATATCGTTTTCCTATTGAATATGCTCTTTCCGTATTAAATATTATAGTTTAATTACATTTTAGGGTACCTGAGGATTAAATAGAAACGTATTTTGACTTTTTGGAGTTTTTGGAGTTTTTGGATTCCTTTCTCTGCATGTTGAATGATTGAATTACACAAATCGATGGCGCCAACTAAACTGACTTTTTGGGATATAAAGAAGGATTTTATCTAACAAAGTTACACTACATGTTATAGCTGGGACCCTTTGGATTGCAAATCAGATGAAGATTTTCGAAAAGTAAGTGATTATTTAATCGCTATTTGTGATTTTATGAAGCCTGTGCCGGTGGAAAAATATGTTCATGTGGGGCGCCGTCCTCAAACAATCGCATGCCATGCTTTTGCTGGAAAGCTTATTGTAAATCGGACAGTGCAGTTAGATTAACAAGAATTTAAGCTTTTAACCGATATAACACACTTGTATGTACCTAAATGTTTAAAATCCATTACTTTTTTGAATTGAGCGCCCTCCAATTTCACCAGAAGTTGTCGACAGGTGTCCCGGGATGCTTAGCCCTAATTAAAAAGGTTATAAAGGAAATACTGTAACTTGGAAAGTATATCCCCTTTTTCTGTCACATTTCCATCCTTAACATTGTATATGAAAAGGTATGAAAGTATTTTTGTTAAGACAGGAATTTGATTTCAGGAGCCATAAGAGAATCTATCTCCTATAAACTGTGCATAGTAAGTAGCTACGCCCCGAGCGAGGTCAGAGAGCGTGTCAGACTGATGGCACTGCCCATTTCAGCCAAAATGGTTGGAACTTGGAATTTTAACACGAGGTGAAGAAAATCAACTCACCTCCAGACTAGACCAGAACATCGCCAGGCTGCAGCTACACGTGGAAAGTGGGTCAAACTCTGACTAACAACACGGTGTAGAGAGGAGAAAACTCCCCTCTTGGACAATCACTAGTACAGCTGATTAGCAGTCCTAAGTCAAATATCTAGAAAAGTGAATCTACAGTGCCTTGCAAAAGTATTCACCCTCTTGGCATTTTACCTATTTTGTTTCATTATTTGGATTTCATGTAATGGACATACACAAAATAGTCCAAATTGGTAAAGAGAAATTAACAAATGTACTTGTTTCAAAAAATTCTAGAAAATTAAAAACGGAAAAGTGGTGCATGCATATGTATTCACCCCTTTGCTATGAAGCCCCTAAATAAGATCTGGGGCAACCAATTACCTTCAGAAATCACATAATTAGTTAAATGAAGTCTACCTGTGTGCAATCTAAGTGTCACATGATCTGTCACATGATCTCAGTATATATACACTTGTTCTGAAAGGCCCCAGAGTCTGCAACACCCCAAAGCAAGGGGCACCACCAAGCAAGCGGCACTATGAAGACCAAGGCGCTCTCCAAACAGGTCAGGGACAAAGTTGTGGAGAAGTACAGGTCAGGGATGGGTTATAAAAAAATATCCGAAACATTGAAAATCCCACAGAGCACCATTCAATTAATTATTAAAAAATGGAAAGAATATGGCACCACAACAAACATGCCAAGAGAGGGTCGCCCATCAAAACTCACGGACCAGGCAAGGAGGGCATTAATTAATCAGAGAGGCAACAAAGAGACCAAAGATAACACTGAAGGAGCTGCAAATCTCCACAGCGGAGACTGGAGTATCTGTCCAGAGAACTACTTTAAGCCGTACACTCCACAGAGCTGGACTTTACGGAAGAGTGGCCAGAAAAAAAGCCGTTGCTTAAAGACAAAAATAAGCAAACACGTTTGGTGTTGGCCAAAAGGCATGTGGGAGACTCCCCAAACATATGGAAGAAGGTACTCTGGTCAGATGAGACTAAAATTGAGCTTTTTGGCCATCAAGGAAAGCGCTATAATTATGAATAATTATGCACGCTCAAGTTTTCAGTTTTTTTGTCTTATTTCTTGTTTGTTCCACAATAAAAATGATTTTGCATCTTCAAAGTGGTAGGCATGTTGTTTAAATCAAGTGATACAATGATACAAACCCCCCAATTTTAATTCCAGGTTGTAAGGCAACAAAATCGGAAAAGTGTCAAGGGGGTGAATACTTTCTATCCAACTACTCTTCAAATCATCCTACTGTACTACTCTTCTCAAATCACTGTAGTACGCTACTCTCATCACCCAATGGGAACCGTAAACACAGCTGGATAGCCTTTCCTAGGAGCATCTTCCAGAGTTAACAACAGTAGAAAACGGGAAAGGGGAGATCCCTCTCGGACATTCAGAGCCATTCAAGCTTGCAGCTGAAATGCCAACAACCTTCCTAATGAGGGCTGGTTCCGACAGAGACGGGCTGCAGTTTGTGTGCAAACAGGCTGCGGTTTGTGTGCAAAGTACATGATTACTGTGAGATTAGTAAAAAAATATTATCAACGATAAGTGTCTATTCCCCCCCCCCCCCCTTCATTTTCTGTGAATCAAGCCGCCGTATGTTGTGTTAGTCCGCTAGGGAACTTTTTCTGATGTATTACGTGTGTATGTTGATTCTGTGTTATTATTTAGTTAGCTAGTAAATAAATAATTAAACCAATTTGTGTAGTACTGAATCATAAGTAAGGCAGATCCAAGAAGGTTACGACTGTTCAGAATGATGATATAAGAGGTTATTATTTAATACATTGACTGTTTTATGGATGTGATAGGTCAAGACCTTAAGAGTTTAATTCGGGAGATTGTAACTCTTTAAACGAGTGCTCTCGTGGTGCCCCAAATACCTAATGAGTTAATTGTTGTATGATTTATTTAATCTCGTAACAATTAAACACAGTTAGTTGATTCGATAAATAGCAGTCATCAGATTAATTAGAGTAAAGTCATGACAGAACATTTGCATAGCACAGCTGCACTTTGAAGTCAATTGCAACATACTCTTACTGTCCTGTCTACTTCCTGTCTTCCGTTACCCACAGTTCCTCAAACTGTTCCCAGTGTGGTGTCTCCTGTGCCAATTTGCTCTACTCAAGCAAGCGGAAATGAAGAATGATCGGATGTAATAAAAGTCTGACCTCAAACCTGGCTCTTTTTAACTGGCGTCTTTACAAGTTGCGGCCAGTTTATTTATAGATGATGAGCAGGTGGGCATGGTGGATTAACAACTATCCTGGGACTCCGATTGGGAGAAATGACTTTGAAGCTTTTTTGGCAGGGTCCAGCAGTCTATTTCGCTTTCACAAAGCCCCAGCTGATCCTGTTGGCTGGGGTTAGAGACCTGGCACTGATTACTTTTAGATGGCACTTGAGTGACCGTGGTTCTTGGAAAGGGAGTATAAACGGAGTGACTAGCGCACAGACTGACAGGACAGTATTACTTTTTCTGTCTGAGGGCAGTGAGGAGGGACATTTTATACAAACTAACAAAGTGATTGTTACAATATAAGGCGTGGAACCTGGCAAGTGAAGCTTATATTTGAATCCTACTTTGATGCCATGGAGCCCTCCTAATTTCTAGGATAGAAATCCAAAAGTGTTATACCTTATTCAGAACTCTTAGAAAGAGTATAGCATTGTTCTTCCTCAGCAAAGCTGTAAACAAGCACTTAGGTGTCTCCATTTTCCTTTGTGGAATTGGGTGCCTTGGGAGTTGAAGCAATTTGTCTATGTAGAAATGTGTGTGGCCCTACGTTAGTCACAGAAAGTGCATCCTGAATAGTGTGAATAGGGTGAATAGGGAGGAAACTATACATGCCTGTTAACATTGTTACCCTGTTAGTGGGTAACAATGTTCCCTGGCTGGGGCTTAGTGTTTGAACAGCAGTAGCTGAGCCTTGTTTGCTGTGAGTTGCATCCCAAATGGCACCCTATTCCCTTTGTAGTGCACTACTTTTGACCAGGGTTTTGGGCCTGGTCAAAGGTGTGTGTGTGTGTGTGTGTGCATGCATGCTTGCTTGCGTGTACGTTTGTGTGTGTGTGTAGGCCATGTTGCCCTTGTTCGTAGCAGACACAATTTGTCCGTTAGTGAGGAGAGATACCGAGTGCAGTCATGCAAAGCGGCCCGGTCTCATCCAGGGACTCAGGTGATATTTTATATTTATCAGCTTTTCCACTGAAGGTGCTGGGTTTGCTATATACTGTACTTATGGCACTGTGAAAAATAAATAATCTTTACTGCGAGTCCCCACACACGTTTTTACTAGCAGCTAGTGCGTCTAAAGGTCAATCTGTATCTACATGAGGTATATTCTGCATATGCCTTGTTCTTTTAAAGGCCAAACTCACCTCTGGTGTGCATGGCCAAAGACCTCTATTTTCGTGTCATATGACCATAGCACTGGTTCCAATCCAAGTGCCAATGCCATTTAACAAACTCCAGGCGGTGCTATGGTCAGATTACATGAAAATAGAACTCTTTGGCCACGCACACCAATGGTGGGTTTGGCCTTTGAAAGAAGAATGCATACCAGAAAATATGGTATTTTGCTTGCACTGGTCCTGGGCATGATGTACCAGGACATTTTAGCTCAAAACCTGTTTGCCTCCTCTGTCAGGAGAATGAATCTTCCAGCAAGACAATACACCCGCCTCCCGAGTGGCTCAACGGTCTAAAGTGGAGTTACTACAGACCCGGGTTCATTCCTGGGCTGTGCCACAACCGGCCATGGCCGTGAGTCCCATAGGACGTCCCACAATTGGCCCAGCGTTGTCTAGGTTAGGGGAGGGTTTGGCCGGTGGGCCGCGCTCTAGTGACTCCTTGTGGCGGGCCGGGTGCCTGCGGGTTGACCAAGTCGCCAGTTGAATGGTGTTTCCTCCGACACATTGGTGCGGCTGGCTTCTGGATTAAGCTGGTGGGTGTTAAGGAACGCAGTTAGGCGGGTCATGTTTCGGAAGATCCATGCCTCTACTGAGCCTGTTTGGGTGTTGCAGCGATGAAACAAGTTTGAAAATTGGGGAGAAAAAGGGGGTAAAATACAATAAACCAAAGTACACATGAAAATCCATAATATACCAAAGAAAAGAATTCTAAATGAAGTTTTGCATTGGCCATCTCAGTCTCCGGACTTGAACCCCATTGAAAATGGGTTTGAACTGTGGTTTGAATTGAAGCGGGCAGTCCATACGCGCACATTAATTAAATCAAGGATCTGAAACGATTCTGGGGAGCATTCAGATTATTTCTGGGGGTTTGTACTCCAGAAATTGTCGACTGTTTTTGTGCTTGTCAGTTAGCTAGCATTTTTTTTACTTGCGATATAAAAAGATGATTGCTAGTCATTACTGACTTATTGAATGTAACTAATGAAACATTAAACCTCATAAAAACTCCTGGTAACCTTCATCTAGTGCGGGCATTTACTTGAAACAGGCCTTTATTTGCTGACATGTGTGCCTGGCTATTTTATTTATTTATTGAACCTTTATTTAACTAGGCAAGTCAGCTAAGAACAAATTCATAGTCATTCCAAAGTTTTAACAGAGCAAATGAATTAAATGTGATACTTTATCACTCATATATCATCAATGATGCTATTAATATGTAAGTTAAAATAATAGGATTAAATCAAATCAAACTTTAAATGCACATGAAATATTTAAAAAAAATAAAGTTCTATTCTTTTTACTAACATTTTTGTTTGAGATGGAGACGTGAAACCAACATATAAATTATACATTTGTAGTCAGTGGCACAGATGGAACTATCCAAGCAGAAGATACATCTCCTTCAAATGTTGATATTCTGTTGCATTGACAACCAAACACAATTCATTATCACTAAATATCATAACATTTAAAATTTCACCCTCAAAACAAATTGATGACTTTTTTCAAATCCAATACATTTTCCTCAAATATTCCACATCACAATATGTTGACAAATTGCTTTGCTTCAACCAGTATGTGCCCAGTGGCCCAACACTTAATTCTCTCTCTCTCTCTCTCTCTCTCTCTCTCTCTCTCTCTCTCTCTCTCTCTCTCTCTCTCTAAGATCTCTCCTTCCTTACTTTCTTACTAGCTTCTTAAATTTAGTCTTGACAATAAGCAAAGCATTGAGATAAAAACAACAAAACAGAGTTACACATAAACAAATGTACAGTCAAAAACATAATAGAAAAATCTATGTCCAGTGTGTGAAAATGTAGAAGATAAGGTTATCAGTGTCACGAACTGGTAACTCTAATGAACTTATTCTCTGCAGCAGGGGTAACTCTGGGTCTTCCTTTCCTGTGGCGGTCCTCATGAGAGCCAGTTTCATCATAGCGCTTGATGGTTTTTGCAACTACACTTAAAGAAATGTTCAAAGTTCTTGAAATGTTCCGCATTGACTGACCTTCGTGTCTTAAAGTAATGATGGACTGTCATTTCCCTTTGCTTATTTGAGTTGATCTTTACCAAATAGGGCTATCTTCTGTAAACCACCCCTACCCTGTCACAACACAACTGATTGGCTCAAATGCAATAAGAAGGAAAGAAATTCCACAAATTAAATGAACACTTTTTTGGTGACGACATGATTCCATATGTGCTATTTCATAGTTTTGATGTCTTCACTATTATTATTATTAAACCCTGGAATGAGTAGTTGTGTCCGAACCTTTGACTGGTACTGTATATACACATAGAATATATTATATTTCTTTATTATTGTATAATCTGGGGGTCGAGGGCCCTACGCGCATTGTGAAGTCTGCTTATAGGCAAAGGCTGCAGTATAAGTATGGCTCCTACTCCTAGAACTCTATATAAAGGCACTAATTGGCCTATCAGCCCAGCAAATAATGACAGTCAATATAACGATTATTCACCTCTCACACAGTCTTTATTGACTTTGCCTTCCACTATATCTGAAGAAGAGTAACACAGTCATGGTCTTTATACTTGAGTGGAGAAGCAAAGTAAATATTTGACATGGAAATCTATGAGAATCACTGGAACAGGAGTTGTCATCATCTCGAAAGACAGGAGGCACGTCCCTCTGAAGAACCGGACTGTACAGACCAAAATAAGTCTTGGCAAGGACACCGAAAGAAAATCCTGTGCTGCAAAAACACACAGCACACCTCTGGGCCTAATTTAGCTGTGTGTATTTAAATATCAGCGCTGACCTTGTTCCATAGGACAGAGGGACTGAGAGAGAAGGTCTTGGCCCATATTCAGCACACTGAACTGTAGAGTAGAGTACACGCAGGGTAAGCGAAAGCAAATTAGGCACTTCGGCAGCTATGTTTTCACTGAGTCCAATTCACTTTCCCCTGCAGCTATTCACTCCATGGCACCGTCTGGGTTCTCAATGCTGTGAAATGTAATTTCTCCAACCTCATCCTCCTCGCAGCCTGCAGCCTGCCATGGAGTACATTTCAATTTAGATTGCACTGAATGGGTTCATCAATTATAGAGCATTTCAGGTAACAGATTGCAAGTCAAGGACAACATAATGTGTTCCTGGTTGAACGCCTTCACCTGCCATTCACAGCATGGATTTTTATCAAATTTGTCTCACCACCTAGCCATTTTGCTGTCACAAATATCTTTCAAACTGCCGGTCTGTCGGTCTGTCACTTCATGGAGGCCATCAAAGAGTGATGTTTTTGATATGTCCCATGTGTATATGTGTGTGTATGTGTGTGATTCATAATACACAGAGTGCTTGTACTGTAATATCACTCTTTACACAGGGTGTTCATAGGTATTTATAGTTGTCCACACATTCTAAGTCAGAACCGTCTAGAGTAGTGATGCTAGATGAGCGGGCGTGTGCGGGCAGTGATCATTCAGTTTTACTTGCATTTAAGAGCAGTTGGAGGCCACGGAAGGAGTGTTGTATGGCATTGAAGCCTGCCTGGAGTTTTTTTTAAACAGAGAATCACCAGCAGCAAGAGAGAAATCATTGATGTATACAGAGAAGAGAGTCAGCCCGAGAATTGAACCCTGTGGTACTCCCATAGAGACTGACAACAGGCCCTCCGATTCGACACACTGAACTCTATCAGAGAAGTAGTTGGTGAACCAGGCGAGGCAGTCATTTGAGAAACCAGATGAGTCTGCCGATAAGAATGCAGTGATTGACAGAGTCGAAAGCCTTGGCCAGGTTGATGAAGACGGCTGCACTGTATTGTCTTTTATCAATGGCGTTTATGATATCATTTAGGACCTTGAGCATGGCTGAGGTGCACCCATGACCAGCTTGGAAACCAGATTGCATAGTGGAGAAGGTACGGTGGGATTCGAAATGGTCGGTGATCTGTTTGTTAACTTGGCTTTAGAAGACCTTAGAAAGGCAGGGTAGGATAGATATAGGTCTGTAACAGTTTGGGTCTAGAGTGTCTCCCCCTTTGAAGAGGGGGATGACCGTGGCAGCTGTCCAATCTTTAGGGATCTCAGACAATACGAAAAAGAGGTTGAACAGGCTAGTAAAAGGGGTTGCAACAATTGCAGCGGATAATTTTATAAAGAGAGGGTCCAGATTGTCTAGCCCAGCTGATTTGTAGGGGTCCAGAGTTTGCAGCTCTTTCAGAACATCAGCTATCTGGATTTGGGTGAAGGAGAAGTGGGGGAGGCTTTGGCAAGTTGCTGTGGGGGGGTGCAGAGCTGTTGACCGGGTTAGGGGTATCCAGGTGGAAAGCATGGCCAGCCGAGGAAAAATGCTTATTGAAATTCTCGATTGTCGTAGATTTATCGGTGGTGAGAGTGTATCCTAGCCTCAGTGCAGTGGGAAGCTGGGAGGAGGTGCTCTTATTCTCCATGGACTTTACAGTGTCCCAGAAATTTTTGGAGTTTCTGCTACATGATGCAAATTTCTGTTTGAAAAAGCTAGCCTTTGCTTTCCTAACTGCCTGTGTATATTGGTTCCTAACTTCCCTGGAAATGTGCATATCGCGGGGGCTATTTGATGCTAATGCAGTACGCCACAGGATGCTTTTGTGCCGGTCAAGAGCAGTCAAGTCTGGAGTGAACCAATATCAATATCTCCTGAACCAATATCTCTTCTTAGTTCTACAGTTCTTGATTGAGTTATGCTTATTTAAGATGGTGAGGAAAGCACTTTTAAAGAATAACCAGGCATCCTCTGCTGACGGAATGAGGTCAATATCCTTCCAGGATACCCGGGCCAGGACGATTAGAAAGGCCTTGCTCGCTGAAATGTTTTAGGGAGCGTTTGACAGTGATGAGGGCTGGTCGTTCAACCGCGGACTCATTACGGACGTAGGCAATGAGGCAGTGATCGCTGAGATCCTGGTTGAAGACAGCAAATGTGTATTTAGAGGGCAGGTTGGTCAGGATGATATCTACAAGGGTGCCCGTGTTTACGGATTTAGGGTTGTACCTGGTAGGTTCCTTGATAATTTGTGTGAGAGTGAGGGCATCTAGCTTAGATTTTAGGATGGCCGGGGGTGTTAAGCATATCCCACGTGTCTCAAGCACACTGCATTCTCATGCCTCATTCACTTCTACCTTATCAGTAAACAACACATATGCTGTCCATTGTTGTTTAGCCCCAATACATTTCTATTGCCATTTCATGCATAATGTTTATTTGTCGTAGTCTGTTTATTTATGGTTTTGATTCAACATGCCTAACATAGGGATTTATGTGCATACATTTGTGCCAGTGCATGAAATAGACTTACAAACATAGACATGTCTGTTGTCACAATTTACAAAATTGCAGGACTAGAAAGTGGAGACAGCTTAATGATAGCCACTTAAGGGGTTGTTATAAGGAGAAAGCTTGGGTAGAAAAAGTATATGTATGCTTATCAATGACAGACTTGACACTGAGTGATGAGGGAAATATCATGTTTGAGGATACTGCCACCAAATGTAGCGACGACTTAGCGACAAGCATGCTAACCTATCTTCATTAATGCTTCAATACTAGACGTCACCAATGATTTAATGCTACAAACAAGTATATCCGTTTATCTGGCCTTTAATTAGCGGTATCTGGATAGCTATGTTAATGTAAGCCTCCGTGCAGTCTTGACTTAAATGCAAATAAAGTACAGCTGCTGGACAAAATCTATGAAATCCCCTTTTTCTATTGAAACCAAACCTGGACTATTTCTATCCACATGAACACAGATAGTGCAGTCTAAAGGTTTCCCTAGTCATTCAGCTTTCAAGGCTTCTCCAAGGATAAATCGATAACCAAAGTGTTTGGCCCATTTTGAAGGCAACACAAATTAATTGAGCAACAGACTGGACATGATGTTTGCGCCATATTAATCTATCTACAACCCTATTGAATCAATGAAGACGCTCATATAAACAATGGCAGAACATTGGCCAATTTCACTATATGGGATTAACCTGAAACACTGACTGAACCCTCCATAAATAGACAATCAACAATTAATTTTTTTATTTTATTTTTTTATTTCACCTTTATTTAACCAGGTAAGCAAGTTGAGAACAAGTTCTCATTTACAATTGCGACCTGGCCAAGATAAAGCAAAGCAGTTCGACACATACAACGACACAGAGTTACACATGGAGTAAAACAAACATACAGTCAATAATACAGTAAAAAAAAAAAAAAAAAACAAGTCTATATACAATGTGAGCAAATTAGGTGAGAAGGGAGGTAAAGGCAAAAAAGGCCATGGTGGCAAAGTAAATACAATATAGCAAGTAAAACACTGGAATGGTAGTTTTGCAATGGAAGAATGTGCAAAGTAGAAATAAAAATAATGGGGTGCAAAGGAGCAAAATAAATAAATAAATTAAATACAGTTGGGAAAGAGGTAGTTGTTTGGGCTAAATTATAGGTGGGCTATGTACAGGTGCAGTAATCTGTAAGATGCTCTGACAGTTGGTGCTTAAAGCTAGTGAGGGAGATAAGTGTTTCCAATTTAAGAGATTTTGTAGTTCGTTCCAGTCATTGGCAGCAGAGAACTGGAAGGAGAGGCGGCCAAAGAAAGAATTGGTTTTGGGGGTGACTAGAGATATACCTGCTGGAGCGTGTGCTACAGGTGGGAGATGCTATGGTGACCAGCGAGCTGAGATAAGGGGGACTTTACCTAGCAGGGTCTTGTAGATGACATGGAGCCAGTGGGTTTGGCGACGAGTATGAAGCGAGGGCCAGCCAACGAGAGCGTACAGGTCGCAATGGTGGGTAGTATATGGGGCTTTGGTGACAAAACGGATAGCACTGTGATAGACTGCATCCAATTTGTTGAGTAGGGTATTGGAGGCTATTTTGTAAATGACATCGCCAAAGTCGAGGATTGGTAGGATGGTCAAATTTACAAGGGTATGTTTGGCAGCATGAGTGAAGGATGCTTTGTTGCGAAATAGGAAGCCAATTCTAGATTTAACTTTGGATTGGAGATGTTTGATATGGGTCTGGAAGGAGAGTTTACAGTCTAACCAGACACCTAAGTATTTGTAGTTGTCCACGTATTCTAAGTCAGAGCCGTCCAGAGTAGTGATGTTGGACAGGCGGGTAGGTACAGGTAGCGATCGGTTGAAGAGCATGCATTTAGTTTTACTTGTATTTAAGAGCAATTGGAGGCCACGGAAGGAGAGTTGTATGGCATTGAAGCTTGCCTGGAGGGTTGTTAACACAGTGTCCAAAGAAGGGCCGGAAGTATACAGAATGGTGTCGTCTGCGTAGAGGTGGATCAGAGACTCACCAGCAGCAAGAGCGACCTCATTGATGTATACAGAGAAGAGAGAATGAACAACAGATGGACTGATAGACCTTCTCTACTATTTACTATAACTATTACTCATGAAACCCCAATACTCTGTGGGAAAAATAGCCTATTCCATTAGTTATGTGAGTAAATTGACCATCACGTCGTACCAGTGTTTTGCGATGCATGGTGTGGTAAACCGATTAGACTAGAAACAGTGTTGTTGTGCACGATGACTCGGGTTAAAAGAGTAATGTGACGTAGCGTACTAGAGCCTGCGAGCACATTATGCAGAGCAGGGTGAGAGAAATCTGTATTTCATTTACTTCATAATAGTGGGTGTACATGAGAAACCACATTTAGGGCCAGAAGACGAACAGGGAGAAAAATGGTCACTTTACTTTTTGCGTTTAGACAAAGGAATGATCTTTTTTTAAACAAAGAAGTAATCCCTTGTACTGAGGATTACATGTTGTGAGCTTCTTTATGGTGCTTTGGATCCACTTTTGTCTCAAGTTCTCTTATAGAATATTATTGTTCAAAGTACTCTGGATAAAGGTCCTATCGAAGTGCCAAGGTGTTGCTTACACATCAGTCGTCCAGTGAAACATCCAGTGTTCTTTTTTTATTCATAATTTCTGTGTCCTCAATCTATAACTAATAATTTCCCATTTTTTTCCAAGCTCGTGTTTATAAAATAAAAAACCTCTACCTCTGGCTCTCTAAGGGGCCTATGAAAATGACATAGCTTCATGACCTACCTGTAAATTGACTTGTCAAGTGTGTTCACTAGTACATGATGGTCTGACATTGCAATAAACAGATACAGTTTACATGATGAGTTCACTAAATGAAAAGATCAAATATTCATAAAACAAGTCAACCATTTAAGGTTAAAGCAGCAGGGATTGGCTAGTACCTCCTGTGGACTCCTCCAATCACATATTAATATATCCTTTTAGGGACACCGATCCCGTATAGGTTAATATAGCCTTTGCACAAACTTGACACTGGCTGTCAGAGAAATTAATTTACATAGTTAATGAAAATTAAGCTTTAACAATCTGTACATTTGGCAGAAAGATGGCAGAGAGCGCAGCTACAGCAACTACATTTAATTGTATTAATCTATCTCACACTAGTAGGGGTAGCTTAAGCGGCAGAAAAGCAGACTTTCAAGGAGAGGTGAGAAATCTCAGAAGTGCAGCGCCGAAAATATAGAGTGATCATTTTAAAAGGGCTTAGTGGTGCGAAAACGATATCAGCCTAGGCAATCTATACAGGTTATGGCTGCAAATTTTTCAAAACAGGAGTCGGACTCAAATGTCATGTTTACCCATACAAACCCACTTTATTGTAAATAAAGGGGAAGTAAACGCAGTGGTATTTACAGTATGGTAAACACTCCGCACAGATGTTCACTCAAGCAGATCGGAGAAATTGGTCAGCCATCTGGTCAGCAAAGAGCCAGGGTTGGAGCAGTGAGGCGCCCACGAGGCTAGAGTAGCCTCGCTAATAGCTATTCTGGCCCTCATTGCTATGCTGCCCAGGTAGTCTGTTTTTGGAAGCCCTCCATTCACTGTCATGTTGAATGAAATTAGAAGTGTAATGGAAGATTATAACACTGAACAAAAATATAAACGCAACATGTAAAATGTTGGTCCCATGTTTCATGATCTAAAATACAAAATCCCCCAAATTTTCCAAAAAGTATGCACAAAATGCTTATTTTTCAAAAATGTTGTGCACAAATTTGTTTACATCCCTGTTAGTGAAGATTTCTCCTCCGCCAAGATGGTATATCAAGAAGCTGATTAAAAAGCATTATCATTACACAGGTGCACCTTGTGCTGCGGACAATAAAAGGCCACTTTAAAATGTGCACTTTTGACACAATACCAAAGATGTCTCTACTTTTGGGGGAGAGTGCAATTGGCATGCTGACTGCAGGAATGTCCAGCAGAGCTGTTGCCAGATAATGTAATGTTAATTTCTCTACCATAAGCTGCCTCCAATGTCGTTTTAGAGAATTTGTCAGTAAGTCCCACGGGCCTCACAACCGAAAATCATGTGAAAGCATGCCAACCCAGGTCCTCCACATCCGGCTTCTTCACCTACAGGAATCATCTGAGGGGAGTGCTGAGCAGTATTTCTGTCTGTTGTGAAAAAATCATTCTGATTGGCTGGACCTGGCTCCCCAGTGGGTGAGTCTGGCTGCCAAATGGGTGGACTTATGCCTTCCAAGGCCCACCCATGGCTGTACCCCTGCCCAGTCATGGGAAATCCATAAATTCATTAGGCACTACTCTTTTTCAATAGACTGCTTTCCTTATATGAACAGTAAAATCTTTGAAATTGTTGCATGTTGCGTTTAGATTTTTGGTCAGACCCTTGAATCAGGGGCCAAATAAAAACAAACTACTTGCCGTTAGTAGGAGAGGAAGCCTTGGCAGAGTGAAGCGTCCTGGTTGTAGTCTATACTGAGCAACACCCCTGTCATGACGTGGCCCTTTCTGGGTATAGATAGTGGCTTCCCCCTCTCTCACTCTCTCCTACATCCAGGTTCTGTTATCTCAGGTCATCAATTCCTGGCGGAGACTCTCTTCACCTGGCCATGCAGTATGGAGAGAGTTTCACAGTAGAACTGAACAATAGCCATATTTTGGAGAATGTGTAAACTGTCGGTGGAGAAGCCAGCTATGACCCGGTCCGTTTTGTTACTTGTTTGTGACTTCATGAAAGACAATACAGCTTCACCCGAACTCTGTTTATACAGGTGCCTCCATTATGAGGTTTACATCTAATTATTGTATAAAATGAATGAGTAAAGATGAAACTATTTGTGAAATTATGTAATGTGATGATAAACCTTTAATGTGAGAGAATTATATTCCGTTTAAAGTTGAACTAAGTCCTTGGCCCGCCCCCGTGAGCACAGACATGATCTAGCATGATGGAACAGCCCTTTCCTATTGTTACGAATAAAACCCCCTCCTCAGAAACTCCTCTTCTGACTGAGCAAACCCACAGCTTGAGCTGTGATTGCGAATAGTTTAGACCACAAAAACCTCAGTGTAAGCTAAGGTTGCAATGGTTATTGAATTCCTAACCATACCACGTGGAGCACTGGCTACACGGCTGGACATTGTTCAACTCTGAGACTATCCATCCCTACAGAATGAGAGCAAATCTTAGACACTAATTACTAGTCTGCAGCTAGACATTATGCAAAGAATACGAGAATACCGACACCCGCCGAAACATCCATCTATGAGAACATTTCTGAATGAGAATCTTCCCTATCCTTGCTATAACATATCTACTGTTTGTTTGTTTATGCATTTCTGTGATTATTTGGTTAGCTAATAAATACATGATCAAGCCAATTGGTGTATGGATGATTTATAGTAAAGGCTGGGTTCGTGCTGATAACCAACAATTTACGATGTTTGGACTGAGACTAACGTAGAAGACTAATTGATCAGATATTAAAATTTGAGTTTGATGAGTTTTTTCAGAAAATTATAACTTTGTAATCTCAAGATTTTCTGTGGTTCCCCAACTTCCTAGTTAATTACATTTACATGATTAGTTTAATTAGTTTTAATTAGTTTAATTACAGAGAATTAATTTGATCAAAGTCCAGGGGTTTATTCATTAGTGCAAAACGTTTTGCAACAATAATGAAAGTTTCTTATTGGGCAAATTTAGGTTACTCCCTCAGCGTTTTGGACATTTGCTTCCATTTGTTTCCTGTGAATACACTACAGGAGGTTGATGGCACGTTAATTGGGGAGGACGGGCTCATGGTAATGGCTGGAGCGGAATCAGTAGAATGGTATCAAATACATCAAACACATGGTTTCCATGTGTTTGATGTCATTCCATTCGCTCCGTTCTGGCCGTTATTATGAGCCATCTTCCATTGTGGAATTACACCCCTGTGTATTTGATCTGCCAGGGATCAGGCTCCAAGGAATACAGTCCATCATGCTTACAGCAGTTAGACAGCAGAGCTAGACAGATGTTAAACAGCAGAGCTGGCTAACGTGATGAACACACTCCCCTCTGGTAAATTAGATTAAAGGGAAACAAGTGGAGTACTAACAAGAGCCATCCTTTCTCATGTGGTGTAAAGACAACCCACACTTAATTTTTTGTCAATGCCTAAGTATGAAGAGTGGACGGTTAAATGGGCTTTACAAGTAAGGGATGACAATAGATGGGGGTGACACACTCAAGTGATGGAATGGATGAGTGGCAGGTTGATCAGGCACAGCTAACACCCTGACAGCCCCTTTAGTCTCACTCTCTCTCTCACACACACACACACACACACACACACACACACACACACACACACACACACACACACACACACACACACACACACACACACACACACATATATATGCAGGATTCAATTCCTATCAGATATCTCAGTGTGTTGCCAGCAAGACTTTAATATTTGCTGCCTTTCCTGAACCGCATATCTCTGGGATTTGAGTCACCATGTTAGAATTTCAGAATTTTTGCTGATCAAAACAGTTTTCCATACTTTTTGCTGACGTTCCCAAGCTGTCTATGAGAATGTGCTAAAAGATAGAATATCATCACACCGCTCATTTCATCACACTTTGATCAAACGCCGTTTATATTTATTACACTACACTCGCACACAAGCACACACACATGCACACAATCTTTAGATAGGGCTACAGCTCCTAGATAGAGCATAGATTTCTCACTTTAGCAAACTGCGTAGATATATGATTTCAGCTCTGCTATGAAGGGTCATGCTGTCTCAGTGGAATCAGGAAAGATCTATTTGTGTAAATTCTAAGGTCTGCGAAGCCCAGCATTCTCAATAAAGAACCTTCTCTACAAACAGTGATTTGCAGTGAATTTGCTTCTGGCAAATAGAAAGTCCTTGGTTTATAATGTATATTAACTAAATATGTCTATTTCTGTTATCAAAGTATGGCCGTTTCTCATCAATATTCTCAAGGCATGCACGAAACAATGACCAAGTGTCGTCTCTCCACATAGTAGCTCGGGAAGCACATCTCCATAGATACACATGTTGTCATAGAGATGAAGAAGACTGCCTTGAGTCCCAAATAGCACCTTATTCCCTTTATGGTGCCATGGGCCCTGGTCAAAAGGAGTGCACTACATAGGGAAAAGGGTGCTGAAGACTTCTTCATCCTACAGTCTTGTATGCAGTATGCATGTGAATGCCATTCCTCTCTTGACAATGGCTGCAGTTTGAATACTTCAGGCCAGGGACGTATATAGCCCTTTGAAAGTTGTGTTCCATTTGTAAGCTGAAAATATAGAAGGTATTTTTTTATTTTGTAAATAATGATTTCAAAGAAATCAAACAGGTGTATGGTGCCTCTGCTTCAGGCTGATTTTTAAATTTTGACAGTCCTCCCCACTCTCCTTTTAGAAATATTTGGTTATTCGTCACTTATGGACTGTACCTAAACACACTGTTCCAACAGAACAACAGGAGCCATATGGTTCGTTCTCGTCTGAATGCTGGCAGTATTTTCGTAGTAAACATAATTTCCCATGACATCATTATATAAAGAGGGAGAAGTCACCTTAAAAACTCTGGAACCCACCACAGACACAATCAACACCAAACCTACACTCTATAGTGTCAACAAATCTAATAGTATGGACAAGAGGATGTCTGATTTATTATTTGGCAAATGAAAAATCATGATACGATAGCATTTGTCAGATTAAGCTTAATTTCCCAGCCTGTGATTATGTGATTAAAGTAACAGTAACTATAAGTAACTATACGCTTCCAATGGTCATGATGGATACAGTATCTTATATCCTATCAAGGTTGTGTTCATTAGGCACCAAATGGAAGAAAATGGCCTGAAACTGCATGGGACTATCTGAAATGTTTGTTTTTTTTCCATTGTAAAAGGTTTTAAAACATTTTAGGTTGCGTTGCCTCAATGAACATGGCCCAGGTAGTGAGTGATCAGGAATACAGTGTTGGAGGCTGTGGCCTGGAGACCTTCTGTCATAATGTGTTAGATTGGTCAAATGCATCAGAAGATGAGGCTCAACATTTACATAATACAAATATATTGTTTATCCTCTGGATTTAATAAAAACAATATATTTTAAAATAGAGAGAAGAGAAACATGTTGTGCCTCAACTTCTGATGCATTTACGCTATAGTACCTCTACTCCAGGTGTTTGGTCACGAAACCCTCCCTGTTCCTTAGATTGGTAAAACCCTATATTCTTTCAAAGTTTGCAGATTTGCAGAAGTCCTGGTGGATCTTGTAAATCCTGTGTCCTGTGTCTGTACTTTATCTGTGGTTCAGAAGTCAGAAGATCCTGGTATATGTACGGTTTAGTACAATAGCTTCCTCTCCTCATCTCATTTCCTTCCTGATCACAGAGAAGAAAGGATTTGATAAGTAACAACAATTGTCAAAATCTAACCATTGGCTATAAGTTGGCATAGAAGAAAGGAAATGAGATGAATAGAGGAAAATAAAATGTAAAAGAAGTGAAAGCAAAGCCTAAGTAGCAATCTAAGTGTTGGAACCTACCCGTGCAGTTGACACCCTCACTATCACTTCTCTCCTCTCTCTCCTCTTGAGTTATCAGTCAGTGGAGAGAGAGATACAGACACCACTGCTGCTGCTACTTGTCCTCCACATCTTCCGGGACTCCTCCTCATTATGATTAATGACACAATTTACTTTGTAATTAACACTTGGTCATTGAGTTGCTAAAAAAAGCCTGACGAGACAAGGAGAGGCAGAACATTGATGTCCTCTCTCGTCCCCGAGTACACGGCCCCTCCTGAGCCACAGAGTTGATTCCGACCACGACACATGCAGCGGATTTAATGAATCAACTAATTTACATATTTACTGGAGTTACTTTGCATAAATGTGCAGTGTGTGTAATATGAAACGTTTGCGCCAGTATTTGCATACAGTAGTTAGTAAGAACTATTTTGTTTGCAGAGAGAGAGCTTGACTATGTGTGCTGAACTGTGTAGTGTTGATGTACAGTAGCTAATTGCCCCCCCCCCCCCCCCCCCCCATAGAGATCTGGCATTTAAAAACTGCATAATTTGCGGGAAACTACATATTTACTGTTACCTTGTTTACATGGGGGTGATTGTGTGAATGATTTATGACGGAACGTTAAGGCAACATTAGGAACAATATCTCCTGGTGCATGATGCGTGGTGCATGCTGCCTATCTTGATCCATTCAATCAAATCAAATCTTGACCAGAAGCTACTGTAAGCATGATTGAATGGGTGACTTTATCTGTTCAGAATCACCTGACCATAACACATGGAGCTTAACGCTATCTTAACTTTCTCTCCTTAGAAAACAACATAAAGGAAAACACATGCAACAATTTCACGAATGATACATTTTGGATGATCAGTGGAGAGAAAATATAAAACACCATAGGAGAAATGGCCAAATGACAATAAAAAAATGTATTCAGAAAAGTTGACAGTGTTGAATGTTGCCATTTATTCAAGTGCCCATGCCATATATTGTTCAAGGGGATGCTTCATTGAGATAAACAAGTATTTTTCTGGTTGCTAAAAAGATATCAAAACTTCCTTATAGACAGACCCAGTATACAACCTGACCAAGATGTCATAAAAGATTTCATTGTATCCAGTTTTGCCTACTGGGTATGTCCTCTGCTGCTAACACCATGCAAAGATGAAAGCACATAACAAAGCCAAACAGACCGCTACAGAGAGGGAGAAGAAAATGGTGCTTTGAGGAAGAAAAGATGCCAATTAGCCTATCATTTGTGTGTGCCTGTATTCATCATGTATGGATCAATGGGGTCAAAAGTCTCTCTCTCTCTCTCTGACCTCATCGCCACACTCTCAAGGGTAAAACACGGGGAAGGAACAGACTGATATATTGGGATTCTGCAAATTAAGTCCATTATGATTCTATGTTTTCCCAGGAATTGTACAGAAGTCTGATCTTAATTTGAGGAAAATAATTGTCCAGCAACAGGAAATGTGAATTATATGGATTATAATTAATGGACATTTTTGTAGGGTTTGATATGTTTTTCATTAGGGCAAATCAAGTCAAATGTCAAACTCAGAATTAAAAACTTTAGAAGCCTTTTAAAAACTACAATACACTACAAGTTCTGCTGTGCAAGAAAAATGATCAGCAACAAAAGAGTGATCAAAATGGGATCCTACATCTGTACTGTGAGAGTGATATAGAAGTGATAAGAGAGTGATATAGAAATGGTTTCGATACGTAAGGAATCTGGAGCAGACTGATATTCATAACTACTTGATTTCAAGACAACAACATACATACAGTGGGGCAAAAAAGTATTTAGTCAGCCACCAATTGTGCAAGTTCTCCCACTTAAAAAGATGAGAGAGGCCTGTAATTTTCATTACAGGTACACTTCAACTATGACAGACAAAATGAGAAAAAAAAATCCAGAAAATAACATTGTAGGATTTTTAATGAATTTATTTGCAAATTATGGTGGAAAATATTATCCCATTTCAAACAATTGCAAAATGGCATGTGGAGAAGCTTTTGATAATGAAGAAACGGGAACCCTTCTGGGTTATGGAAAAATTTGTACAAAAAAACAAATGATTAAAATATCCCAAAGCATATCCTAGTTTAACGTGTTCCCTCTGCTTTGCCAGGGGATTTCAGAGCCAAAGTACAGTGGTGACCCGTCATTCAGGGCAGGTGGGGCAGAAGAAAGAAAATACAGTGGGGAGAACAAGTATTTGATACACTGCCGATTTTGCAGGTTCTTACTTACAAAGCACTTAGAGGTCTGTCATTTTTATCATAGGTACACTTCAACTGAGAGACGGAATCTAAAACAAAAATCCAGAAAATCACATTGTATGATTTTTAAGTAATTCATTTGCATTTTATTGCATGACATAACTTTTTGATACATCAGAAAAGCAGAACTTAATATTTGATACAGAAATCTTTGTTTGCAATTACAGAGATCATACGTTTCCTGTAGTTCTTGACCAGGTTTGCACACATTGCAGCAAGGATTTTGGCCCACTCCTCCATACAGACCTTCTCCAGATCCTTCAGGTTTCGAGGCTGTCGCTGGGCAATACGGACTTTCAGCTCCCTCCAAAGATTTTCTATTGGGTTCAGGTCTGGAGACTGGCTAGGCCACTCCAGGACCTTGAGATACTTATTACGGAGCCACTCCTTAGTTGCCCTGGCTGTGTGTTTCGGGTCGCTGGAAGACCCAGCCACAACCCATCTTCAATGCTCTTACTGAGGGAAGGAGGTTGTTGGCCAAGATCTCGCGATACATGGCCCCATCCATCCTCCCCTCAATACGGTGCAGTCGTCCTGTCCCCTTTGCAGAAAAGCATCCCCAAAGAATGATGTTTCCACCTCCATGGGATGGTGTTCTTGAGGTTGTACTCATCCTTCTTCTTCCTCCAAACAGTGGAGTTTAGACCAAAAAGCTCTATTTTTGTCTCATCAGACCACATGACCTTCTCCCATTCCTCCTCTGGATCATCCAGATGGTCATTGGCAAACTTCAGACGGGCCTGGACATGCGCTGGCTTGAGCAGGGGGACCTTGCGTGCTCTGCAGGATTTTAATCCATGACGGCATAGTGTGTTACTAATGGTTTTCTTTGAGACTGTGGTCCCAGCTCTCTTCAGGTCATTGACCAGGTCCTGCCGTGTAGTTCTAGGCTGATCCCTCACCTTCCTCATGATCATTGATGCCCCACGAGGTGGGGCATCATGTAAAATATATCACTAGCCACTTTAAACAATGCTACCTAATATAATGTTTACATACCCTACATTATTCATCTCATATGTATATGTATATACTGTACTCTATATCATCTACTGCATCTTTATGTAATACATGTATCACTAGCCACTTTAACTATGCCACTTTGTTTACATACTCATCTACTGTATCTTATCCCCTTACACTCGTGTCTATAAGGTAGTAGTTTTGGATTTGTTAGCTAGATTACTTGTTGGTTATTACTGCATTGTCGGAACTAGAAGCACAAGCATTTCGCTACACTCGCATTAACATCTGCTATCCATGTGTATGTGACAAATACAATTTGATTTGATTTGATTTGAGGTGAGATCTTGCATGGAGCCCCAGACCGAGGGTGATTGACCGTCATCTTGAACTTCTTCCATTTTCTAATAATTGCGCCAACAGTTGTTGCCTTCTCACCAAGCTGCTTGCCTATTGGCCTGTAGCCCATCCCAGCCTTGTGCAGGTCTACACTTTTATCCCTGATGTCCATACACAGCTCCCTGCTCTTGGCCATTGTGGAGAGGTTGGAGTTTGATTGAGTGTGTGGACAGTTGTCTTTTATACAGGTAATGAGTTCAAACAGGTGCAGTTAATACAGGTAATGACTGGAGAACAGGAGGACTTCTTAAAGAAAAACGAACAGGTCTGTGAGAGCCGGAATTCTAACTGGTTGGTAGGTGATCAAACACTTATGTCATGCAATAAAATGCAAATTAATTACTTAAAAATCATACAATGTGATTTTCTGGATTTCTGTTTTAGATTCCGTCTCTCACAGTTGAAGTGTACCTATGATAAAAATGACAGACCTCTACATGTTTTGTAAGTAGGAAAACCTGCAAAATCGGCAGTGTTTCAAATACTTGTTCTCCCCACTGTATATACACTCCTCAAAAAAATAAAGGGAACACTTAAACAACACAATGTAACTCCAAGTCAATCACACTTCTGTGAAATCAAACTGTCCACTTAGGAAGCAACACTGATTGACAACAAATTTCACATGCTGTTGTGCAAATGGAATAGACAACAGGTGGAAATTATAGGCAATTAGCAAGACACCCCCAATAAAGGAGGGTTTCTGCAGGTGGTGACCACAGACCACTTCTCAGTTCCTATGCTTCTTGGCTGATGTTTTGGTCACTTTTGAATGCTGGCGGTGCTTTCACTCTAGTAGTAGCATGAGACGGAGTCTACAACCCACACAAGTGGCTCAGGTAGTGCAGCTCATCCAGGATGGCACATCTATGCGAGCTGTGGCAAGAAGGTTTGCTGTGTCTGTCAGCGTAGTGTCCAGAGCATGGAGGCGCTACCAGGAGACAGGCCAGTACATCAGGAGACGTGCAGGAGGCCGTAGGAGGGCAACAACCCAGCAGCAGGACCGCTACCGCCGCCTTTGCGCAAGGAGGAGCAGGCGGAGCACTGCCAGAGCCCTGCAAAATGACCTCCAGCAGGCCACAAATGTGCATGTGTCTGCTCAAACGGTCAGAAACAGACTCCATGAGGGTGGTATGAGGGCCCGACGTCCACAGGTGGGGGTTGTGCTTACAGCCCAACACCGTGCAGGACGTTTGGCATTTGCCAGAGAACACCAAGATTGGCAAATTCACCACTGGTGCCCTGTGCTCTTCACAGATGAAAGCAGGTTCACACTGAGCACATGTGACAGACGTGACAGAGTCTGGAGACGCCGTGGAGAACGTTCTGCTGCCTGCAACATCCTCCAGCATGACCGGTTTGGCGGTGGGTCAGTCATGGTGTGGGGTGGCATTTCTTTGGGGGGCCGCACAGCCCTCCATGTGCTCGCCAGAGGTAGCCTGAATGCCATTAGGTACCGAGATGAGATCATATGCTGGTGCGGTTGGCCCTGGGTTCCTCCTGATGCAAAACAATGCTCGACCTCATGTGGCTGGAGTGTGTCAGCAGTTCCTGCAAGAGGAAGGCATTGATGCTATGGACTGGCCCGCCCGTTCCCCAGACCTGAATCCAATTGAGCACATCTGGGACATCATGTCTCGCTCCATCCACCAACGCCACGTTGCACCACAGACTGTCCAGGAATTGGCAGATGCTTTAGTCCAGGTCTGGGAGGAGATCCCTCAGGAGACCATCCGCCACCTCATCAGGAGCATGCCCAGGCGTTGTAGGGAGGTCATACAGGCACGTAGAGGCCACACACACTACTGAGCCTCATTTGTTTTAAGGACATTACATCAAAGTTGGATCAGCCTGTAGTGTGGTTTTCCACTTTAATTTTGAGTGTGACTCCAAATCCAGACCTCCATGGGTTGATAAATTTCATTGATAATTTTTGTGTGATTTTGTTGTCAGCACATTCAACTATGTAAAGAAAAAAGTATTTAATAAGAATATTTAATTCATTCAGATCTAGGATGTGTTATTTCAGTGTTCCCTTTATTATTTTGAGCAGTGTATATACAGTACCAGTCAAAGTTTGGACACACCTACTCATTCTATGGTTCTTCTTTATTTTTAACTATTTTCTACATTGGAAAATACTAGTGAAGACATCAAAACCAAGGAATAACACTTATGGAATCATGTAGTAAAAAAAAAAAGTTTCTTCAAAGTACCCGCCCTTTGCCTTGATGACAGCTTTAAACACCCTAATAAAATATATTTGATTTAACACTTTTGTTTTACTACATGATTCCATATGTTATTTCATTGTTTTATGTCTTAACTATTTTTCTACAATGTAGAAAATAGTAAAAATAAAGAAAACCCTTGAATGAGTAGGTTTGTTCAAACTTTTGACCGGTACTGTATATATGTTTTGCATGTTATATTTTGGCATTAACACATGTCACATATTTGCAAACAATGTAAAAAATTCTGATAATAATTGAGTTAATAAAGGCGCATACAAACATGGTCTCTTTATTACCTTCTTGAGTAAGGCAGCTCCAAAATGGAGATGTTTCAGCCTAGCTCATTGCATTCTGTGGTAGTGGGGCAGCCAGAGGAAAATACAGAGCGTTGTGGTTGGTAATGCTCTCTAGTTGCGCTGTGATTGGCTCAATGTTCTGTCACTACGTCCGCAATATCTACAGGGAGAGCTAGAAAGTTCAAGCCCTTTGGGTGCTGCCATAGATTTACATTAGAAATGCCCATCCAAGAATGCTCAAGGTCATTGGCCACAGAAAAAATTACATCAAATCACATTTTATCTACCGTAGCTTTGATTAGACTGATCATTTCAACATCATGCTTTCTAAATCTAAGCTAGCCAGCTAGATAAGTAGTTATCATCAAGAATTAAGTTGACAATCTATGAAGAAACATATCGGTGCTCATCGGCCATTGGACATTAACAAACATTACACAACAAGTCGGACATCGCAAATTCAACAATGGGTAGTTTGGAAGGAATCAGTGGCTAACTGCAAGCATTGTAAAGCAATCACTAGCCTGCTATTCAGTGTAGACGGTGCGTGGTCCAAATGTGGGATTAAGGGTCTCTTTTCCAAGCTTAAAATGATAAACATTGACTTGCAACACCATGGGCCAGGAAAGGTCAAGTACATTGGTCATGCTGTCAATCCAGCATGACTTCTGCCACGTTCAAAACATCTGGAAACTCAGACCTGGGAAATCTCAGACTTCAGTGAATTCAAGACAACTGGGAACACAGAAAAAAACTAGCTCCGACTGGGAAAACACATTTTCAACGGTCATCCAAGTCAGAATTCCTAGTCGGGAACTCGGCCCTCTTTCTAGAGCTCCAACCATAAAAACACTGACGTCATGATTCAATCTTGTTTTTTTTCCCAGAGTTCCCAGTTGTCTTGAAAGAACCATACATCCAGAGAATGGCAAGCTTTGATGACAGTGTTTGATGACAAAATTGTGACGAAAAGTGAAGAAAAGATCATGATCATTAGAAAGCAAATTACGGACTCCTCTTTAACTCTGTGTATTTCTCCAAAGCTCCATTGTCCTGAGTCTGCACAACACTGCCAGGACTTAGGATCAAGGGAGACACTCGAGATTTGTAATACCATATCTCTTGACACATTGATGAAAATAGTCATGGCCTCTAAACCTTCAAGCTGCATACTGGACCTTATTCCAACTAAACTACTGAAAGAGCTGCTTCATGTGCTTGGCCCTCCTATATTGAACATAATAAATGCCTCCACCAGATGTGTACCAAACTCACTAAAAGTGGCAGTTCTAAAGCTTCCCTTGAAAAAGCCAAACCTTGACCCAGAAAATATTTTAAAAACGAATCGGCCTATATCGAGTATCCCATTCCTCTCTAAGTTTTTGGAAAAAGCTGTTGCGCTACAACTCACTGCCTTCATCAAGACAAACAATGTATACGAAATGCTTCGGTTTGGTTTTAGACCCCAACATAGCACTGAGGCTGCACTCGTGAAGGTGGTAAATTACCTTTTAATGGCGTCAGACCTAGGCTCTGCATCTGTCCTCGTGCTACTAGACCTTAGTACTGCTTTTGATACCATCGATCACCACATTCTTTTGGAGAGATTGGAAACCCAAATTAGTCTACACGGACATGTTCGGGCCTAGTTTAGATCTTATTTGTCGGAAAGATATCAGTTTGTCTTTGTGGATGGTTTGTCCTCTGACAAATCAACTGTAGATTTCGGTGTTCCTCAAGGTTCAGTATTAGGACCACTATTGTTTTCACTATATATTTTACCTCTTGGTGATATCATTCGGAAACATAATGTTAATTTTCACTGCTATGCAGATGATAGACAGCTGTACATGTCGATGAAACATGGTGAAGCCCCAAAATTGCCCTCCCTGGAAGCCTGTGTTTCAGACATAAGGAAGTGGATGGCGGCAAATGTTTTACTTTTAAACTCAAACAAAACAGAGATGCTAGTTCTAGGTTCCAACAAACAAAGTGATCTTCTGTTGGATCTGACAATTAATCTTGATGGTTGTACAGTTGTCTCAAATAAAACTGTGAAGGACCTCAGTGTTACTCTGGACCCCGATCTCTTTTTTGACGAACATATCAAGACTGTTTCAAGGACAGCTTTTTTCCATGTAGGTAATAATCTGAAACTTTCTGTCCAAAAATGATGCAGAAAAATCCAATCCAATCCATGCTTTTGTTAGATTAGACGACTGCAATGCTCTACTTTCCGGTTACCCGGATAAAGCACTAAGTAGCTTCAGTTAGTGCTAAAGACGGCTGCTAGAATGTTGACTAGAACCAAAAATGTTTATCATATTACTCCAGCAAACAGCTGGAGGCAGGGCTTTCTCCTATAGAGCTCATTTTTATGGAATGGTCAGCCTATCCATGTGACAGACTTAGACTCAGGCTTGACTTTTAAGTCTTTATTGAAGACTCATCTCTTCAGTATGTCCTATGATTGAGTGTAGTCTGGCCCAGGGGTGTGAAGGTGAAAGGAAAGGCACTGGAGCAACGAACTGCCCTTGCTGTCTCTGCCTGGCCGGTTCCCCTCTCTCCACTGGGATTCTCTGCCTCTTACCCTATTACTGGGGCTGAGTCACTGGCTTACTGGTGCTCGTCCATGCCATTCCTAGGAGGGGTGTGCCACTTGAGTGGGTTGAGTCACCGACGTGATCTTCCTTTCTGGGTGTCGGCAACCTTGGGTTTGTGCCGTGGGGGAGATCTTTGTGGGCTATACTCGGCCTTGTCTCAGGATAGTAAGTTGGTGGTTGAAGATATCCCTCTGGTGGTGTGGGGGCTGTGCTTTGGAAAAGTGGGTGGGGTTAGATCCTGCCTGTTTAGCCCTTTCCGGGGGTATCATCGGATGGGGCCACAATGTCTCATTGTATCGGATGGGGCCCTTCTGTCTCAGCCGCCAGTATTTATGCTGCAATAGTTTGTGTCGGGGGGCTAGGATCAGTCTGTTGTGTCTGGAGTATTTCTCCTGTCTTATCGTGTCTTATCCAATATCTAACTCTCTCTCTCTTTTCTCTCTTCACTCGGAGGACCTGGGCCCTAGAACCATGCCTCAGGACTACCTTGCCTGATGACTCCTTGCTGTCCCCAGTCCATCTGGTCGTGCTGCTGCTCAAGTTTCAACTGTCCTGTGACTCTCTCTACCGCACCTGCTGTCTCTAACTCTGAATGATCGGCTATGAAAAGCCAACTGACATTTATTCCTGTGGTGCTGATCTGTTGCACCCTCTACAACCACTGTGAATATTATTATTTGACCCTGCTGGTCATCTATGTACATTTGAACATCTTGGCCATATAATCTCCACCCGGCACAGCCAGAAGAGGACTGGCCACCCCTCAGAGCCTGGTTCCTCTCTAGATTTCTTCCTAGCTTACTTACTACACACTCTAGGGAGTTTTTCCTAGCCACAGTGCTTCTACATCTGCATTGCTTGCTGTTTGGGGTTTTAGGCTGGGTTTCTCTATAGCACTTTGTGACATCGGCTGATGTTAAAAAAGGGCTTAATAAATACATTTGATTGAAAATTTGATTAAGCACAGCACAACAAAGTGAGTCCAAAAATGGCTTGTATGCTGCTGCTTAAATTATGTAATAGCAAGGGAGATATGTATACTGTAGCTAAGAAATTAACAGTAAGTGTATGTTGTGTAGTAAGCTGTTAGTATCCCATTTGCCTCTCCCTAATAATTTGGTCCCTTTCCCCCTCATAGTGGTGGTGCACATGTAGCCTGTTTTAGAGAAATGTAATAATTTAATATTGTAAGAGCTTTCATTGTCTGCTTATATGCCCCCGTTATTTATCCTATGGTTCTGACTTGGTGTACAGGGAGAATACTGTAAGAACAGCTCATGTTCTGAAATCTGTCTCTGTACATTTCAAAAGTGGTTATATTGACTACATCCGTCTTAGCGCGCTCATTAATGTCTTAATCGATATGATGGATTACCTCTCATCCACTCATCGTTCCCTTATGCCAGAGTTTGTACTTCTCAATAGTCAGGAGAAACCACATTTGTTTAAGCAAGTCAGCCATGTCAGCTATGTGTTTTTTAAATGCAGTAAATGAGGCTGAATTAACTGTTTAGCTTCCAGACAATGCTCTGCTGATAGCCAGGTGTAGCGTTGATAAGGTGTTGTGACTGCTGTTGTGACTTTGCTGTTTGGACAGCTTTCTGTAGGCACTAACAGTTTGTGAGCACCATTTGTCACCGTAATAGTGCAATTAATGTATTGTTTAATATCACACCTCAGGAGAAGATACAGATGCAGACAGTTTCAAAGTAACAAAAGTTTTTTTACAAAAACTGGGGGCAGGCAAACGACAGGTCAAGGGCAGGTAGAGGTCAGTAATCTAGAGTGGTGTGACAACGTACAGAACGGCAGGTATGGTCAGGGCAGGCAGAATGATCAAAACCGGGAAAGCTAGAGAACAGGAACTAGAGAAATTCAAGAACACAGGAAAACCGTTGGTTTGCTTGACGAAAACAAAACTAACTGGCAACAGACAAACAGAGAACACAGGTATAAATACACTTGGGATAATGAGGAAGATGGGCGACACCTGTGGAGACAAGCACAAAGTGTCACGCCCTGATCTGTTTCACCTGTCCTTGTGATTGTCTCCACCCCCTCCAGGTGTCGCTTATTTTCCCCAGTGTATTTAACCCAGTGTTTCCTGTCTCTCTGTGCCAGTTCATCAGTTCATCTGCTTTTTGCATTCTCCTTTTTCTAGTCCTCCTACTTTTGACCCTTGCCTGTTTCTGGACTTTGTACCTGCCTGCCTTACCATTCTGCCTGCTGTTACCATGAGCCTGTCTGCCACTCTGTATCTCCTGGACTCTGATCTGGTTTTGACCTTTTTGCTTGTCCACGACCATTCTCTTGCCTACCCCTTTAGATTAATAAACATTGTAAGACTCCAACCATCTGCCTCCTGTGTCTGCATTTGGGTCTCGCCTTGTGCCTTGATACAAAGACAGGTGAAACAGATTAGGGTGTGGCAGTTACTGTAGTTTCATTGTGGTTTGGTTTCAGAATTGTTTGTAGATTATAGCCACACTTGGCATAATGACCATAGGAGTTGACAACTGCATAAACTGATCTGGGACCAGGCTAGTTTCATGATAGCCTCTTTTTTGCATATTCAATAAAAATGCAGCTACAGATTATCATAGATTTATGGCCACAAAACTTCATGTTACTGTCCTTGTTCAGCATTAATTTTGTGGATTGCTATCACGATCAATACATCTGACACATTTAATAGATTTAGCCCACGGTCCAATCAGAATAAGTGATGGCATTACAGATCTTCATATCATTACACCAATTAGCATGTTTTCTCACCCTTGGTAGTCATGCAATGACTTAAAGTCACAACGTGACATTTAAACAGCCTCACCCTGCCACTTGGTAAGATGAGAGGTAACCACTCTCAAATCCAAAGACCGCTATAGATGCAAGGAATTACATTCTACGAGCTTGGCATGATAGTGTCCTTGGAAACTGACAAGAACTGGTGTTATATACAGGTAACTGCCAAAAGGAAACACCAACATAAAGTGTCTTAATAGGGCGTTGGGCATCCACAAGCCACAAGAACAGCGTCAATGCATCTCAGTATAGATTCTACAAGTGTCTGGAACTCTATTGGAGGAATGTGACACCATACTTCTATCAGAAATTCCATAATTTGGTGTTTTGTTGATGGTGGTGTAAAATGCTGTCTCAGGCACTGCTCCAGTATCTCCCACAAGTGTTCAGTTTGGTTGAGATCAGAGATGTATTCCAGAAAGCCGGATTAGTGAGTTAGTGAGATCTGTCAAACCAGAATGGGAGCAACTTAGAATTTCCTACCCTCACAACTTGGGGGCAGCCCATCAGAAATTCCAGGATCCAGTTGCAGAGGGAGGTGTTTAATTCCAGGGTCCTTACTTTAGTGATGAGCTCGGAGGGCGTTATGGGGTTTGAACGCTGAGCTGTAGTCAATGAACAGCATTCTCACATAGGTGTTCCTTTTTGTCCAGGTGGGAAAGGTCAGTGTGGAGCGCAATCGAGATTGCGTCATCTGTGGATCTGTTGGGGCAGTAGGAGAATTGGAGTAGGTCCAGTGTCATCCGGCCCCACAGTGTTTTGGCTCATTGAGCGCCCCTGCCCATCTTGTTCCCCCAGTGTTTTGGCTCATTCTTCATTGGAGATCTTGGACACAGGCCTTCTGGTTAATCCGAAAGAGAGGCATTATGGCACCATCTGTGGCTGCGATCCCATGGGAAGAGGGTTGGGGGACATTTGGGACTGTGTTTGGGGTACATCTGGACATTGTGCTGTCTTTATAGTCTCTATAGTGTTGCAAGCTTAGGATGGATAGTCCAGCTGCCTGCTCTTCATTAAATATTGTCCTGTGTGGCTTAGTTGGTAAGAGGGCTGCGCTTTCAATTTTGTTAATTTTTTTTGTAGCTTTATTTAACTAGGCAAGTCAGTTAAGAACAAATTCTTATTTTCAATGATGGCCTAGGAACAGTGGGTTAACTGCCTGTTCAGGGGCAGATGCCAAAGTTGTGGGATCGATTCCCACAGGGATTGCTTGTTAATGTATGCACTCACTTTTACTGTAAGTTGTGGATAAACGTGTCTGCAAATTGGCATATATGACTATATTAAATACTCTTAAAACACTATAAAGCAGGAGACAATAGTGGATTGTTATCGGAATCATTTTTCAGTTGGATTACCCTATGTTGGGTCCCAGTAATGTATTATCGGACAAAGTCAAGGCTGGCCTAGCCATTAGCATTTGATAGATAGAGGAAGTAGTTCACCTCTTCCCCGGTGGCCTATTTTCACCCAGAATGCCTTGTTCTCTTGTCTGGGCTCTCCTTCTTAACGATTTATTTAGTGTCTTACTTGGGCAGTGTGTGGCAATTTTAGTATGTAAATGTTGGTGGGGCAAACAGATTTTTTTCCTGATGCATGCCAGCAAAACCACCACACAACACTAAACTGTCATACCCCGATCTGTTTCAACTGTCTTTGTGCTTGTTTCCACCCCCCTCCAGTTGGTGCCCATCTTCCTCATTATCCCCAGTGTATTTATACCTGTGTTCTCTGTTTGTCTGTTGCCAGTTAGTTTTGCTTTGTCAAGCCGACCACCATTTTTTACCGTGCTCCTGTCTTTCTCAAGTTACTGTTTTCTAGCTTTCCCAGTTGTTGACCATTCTGCCTGCCCTGACCCTGAGCCTGCCTTCCATTTTATACCTTGTCACACCACCCTGGATTACTGACCTCTGCCTGCCCTGACCCCGCTCTGTACCTTTCGGACTCTGCTCTAGACTACTGACTCTGCCTGCCCTTGACCTGTCGTTTGCTTGCCCCCTTGTTTTTGTAATAACCTTTTGTTACTTCGAACCTATCTGCATCTGGGTTTTCTCTTGTGCCTTGATAGCAACACTTTACTGTAGGTGTCCTTATGTATGCATTCATAAAGCCTTTATAACAACTATGTAACAAAATATTTGTCATAAGTAACGACATAAGATGTTATAGAACTAGTTAGAATGGGTGTTATAGATTACTGTTCATCCTGTTGTCATACTCTAATGTCAACTGTTAATAACAACTGCTATTACACAGTCTTCATGACAACTTACGTCATATGTTACGCTACATAAGAGTCTACAGACCAGAGTTTTTTTTTCTTTATTTTTTCAGACCAGAAGTACACCCACAGTAAAGTGTCACCGAAACTACTGCTGACAGAGCAGCAAACATTCCCCATTATACAGAAACTCAAACACCATTACAGATTACAAAGGGTGATATCAAATACACGCCATCGTCCATAGAACATTTGGTGGGCATGATTTCCTCTGGACTCAAGATCAATAAAGTTATTTTTCTCAGTAGGGAGTTAAAGGCTTTTGTAAATAACACTAGTTTGCGAACATTGTCAGACGAAGAGCTGAAGAGAATTTTATAAAAAGATTCTTCAGGTTGGTAAGAGACTATGGAGATAATTCCACAAGAAGAGGTTTCTCTGGTTACCCTATTCCCTTTATATGGGCCTTTGGGCTCTGGTCAAATGTAGTGGACTAGGGTGAAGGGTGCCATTTGTGCCACAATCTGTTGACTGCGGGCATTTGAGAGTGAATTTAAGAGCCTTTAAATGTCCCTACACTGACAGCTGGTCTGGATCATTCATCAAGTGACAGAGGAAAAAAGAGTTGGAATAATGTGGAGACCAGGGGGAAATGCAAAAGTGCTGAGGTAGTGAAATAGGGCACAAGTTGATAAAACATTTCATGGAAGTATAGCCTGCAGACAGTCAACAACCATCTAATGTTTTCTCAACTATTTTAATACAATTGTACTATTTTCTACATAAGAAAAAACGTTATTGTCCTTGACAGCAGTGAATGAATTACATAATTCAAGTTGTGTGAAAATGGGATAGTATGACATTGATCATTTGAAAATAATATAAATTGATGTCTCAGCTTCTCAGGTTTGGTACAGACATTATTTATAGGTTTCAAGAGAAGATATGGTTTATAAGAATCACTCCTCACAGAGAAACATGGTTAT